>NC_069127.1:43684223-44304223 GCF_026914265.1 Mya arenaria
ATTTGGAGTTTAACAGAAGAAAAACATGTTGAATTATAAATTAACAAAAACAATTCCTGTTATCTTCAATTGATCAGTGGTTTATTTAAAACTAAGCTCTTCTTAGCATTAATAATATTACGTTTAACGTCATGTTAAACGTTTTAATGCAATACGTATTGAATAAGAACCAGGTAGAGGTGTTAGATTATTTGATACTGCGCAAAAAGTCGGTAAGGTACACTTTTCTTGATATCAAGCCATTTGTAATTAAAAATTGAATACATGTACTTAAAATATCAAAAATTAAACGAAAATTTCAAAAAATAAAGAAAGGCGCGTTTTTTCAGCGAAACACGTCGTTATAGACGTATTTAAATAAAAAACGTAAAACAAGAGAAAGAAAAAATATTATGTTCGTGAACGTTTTTACAACACTCACTTGAGGTTGAAATTTCATAGCGGTAAACGAAGAATTGATAAAAAAATATCTGTCATTGTAGCTGGAACGCAAAAATATGACAGACGTCTCATCATTTTATGTCAGTGGTATATTTTGAACATTGTTAGTTTCAAAACTGTTCTGAATATTGAAAAAGTAATATTAGTCCTCAACTGGGCATATGCTCTTCTATTTGTATACCAATTTTCAGATATTAACTCGAACATTCGTTCATAGTCGCGTTCCATCTTAAAGGTATGTTTTGCAAACGAACTATTGTGAAGAATTATTTTAATTTTCTATGTTTTTTTCGGCTTTGAGAACATGAAATACAGGATTTTTCGTGATGAAAGAGAAAACTAAATCCATCATATAACGCTTTGATGCGTGATATGGAAAGGTGAAACTAAACTACCGCTTAGATGGCAAAATTAAATGTTTCGAATATTTAGAAGCTTGATTGATTTCGCATTTTATAATAGATACGAAAACTCTTAATTATTCATTTTTAAAGGTTTGCCGTTGATCACTGTATTTTTTTATAAAACTCGTTAGTACTGTCGAACCCGATTGCCTCGAACTCATACGGACCGGCAAAAATACCTCGAGCCTCGGAAAATTCGAGCCAAGCGGGAATGGTTACTTTCAGTATAATGAAACATTTTCGGGCCAACGAGGAATTCGGGCCAAACGAGTTAGAGCCAACGGAGTTGTACTGTATACGTAAACACCATGTAAAATACAATCGAAACTTGAAAATATATCATATTGGTGAAATTGAACTTCGAATGTCAAATCTACTTCAATTGTGTTTACATCATCATGAACACATTCTAGGGCACTGTGAATTCATTTTCGTATAACAGATGCATCTTGCATTTTCTTCATACCTTGATCTGTGTAATAACATATTTTGGCCGACATAAAATCATCATCCTTGAGTGACTAGTTTTGTGTATTATATTGCCCCCCCCCCCTCCCCACAACCTCTAAAAATACTAAATGACTTCTCACGATCGTGTCTGTAAAAAAAGTATATAACCCCGAACAGAACCGACTATGTTCTATTGAAGTTTAAATAGATATATTAGGTGAGCATGTTTGGTCATTTGGTATGTGGGCTTCAAATCTTAGTAATACAGCTGGTAATGCTTCAGTTTTTGCTGTCCATACTACCACTACTGTTTCTGCTATTGCCACTGTCATCAACATCGCAAAATCACCAGCGACGCCACCACCACCGCAATTATCATCACCACCGATATTGTGATGACTTTGCATCCCCTAAAATAACTGACGCTGCTGTTGATACTGTTGTTGTTGCCACTTTTACAGCTTCAGTTATGACTCCAACTACTAGTATGATTATTTTCGGCTTTGAAAACATGAATTTCTGAATTTTCCGTGCTGTTAGAAAAGACAATATTCAGCATATAACGCTCTGATGCGTAATGTGGTGAGGGGAAACTAAATTACAGCTTAAATGGCATAATGAAGTGTTTTGAATTTGAAGAGGCGCTTTTTTTTACCAAAACGACGGGAAACTTCGCACGATTTCGTCTTAGCAGAGCGATAAAAATCGAGTGAAATTATAGCAAGATTACGTTAAATAATTAGTGTTCTGTAACATTTTACATCTTATCTTTGCTTTAAAGTCATTAAACTTGGAATCATCCGAACGTTACACATAGTTAAAGCCTTGTATCCAGCCCGTGTAAAAATATCGTTATAAGCTTGAGGCTGCCCTGGGCTGTTCCAGGCTGCTAGAAAACAAAAGTCGAAATGTGGAGTAAAGTGATGTTTTTAGTTCAAACAAAAAAATAGTGTAAATGTTGAAAAAGTATTCATTTGAGTATGTTTGCGCCATTTAAAGAGTGCTTTGCAAACGAACTGTTGTGAATGATTCTTTTTTTTTTGTCGGCTTTAAAAACATGACATTCTGAATTTTCCGTGTTGTTAGAAAAGACAATATTCAGCACATAACGCTCTGATGCGTAGTGTGGTAAGGGGAAACTAAATTACAGCTTAAATGGTAAAATGAAGTGTTTTGTATTTGAAGACGCGCTTTTTTTAACCAAAACGACGGGAAACTTCGCACGATTTCGTCTTAGCAGAGCGATAAAAATCGAGTGAAATTGTAGCAAGATTACGTTAAATAATTAGTGTTCTTTAACATTTTACATCTTATCTTTGCTTTAAAGTCATTAAACTTGGAATCATCCGAACGTTACACATAGTTAAAGCCTTGTATCCAGCCCGTGTAAAAATATCGTTATACGCTTGAGGCTGCCCTGGGCTGTCCCAGGCTGCTAGAAAACTAAAGTCGAAAAGTGGAGTAAAGTGATGCTTTTAGTTCACACAGAAAAATAGTGTAAATGTTGAAAAAGTATCCATTTGAGTATGTTTGCGTCATTTAAAGAGTGCTTTGCAAACGAACTGTTGTGAATGATTTTTTTTTCGGCTTTAAAAACATGAAATTCTGAATTTTCCGTGTTGTTAGAAAAGACAATATTCAGCATATAACGCCCTGATGCGTAGTGTGGTAAGGGTAAAGTAAATTACAGCTTAAATGGCAAAATGAAGTGTTTTGAATTTGAAGACGCGCTTTTTTTTACCAAAACGACGGGAAACTTCGCACGATTTCGTCTTAGCAGAGCGATAAAAATCGAGTGAAATTGTAGCAAGATTACGTTAAATAATTAGTGTTCTTTAACATTTTACATCTTATCTTTGCTTTAAAGTCATTAAACTTGGAATCATCCGAACGTTACACATAGTTAAAGCCTTGTATCCAGCACGTGTAAAAATATCGTTATACGCTTGAGGCTGCCCTGGGCTGTTCCAGGCTGCTAGAAAACTAAAGTCGAAAAGTGGAGTAAAGTGATGCTTTTAGTTCACACAAAAAAATAGTGTAAATGTTGAAAAAGTATCCATTTGAGTATGTTTGCGTCATTTAAAGAGTGCTTTGCAAACGAACTGTTGTGAATGATTTTTTTTTCGGCTTTAAAAACATAAAATTCTGAATTTTCCGTGTTGTTAGAAAAGACAATATTCAGCATATAACGCTCTGATGCGTAGTGTGGTAAGGGGAAACTAAATTACAGCTTAAATGGCAAAATGAAGTGTTTTGAATTTGAAGACGCGCTTTTTTTTAACCAAAACGACGGGAAACTTCGCACGATTTCGTCTTAGCAGAGCGATAAAAATCGAGTAAAATTGTAGCCAGATTACGTTAAATAATTAGTGTTCTGTAACATTTTACATCTTATCTTTGCATTAAAGTCATTAAACTTAGAATCATCCGAACGTTACACATAGTTAAAGCCTTGTATCTGTTGCCGGGCCACCTCTGACCTCTACTGGGCGGTAGATGGGGAACAGAACAAACGTGAATTCGTGCCAATCGTTTTAATAGTACCTATACCATCGACGTCATCGTCATCCTCCTAAACAATGCATATATAATAAAATAATCTAACATAGAACATGTACAAATACTCGAACACAGAATTTCAGATAAACAATGGCGCGATCATTAAACAATACATTGAAACAATGTAAATATATCACGACATACAAAAACCTATAACACTATAAATCAATACAAAGATAACAGATTATAATAACGGGATTTAATGAATTACCTGCAGTATTCTAAATAAGTAGCTGCATAAATTGGATAGAAAAGCACCGTATAAAAATGGCGTTGTACGTGAAGATTTATTGACTTAAAAGTGAAAGTAGTAATAAGTTGATTGGTTAATTTAAAACACTGACGTATTAGTTTTAGGTTAATATATACTATAACTCGATATTTAACAAACTACACTACACTATATGTAAAAGTTACCAAACCTGATAATTTACGGGGCGGAGTAATAAATGAGAATTAGGGTATTTTAACAAAATACGAATAAATATATTTGTAACACTTTTATTGAAATATAAAAGTCACACCCTATGACACATCCAGCCCGTGTAAAAATATCGTTATACGCTTGAGGCTGCCCTGGGCTGTTCCAGGCTGCTAGAAAACTTATGTCGAAAAGTGGAGTAAAGTGATGCTTTTAGTTCACACAAAAAATAGTGTAAATGTTGAAAAAGTATTCATTTGAGTATGTTTGCGTCATTTAAAGAGTGCTTTGCAAACGAACTGTTGTGAATGATTTTTTTTTCGTTTTTTTTGGCTTTGAAAACATGAAATTCTGAATTTTCCGTGTTGTTAAGTCATTCAACTTGTAATTATTCGAACGTTTCATATACTAGAAACCATGTATCCTGCACGAGTGAAAATACCATAAAACGCCCGGGGCTGCCTGGGGCTGCTTGTGGCTGCTGGGGCTGCCAGAATGAAAACAGAAAAGAGGAGTAAAGTGATGTTTTTAGTTCACACTCAAAGAATAGTGTAAATGTGGAAAAAGTATTCATTTTAGTATTTTGTGTCATTTAAAGAGTATTTTGCAAGCGAATTATTGTGAATGATTTTTTTTTTCATTTTTCATATACTAGAAGCCATGTATCTAGCCCGAGTCAAAATATTATAAAACGCCTGGGGCTGCCCGGGGCTGTCAGACGCTTGAAATCAAAAAGTAGAGTAAAGTGATCTCTTTAGTTCACAAAAAAGGAATAGTGTTCATGTTTTTAAATGATTCATTTTAGTATTTTTGCTTCAGTTCAAGGTGTGTTTTGTAAACCAGTGAATGATTATTTTCATTTTTTTATGTATTTCTTTTTGGCTTTGAAAACTGAAAACCGACGGGATTCTTCACATGAGTTCGTCCGTCTTAGCATAGCTGCTAATCTGCCCAGCTGCTCAGCTTTTGACTTCACGCCGTCAGGCTTCTAGACTGCTAACTCACGCTGCTATGCTGCTATGCTGCTAGTCTGCTAGACTGCTGACTTCACGCTGCTAGGATGTCGGTGTGCTTGGCTGCTGACTAAACGCTGCTAGGCTGCCAGTCTGCTGGGCTGCTGACTTCACGCTGCTGGGCTGCCAGTCTGCTGGGCTGCTGACTTCACGCTGCTGGGCTGCCAGTCTGCTGGGCTGCTGACTTCATGCTGCTGGGCTGCTGGGCTGCTGACTTCACGCTGCTAGGCTGCCAGTCTGCTGGGCTGCTGACTTCACGCTGCTAGGCTGCCAGTCTGCTGGGCTGTTGACTTCACGCTGCTGGGCTGCCAGTCTGCTGGGCTGCTGTCTTCATGCTGCTGGGCTGCTGGGCTGCTGACTTCACGCTGCTAGGCTGTCAGTCTGCTGGGCTGCTGAGTTCACGCTGCTAGGCTGCCAGTCTGCTGGGCTGCTGACTTCACGCTGCTGGGCTGCTGGGCTGCCAGTCTGCCAACTTCACGAACATAATATGAAGTTAAAATCGATATTAGAATTTGAAATAATTGTTAAATGAACATATTTTAATTATGTTTAAATGTTTTTCTTCTCTTCCCAAATTTATGTATGAGTTCAACAATTGTTTACTTACTAGGTATAAGTTGTTCTTTTTTAATAAATGCTCGTAAATCAGTTCATGGTTTCAGTATCCACTGTACCGAAAGTGACCATCTCCGCCACCGAAAGTGATGCCCCTTGAAACTAGAAGAAACCCGTCGTGTAGTAAAGATATTTGTTGTTGTTGTTGCTTATATTAATGTATAGTGCAACTCAAGGGGTATCAATGTGTTTCTTTCACAGACCAGCGTCTAATATTAAATACTATTATGATGGGACCATTGACGTTAAATGCCATATTTATGAATATTTTTTTACATGTTTTTGTTTAAACTATGATGTATACATTATGTGCTGTAGTTAAATAAATGTACATATATAGGCTCGATATTTCAGTGTCAACGATACCGGATAAGTCCCTCCACCAAACCGGAAGAAATGCCCCTTGCCACATGAAGTGATACTTAACTGCTTATTTTCATTTGAACAGCATAACCACAACGAGAAATAAATTTGAATTACAATTTGAGGTGATGATTAAAATTTTAATGATGATATAAGCAAGTGGGGTTTGTTATGATTGTTTTTATTATTTTGAAGGATACTTGCTGGTTGTTGTATTTTTAGTTTTACTTATGTTAGCATGAATATGATATTTAACATGAGTTAAAGTCGTATTATATTTTTTGCAGAATGCCCAACAGCCGCTTCTCCGACCCCGCTCCCTCGCTGCTCCCCAGCGTTTCTGGAGTTATCCATCTCAATGATGTCCCAACGGCTTTATGGCAGGACTGGATCAGTAAGATGAGTGTTGTGTTCATTACTCTGATAATGACAAAGTACCAGACGTAAATATCTTGTGATGATGATGATGATGATGATGATGATGATGATGATGTGTTCATACTTATTTATTTATCTTTTCAGGGAAGAAAAAAGGATGCCATCAGAACGTTTTTGCCTTTCGACGAAGAACATAACGATAGCATATAAACATTTACAATCCATATCTCGCGTACACATGAATCATATAAATTGAACTGTTTTCTATTTATCGTTGTTAGGGAGCTTACTGGTGATGAGGCCCGACATCTAGTGGTAGAAGACAAATCCTGTAATTTGTATGACAAACGGGTGGAGGTTTCTGAGCTTTCCCAGGTTTCCTCGACCAGTCGACCACGTCTGTAAGCTCATGTTGCAAATCCATACTGTTTATGCTTATCGGTTTCTACAAGTGCTTATCTATGAAAGTCAAAAGTAACCTGAAATTTGGAATGGTATTTATTGGTATTTATTTTTTGGATAATGTATCAGATTTGTAGTAATTCTGTTTGTATTTTATGTACATGTCTTTTAACTATATGAATATGCAGTTTTATCAATTTTGTAGACGATTTGTTATATTAACTATATTATGTATTTTAAGAATATGAAGCTGCATTTGTTTCAAAATGCTCTAAACGATTTGTTATGTTTATATTGTTTGAAAAACGAAAAATTGTAACCTTGTTTCCGTATAACACGCTAGGCTCGGGTTGGGATGAACCTTTTTACACGACAGGCTATGCAAGGTACAAAATATCATCTTACGAGGGAAGGTCATTTTCATGGCAGTCAATTTCGTTGTAAGTGCTTCTATTATTATTGTTCGTCTTGTTAATAGGTAATCACAACACGGTTACTTCCCTTTGCTACTTTTGTAAAACCTGTCGCCACGCGACGTAATAGATCGCATGGTGAAGATCACGCTAAAGTGTATGCATGGAAGGTGTACTGACCAGGAATTTCATTCGCTGAAGATATCGGTGTTTCTGCAGATAAAAAGCATACATAATTTTTGAAAAATCCTTGTGTATGTTTCTTAAAAAAATTCTTATTGTTCTATATCCTTTATCTTGATTTATATAGCCACAATACTTCTACCCTTTCAACATTGTGGGGGAACGGACACTGGATATAGCTCAAAAAGTGATAAATCGATAAGCGTTTGATTTTGACACATGGAAAGTTTTCTATCATTTTATGGTGATATATTTATCAAAATCGAAGAGTTTTTAATAACTTGATACTCTGCAATATACGACTATGATGGAAATGTGTCTCCTCTTTTGTATAATAGCCCAATTCTCACCGAAAGTTGCATGATCGCTCACAAATGTTCATTTATGTGGTACGATTTCAAACATAAATCAACAAATTGAAAATAAGAATAAAAACTGAATCGAGCGATTTCATTTTAATTACATTATCTAGTAATGTGTAAGATATCAATACGATATATTTTGTTGTTACGGAGATATTCATACCTATATTA
Source organism: Mya arenaria (assembly GCF_026914265.1). Taxonomy (NCBI): domain Eukaryota; kingdom Metazoa; phylum Mollusca; class Bivalvia; order Myida; family Myidae; genus Mya; species Mya arenaria. The sequence continues at coordinate 43,692,399 of NC_069127.1, forward strand.
TATAGTATTGCTTTGTAAATCAAGGAGGTACGTTTTTACACACAGAAAGTCATCAGTAGGGAATGAGATATTGTGATCAAAATTGGAACAGGTGAAGCTTTTTTCTAAGCTTGGGTCGATGTTGCTATTACTTAGAACAGAATAATGGTCTCTGCTCGTTCACTTCAGTGAGAAAGTATGTATTGTGACCAACCCTGATATTTAAGCAGTTTGCATATATACGTTCAATTAGGAGATCATGGATCAAACTCATTGTTAACTAAAGTTTGCTCAATAACAGTGTTACTATCAATTTTTGTCCCATTTTACATGTTATCACAAGGACACATTTCTTAACTTTGAAACTATCCCCAGTACATAATACAGCTATCCCCAGAACAGTACTGTTGACATTTCTAAGGGCATATCTTTAACAGTTTAAAAGCTACATTGCCATTTATTACAATAACAATAGTTGAGCGTATGCTTGTGAAATCCTTCGATTCAGATTTTTTATTTATTCGATTTCTTAAAAATAACAATACTTGTCGAAATTCTGTAAGTTTTGAGGTGATCATCTCAGATTTGAAGAAACATTTTTCGAGGTCTGCTAAATCGTAAGCACTTTAAAGTATACAATAGGACAAATTTAGCATTCAGCTATTAGTTCAAACACTTGCTTCATTTGGGGATACGGTAGATATGCATTAACACAGCAAGATCTTACCTCTGGTAAAGAAAAAAAAACCCTGCTTAACTGTCTGTTTACTTATCACTTTTTTGAGCTATATCCGTTGTCCGTTCCCACACAATGTTCAAGGAAATATTAACGCCCTTCCTGTTTTCTTCGCAATACTGACCGCATTTATGAAAAAAAACCTGCATTTCATGGTTTCTTATAAAAGGCGGAATATATCTCAATTAAGTATTGCTAATAGACTCTGATATGCGTCATTAAACTGGAATTGTCAAGAAAAAGCAAGCGAATGATGATTTTCTTTAATTTCTTTTGAAATTTATTTTCTGTCGAAGTGTTATCGATCATTTTGTTGTTGCTTTCGTGTTGTGACAACAGTCTTTTAAGTACCATTTAACGATTGATTGGTGAAGTGAGAATATCGGCGAATATTAATAAGTAATTGTTACTGCATGAGATATGGAAATATTACACGAGCGCGTCAGCGATGGTAGTGGATGAAGTAATTCTTGTATACCATGATGTCAAGGACAACGTTCAATAACTAGTGTGTGTATCCGTACGTGTATAGCACGGTTATAGTTATAGAACTATAGTTATAGCACTGTTACGATCCGCTTTCCCTTAACATTTATATACGAAAACAGAGATTTCACTCTTTTATATGCTACTTGAGTAGTTAATGTGTATAATTTTTGTTCCACTTTTCAAAGATTTTTTTTTATTTCACATGACAGTGACGACACATTAAAACAACATACTCAGCATACCAGACGTACTATTCTATACATTTTAATAGAACAACTCATCGATAAACGTTTTCTTACCTTTATTTGATATGAAACTGGCATGTGTTGCTAAACTAAAGTCAGTGACTGGGGTCCGTCCTAGATGTCATACAACACTCTTATAATACAAGAAACATACACAGAGATTTAACAATAGAAACCAAGTTAAAGTCAGTAAGTACATATAAACGATTGAAATAATCATCATTGCTTATGAGTACTGTTGGGATTGTTCAACAGTGGTTAACGTCTGATAGAATAACAAAACGTCAAACTAAACGAGCACGGAAAGTTTCGTACTTCTTAGGAACAACTCATATGCATGTCTTTAGAACGGTTCATATATATATTAGTTGTAAAATATGATGTGACATTGATATCGTTTGAGTTTATATTGAGATTGATATCGTTGGATGTGTTGAAGACGTTGACAGTGTTTAAGAGATTGACCTCGTAGGAGTTGAATATATTGACTTTGTTGGAGTTGTTGTAGAGGTAGACATTGATACTGTTGTAGATTGGTATCGTCGGACTTGAATAAATTGAGATCGTCGAATCTGTAGAAGCTGATGTCGTTAGTATTGTTGATGAAATTCACGCTGTTATTTAAAGCAAGATTTACGTAGGCGGAGCTGAAAAATTGACGTCGTCGGAGTTGTAGAGATTGACAACGTCGGAGCTGTTACGATTGGACTTTTTCGGTGTTGTTAAGCTTGATGTCGTTTGAGTTGTAGAAATTTTCATCAACGGAATTTGTTTTAGAGATAGACAACATTTGAGTTATTGTTGAGATGGACGTATTCGGTGTTGTAAAGACTGACGTTATAAATTATATCATGGAGTTGTACAAAAATGGACGTCATAGACGTCATTGATATTGACGTTGTTTAGAGTTGAAAAACTTGACGTCGTCGAAATCGATGATATAGAAGATATTTGTTTATTTCAGTGTAAGATCATATTTTATTTCACGAGTGTCATAGAAAAAAAACATACTTTCACCAGTGGCGAAACCACGAGTGAAAATAAAGTTTTTCTATGATCACGAGTGAAATTAAATACGATCCTATACTGAAATAAACAAATTTTCTGTTTCTTTTATGCTTATTTTCGGAGTTTTATTAGTTTAAAAAAAAAATTAAAAAAAATTACCCCCTTTTTGAAAAGGGTGTTATTTACATGCACGCCGCTACCCGTGGGGCGCCCATCACGCAAAATTATAGCTGTCAACTTTTCTATTTCCGGTTTGTTGAGAAAAAGTTTCCTGCCATTCATTCTTATAGTTTATTATTGATTTGTTTTTTAGTGCAAAGCTTTTATGGACAGTAATCAATGAATTTTTATAAGTGCACATATTTAAAAAATAAAATAACGAAAACACTTTTATTTTAAGCGGGGCATGAATACATAACCAAATTACTACGCCGCGATTTAATGAATGAACATTTGGAAGGTCAAATGTGTTAGCAAAACAAATGCGGATAATCACTGGATTTAAAACATTTTTCTTAGCTTAAGAGTGCTTTTCATGATACATGGATTTTATGTCATCTTTCTGTCAGAGACCAGTCTGTTTTGCTTGAAGACAGCTCGTTTTGAAGATAATGATGAGGACCACGCTAGTTTGTTGACATATTTTGAGGCGTCGGTGGGGTAAAAAATATCAGATTATCTGTAAATTGTTGTGTGAATTTTCCGGGAAGCTCGTTTTACGTATAACAACGACAAACAGTTCAAAATACATTCGAACGATGTTATAACATTCTTTCTATGTTCGAACAGTTGTTTTCGACTGTAATTTGTTTGGTATGAAAGCAAATGTTCTAACATTCAGCTTCAATATAAAAAAAACGTTTGAAAAACGGGATAACCGGTAATAAACGGTAAGTTGTTAATTTTCAAATATATATTAATTAAATTTATAAAACATTTCTTTAAATTTGCCAACATTTTCTGGTTGAAAGTGAAGTGTTCTGTTTTGATCAAGGGGAAGTAACTACAAAGGTTTTTAAAAGTAGTTCTGAAAGTTGATGTTTTCACTCCTTATATTGCATTGAAAATATCAAATTGATATTTTCACTGTTGTTATTTCACTGATAAAACCCAATATTTTATGGAAAAGCATGAAAGAAATTGACGTTGTTGGAGTTGTTGTAGAGATTGAAGTTGACGGAGATGTAAGGATTGACGTCGTCGGAATAAGTTGTGATCGTCGGAGTTGTAGAAGTTGATGTCGTTGGGTTTGTTGTTGGGAACGACGATACAATTGTTCTAAAGATTGATTTCGGCGGAGCTTAGGAAACTGACGTCGGAGTTCTAGGAGTTATTGTAGAGATTGTCGTCGTTTATGTTATTAATATCAAATTGGTATGAGCTGAAGCTATTTATTTTGTTGCAATTCTATACATAGACCAGGGGCGAAGCTAGCCCTCTATTGATGTGGATTCATAGTTATGCTATGGGACCGGGGCCATGCTCCCTCCTGAAAAAATATGAAAAATGGTGCATTCTGGGCGTTCTGATGAGCGTTAATTAGTGCTGGAAAACGGACAGTTTTAGGATAATAAATCAACAAATAAACCCTTAACTCGGCAGATTTTTTATAATTACAATGTCCATGTGTATGTTACAGCATGTAAAGTCAAGTACGAATAGTGTAACTTTTGCTCTTTATTTTTTGGTCAGAATTATGTGGATTCAGCCGCGTTCTCACGTTTAGGCGGCTACGCGCCTGTAGACGTTGTTAGTGTTGAAGAGATCGACTTCATCAGTTGAAGATATAGAAGTCTTTGTATTTGTTGTTCACATCGTTTGAGTGGAAGAAGAGGATGTTAATGGAGTCATCATCCTCATCGTCATTCTCATCTCATCCTCATCCTCATCTCATCCTCCTATTATTATTAGTAGTAGTAGTATTAGTATTATCATTAATATCATTAATATTATTATTGTTGTTGTTGTTGTTGTTGTTGTTGTTGTTGTTGTTATTATTATTATTATTATTATTATTATTATTATTATTTATTATTATTTATTATTATTATTATTATTATTATTATTATTATTATTATTATTATTATTATTATTATTATTATTATTTATTATTTTTTATTTTTTTTATTGAGCAATACGATAGGCCATTTAATGTTCCATTAAAAGCATACATGCGTCATTCTGTCCTACAATTTTCAAATATTCAACGACTTGTCCCACTTTCTCCATGCACTTGAATGTACTAGTGATTTTTCGACATTGCACACTCACATTTGCTCCACATTTTTGGCAAGATAAGCTTGAATGAATACACAAATATGACATTGTACATTGTTTAAAGCGTATTGTATTGAAAGGGATTAACATTTGAGTATATTCATATTTTTGGTTCTTTGAAACCCCAGTTAGGTTTCTTTTGTATTGGGCGACTGTATTTTCACCAACTGTCTTTGTGATTGAATTTGTAATTATGATATCATTTCAATAACGTTGTCATTAGGATGTAGTAACTATTACTTTTTTATACATGTTAACTATCAGACAGTCGAAAGTTATCATTATTCCCACCTCTATAATATAATTATAGTCCGCACTACAGGCTGACTGGACGTTAACGTCTGACGGTACCGGCTGGCTGTAGATGAGGAACTCACACATTGCACCTTAGACATAAGGCTACAAGATCGTGTCAGGGCTTGATGTATGCACACTTTCACACACAAGAAGGGTTGGGAAATATGCCATAAAACGTTTCTCGACAGTTCTAATGTAACAGACTGCACAAATTGCTTTGTGCACCTGTCGGGGTTCGAACTGACGTCTTGCTGTGCAAGCGGACACTCTACCGTGCATTATGAAACGCTTAGATATAACATAATTGATTCGATGCAACAGAATATTGCATGAAATCAAAACTCTTAAAAAAATCCCTACCGACGGACCCTATTTATTTTTTTCGCTATGTTACCGGACATACAGGTATTTTTGTTTGGCCTTAACGATGCTCGTTTGTAAAAAGAAACAATTGCTACTTTTAAGGAGTTTCAATATGTCATCAAAAACGAATCGGTCGTAGTGGGAACTGTTCTTTCATGTGGAAATTATGATTAGAAACATACACTGTTATAGTATCCATTTAAAGTTTCCACATACAGAACATGAACATTGATACAAGTGACAAGCGTACCGGTGTCCCCAATCATACAATAGGGTGAGAGACTCGTCCACGCGTGCAGGCAATATCAAAGGCGTTTGGTCATGTCAACGTAGACTTTGTTTAGGCTTAATCATTTCTTCTGTGCGTAATCTTAAGTATCGTATTGCTCTTAGTTAATTAGCGCGCGGTGTCACAATGGTACCAAACTATTTAGCAATCCTCACCAAGGGTATTTAATGTTAACTAATGTCCCACTGACATTTACCGCCACTTTCGTGACCTAAACTATTAAATTACTAAGACATTTTGAATTTAGGAAAACAATTTAAATATATTCAAAATTGTTCTTCTTGTTTGACATTAGATATTGTGTTTGTAATAGTATTATTTACCTATGGCAGCTGTACCAAAATGTGCACGGTTGAAGAGCATGACTAGATGACGACACTTTATATGTTGAACACAGTGATAATCTGGCATTCTCAAGCGGAAAACGGCAGATCAAGTGTTACATGTTATTGTACTCCTTGTTCATGCCGCCACATCCAGCTCTCACGCCTCATAAATATGTTCTATATTGCTCATAGCTTACCGTGAAGATTCTTGGTCATGCCGCCACATCCAGCTCTCACGCCTCATAATATGCTCTATATTGCTCATAGCTTACCGTGAAGACTCTTGGTCACGCCGCCACATCAAGCTCTCACGCCTCATAATATGCTCTATATTGCTCATAGCTTACCGTGAAGACTCTTGGTCATGCCGCCACATCCACCTCTCACGCCTCATAATATGCTCTATATTGCTCATAGCTTACCGTGAAGACTCTTGTTCGTGCCGCCACATCCAGCTCTCACGCCTCATAAATATGCTCTATATTGCTCATAGCTTACCGTGAAGACTCTTGGTCACGCCGCCACATCCAGCTCTCACGCCTCATAATATGCTCTATATTGCTCATAGCTTACCGTGAAGACTCTTGGTCACGCCGCCACATCCAGCTCTCACGCCTCATAATATGATCTATATTGCTCATAGCTTACCGTGAAGACTCTTGGTCACGCCGCCACATCCAGCTCTCACGCCTCATAAATATGCTCTATATTGCTCATAGCTTACCGTGAAGACTCTTGTTCACGCCGCCACATCCAGCTCTCACGTCTCATAATATGCTCTATATTGCTCATAGCTTACCGTGAAGACTCTTGGTCACGCCGCCACATCCAGCTCTCACGCCTCATAATATGCTCTATATTGCTCATAGCTTACCGTGAAGACTCTTGGTCACGCCGCCACATCCAGCTCTCACGCCTCATAATATGCTCTATATTGCTCATAGCTTTCCGTGAAGACTCTTGGTCACGCCGCCACATCCAGCTCTCACGCCTCATAATATGCTCTATATTGCTCATAGCTTACCGTGAAGACTCTTGGTCACGCCGCCACATCCTGCTCTCACGCTCTTGGTAACGCCGCCACATCCACCTCTCACGCCTCATAATATGCTCTATATTGCTCATAGCTTACCGTGAAGACTCTTGTTCATGCCGCCACATCCACCTCTCACGCCTCATAATATGTTCTATATTGCTCATAGCTTACCGTGAAGACTCTTGGTCACGCCGCCACATCCAGCTCTCACGCCTCATAAATATGCTCTATATTGCTCATAGCTTACCGCGAAGACTCTTGGTCACGCCGCCACATCCACCTCTCACGCCTCATAATATGCTCTATATTGCTCATAGCTTACCGCGAAGACTCTTGGTCATGCCGCCACATCCACCTCTCACGCCTCATAATATGCTCTATATTGCTCATAGCTTACCGCGAAGACTCTTGTTCACGCCGCCACATCCAGGAAGACTCTTGGTCACGCCGCCACATCCAGCTCTGACGCCTCATAAATATGCTCTATATTGCTCATAGCTTACCGCGAAGACTCTTGGTCACGCCGCCACATCCAGCTCTCACACCTCATAATATGCTCTATATTGCTCATAGCTTACCGCGAAGACTCTTGTTCACGCCGCCACATCCAGGAAGACTCTTGGTCACGCCGCCACATCCAGCTCTCACGCCTCATAATATGCTCTATATTGCTCATAGCTTACCGCGAAGACTCTTGGTCACGCCGCCACATCCAGCTCTCACACCTCATAATATGCTCTATATTGCTCATAGCTTACCGCGAAGACTCTTGTTCATGCCGCCACATCCAGCTCTCACGCCTCATAAATATGCTCTATATTGCTCATAGCTTACCGCGAAGACGCTTGGTCATGCCGCCACATCCAGCTCTCACGCCTCATAATATGCTCTATATTGCTCATAGCTTACCGCGAAGACTCTTGTTCATGCCGCCACATCCAGCTCTCACGCCTCATAAATATGTTCTATATTGCTCATAGCTTACCGCGAAGACGCTTGGTCATGCCGCCACATCCTGCTCTCACGCTCTTGGTAACGCCGCCACATCCACCTCTCACGCCTCATAATATGCTCTATATTGCTCATAGCTTACCGTGAAGACTCTTGTTCATGCCGCCACATCCACCTCTCACGCCTCATAATATGTTCTATATTGCTCATAGCTTACCGTGAAGACTCTTGGTCACGCCGCCACATCCAGCTCTCACGCCTCATAAATATGCTCTATATTGCTCATAGCTTACCGCGAAGACTCTTGGTCACGCCGCCACATCCACCTCTCACGCCTCATAATATGCTCTATATTGCTCATAGCTTACCGCGAAGACTCTTGGTCATGCCGCCACATCCACCTCTCACGCCTCATAATATGCTCTATATTGCTCATAGCTTACCGCGAAGACTCTTGTTCACGCCGCCACATCCAGGAAGACTCTTGGTCACGCCGCCACATCCAGCTCTGACGCTCATAAATATGCTCTATATTGCTCATAGCTTACCGCGAAGACTCTTGGTCACGCCGCCACATCCAGCTCTCACACCTCATAATATGCTCTATATTGCTCATAGCTTACCGCGAAGACTCTTGTTCACGCCGCCACATCCAGGAAGACTCTTGGTCACGCCGCCACATCCAGCTCTCACGCCTCATAATATGCTCTATATTGCTCATAGCTTACCGCGAAGACTCTTGGTCACGCCGCCACATCCAGCTCTCACACCTCATAATATGCTCTATATTGCTCATAGCTTACCGCGAAGACTCTTGTTCATGCCGCCACATCCAGCTCTCACGCCTCATAAATATGCTCTATATTGCTCATAGCTTACCGCGAAGACGCTTGGTCATGCCGCCACATCCAGCTCTCACGCCTCATAATATGCTCTATATTGCTCATAGCTTACCGCGAAGACTCTTGTTCATGCCGCCACATCCAGCTCTCACGCCTCATAAATATGTTCTATATTGCTCATAGCTTACCGCGAAGACGCTTGGTCATGCCGCCACATCCACCTCTCAAGCCTCATAATATGCTCTATATTGCTCATAGCTTACCGCGAAGACGCTTGTTCATGCCGCCACATCCAGCTCTCACGCCTCATAATATGCTCTATATTGCTCATAGCTTACCGCGAAGACGCTTGTTCATGCCGCAACATCCAGCTCTCACGCCTCATAATATGCTCTATATTGCTCATAGCTTACCGTGAAGACTCTTGGTCATGCCGCCACATCCACCTCTCACGCCTCATAATATGCTCTATATTGCTCATAGCTTACCGCGAAGATGCTTGGTCACGCCGCCACATCCAGCTCTCACGCCTCATAACATGCTCTATATTGCTCATAGCTTACCGCGAAGACTCTTGGTCACGCCGGCACATCCACCTCTCACGCCTCCTAAATATGTTCTATATTGCTCATAGCTTACCGCGAAGACTCTTGGTCACGCCGCCACATCCAGCTCTCACGCCTCATAATATGCTCTATATTGCTCATAGCTTACCGCGAAGACGCTTGGTCACGCCGCCACATCCAGCTCTCACGCCTCATAATATGCTCTGTATTGCTCATAGCTTACCGCGAAGACTCTTGGTCACGCCGCCACATCCAGCTCTCACGCCTCATAAATATGTTCTATATTGCTCATAGCTTACCGCGAAGACTCTTGGTCACGCCGCCACATCCAGCTCTCACGCCTCATAAATATGTTCTATATTGCTCATAGCTTACCGCGAAGACTCTTGTTCATGCCGCCACATACAGCTCTCACGCCTCATAAATATGTTCTATATTGCTCATAGCTTACCGCGAAGACGCTTGGTCATGCCGCCACATCCACCTCTCACGCCTCATAATATGCTCTATATTGCTCATAGCTTACCGCGAAGACGCTTGTTCATGCCGCCACATTCAGCTCTCACGCCTCATAATATGCTCTATATTGCTCATAGCTTACCGCGAAGACGCTTGTTCATGCCGCAAGATCCAGCTCTCACGCCTCATAATATGCTCTATATTGATCATAGCTTACCGTGAAGACTCTTGGTCATGCCGCCACATCCACCTCTCACGCCTCATAATATGCTCTATATTGCTCATAGCTTACCGCGAAGACGCTTGGTCACGCCGCCACATCCAGCTCTCACGCCTCATAATATGCTCTATATTGCTCATAGCTTACCGCGAAGACTCTTGGTCACGCCGCCACATCCAGCTCTCACGCCTCCTAAATATGTTCTATATTGCTCATAGCTTACCGCGAAGACTCTTGGTCACGCCGCCACATCCAGCTCTCACGCCTCATAATATGCTCTATATTGCTCATAGCTTACCGCGAAGACGCTTGGTCACGCCGCCACATCCACCTCTCACGCCTCATAATATGCTCTATATTGCTCATAGCTTACCGCGAAGACTCTTGGTCACGCCGCCACATCCAGCTCTCACGCCTCATAATATGCTCTATATTGCTCATAGCTTACCGCGAAGACTCTTGGTCACGCCGCCACATCCAGCTCTCACGCCTCATAAATATGTTCTATATTGCTCATAGCTTACCGCGAAGACTCTTGGTCACGCCGCCACATCCAGCTCTCACGCCTCATAATATGCTCTATATTGCTCATAGCTTACCGTGAAGACTCTTGTTCATGCCGCCACATCCACCTCTCACGCCTCATAATATGTTCTGTATTGCTCATAGCTTACCGTGAAGACTCTTGGTCACGCCGCCACATCCAGCTCTCACGCCTCATAATATGTTCTATATTGCTCATAGCTTACCGTGAAGACTCTTGGTCATGCCGCCACATCCACCTCTCACGCCTCATAATATGCTCTATATTGCTCATAGCTTACCGTGAAGACTCTTGTTCATGCCGCCACATCCACCTCTCACGCCTCATAATATGTTCTATATTGCTCATAGCTTACCGCGAAGACGCTTGGTCATGCCGCCACATCCAGCTCTCACGCCTCATAATATGCTCTATATTGCTCATAGCTTACCGCGAAGACTCTTGTTCATGCCGCCACATCCACCTCTCACGCCTCATAATATGCTCTATATTGCTCATAGCTTACCGTGAAGACTCTTGTTCATGTCGCCACATCCACCTCTCACGCCTCATAATATGCTCTATATTGCTCATAGCTTACCGTGAAGACTCTTGGTCACGCCGCCACATCCAGCTCTCACGCCTCATAATATGCTCTATAATACTCATAGCTTACCGCGAAGACGCTTGTTCATGCCGCCACATCAAGCTCTCACGCCTCATATGTTCTATATTGCTCATAGCTTACCGCGAAGACGCTTGGTCACGCCATTAGAACAATACCAGTAACTACTTAAATGGTTCAGATAGGCCAATAATTATATAATTATGTAATTGTTTAATTTTAGTTTTTAAATTTTAAATTGACTTATAGCTAGATAAAAATAACGTATATGATGGTTGAAATAATGATCTTACTGACAAAGCCCCGCATTATTGTACTCCGTTTTTGAAGTTGATATTAGTTTTGAACCAATGAGATGACAGTATTGTTTTAAATTTTATGACGTTTTAATTGTCATATTACTCTATTGAACGACGTTTAAGTAATCATTTAAGGAATGGAAGTTGAGGTGTAAATATATTTTGTTGAGTGAAAGGTTTTTGGAATCGTAAAACCCCTGTCACATTAGGGCCGCGTTCCAACGGCGTTCATGAAAAATCAAGAATGCCGATCTGCGCGCAGTGGAGTCGTTAGCAAGCATCGCTGTGGCAGCAGTTTCGCCTCTTTAAACCATTTATTTTAGCTGACATATCACATTGATACACAAGTTCGTTGAACATTTTTATTGGTAGTAGAACTCCCGTCTCGCCATGCACTTGTTATTGATGGGTGATGTTTGACAAACGTTTGACGAATTTTTCATGACTGGCATCTTTACCAATTGGTTTGAATTTAATTGTGGATTTTTTTTCCGCCTAAGTGCTAAAACGGCCCGAGAAAGGTCTTATATTCTCTGACATCAAATAAAAAACACCAACTTACCAAATACTTTCAACCTTTTTTTGTTGTCGTACATATACGGGACCAGTGAAAAATCGAAGATTTACCATTTTTACTGTATCTCCATATCATGTAGAGAAGATCTGACGACGAATGCCACATTTTTTTCATAGAACATATTTTGGGTACGGTCGTCTATTTTTCAACGATCGATCTGCCCTCTGCAAATGCGCAAAGTTACTATGATTGATAGTTAAATGGTGCCGTTTTCTGGTGGCCGTTGAAGCTAATGTTATGAAACCCGAATTGAAAATATATGCGTTATTAGCTATCAATTGGTATTGAATTCTAATCAGTGCATAAAATGACCACTTGAAATAATTATGTGAAAAAGATAATATCTTAATACCCAACTCATTTACGTTTCTTTCTTTAAAATGCTCTATAATATCCAAAATGTCCAATCTTTTGTTGATCATTATGAATAAAAAACTTAACGATGTCATCCCAGTTAAGTTCTGTGTGTACTTTGAAAACATACTTAAGAAAATCTAATAATCTGCATATCAACAAATTGTCGATTTTTAAACGAAGCGTATTAAAACGTTCATATTTGGGTGTTTTTCCATTTTGTACAAACACCAATGAATTTTACTTGCTTTTATAACATCTTCAAAGAGTCACAATTTACCATTGTCCGACACTCATTTAATGAAACTAACGCCTGGGCGATTTAACTTCGCCGCCAAAATACCACGTGACTTCACGAAGGGTGGAGCTAGTGGGTCATCTATATACCTGCGGCCTCCCTTCGCTCACTCCTTTTTCTGTAGATCGCTCTAACACATACATATAATACCAAAACTCAACTGAATAACTAGTCGTTCAGTGTCCGCCAAGCTATGCAATCTGAACTATGCTATCTAAAATCATGACTTAAAGGTGATATCAAAGCGTAACGCATTCTATTAGATAATTGTCCTGAGATTCGGAACAGAAAAAACTTTTTTTGGTGCCAATCTGTGACACAGTCCCTTTAAGAAAGACCTAACGTTTGTTATTCTTTCTTCTAGATTTGTTAAAGATGTACGTCGCTTCAGAATTCGCAATCAGTGGAAACTCAAAGTTAAATTATGCAGTGACAGACCATGTAGTTTGACATTGTGTAACACTCGCGACTATTAAATCTACATGTATTAAAACATTATGATATATTGCGTTGTCAATTTTGTAAATGGCACGACGTTTGTACTGAAATAAACAGATTTAACAGCAACATATTCAACTATAACGACATTGCCAACTATCTACAAAAAGATGCAAACCATTAATTTTGAGAATTATAATATATTCTTTTTGAAAAGGACTATCCTGGGCTACTAATGTTTTGCACCTTCACCCAGTAATTGCAGTTAAAACAAACTTAGGCAAACAGCGAACGAAACCGTTCTTTTTTAAAAATATACAGGATGTGTTATATGTAAATATATACATTTGAAAGACAACGCTTAGGCAATTGATAGTGTGTTCCAGATTGGACCTAGTCACCTAGTTTTTGACCCCATGTGACCAACTTTTACAAGCAGTCGATATTTCATCAAGGGGTACATTCTGACAAAGTTTGAATATAATCTGAACAATCATTACCATGATATGGTTCGGGACAAGATTTTTCTAATATTTGACCTAGTGACGCAATGTTTGATCATATGTGACCGAGTTATAAATATGTCCAAAAGCTCACCAAGGGAAATATTCTGATTAAATTTCATGAATATTAGACCATGTATAATGCTTTTAGTGTGTTCTAAAGGTTGGTGTTGTTGTTTTTTAAATTTGACTTAGAGACCTTTTTCTACCCCATGTAATTTACTTTTACAAGTGGTCAATATTTCATCAAGGGGTATATTCTGACCACATTTGAACATAATCTGACCAATCGTTACCATGATATGGTTTCTGGCAATACAATTGTTAATATTCCGAATAAACACGGACATAGCCGAACTATGACGGTTTAATCAACTTTCTAGATCGTAGTTACTCGGTCGTCTTCGGCATGCGTAAATTATTTAGACTGGTACCTTGCATTATTACAGATAAAATTATTGGTGTCGGGTCGATTCGGCCGAGATATCATTTCGGCCTGATCCTTTTCGGCCTACTTTTATTCATTAATGTTTGTTTTAAATCGTGTGAATTATGCTTTGAACTTTCATTTTATATCAGTTAAATTTAAATTGTGCTAATTTCGTTATTGCGACTTATATATGTTAGTAAAATCGTGTGAATTAAGCTTTGTACTTCCATTTTATATCACTTAAATTTAAAACAGTCAATTAATGTCGTGTTAAGGCACTTATATGCCCGTTAATTCTCACATGCTTATTTACTACCACAGCATGTATATAAATCGTTTCCACAGAAAGTAAATTTCTAAAATAACGAACTCGTATGACCGGCGAGCAGTCAATACAAAAACACAGAGTATAACTTTCTTTAATTCCCTGTTTTAAACATTAGGCTTATACGTTTTATATGGCGTTTTGGAAGTTTTACACTCATCAAAACGGTTATTGACGACAAATTTTAAGTAAAGAATAAGAGTTGATATCATTAACAAATCTTCTTTTTTTCATAACTATAATTTATCCGTATACACTTCCCCATTGACAATTGCAAACATGTATCCCTATAGACGCGGCCAGGCCGCTTCTAATAATCAATTTAGTTTAAATACAAGTCCGGCTTCGTTCATTAATGACGTGTTTGGTCCTTTGAGTATGTATCCCGTCCATGCACTTTCTTTCTAACCAGGGGTAAATGGATGGAGTCATCCCGAATTAGCGGGAAATCTCTGCAGATTTTTACTGGACTCTCGTTCCATTGTAATCTATTAACCAAATCCCTTTGGAAAACATCTCGGTGATGAGTTATAAAGTTAATTTCTTTTTTATTTAGATCCGATGATTTATTTGAAGCATTTGATTTACGTTGTTTTAACGAACGTTGCAAATTGTGACAGCCAATATTGGTAGACACTTGTCGGTTTTCCTGTCGCCCTGTGTACATTGTGATATTGCCCATCGATGGTAAATACACGTTACGATACTTTCTCTCACGCGCCTCGTTTAACAATATAACTGGCTTTTCTGTAATTTGTGAATGATTGGTTTCATCCGATGTGTCGGAACTTTCTACAATTGCTTCTTCTGACGAATTGGACGTGCGGATGGCTACGAGAGCTTTTGAATATTTATATCCACATATGACTATTGCTGCGACCAAAGCGACAAAGACAACTGCTCCTGTGGTGCACCCAGCAATCAGGTATGTATTATTTACACCATCATTCCTTGTATCTGGAAAGAAAATGTAAATTAATTCTTTAAATGCAAACATTTTCTTGAACTTAATGAATCATAATGTTCTTACAGTTGTTTTCATACCGAACAAATGACAGAAAAAAAACTGCTCGAACATTAATAGAAAGTCATCGTTCAAATGTCTGTCGTTGTAATACGTTATGCGAATTTCCCGGAAAATCACTCAACAGTTAACAGAGAAACTGATGTTTTTTACCCAACCCGCGCCTCACAATTTGTCAACAACCTAGCGTTGTCCTCACGCTATTTTGGAAATCAGCCTGTCTTGACAGCAGCCAATTGGATAAAAGTGGATAAGTCCTAACCAGCGGTTATCTTTTGGTTATCTCCCTGGTTTGGCCAAGTTATCCAAAAACCGATTGTATGAAAATTAAGTTATCCTAACCAGCGCGTGATTCGGCTAACTTTTGGACAAAATTTAACCGACCTCTAGGAGTATGGTTAACTGACTTATCCAAAACAAAGATGGCGGACCAGACACAAAAAAGCTCGATTCCCAACTTATTTCGACGATTTTACAGGCACATGGACTCTGCCTAAATATAAAACAAATGCTATAACATTGATATCCATGATAGTCATGAATTTAGAGGTAAGAAAATAAATTTCTTACTTGTGACCCAATTTATGCATGAAACTTATCCACGGAACCTTGAAACAAAAACAGTGACAACAAGCTGCATTTTGAGAACGATATTTACCTTGTTATTGTGTGCATATTATTACATAATCTTACACTAGTCACGACTCTGGGTCGAGACCAACAACTGCTTGCAGGTCTCGCCCTTACTGTGTATAGATATACCCTAGCTTTAAACATATTTTATTACATTTGCACATATTTACAATCAAAATAAACCGCGTGTAACCATTGAGAAAAGTTGACAGCAATGACGTCATTTTCCATTCTAAAGTCGATTTTACAACTTTCTCTTAATTAATACACCCTGGTAGAGGCACCCAGGAGGATAATTGCTACTGTTCAGTGGTATGTTATTATATTATTGAAAACACATAAAGATGTGTGTGCGTGCGTGCAATAAATGGATTTAAACTGTGTGGGTTTTTTTGTTGAATGAATAACGTTGCAGTCCTACCTCGTTTGACAGCGTTATTTATGCATGCATATGTTTATTATTTTTTTCTTTCATTTATATACTTAATATGCAATTATTTGATTATATAATGTAAATTTAACTTATCATGTAACAAGAAACAATATGTTTACGTTATTTAATAAATATGTTTGAATCTTGAATCTAACACAGTGAGATGACTGGATATCCATGTATCATGAAACATACTCTTAAACTAAGAGATATATTTAATAGCCAGTGATTATCCGCAAGTTCTTTTGCTAACGCGTTCGGCCTTTCAAATGTCCATTTAATAAATGACGGCAAAGTAATTTGGTTATATATTAATGCCCTGTTTAATATAAAAGTGTTTTCGTTACTGTTTGGAATACAGATGCACCAATAAAATTTCATTGATTTATGTTCATAAAATGTTTGCACTAAAAACGAGTGAATAATATACTATAAAAAGAATATCAGAAAACCTTTTCTCAACAAACCGGAAAAAGAAAATATTCAGGTCATCTGAGCTATGCTTTTGCGTGTGGGGCGTTCAACGGGTAGCGGCATAAATAACACTCTCAAAAGAGGGAGCAATTAAGAAAATATAATTTAAAACTAAAACAACTCTGAAAATAAGCTTAAAAGAAACAGATGTTTTTTATTCCAGTGTAAGATCATTTTTAACTTCACTCGTGATCATTGAAAAACTATATTTTCTATGACAGTCGTGAAATAAAATACGATCTTACACTGAAATAAACAAATATTCTCTATTTATTCTCATTAAACTTGGTTAATTAAATTCAAAATGATAGCTTTTATATTACTGGCATACTACCTTTTCTGATTTACATGCACGATGTACTTAAAATGGCATCAACACATGCGAGAAATAAAAATAAAAGAAAACAAATAAAAATGGTATGGACCAAATATTCAATTTTACGTATATAACTTTTCCTCGTTCAACTTACTTCTGCATGTAATCTTACATTGTTCGAGTCTTACCAACAGTATCCGTGTATGAATAGATAATTTTAAATCCTGTGCTATTCACACTTTCATCAGTTGTAAAGACCACCGTCAGCGCTGGTAATGTAGATGATATGTCCGGAGGAACTGCTGATCCACAATATCTGAAAAAATGAGACAAAGGCAAGCTAGACGTCTCCACGTTTGCAGCAAATAATCTTGACCAAATCGAATATCTTAACATGTAGAGTCAAATATACTTTTTGTTGTTCTTCCTTACTATGTCTATTCCAGAAGTCGAAGATCAGAAATCAGAACAACGCCATAACGCCATGCATAAAGCAGAACAACGCCATATCGACATGCATAAAGCAAAACAACAGAACAGAACAGATATTTTATTAAGACTTGTACAAAGTATATCATCTTCTTAACCACATATGAATAATAAATAAACAAACACATTGTATGACATAGGTTTTGGAATAGAATACATTCAAAAAAATATATTCAAATCAGGTGAGGATGAACAAAACTATTATAATTATAAGTCAATATTTAAATTTGATCTTCTAATACTCAGAGCTTGTTTGACAAATAAGGATAGTTTTATAAGTTCTTGTTTATTTCTTGTGTTTAACAGTTCGATGAACTTAAAAACAGACGGACGTAAATAATAATACCGTTTTATTTGTACACATACAAATAAAATGAAATTTGTCTGCTATATCTCTTGAGTTACAGCATAAACAATATCTTTCTTCACGTTGTATACGATTACGATTTTATCTACCTGTTTGAATCCTTAACGGGTGTGCAGAAAGTCTAAGTCTACAGAAAAATAGTCGTAAGGTTTTAGGTAATAAATCCAAATAATCTTCATACACAAAAGTAGTCTTAAATTCCTTATACAAAAAATAAAACTGGGCTATCAAGGGATCTATACCATTCTTGCTTAAAATAATCAATTATTCTTGTTTTAAATTCAGTTGGAAAGTACTTTTCATTTATCATATTAGGATTATTGAATACGTATGCAAAACCATACTGGCTCAAAAGCCTTTTAACATTTGATACCCAGTTATTTTTTCTATTATTACAGTCAGATAATGCATACTTGTATACACTACTTATTATAATGTTATCGCTACTTGTAACCTTTAACCAATATTGTATAATTCTAACATATCTATGTACATAGAGAGGATATCTACCAAGCTCCCCGTACACACTTGCTGTACATGTATTTTTTTCTAACGTTTAAAACAAACGTTTACAAAACTTTAAATGGATTCTTTCAATTTCCTTAGACTTAGTAAATCCCCAAATTTCGGAAGAATAATTCAAAACGGGGGCAACAAAAGCTTCAAATAGTTGACAAAAAATCTTTGGTTTCAGGTCATACTCCTTACATTTACACAATAACACATTTAATGCTTTTAAAGCTTTGCTCGTTAAATGTTCCTGATTTAAAGCATAATTTCCAGTGTAATTAAAAACAGTTCCTAAATAATTAAAATCATTCACGACGTCAATAGGCTGGCCATTGTAGGTCCAATTTTTTGTTGACAATAGCCCTCCCCTTTTACGAAAGACCATAATTTTGGTTTTAAGTGTATTTACTGATAAACCCCAATTATTACAATATTCTGAAAGTCTATCCAAATGTTGTTAAATTTCAACTGGTGTTTCACCTACAATAGCCATGTCGTCAGCAAATAATAATAGAATAGGTACAATATCGTCAATACGTAAGCCTGAGTCTAGATTATTTTGTAAATATAACTCTAGGTCTTCAACAAAAAGAGAAAATAACAATGGGGACACAACTTCCCCTTGACGGAGGCCTACTGAATAGTCAAAGTAATCGGAATATGTAGAAGAAGATTTAACACAAGATTTGACTTTTTGGTACATATCTCTAATTATTCGAAGTAATTTGCCTTGTATACCGCATTTATATAATTTCAGCCATAACGCATTTCTATAAATAGAATCAAAACATTTCATCATATCGACGTATACAACATAAAGCCGCTTATTGTCATTTAAATATTTTTGTACCAATGACATTAGAATAAACATAGCATCGATGGTGGAACGCCCTATCCGAAATCCGAACTGAGCGTCCGAAATAATGTTATGTTCATTACAGAATATCTCAATTCGTTTATTTAGCACAGTAGTATAAAGCTTAGACATACAACTAAGGAGAGTAATTCCCCTATAATTATTAACATCGTCTACATTTCCTTTTGTGTGCAACGGTATAATAACTGCTTCCATCCACTTATCGGGCCCGGAAATATCCAGTATTTAAAATACCGTTAAAAGTATCACACAAATGCGATGACAAAATATCAAAAGACTCTATAAAATATTCATTCAACAATAAATCAGTACCTAGCGATTTATTACGCTTCACTGGGCTTTAACAACGCCATAACGCCATGCATAAGGCAGAACAACGCCATAACGCCATGCATAAGGCAGAACAACGCCATAACGCCATGCATAAGGCAGAACAACGCCATAACGCCATGCATAAGGCAGAACAACGCCATAACGCCATAACGCCACAACGCCGTGTAACGCCATAACATGCATACAGTACATATCAGCAGTGTAGATAGATTTCAAACTGACTAAAATATCAAAGTATGGGCTTCTATTCATTCGACATGGAATGTATAAACACTCTTGTTTACTTATGTAATTATTCGTGTACATAATTGATTGAATATAACATTAAAACAGACGTTCTTCCACTTCATCACCATGCTAATTGATGCTGAAGGTAAATATGAGAAAGTACTTACATTCCGAACAACAAGGACAGGTTCACTGCAGGACCATCATACACCCTCAGCGAATCATACGGACATCTGTCCTCTGTAGACCGACGCCTTACAGACTCGTCTGGTCCTTGCAAGAGGAAGAACTCAAAGGACAACACTATTACTCGTCCAGGGGGTGCGAATATAGACCAAACCATGTACAAGTTATCCGGGTAATTGTTGGGATAACCTGGTGACGAGACCTCCCTAATTTCAACTTCTACTGCAGATACGTTTTGGGTAAAGACTGAAAATGGCAGGATGGAGCAATGAGGGTTGACATTGGATAAACAAGAAATGATAGTAGAAGTTAAAACAAAATACTTATTTAATTGTAAGGTAAGGTGAGCATGATAACAAACTAACACTATATTCGTTCTTCTTAATAATGGTGTATTTATCCAGTGACGTCAAAAGTCAAGTTTGTGAACGATCATTGAGAAAAAAAGAGCTTTAGAACTAACTTTCCTGTTTCCAGTAACGAATAAAAAACCCTCTGTTTCTGTTAAAATCAGTCGTGGAATATTCTATTGTGACATCATTAGAATCTGAGAAAACTGTGAGCGCTTGAATATCTCCTCCGCAGAATCTGTAGTCAAGAAGAACCATTTGTAGGGGCTAACGCTAAAATGTTAATTGATATAAAATACTTCTTGCACACTTATTGCACAGTACGCGTTGATGTCTGACGAAAAATTGATGCATTTAATTCCCTTTAAATGTGTTTCTTTATTTGAAGTCAGTATTTATGCAAATCATCATGGTCATGGTTAATTGCGCAAGGATCCGACAACATAACGAACAGAGACATGCTGCACAAATTCAGATTTCATCAATGCGTTGACGAATATTGCGTAAATCTGAAAAGGCCACGACCTACTTGAACAGCGCATTTTTGGCGAAAGTGTAATTCATAAAAAAAAAACGATAAACAATACTGGTTTACTTCAGATCATGCATGTAGTTTGTAAAAGACAACAGAGTCATCGAACACATTAGATACAATACATGTAGTTTTCTGGACACATACTTTGATAGACATTGGTATTTTTTGAATTCATTGTCTTAACAATTGCAGTAGAATTCCCAATGGAACAATTATGTTTGTACACGCAGTACAGAATATTAAGATTGTTATGAAAATAAAACCCATCCAATTAGCTCCCGAATTAAAAACAAAAAAGTAAGTCATTTTTAAATGTTAATTTAGAAAGCCAATACATGTAAAAATACATGTTTCACATCCATAAAGGCTGTAAAAAGGATTAAGGATGATCTTTAGATTATCAGGCGTTTGATAAAGGAGCGATGGATTGAAGACATACATTATTTCAAAACGGATGCTAATTGTGAACTCAAAATTTGCTAAAATGACACGTAAAAAAAATGTTGATGAAATCTATAAATATACAAAGGTCAATAAGAATCTTATGTAATTAATCTAAAAATGAATTTTCTACCTAAATTACCTTTATTTTGGAGTCATTTTTATAAAATATGAAAGTTAAATGCGGCAATGCCAGAGAAACTTAATAGTGCATTTCGCTTGACCAACATACACTACATGTATAATAAATGTGTTTTATGCGAGTCTTGTGTGTTTCAACTCATACTCATAATGAAGCGACTTTGGTAACATTTGTAGGTTTGAGTTATTCGGTGTTTCAAGGCCATATATTTCACAAGGTTAATATAATGTTCGTAGTATAAGAGTTAAAACTTCATGTTTTGTATTATCCATGTATAAAGTATTAAAATAAGTGTAAACTAGATGGGCAAATTTAAAAGCTTGATCTTAATCATTGAAGTGAACATTTTCATGAAGTACATTTTTAATGTTATGACACCTAAACATTTTACAGTAGTGTTATTTTCAAGATACTGAGCGGCGATCTTTCACTGAATGTTCAGAAGTGAGATACAATTCAGATACATGATACCTTTCCAAAACTGATTGCGAAGATTCATAAATCGTCACCGACTCGGTGTCACAATTCTCAGAAAGCGTCAAGTTCATGGACATAATCTTCAGCCTTAATATGTATCCTAAAAAAGGAAAGTCAATTAATTGATTTAAGCAAGTTACTCATCATTAAACATTAGGCAATCATTAACTATTGATATTCTCATAAACATATTTGTACATAATTTGTAATCTGCGTGGGTATGTTTCACTTGATTTGGCTTAATACTAAATTCATTTCTCATCCTATAATCATAATCTGCACACATCTGCCATAGTAGAATATGCTCCCGTGTCCACATGCAGGGTATTTATAGCCCCATGCCTCCGTGTCCACATGCAGTGTATTTATAGCCCAATGCTCGCGTGTCCACATGCAGTGTTTCTATAGCCCCATGCGTCCGTGTCCAAATGCTGGGTATATAAAGCCCCATGGGTCCGTGTTCAAATGCAGGGTATATAAAGCCCCATGCGTCCTTGTCCAAATACTGGGTATATAAAGCCCCATGCGTCCGTGTCCAAATGCTGGGTATATATAGCCCCATGCGTCGGTGTCCAAATACTGGGTATATATAACCCCATGCGTCCGTGTTCAAATACTGGGTATATAAAGGCCCATGCGTCCGTGTCTAAATGCTGGGTATATATAGCCCCATGCGTCCTTGTCCAAATGCTTGGGAATATAAAGCCCCATGCGTCCGTGTCCACGTACAGGGTATCTACACATCATTTAACATGAGACAATCATTAACTATTGATATTCTCATAAACATATTTGTACATAATTTGTAATCTGTGTGGGTATGTTTCACTCAATTTGGCTTAATACTAAATTCATTTCTCATCCTATAATCATAATCTGCACACATCTGCCAAAGAAGAATATGCTCCCGTGTCCAAATGCAGGGTATTTATAGCCCCATGTCTCCGTGTCCACATGCAGGGTATTTATAGTCCCATGCCTACGTGTCCACATG
The DNA here is from genome assembly GCF_026914265.1 of Mya arenaria. NCBI lineage: Eukaryota > Metazoa > Mollusca > Bivalvia > Myida > Myidae > Mya > Mya arenaria. The sequence goes on from NC_069127.1 coordinate 43,715,663, forward strand.
CAGGGTTTCTATAGCCCCATGCTCGCGTGTCTACATGTAGGGTTTATATAGCCACGTGCTCGCGTGTCCACATGCAGGGTATCTAAAGCCCCATGCGTCCGTGTCCACATGCAGGGTATAAAAAGCCCCATGCTCCCGTGTCCACATACAGGGTATCTAAAGTCCCATGCTCCTGTGTCTACATGCAGGGTATCTATAGCCCTATGCTCGCGTGTCCATATGCAGGGTATCTATAGTCCCATGCTCGCCCCATGCTCGCGTGTCCACATGCAGGGTATCTATAACCCCATGCGTCGGTGTCCACATGCAGGGTATATAAAGCCCCATGCGTCCGTGTCCAAATACTGGGTATATAAAGCCCCATGCGTCCGTGTCCAAATACTGGGTATATAAAGCCCCATGCGTCCGTGTCTAAATGCTGGGTATATATAGCCCCATGCGTCCTTGTCCAAATGCTTGGGAATATAAAGCCCCATGCGTCCGTGTCCACGTACAGGGTATCTACACATCATTTAACATGAGACAATCATTAACTATTGATATTCTCATAAACATATTTGTACATAATTTGTAATCTGTGTGGGTATGTTTCACTCAATTTGGCTTAATACTAAATTCATTTCTCATCCTATAATCATAATCTGCACACATCTGCCAAAGAAGAATATGCTCCCGTGTCCAAATGCAGGGTATTTATAGCCCCATGCCTCCGTGTCCACATGCAGGGTATTTATAGTCCCATGCCTCCGTGTCCACATGCAGGGTTTCTATAGCCCCATGCTCGCGTGTCTACATGTAGGGTTTATATAGCCACGTGCTCGCGTGTCCACATGCAGGGTATCTAAAGCCCCATGCGTCCGTGTCCACATGCAGGGTATATAAAGCCCCATGCTCCCGTGTCCACATACAGGGTATCTAAAGTCCCATGCTCCTGTGTCTACATGCAGGGTATCTATAGCCCTATGCTCGCGTGTCCATATGCAGGGTATCTATAGTCCCATGCTCGCGTGTCCACATGCAGGGTATCTATAACCCAATGCTCGCGTGTCCACATGCAGGGTATCTATAGCCCTATGCTCGCGTGTCCACATGCAGGGTATCTATATCCACATGCGTCCGTGTGCACATGCAGGCTATATATAGCCCCATGCGTCCGTGTCCAAATGCAGGGTATATAAAGCCACATGCGTCCGTGTCCAAATGCATGGTATATAAATCCCCATGCGTCCGTGTCCAAATGCTGGGTATATAAAGCCCCATGCGTCCGTGTCCACATGCAGGGTATTTATAGCCCCATGTTCCCGTGTCTACATGCAGGGTATTTATAGCCCTATGCGTCTGTTTCCACATGCAGGGTATTTATAGCCCAATGCGTCCGTGTCTACATGCAGGGTATCTATAGCCCCATACTTACGTGTCCACATACAGGGTATCTATAGCCCCATGCTCGCGTGTCTACTTGCAGGGTATCTATAGCCTTATGCTCTCGTGTCTACATGCAGGGTATCTATAGCCCCATGCGTCCGTGTCCACATGCATGGTATCTATAGCCCCATGCTCCCGTGTCTACATGCAGGGTATCTACAACCACATGCTCGCGCGTCTACATGCAGGGTTTATATAGCCCCGTGCTCGCGGGTCAACATGCATGGTATCTACAACCCCATGTTCGCGTGTCTACATGCAGGGTATATATAGCCCCTTGCTCCCGTGTCTACATGCAGGGTATCTACAACCCCATGCTCGCGTGTCTACATGCAGGGTATCTACAACCCCGTGCTCGCGTGTCTACATGCAGGGTATCTACAACCCCATGCTCGCGTGTCTACATGCAGGGTATCTATAGCCCCATGCTCGCGCGTCTACATGCAGGGTATCTATATCCACATGCGTCCGTGTCCACATGCAGGGTTTCTATAGCCCCATGTGTCCGTGTCCAGATGCAGGGTATCTACAACCCCATGCTCGCGTGTCCACATGCAGGGTTTTTATAGCCCTATGCTCCCGTGTCCACATGCAGGGTTTCTATAGCCCCATGCTCGCGTGTCTACATGCAGGGTATTTATAGCCCCGTGCTCGCGTGTCCACATGCAGGGTATCTACAACCCATTGCGTCCGTGTCCACATGCAGGGTATCTACAACCCAATGACTCCGTGTCCACATGCAGAGTATTTATAGCCCCATGCTCGCGTGTCCACATGCAGGGTATTTATAGCCCCGTGCTCGCGTGTCCACATGCAGGGTATCTACAACCCCGTGCTCGCGTGTCTACATGCAGGGTATCTACAACCCCATGCTCGGGTGTCTACATGCAGGGTATCAACAACCCCATGCTCGCGTGTCTACATGCAGGGTATCTACAATCCCATGCTCGCGTGTCCACATGCAGGGTATCTACAACCCCATGCGTCCGTGTCTACATGCAGGGTATCTACAACCCAATGCCTCCGTGTCCACATGCAGGGTATTTATAGGCCCATGCTCGCGTGTCCACATGCAGGGTATTTATAGCCCTATGCTCCCGTGTCCACATTCAGGATATCTATAGCCCCATGCGTCCGTGTCCACATGCAGGATATCTACAACCCCATGCTTGCGTGTCTACATACAGGGTATCTATAGCCCCATGCTCGCGTGTCTACATGCAGGGTATCTATAGCCCCATGCGTCCTTGTCCACATACAGGGTATCTATAGCCCCATGCTCCCGTGTCCACATGCAGGGTATCTATAGCCGCATGCGTCCGTGTCCACATACAGGGTATCTATAGCCCTATTCTCCCTTGTCCACATGCAGGATATCTATAGCCTCATGCGTCCGTGTCCACATTCATGGTATCTATAGCCCCATGCGTCCGTGTCCACATTCAGGCTATCTATAGCCCTATGCTCCCGTGTCCACATGCAGGGTATCTATAGCCCCATGCGTCCGTGTCCACATTCAGGCTATCTATAGCCCTATGCTCCCGTGTCCACATGCAGGGTATCTATAGCCCCATGTGTCCGTGTGCTAATGCAGGGCACCTATAGCCCCATGCGTCCATGACCACATGCAGGGTATCTATAGCCCCATGCTCCAGTGTCTACATGCAGGGTATCTATAGCCACATGCTCGTGTGTCTACATGCAGGGTATCTATAACCCCATGCGTCCATGTCCACATGCAGGGTATCTATAGTCCCATTCTCGCGTGTCCACATGCAGGGTATCTATAGCCCCATGCGTCCGTGTCCACATGCAGGGTATCTATAGCCCCATGCGTCCGTGTCCACATGCAGGGTATCTATAGCCCATGCTCGCGTGTCCACATGCAGGGTATCTATAGCCCCATGCGTCCGTGTCCACATGCAGGGTATCTATAGTCCCATGCGTCCGTGTCCACATGCAGGTTATATATAGCCCCATTCGTCCGTGTCCACATGCAGGGTATCTATAGCCCTATGCGTCCGTGTCCACATACCGGGTATCTATAGCCCTATGCGTCCGTGTCCACATACAGGGTATCTATAGCCCTATGCTCGCGTGTCCACATGCAGGGTATCTATAGCCCCATGCTCGCGTGTCTACATGCAGGGTATTCATTGTCCCATGCGTCCGTGCCCACATGCAGGGAATCTATAGTCCCATGCTTCCGTGTCCACATGCAGGGTATATAACCCCATGTTCGCGTGTCCACATGCAGGATCTCTTTAGCCCCATGTTCCTGTGCCTACATATAAGCTACATGGAGTGTTTACCTTCCGACACCGTCAATATAACGATATGTATATGCTACAAGGGGTGTTTACCTTCAGACATGGACAAGAAAGCGATAGGTGTATGCTTCAATTAGTATTTACCTTTAGACACTGACAAGATAGCGATATGCTTATAATACAGGAATTTTTACCTTCAGACACGCACAAGATAGCGATAGGTATATGAAACTGGCAGTGTTTACCTTCAGACACCAGCAATAAAACGAAAGGTATATGCTACAAGGAGTGTTTACCTTTAGACACGCACAAGATAGCGATATGTATATGCCACAGGGCGTGTTGACCTTCCGACACGGGCAATACAGTGAAAGGTGTATTCTACAGAAAGTATTTACCTTCACGGCTTCAGCCACGGACAAAATAGTGATAGGTGTATGTCACAGGGAATGTTTACATTCAGACACGGACAAGAGATCGATATGAATATGCTACAAGGAGTGTTTACCTTCAAACACGGACAAGAAAACGATAGTTGTATGAAACAGGGAGTGTTTACCTTCAGAAACGGACACTATAACGGTAGGTATATGCTACAGGGAGTGTTTACCTTCAGAAGCGGACACTATAACGGTAGGTATATGCTACAGGGAGTGTTTATCTTTAGAAACGGACACTATAACGGTAGGTATATGCTACAGGGAGTGTTTATCTTTAGAAACGGACACTATAACGGTAGGTATATGCTACAGGGAGTGTTTATCTTTAGAAACGGACACTATAACGGTAGGTATATGCTACAGGGAGTGTTTACCTTCAGAAACGGACACTATAACGGTAGGTATATGCTACAGGGAGTGTTTACCTTCAGAAGCGGACACTATAACGGTAGGTATATGCTACAGGGAGTGTTTATCTTTAGACACAAACACTATAACGATAGGTATATGCTACAGGGAGTGTTTACCTTTAGACACGGACACTATAACGGTAGGTATATGCTACAGGGAGTGTTTACCTTCAGATACGGACACTATAACGGTAGGTATATGCTACAGGGAGTGTTTACCTTCAGAAGCGGACACTATAACGGTAGGTATATGCTACAGTGAGTGTTTATCTTTAGACACAAACACTATAACGATAGGTATATGCTACAGGGAGTGTTTACCTTTAGACACGGACACTGTAACGGTAGGTATATGCTACAGGGAGTGTTTACCTTCAGAAACGGACACTATAACGGTCGGTATATGCTACAGTGAGTGTTTATCTTTAGACACAAACACTATAATGATAGGTATATGCTACAGGGAGTGTTTACCTTTAGACACGGACACTATAACGGTAGGTATATGCTACAGGGAGTGTTTACCTTCAGATACGGACATTATAACGGTAGGTATATGCTACAGGGAGTGTTTATCTTTAGAAACGGACACTATAACGGTAGGTATATGCTACAGGGAGTGTTTATCTTTAGACACAAACACTATAACGGTAGGTATATGCTACAGGGAGTGTTTATCTTTAGAAACGGACACTATTACGGTAGGTATATGCTACAGGGAGTGTTTATCTTTAGAAACGGACACTATTACGGTAGGTATATGCTACAGGGTAAATGAGTGTTTACCTTTAGACACGGACACTATAACGGTAGGTATATGCTACAGGGAGTGTTTACCTTCAGACACGGACACTATAACGGAAGGTGTATGCTACAGGGAGTGTTTACCTTCAGAAACGGACACTATAACGGTAGGTATATGCTACAGGGAGTGTTTATCTTTAGAAACGGACACTATAACGGTAGGTATATGCTACAGGGAGTGTTTATCTTTAGAAACGGACACTATTACGGTAGGTATATGCTACAGGGAGTGTTTATCTTTAGAAACGGACACTATTACGGTAGGTGTATGCTACAGGGAGTGTTTACCTTTAGACACGGACACTATAACGGTAGGTGTATGCTACAGGGAGTGTTTATCTTTAGAAACGGACACTATAACGGTAGGTATATGCTACAGGGAGTGTTTACCTTTAGAAACGGACACTATAACGGTAGGTATATGCTACAGGGAGTGTTTACCTTCAGAAACGGACACTATAACGGTAGGTGTATGCTACAGGGAGTGTTTATCTTTAGAAACGGACACTATAACGGTAGGTATATGCTACAGGGAGTGTTTACCTTCAGAAACGGACACTATAACGGTAGGTATATGCTACAGGGAGTGTTTATCTTTAGACACAAACACTATAACGGTAGGTATATGCTACAGGGAGTGTTTATCTTTAGACACAAACACTATAGCGGTAGGTATATGGTACAGGGAGTGTTGACCTTCAACCACAGACAAGATAACGATAGTTATATGAAACAGGGAGTGTTTATCCTTAGCCACAGACATTATAACGGTAGGTATATGCTACAGGGAGTGTTTACCTTCAATCACAGACAAGATAACGATAGTTATATGAAACGGGGAGTGTTTACCTCTAGACACGGACATTATAACGATAGGTATATGCTGCAGGGAGTGTTTACCTTCAGACACGAATAAGATAGCGATAGGTATATAATTCAGGAAGTGCTTACCTTCAGGCACGGACAAGTGCCATGTACAGATCACATTCGAAGAGTTTTCTTGAAAATGTTTCGGTGATATTATTGTTCCTTCAGTGCCAATGAGAGTGCCACCACATGGAGTTGGCGAGGTTGTTGTTGTCGGCATACGGGTGGTTGATATTGATGTAGTTGAAGTCAAAGACGTATTTGTAGTTCTTTTGGGCGTAAATGAATGGTCAGTTGTTGTAGACATGGCGTTGGATGTAATTGGCGTAGTGTTGGTAGTTGTTGGTGTTGTGGTGTTTGTTTTGTAAGTTATTGTCAACATAGTGGTATTAATTGTTGGCGTGTTAGTTATTGTTGTCTTTGTGGTTGCGGTTGTCTGCGTAGTGGTAGATGCTGAAGACGGAGAGGAAGATGTTGTAGGTGGATAAGTAGTTGTTGTCGGCATTGTGGTAGATGCTGTAGGCGGAGTGGTAGTTGTTGTCGGCATTGTGGTAGATGTTGTAAGCTGAGTGCAAAATGCTGTAGGCGGAGTAGTAGATGTTACAGACGGAGTGGTAGTTGTTGTAGGCGGAGTGGTAGATGTTACAGGCGGAGTGGTAGTTGTTGTCGGCATTGTGGTAGTTGATGTTAGCATTGTGGTAGTTTTTGTTGGCATTGTGGAAGTTGATGTTGGCAATATGGTAGATGTTATATGAAAAGTAGTAGATGTTGGCATTGTGGTAGATGATATCGGCATAGTGGTAGATGTTGTAGACGGAGTGGTAGAGACTGTAGGCGGAGTGGTAGTTGTTGTCGGCGGAGTCGAAGATGTTGTCGGCATAGTGGTAGTAGATGTTGGCATAGTGGTAGTTGTTGTCGGCATAGTGGTAGTTGATGTCGGCATATTGGTAGATGTTGTAGGTGGAGTGGTTGTAGTTGTAGACATTGTGGTAGATGTTGTAGGCGGAGTGGTAGTAGTTGTCGGCGTAGTGGTAGATGCTGTAGGCAAAGTGGTAGTTGTTGTCGGTGAACTGGAAGATGTTGTCGGCATAATGGTAGTTGATGTCGGCATAGTGTAAGTTGATATCGGCAAAGTGGTAGATGTTGTCGGCGGAATGGTAGTTGTTGTCGACATTGTGGTAGATGCTGTAGGCATAATGGTAGTTGTTGTAGGCGGAGTGGTAGTTGTTGTCGGCTTTGTGGTAGTTGATGTAGGCATTGTGGAAGTTGATGTCGGCATTGTGGTATTTGATGTCGGCATTGTGGAAGTTGTTGATGTCGGCATTGTGGAAGTTGTTAATGTCGGCATTGTGGTAGTTGATGTAGGCATTGTGGAAATTGATGTCGGCATTGTGGTATTTGATGTCGGCATTGTGGAAGTTGTTGATGTCGGCATTGTGGAAGTTGTTAATGTCGGCATTGTGGTAGTTGATGTCGCCATTGTGGTAGTTGTTGTCGGCATTGTGGTAAATGTTATAGGCGGAGTGGTAGATGATGTCTGCATAGTGGTAGAGGTTGTATGCGGAGTGGAAGTTGTTGTCATCATTATAGAAGATGTTGTAGGCGGAGTGGTAGATGATGTCGGCATAATGTTAGATGTTGTAGGCGGAGTGGTAGATGATGTCGGCATTGTGGTAGATGTTGTCGGCAAAGTGGAAGTTGATGTCGGCATTGTGTTAGTTGATGTAGTTATTGTGGTAGTTGTTGTCGGCATTGTGGTAGTTGATGTCGACATTGAGGTAGATGTTGTAGGCGGAGGGGTAGATGATGTCGGCATAGTGGTAGATGTTGTAGGCGGAGTGGTAGTTGTTGTTGGCATTGTGGTAGATGTTGTAGACGGAGTGGTAGATGATGTCGGTATAGTGGTAGATGTTGTAGGCGGAATGGTAGTTGTTGTCAGCATTTTAGAAGATGTTGTAGGCGAAGTGGTAGATGATGTCGGCATTGTGGTAGATGTTGTAGGCGGAGTGGTAGATGATGTCAGCATTGTGGTAGATGCTGTCGGCAAAGTGGAAGTTGATGTCGGCATTGTGGTAGTTGATGTAGGCATTGTGGTAGATGTTGTCGGCATTGTGGTAGTTGATGTCGACATTGAGGTAGATGTTGTAGGCGGAGTGGTAGATGATGTCGGTATAGTGGTAGATGTTTCAGGCGGAGTGGTAGATGATGTCGGAAAAGTGGTAGATATTGTAAGCGGAGTGGTAGATGATGTCGGTATAGTGGTAGATGTTGTAGGTGGAGTGGTAGTTGTTGTCGGCATAGTAGTTGATGTTGTAGGCGGAGTGGAAGATGTTGTAGGCGGAGTGGTAGTTGTTGTCGGCATAGTAGTTGATGTTGTAGGCGGAGTGGAAGATGTTATAGGCGGAGTGGTAGTTATTGTCGGCATAGTGGAATATGTTATATGCGGAGTGGTAGTTGTTGTCGGCATAGTGGTAGATGTTGTAGGCGGAGTGGTAGTTGTTGTCTGCGTAGTGGTAGATGTTGTAGGAGGAGTGGTAGTTGTTCGAATTGTGGAAGTTGATGTCGGCATAGTGGTAGTTGTTGTAGGCGGAGTGATAGTTGCTGTCTGCGGTGTGTTAGAAGTTATAGGCGGAGTGGTAGTTGTTGTCGGCGGTGTGGTAGATGTTTTAAGCGGAGTGGTAGTTGTTGTCAGCATTGTGGTAGTTGAAGTTGGCATTGTGGTAGATTTTATAGGCGGAGTGGTATTTGTTGGCATTGTAGTAGTAGATTTTGGCATTGATGTAGTTGATGTTGGCATAGTGGTAGTTGAAGTTGGCATATTGGTAATTGTTGTCGGCATTGTGGTAGTTGATGTCGGCATTGTTGAAGTTGTTGTCGGCGTTGTGGTAGATGTTATAGGCGGAGTGGTAGTTGTTGGCATTGTGGTAGTTGATGTCGGCATAGTAGTAGATGTTAAAAACGGGGTGGTAGTTAATGTCGGAATAGTGGTAGTTGTTGTTGGCATTGTGGTAGTTGATGGTGGCATTGTGGTAGTGGTTGTCGGCTTTGTGGTAGTTGTTGTTAGCCTTGTGGTAGTTGAACGTGGCATTGTGGCAGTTGTTGTCGGCTTTGTGGTAGTTGTTGTCGGCATTGTGGTAGTTGATCGTGGAAGTGTGGTAGTTGTTGTCGGCATTGTGGTGGATGTTAAAGACGGGGTGGTAGTTGATGTCGGAATAATGGTAGTTGCTGTTGGCATTGTGGTAGTTGATGGTGGCATTTTGGAAGTTGATGTCGGCATAGTGGTAGTTGCTGTTGGTATTGTGGTAGTTGATAGTGGCTTTGTGGTAGTTGATATTGGCATTGTGGTAGCTGATATTGGCATTGTGGTAGTTGTTGTCGGCAATGTGATAGGTGTTATAGACGGTGTGGTAGTTGATGTCGGCATAATTGTAGTTGATATTGGCATTGTGGTAGTTGATGGTGGATTTGTGGTAGTTGAACGTGTCATTGTGGTAGTTGAACGTGGCATTATGGTAGTTGATGTAGGCTTTGTGGTAGTTGATGGTGGTTGTGTGGTAGTTGAGGGTGGCATTGTGGTACCTGAACGTGGCATTGTGGTAGTTGATGTCGGCATTGTGGTAGTTGATGTCGGCATTGTGGTAGATGTTAAAGACGGTGTGGTAGTTGATGATGGCATTGTGGTAGTTGATGGTGGCATTGTGGTAGTTGACGGTGGCAATGTGGTAGTTGATGGCGGCATTGTGGTAGATGTTAAAGACGGTGTGGTAGTTGATGTCGACATAGTAGTAGTTGATGTTGGGTTTGTGGTAGTTGATGGTGGCATTGTGGTAGCTGATGGCGGCATTGTGGTAGATGTTAAAGACGGTGTGGTAGTTGATGTCGGCATAGTGGTTGTTGATGTTGGGTTTGTGGTAGTTGATGGTGGCATTGTGGTAGTTGTTTTCGGTATTGTTGTAGTTGTTGACGGCTTTGTGGTAGTTGATGTCGACATTGTGGTAGTAAGTGTTGGCATTGTGGTTATAGCAGTTATTGTCGTTATTGTAATAGTTGATGTCGACATAGTAGTAGTAGTTGTAGGCAAAGTGGTAGTTGTTTCTGGCGTAGTTAATGTTGTTGATAGCCTAGTGTAAGTTGTTATCGGAGTATGTGTGGTTGTTGTTGGCGTCGTGGTAGTTTTTGTCGACAAACTGGAAGTTGTTGTTGGTTGTGTGGTAGTTGTTGTTGGCATAATGGATCTTGTTGATAGCCTAGTGTAAGTTGTTGTCGGAGTGTTGGTGGTTGTTGTTGGCACAGATGTTGTTGTTGGTGTAGATGTCGTTGTTGTCAGCATAGATGTTGTTGTTGTTGGCATAGAAGTTGTTGTTCTTGGCACAGAACTGTATTCAGCTGTAAATTCACTTTTCTTTCCACCATTCTCTACAAGTTTAATGTACATGAGATTCGAGCTAGAGATAAAGACGCCAGTATCTGTACCGCACAGAGTGGATAGAAGGGTTGAAGACTCGTATCCACCGTCTCGAACCTGCAATCAGCGGAAAGCATCACTTGACAGGAAATGCTATGAACGTTTTATTCAACGAGTAGCTTTTTATAGGTATGCAAAATATTCTTTTCGTTGTACAAGTTCAATATGTATTTAATTATATACGTGTATATTGCTTCAATCAAATTACAAAGGTAAAACATGGTAAGACGTTCAAATGTAAATCTGTAAACAACAGATGTTTTTACCATTTTTGATGTGGGTGAAATAGAATTAAATAAAGTCTTACTGTCGCTACTGATGGTTTATCTCATTTAAGTCATGCAGTCAATATATCTTACTAGGAAAGTATCGTTAATCATTGGTTTCCTGTACTGTCCTATATGGTGTAGCCTCCTATATGATGTAGTGTCCTATATGGTGTAGTGTCCTATATGATGTAGTGTCCTAGACGGTAGAGTCCTATATGATGTAGTGTCCTATATGATGTAGTGTCCCAGACGGTAGTGTCCTATATGATGAAGTGTCCAAGACGGTAGTGTCCTATATGATGTAGTGTCCTATATGGTGTAGTGTCCTAGACGGTAGTGTCCTATATGATGTAGTGTCCTATATGATGTAGTGTCCTCTATGATGTAGTGTCCTATATGATGTAGTGTCCTATATGATGTAGTGTCCTACATGATGTAGTGTCCTATATGATGTAGTGTCCTATATGATGTAGTGGCCTATATGATGTAGTGTCCAAGACGGTAGTGTCCTATATGATGTAGTGTCTTATATGGTGTAGTGTCTTATATGATATAGTGTCCTATACGGTAGAGTCCTATATGGTGTAGTGTCCTATATGATGTAGTGTCCTAGACGGTAGTGTCCTATATGATGTCATTTCCTAGACGGTAGAGTCCTATATGATGTAGTGTCCTATATGATGTAGTGTCCTATATGTTGTAGTGTCCTAGACGGTAGTGTCCTATATAATGTAGTGTCCTAGACGGTAAAGTCCTATATGGTGTAGTGTCCTATATGTTGTAGTGTCCTAGACGGTAGTGTCCTATATGATGTAGTGTCCTAGACGGTAAAGTCCTATATGGTGTAGTGTCCTATATGATGTAGTGTCCTAGACGGTAGTGTCCTATATGATGTAGTGTCCTAGACGGTAAAGTCCTATATGGTGTAGTGTCCTATATGATGTAGTGTCCTAGACGGTAGTGTCCTATATGATGTAATGTCCAAGACGGTAGAGTGTCCTATATAGTGTAGTGTCCTAGACGGAGTGATGTCCTAGACGGTGTAGTATCCTAGACGATGAAGTGTCAAAGACGGTGTAGTGTCCTAGACAGTGTAGTATCCTTTATGTTGTAGTGTCCTAGAAAATGATGTGTCCTAAACGGTGTATAGTCCTAGACGATGTAGTGTCCATAACGGTGTAGTGTCCTAGACAGTGTAGTATCCTAAATGGTGTAGTGTCCTAGACGTTGTGGTGTCCTATAGGATATAGTGTCCTATTGTGTGTAGTGTCCTATATGATGTAGTGTCCTATACAGTGTAGTGTCCTATAGGGTGAAGTGTATTAGACGGTAGAGTGTCCTATGGGGTGTAGTGTCCTATAGGGTGTAGTGTCCTATATGGTGTAGTGTCCTATATGACGAATTGTCATAGACGGCGTAGTGTCCTAGACTGTGAAGTGTCCAATATGATGTAGTGTCCTAGACGGTGAGATGTCCTAGACGATGAAGCGTCCTAGACGCTGAAGTGTCAAAGACGGTGTAGTGTCGTAGAGAGTGTTGAATTTTATATGGTGTAGTGTCCAAGACGGTGTAGTGTCAAACAGGGTGTAGTGTTCTGACAGTGTAGTTCCTAGACAGTGTTGTATCCTATATGGTGTAGTGTCCTATACGGTGTAGTATACTATATGGTGAAGTTTCCTATACGGTGTAGTGTCCTATACGGTGAAGTGTCTAATAGGGTGTAGGGTCCTATACGGTGTAGTATATTATATGGTGTAGTTTCCTATACGGTGTAGTGTCTAATAGGGTGTAGTGTCCTATAGTGTGTAGTGTTCTATATGATGTAGTGCCCTATATCGTGTAGTGTCTTATAGGGTGTAGTGTCCTATAGTGTGTAGTATCCTAAATGATGTAGTGTCCTATAGGGTGTAGTGTCCTATACAGTGTAGTGTCCTATAGGGTGTAGTGCCCTACACGGTAGAGTGTCCTAAGGGCTGTAGTGTCCGATAGGGTGAAGTGTCCTATATGGTGTAGTGTCCTATATGATGAATTGTAATAGACGGCGTAGTGTCCTAGAATGTGAAGTGTCCTTTATGATGAAGTGTCCTAAACGGTGTGATGTCCTAGACGATGAAGCGTCCTAGATGATGAAGTGTCAAAGACGGTGTAGTGTCGTAGACAGTGTTGTATCCTATATTGTGTAGTGTCCTAGATGGTGTAATGTCTAACAGTGTGTTGTGTCCTAGACAGTGTAGTGTACTAGACAGTGGTGTATCCTATACGGTGTAGTGTCCTATAGAGTACAGTATCCTATATGGTGTAGTTTCCCAGACGATGTAGTGTCCTATACGGTGAAGTGCCTAATAGGGTGCAGTGTCAATGCGACGGTGTAGTATCTTAGACAGTCTAGTACCGTATGGTGTAGTGCCCTTTACAGTGTAGTGTCCTACACGGTGTAGAGACCTCTGTCTACATGCTGTCCACTATTTTGTCTTAATGCTGTCCGCCACTATGACTACATGCTGTCCGCCATCTGTCTACATGTTGTCCGTCACTATGTCTATATGCTGTCCGCCACTATGTCTACATGCTGTCCGCCACTCTGCCTACATGCTGTCCGCCACTCTGTCTACATGCCGTCAGCCAATCTGTCTACATGCAGTCCGCCACTCTGACTACATGCTGTCCGAGACCCTGTCTACATGCTGTCCGTCACTCTCCCTACATTCTGTCAGTCACTCTGTCTACATGTTGTCCGCGGCTTTGTCTACATGCTGTCCGTGACCCTGTCTACATGTTGTCCGTCACTCTGTCTACATGCTGTCCGCGGCTCTGTCTACATGCAGTCCGCAACTCTGTCTACATGCTGTCTGCCACTCTGTCTACATGCTGTGCGCCACTCTGTCTACATGCTGTCCGCCACTCTGTCTACATGCTGTCCGCCACTCTGTCTACATGTTGTTCAAGACTCTGTATACATGTTGTCCGCCACTCTGACTACATGCTGTCCGCCAGTTTGTCTACATGTTGTCCGCCACTCTGACTACATGCTGTCCGCTACTCTGACTACATGCTGTCCGCCAGTCTGTCTACATGCTGTCCGCCACTCTGACTACATGCTTTCCGCCAGTTTGTCTACATGCTGTCCACTATTTTGTCTTAATGCTGTCCGCCACTCTGACTACATGCTGTCCGCCATCTGTCTACATGTTGTCCGTCACTATGTCTATATGCTGTCCGCTACTCTGTCTACATGCTGTCCGCCACTCTGACTACATGCTGTCCGCGGCTCTGTCTACATGCTGTCCGCCACTCTGTCTACATGATATCCGCCACTGTGACTAAATGCTGTCCGCCACTCTGTTTACATGCTGTCCGAGACCCTGTCTACATGTTGTCCGCCATTCTGTCTACTTGCTGTTCGAGACTCTATCTACATGCTGTCAGCCACTCTGTCTACATGCTGTCCGCCACTCAGACTACATGATGTCCGAGACTCTGTCTACATGCTGTCCGCCACCCTGTCTACATGCTGTCCGCCACTCTGTCTACATGATATCCGCCACTGTGACTTAATGCTGTCCGCCACTCTGTTTCCATGCTGTCCGAGACCCTGTCTACATGTTGTCCGCTATTCTATCAACATGCTGTTCGAGACTCTGTCTACATGTTGTCCGCCACCCTGTCTACATGCTGTCCGCGGCTCTGTCCACATGCTGTCCGCCACTCTGACTTCATGCTGTCCGCCACTCTGTCCGCATGCTGTCCGCCACTCTGTCTACATGCTGTCCGCCACTCTGTCTACATGCTGTCCGCCACTCTGTTTACATGCTGTTCGCCACTATGTCTACATGCTGTTCGAGACTCTGTCTACATGATGTCCGCCACTCTGTCTACATGTTGTCCGCCACTCTGTCTACATGTTGTCCGTCACCCAGTCTACATGCTCTCCGCCAATCTGTCTACATGCTGTCCGCCACTCTGTCTACATGCTGTCCGCCAATCTGTCTACATGTTGTCCGCGGCTCTGTTTACATGCTGTCCGCCACTCTGTCTACATGATGTCTGCGGCTCTGTTTACGTGTTCTCCGCCATTCTTTCTACATGCTGTCCGCCAATTTGTCTACATGCTGTCCGCCACTATGTCTACATGCTGTCTGTCAATTTTTCTTCATGCTGTCCGCGGCTCTGCTTACATGCTGTCCGCCACTCTGTCTACATGCTGTGCGCGGCTCTGTTTACATGCTGTCCACCACTCTGTCTACATACCGTCCGCCACTCTGTCTACACGCTGTCCGCCACTCTATCTACATGCTGTCCACCACTCTGTCTAAATGCTGTCCGCCAATATGTCTACATGCTGTCTGCCACTCTGTCTACATGCTGTCCGCCACTCTGTCTACATGCTGTCCGAGCCTATGTCTACATGCTGTCCTCCACTCTGTCTAAATGCTGTCCGCCACTTTGACTACATGCTGTCCGCCAATCTGACTACATGCTGGCTGTTCGATACTGTATACATGCTGTCCGTTACTCTGTCTACATGCTGTCCGCCACTCTGTCTACATGCTGTCCGCCTCTCTGACTACATGCTGTCCGCCACTATGTATACATGCTGTCCGTCACTCTGTCTACATGATGTTCGCCACTCTGTCTACATGATATCCGCCACTGTGACTAAATGCTGTCCGCCACTCTATCTACATGCTGTTCGAGACTCTGTATACATGCTGTTCGCCACTCTGACTAAATGCTGTTCGCCACTCTTTCTATATGTTGTCTGCCACTCTGTCTACATGTTGTCCGCCACTCTGTCTACATGTTGTCCGTCACCCAGTCTACATGCTCTCCTCCAATCTGTCTACATGCTGTCCGCCACTCTGTCTACATGCTGTCCGCCAATCTGTCTACATGTTGTCCGCGGCTCTGTTTACATGTTGTCCGCCACTCTGTCTACATGATGTCCGCGGCTCTGTTTACGTGTTCTCCGCCACTCTTTCTACATGCTGTCCGCCAATTTGTCTACATGCTGTCCGCCACTATGTCTACATGCTGTCTGTCAATTTTTCTTCATGCTGTCCGCGGCTCTGCTTACATGCTGTCCGCCACTCTGTCTACATGATGTCCGCGGCTCTGTTTACATGCTGTCCGCCACTCTGTCTACATACCGCCCGCCACTCTGTCTACATGCTGTCCGCCACTCTATCTACATGCTGTCCGAGCCTATGTCTACATGCTGTCCTCCACTCTGTCTAAATGCTGTCCGCCACTTTGACTACATGCTGTCCGCCAATCTGACTACATGCTGTCTGCCACTCTGTCTACATGCTGTCTGCCACTCTGTCTACATGCTGTCCGCCACTCTATCTACATGCTGTCTGCCACTCTGTCTACATGCTGTCTGCCACTCTATCTACATGCTGTCCGAGCCTATGTCTACATGCTGTCCTCCACTCTGTCTAAATGCTGTCCGCCACTTTGACTACATGCTGTCCGCCAATCTGACTACATGCTGTCCGCCACTCTGTCTACATGCTGTCTGCCACTCTGTCTACATGCTGTCCGCCACTCTATCTACATGCTGTCCGAGCCTATGTCTACATGCTGTCCTCCACTCTGTCTAAATGCTGTCCGCCACTTTGACTACATGCTGTCCGCCAATCTGACTACATGCTGGCTGTTCGATACTGTCTACATGCTGTCCGTTACTCTGTCTACATGCTGTCCGCCACTCTGTCTACATGCTGTCCGCCTCTCTGACTACATGCTGTCCGCCACTATGTATACATGCTGTCCGTCACTCTGTCTACATGATATCCGCCACTGTGACTAAATGCTGTCCGCCACTCTATCTACATGTTGTTCGAGACTCTGTATACATGCTGTTCGCCACTCTGACTAAATGCTGTTCGCCACTCTTTCTATATGTTGTCTGCCACTCTGTCTACATGATGTCCGCCACTCTGTCTACATGCTGTCCGCCACTCTGTCTACATGCTGTCCGCCACTCTGACTACATGCTGTTCGAGACTCTGTATACATGTTGTCCGCCACTCTGACTACCTGCTGTTCGCCACTCTATCTACATGCTGTCCGCCACTCTATCTACATGTCGCCCGCCAATTTGTCTACATACTTTCCGCCACTCTATCTACATGCTGTCCGCCACTTTGTCTACATACTGTCCGCCACTCTGTCTACATGTTATCCGCCACTCTGTCTACATGATGTCCGCCACTCTGTCTACATGATGTCCGCGGCTCTGTTTACATGCTGTCCGCGGCTCTGTATAAATGTTGTCCGAGACTCCCTTTAGATTCTTTCCGCGTTTGTGTATATATACGAAGGAAATTTAGAAACCTGGCACCCTGTAGTTATATCTATAGTCAGTGTGACGTATTACTCCAACATTCATAATTACAAATTTTTGTTTTTCAAGCTGCTGTAAGCCGACTTGCAGAATTGAAGGGGCGCGATATTTTTGTACGTTTTGTTCAGGTACAAAAACGTACAGAAATCTGTCGAATGCCAAAATCAATAGAAATAAATACATGTACGGTCTCTGCTTACGTTCAATTGTCGAGGTCATCGCTTACCTCCAAATTGTCGACGTCACACTAACCTATAAAGAATCGAGGTCACACTTATCTCTAAAAAGTCGAGGTCACAATAACCTCAAAATAGTCAAGGTCACTGCTTCCTTACAAATAGTCGATGTCACTGCTTACCTCCAAATAGTCGATGACACTGCTTATCTTCAAAAAGTCGAGGTCACTAGTTACCTCCAGATAATCGAGGTCACTGCTTACCTCTTAAAGGTCGAGGTCACTGGTTACCTCCAGATAATCGAGGTCATTGTTTACCTCTAATTAGTCGAGGTCACTTAGTTACCTCCAAATTGTCGCGGTCACTGGTTACCTCTAAATAGTCGAGATCACAGTTGTTCTGGACATTGACGTCGGTGAACGTCAGGCTGATGGTACCATTTGGCTGGAAGATGAGGTACTCACAGATTTGTCCGGACACCTTACCCTGTGTTATCATTCCCGACACTGCAGTGTGAACTCCACCACATCCTGGCAACATACTTTATTTATTTTAAACTTCATCAGTTGAATATATGGACCAAAATAGTGAAATTCACAGCCCAGAAAACTTCTTGTCATCTCCAATTATGCAAAGGCTTATAAACTATTTAAATGGGAAGTTGTTTATAATACATGTATAAATTGCTTCGAACACAATACATTGTGGACGTCAAGGGCGATCTAACAGAGTTATGGAGAGAAAAATAATCATTTGATGTACGTTTATCCCCTGGATTTCCCCATGTCGTAAGCAACCACAATTGGTACAACTCTACACTTCAACCAACCGACTATTATCAATTGTATTCCATACCGATAGAATATTCAATTTTGATAAAAAAAATCTTAAAAAAGGGTTGTTAAAATTAACGAATGTTCGGCATTGTTAGACGCATACTCAATACGTTATGTTTGTTGCGGAATAAACGAATATAAAAACATTGTTAATCTTTCAGCTCATGTCAAAGGCGGCTTATTTGCATTAATAAAAACACGTATCAATACTTGTTCGAACGCTTCTGTTTGCCAATACTTCCAATTAGTTGTGCGATTCCGTTGAATGAAGTATGCACTGCGAATGCCGTAAGGTCTGTTAACTACCCCAAATATAAAATGGATTTGACTGTGATCTAGCATTTATTCAATCACGATGGCATGCTGGGGCGGATCCAGGATTCGACGAAGGGTGCGTTACTTAGGGGCGTAGCCTTTTGACCCCACCCACAGTAACGAAATTTATTTGGTTTAAAGTAAGTGTTGGAGTTTGCGGGTCTCCCCTGAGAAAATTTTAACAATTTGGAAATCGATCATTTTGGTCGTATTTTAATACTTTTCTTCTATAATAAAAATCCGCTAGTGGCATACGCTACCCAGTACACACAAATAAGAAGGAGTCACCATGCTTTTAAAATCTTAAATTATACAGCTTTTTCTGTTATACAAAGTCCGATATATATTACACCCTAGTTAACTTAACACGTACGAGCGTAGAAGCACGGTCCGGAAACATGTGTTTGTGGACCCTTATATGTCAGAATCGTGTATTTGCGGACCGTTATATGTCTGAATCATGTGTTTTGGGGCTGTTTTATGTGTGAATCGTGTGTTTGTGGACCGTTATATGTGTGAATCGTGTGTTTGTGGACCGTTATATGTCTGAATCGTGTGTTTGCGGACCGTTATATGTCTGAATCATGTGTTTTGGGGCTGTTTTATGTGTGAATCGTGTGTTTGTGGACCGTTATATGTGTGAACCGTGTGTTTATGGACCGTTATATGTCTGAATCGTGTGTTTGCGGACCGTTATATGTCTGAATCATGTGTTAACGGGCTGTTTTATGTGTGAATCGTGTGTTTGGGGACCGTTATATGTGTGAATCGTGTGTTTGCTGACCGTTATATGTCTGAATCGTGTGTTTGCTGACTGTTTTATGTGTGAATCGTGTGTTTGGGGACCGTTATATGTGTGAATCGTGTGTTTGCTGACCGTTATATGTCTGAATCGTGTGTTTGCTGACTGTTTTATGTGTGAATCGTGTGTTTGGGGACCGTTATATGTGTGAATCGTGTGTTTGCTGATCGTTATATGTCTGAATCATGTGTTTACGGGCTGTTTTATGTGTGAATCGTGTGTTTGTGGACACTTATATGTCTGAATCGTGTGTTTGCGGACTGTTTTATGAGTGAATCGTGTGTTTGGGGACCGTTATATGTGTGAATCGTGTGTTTGCTGACTGTTTTATGTGTGAATCGTGTGTTTGGGGACCGTTATATGTGTGAATCGTGTGTTTGCTGATCGTTATATGTCTGAATCATGTGTTTACGGGCTGTTTTATGTGTGAATCGTGTGTTTGTGGACACTTATATGTCTGAATCGTGTGTTTGCGGACTGTTTTATGTGTGAATCGTGTGTTTGGGGACCGTTATATGTGTGAATCGTGTGTTTGCTGACTGTTTTATGTGTGAATCGTGTGTTTGGGGACCGTTATATGTGTGAATCGTGTGTTTGCTGACCGTTATATGTCTGAATCATGTGTTTACGGGCTGTTTTATGTGTGAATCGTGTGTTTGGGGACCGTTATTTGTGTGAATCGTGTGTTTGCGGACCGTTATATGTGTGAATCGTGTGTTTGCTGACTGTTTTATGTGTGAATCGTGTGTTTGGGGACCGTTATATGTGTGAATCGTGTGTTTGCTGACCGTTATATGTCTGAATCATGTGTTTACGGGCTGTTTTATGTGTGAATCGTGTGTTTGGGGACCCTTATATGTCTGAATCGTGTGTTTGCTGACTGTTTTATGTGTGAATCGTGTGTTTGGGGACCGTTATATGTTTGAATCGTGTGTTTGCTGACTGTTTTATGTGTGAATCGTGTGTTTGGGGACCGTTATATGTGTGAATCGTGTGTTTGCTGACTGTTTTATGTGTGAATCGTGTGTTTGGGGACCGTTATATGTGTGAATCGTGTGTTTGCTGACTGTTTTATGTGTGAATCGTGTGTTTGGGGACCGTTATATGTATGAGTCGTGTGTTTGGGGACCGTTATATGTGTGAATCGTGTATTTGCGGACCGTTATATCTCTGAATCGTGTGTTTGCTGACTGTTTTATGTGTGAATCGTGTGTTTGCTGACCGTTATATGTGTGAATCGTGTGTTTGTGGACCGTTATATGTCTGAATCGTGGGTTTGCGGACTGTTAAATATCTGCATATGTGTTTTACATGTCTGCATTAGTGTGTTTGTGTTTCGTTGTATGTCTAAGTCATGTGTTTTTAACTGTTATATGTCTTCATAAGCGTGTGTGTAGACCTTTATGTGTTTGCATAAGCGTTCTTTTAGTGAATCAACCTTTGTATCGTCATCATGACCGTCATACAACGACGTGAATTCAAACCTATGCGCATATGTTTTTTTCAGGTAAGTCCTAACGATTTTCACATAAATTATACAATTAACATTTACATGGTTTAATGGTCAAAAAGGCAATAGACATACTTTCCAAACATACACCAATTGCTTCACGACCACAATCTCCTGCAACACCGTGCAGACGAGAGCGACTTGGCATAAACGTGGACATGAAGATTATGGTCATTTAACTTTCCTCACAGTCGATGTAAAAAAGATAAAGCGAAAATTTATTACCTGATTCGAAACATATTCCAAGTTGAATATTGTCTGGCGTACACGTGACGCATCTTTCTGACGTCAAACTACAGGCGACGTCGCTCTGGGTACACAGTGTGTAAACATCACAAACTGAGCCGATCCCACCAGCGACAGTGGTTCCTAGTGGTTTTGTTGTCGTCGTGTCTGGATTGTTTCCATTGCCGTTTCCGCCACCAGGGTTGTTACCGCTGTTGCCCTGTGCATAAACTGGGTCTGCGTGAGGCCACAATACCAGTGCAAAATAGATTAAAAGTATAATCATAATGTTTTTAACCTTCAATCGTATTTTTCTTGTAAATACCTTAGAGTGTCACGAATTCTCTCCGTTTAGAGAAGGCTATTTTTTTAGATTTGCACGTTTAAACATTAAATGTGGTAAAACTACTACAAGTCACTTTTATGGTACTGTTTTAAAGGTGCGATAGCATTTTAGACAAAGCTCTGTTCTCAAACTTGGCATTCATTATGAAGTATTAAATTACGAACGATCGAAGTTCAAACCCGAAGAGAAATCTGTTCTACGGTTGAAGAACTCGCTTATGGTAACGCTGCGTATGAGTTTTACAAGGTACGCCAAGTACTCTGCACATGGGCGGGCATATATATTGTTTTTTGAAATATAATTAAGAGCCGTTCTAAATTATCTGTGTGGCATCAATGCTCATAATTTGCACCTTGCTCCTGTCTTGCGTATAGGAGAAGAAGGTGTGTTTGTTTGTTTAATAATAAACTGAATTTAGGTTAAGAGTGATACTGTCTGCTCCTATCCCGATTGCTATCAATCATATGTTATACTGTCCGAACCTCTTGAAAATTCTCTCAATCGTGTTACACTGTCCGAACCTCTCGAGAATACTCTCAACCGTGTTATACTGTCCGAACCTCTCGAGAATACTCACAATCGTGTTACACTGTCCGAACCTCTCGAGAATACTCACAATCGTGTTATACTGTCCGAACCTCTCGAGAATACTCTCAATCGTGTTATACTGTCCGAACCTCTCGAGAATACTCACAATCGTGTTATACTGTCCGAACCTCTCGAGAATACTCTCAATCGTGTTATACTGTCCGAACCTCTCGAGAATACTCTCAATCGTGTTATACTGTCCGAACCTCTCGAGAATACTCTCAACCGTGTTATACTGTCCGAACCTCTCGAGAATACTCTCAATCGTGTTATACTGTCCGAACCTCTCGAGAATACTCTCAATCGTGTTATACTGTCCGAACCTCTCGAGAATACTCACAATCGTGTTATACTGTCCGAACCTCTCGAGAATACTCTCAATCGTGTTATACTGTCCGAACCTCTCGAGAATACTCACAATCGTGTTATACTGTCCGAACCTCTCGAGAATTCTCTCAATCGCGTGTCACTGTCCGCACCTCTCGAGAATTCTCTCAATCGTGTGACACTGTCCGCACTTTTCGAATGATCTATAAATCGTGTGACACTGTCCGCACCTCTCGAGAATTCTCTCAATCGTGTGACACTGTCCGCACCTCTCGAGTGATCTATAAATCGTGTGACACTGTTCGCACCTCTCGAGAGTTCTATCAATCGTGTGACACTGTCCGCATCTCTCGAGAGTTCTATCGATCGTGTGACACTGTCCGCACCTCTCGAGAGTTCTCTCAATCGTGTGACACTGTCCGCACCTCTCGAGAGTTCTCTCAATCGTGTGACACTGTTCGCACCTCTCGAGAGTTCTATCAATCGTGTGACACTGTCCGCACCTCTCGAGAGTTCTATCAATCGTGTGACACTTTCCGTTTCTTTTGAGAGCTCTATCGATCGTGTGACATTACGTCACATATTACGCTGACGTCATAATAATATACAATCGTAACAACTCGGCCATCTCCGTCAAGCTTCCATATCTAGATATTAGCCGAGGAGTTCCGATTGACTAATATACTGTTCAAATTTCGGACAAAATTTTTCGGAAGTATACCGGATATGTTATATATGTTTTGTATATGAAGTTTCTATATTCTATGTGCAATGATTTTTGAATTATTAAAAAAAGTCCACGTTATTATTGATCAACCCTCGTATGTGGAACAATTCTACTAATGAAAAATGGATTTTAAAAACTACCCGACCACCAATAAAATAAAAAAATGCGTTTCGTTTCAATGTTCATACATATTCGAAGCAACACAACCGTATTTTCATTTTGAAACAACTTCAACCACTCAACAACCAGATATTAATTTGAGCTGAAGAAGAAACTGTGTCTTTCCCGCTACGAAATTACGATTTCTTTTATAATTATAGCGGTGGAACAGTAAAGTTGATCCTGACTGGCAAGGGAAAAACAAACAACGTATTCGCTTATGTTCTTTATCAACTTGGATACACCGTTCAACGGAATATATGCCCTGCTGTTACAACTACTAACTCAAGGGAAGGAAGTTAATTCTGTACTTACCATAAACACGAATTCGGAGATTTACCCCGCCTTTTGTCACTCTTAAACAGTCAGCGTTAAATAAACGATGATATTATGTTTAAAATTAGGCCTAAAAAATATATGTCTGTTTCCTGTAACATGCTGAAGAAAAGATGGGTCGGTAGGTAGGGATTTTTTTTATTTATTTTTTTTAAATGTCAGATTGATCCAATATTCAAGTTTATTTCAGGTGAATTATTTTAATAAGAATTCGGTGTGATATATAGATTCAATCTTTCTGCCACTTATAAGCTAAAACTGCTAGCTTGACCGCCATCAAAACATAAAATACATCATCATTGTAATAAATCAAGACTAAGTGATTTTTTCACATCTATATATAGGTGAAGCTTGACAAAGAAACAGCATTGTTAATCAGTTATTTTTAGCCATGGTACATGTATTTCAGTTGTAGAATGCATCCTGTTGAAGGGCAAGCCATGGGTTCGACTCCCAGCGATGGCAACATTATGTGCAATTTTGAGCATTGTCAGTATGTTCACCAGGGAAGCAGTTCATCTTTAGACTTTGCAAATATAACCCAGTGAAAGAGTGAATCAAAGAACATTTAGACAATTTATTTTTGGCAAATGTTTTAAACAAAACTTTCAAAATGCATACATTTTCTAATAATAAAACATGATATTATTGCACAGACTATTTTAAGATAGACTGTGTAATAATATCAAGTTGTATTACAATTAAATGTACATGACAACTATTATAAAATAAAATGCTGTTACAACAAGAACAGGCAAGAATCTCCACAAAACATAATTTTATATAAATCAATACTTCGATTGATAAATGACTAGAATCAAACCATTTAACTCTTAGAGGCTGTCAGAATTGTACGAATCTTTGGGACCAGTGTAGACCCATGGTCTACGCTGTTCACTGCTTGGACACTTAAACCTTACCTGCTGACTCGACAGCGAACAGTGTAAAATAACAGATTGGACTGGAATATGTTTAAATAGACTAGAATCAGAATCAAAAAAGCTTAGACTGACTAATAAAAAGTAATACCATTTTCTTTTTTAAACAGTAAAACAGCAAAACTAGTACACGTACAGTACCTTAAATAGTTTCCACAACTTATTTTTTTTAACAATTTTCAGTGTTTTAAAAAGATCTGCTGTATTAGATCCACTGTTCATTCTGTAAAAATCTCAAGCACGATAATCAATGTTACTTTCAATAGAATACCTTGTTGTTGTTTTTTCCTTTTCTGGACTTGACTGGACTACGGGGGTTAAAACATTCCCAGAGTCAAAACTTGGTAAAATATGTTCTGACTCTGACGAACATATTATTTAGTTAATGCATCTTCGTTATGTAATCCAGTGCATCCTTGTCAAATTCCAATATGCACCAGCGATTGTTTTATAGTTGCAACGACATCTTTCTTACTTTAACTTTCACTTTCAGGTTTATCTTTTTTTCCGGAAGTAAACAAAAACATTTAACGTTCCTATTGCCAGTATTGCAACATCGTATTTTTCATAAATGGCAAAACCATAACAGTTTTGTTATAGAACCACGGACCTATAAACCAGGTCCGTGATAGAACTAAACTATAACACTGACAACGATCTACGTAGTTCTCCTTTCACTTTCATTAAAAATTGACAGGAAGTTAGCGTGCACCTGTTTTCCGTGCTTTTTAGACCATGTGGTATGAAAAATGTTTATTTTTCTGTTAACTCATTAAAAACTTATAAGAATATTTTTTAATTAACTGGAGATATAATAAAAAAAAAACTTAAAATAAATGAACAAAATATATCCTAGCATTGCACTTAGCGAAAAAGCGGAAGGTATCCGTTAATTTGCATAATGGGCGGAGTTAATATTACGTCATTGAGTTTGAGTGCTGCTAATTGACAAGGTTACCGATCAGATTCCAGATCGATAATCACTTGTCACTTCGGTTGTAAATTGCTCTTGCGGGTTAAACAAACATTCAGATCATGCATTGAGGCTCCTTTCAGATGATACCGACTCTCACACCGAAATATCCCTTGTCAAAACTGATGCATATTACAAATGGATGATGCGTTGATTTCGGGTCATTTACGATTCCTGTGCGTCAAAACCCGGGAGCTCGGGTCAATTGAAAGCCCTGCAGTTTAATGTCACAGCCATTAAGGTTTTTGCCATTGTTTCAACTTGCCAAACCGGAAACGTTTGTAACTATGCAACGATTCGGACACTACCAAAATATTTAAATTATCGTTGTCATCATAGCCCTGAGATCGCTAAAAATCTGACTTTTCGAATTTTGGGGCATAAAAAAATTGCGGTCGGCGGTAAAAAATTACGGTCGGTCGGGTTACAGGAAACAGACATATTTTTTTTAGACCTTAACAGTATAAACTTGCAATATTAGTTTCCTTGTTAACAGGTAAACTACAAATGTACTGTACATCAGAGGGTGGTTACTTACTTGTGTTCGAAGATCATTTTAGGAAGTTTTAGGTGACAACAAAAGAATAAACTTGACTTGATGATTGTTGACTAGTTTATGTTAAAAACATCGCTATTAATATGGCAGATGCAGAAGATTTATATTGACGAAACCATTACTAGCTCATAGCCATACAAACAAATATACATTATGTGGCATGTGGAAAAATGAAAATAAATTATATTTCCTTAAAGAGACTAATTGGTGAAAGCAACTACATATTTATATCTTAACAAGTTTGTACGTGTTTTATATAATGGGATTCGTTAGTCAGAAGTTGGCTACAATATATAATATTAAATTCAACGGGAACTCAAATCACTCATCAGTTAAACGACTGAACATGTTACAAGTTTTGGGGTCCGACAATGTCACAAGAAACGTTTTAACTTATAAACGGTAGTGTGCTTTATCAATTAAATCCAGTCACTTAGATTGTTTATAAGGTTCAAGATGAAAAAAAAAATAAAGCACAAAGTATCACAAATTATAGAACGTAAATTGAGGAAATGCCTGTGTAAATATCTCCTAAAACGTGCAGAAACAGAAATATGATATAGACGCATACACAAGAACGTAAAGGTCACGTTTTTTTTCTCATGAAAAAAATTGCAATTGATTGTCATTTTCAAAAGAAACATTTAGATTGATGTACGGCATAACACCTTCCCTTCATTGTTGTAAATAAACAGTCTCAATCAAACCGAGACTGCTGGTGGGGGCGTTCACAGTATTGCGCATATCATCAATGCCAATGAACAGTCTCAATCAAACCGAGACTTCTGTTGGGGCTGTTGACAGTGATGCACCTATCATTGTTGTCAATGAACAGTCTCAATCAAACCGAGACTTCTGTTAGGGGCGTTGACGATGTTGCGTCTATCATTGTTGTCAATGAACAGTCGCAATCAAACCGACACTGATGTTATGGGCGTTGACAGTGATGCACCAATCATTGCTGTCAATGGGCAGTCTCAGTCAATCCGAGGCTGAAGTTTCGGGCGTTGACAGTGTTGCGCCAATCATCACTGCCAATGAACAGTCGCAATAAAACCGAGGCTGCTGTTGACAACACAATGTTTTCACTGCTGTGAATGAACAGTCTCAGTCAATCCGAGGCTGCAGTTTCTGGCGTTGACAGTGTTGCACATATCATTGTTGTTAATGAACAGTATCAATCAAACAGAGACTGCTGTTTCGGGCGTTCACAGTGTAGCACCTATTATTGCTGTTAATAAACTGTCTCAACCAATCATAGCCTGCTGTTAGGAGCATTGACAGTGTTGTACTCTTCATGGCTGTTAACGAACAGTCTCAATTAAACCGAGACTTCTTTTGAGGGCGTTGACAGTGTTGCGTCTATCATCACTGCCAATGAACAGTCTCAATCAAACCGAGACTGCTGTTGGAGGCGTTCACAGTGTTGCGCATATCATCACTGCCAATGAACAATCTCAATCAAACTCAGGCTTCTTTTGGGGGAGTTCACAGTGTGTTGCGCCTATCATCACTGCCAATGAACAGTCTCAATCAAACCGAGACTTCTGTTGGAGGCGTTCACAGTGTTGCGTCTATCATCACTGCCAATGAACAGTCTCAATCAAACCAAGACTTCTGTTGGAGGCGTTCACAGTGTTGCGTCTATCATCACTGCCAATGAACAGTCTCAATCAAACCGAGACTTCTGTTGGAGGCGTTCACAGTGTTGCGCATATCATCACTGCTTATGAACAATCTCAATCAAACTCAGGCTTCTTTTGGGAGAGTTCACAGTGTGTTGCGCCTATCATCACTGCCAATGAACAGTCTCAATCAAACCGAGACTTCTGTTGGAGGCTTTCACAGTGTTGCGCCTATCATCACTGCCAATGAACAATCTCAATCAAACTCAGGCTTCTTTTGGGGGAGTTCACAGTGTGTTGCGCCTATCATCACTGCCAATGAACAGTCTCAATCAAACCGAGACTTCTGTTGGAGGTGTTCACAGTGTTGCGCCTATCATCACTGCCAATGAACAATTTCAATCAACCCGAGACTGCTGGTGGGTGCGTTGACAGTGTTGCGCCTATCAATACTGCCAATGGACAGTCTCAATCAAACTAATGTTTGTGCTTCGACTTTTGCGTGATTTTAATTTTGGCAAACAGCAATGAAATACAAATTGATAGGCCTTAAACCAACATCTATTGACAGTCAGTCATTGGCGCCGCACTGAAGTGCGGAATGGAATGTGAATTTATTTTAGTTAGTGGTAGGAGCGGTTTTTAAGTTGATTGACAGTTGGGTTTTACTGTTATTTTATTATGATTAAAAAATGCAAACGGGTGGCAATTGCATGGGTGTTAAAAATGCTATTTATGGTTAAATAGATTGTCTTCAATTCAACTTCAAAACATTATATCGGAAGAACGACAAATAAGTTTAATAACTGTTCCCGATTCGTTTACGTTTTCCGATTGGTTACCTGTAATACCATGTGCCGGAAATGTAAACATTCGGAGGAGTTCCGAATGAAATGTAAAATGTGTGGACCGGTATTTATGTGAATGGGAATAATTATGTTTTATGTTGTTTTGTTATGTTTACTGCATTGATAAACCATGAGGTAAGCTGTTTTCTTTAATTTAATCGATATTGGAATTAAATGTTCACCTAACTTTATTTGTTAATGTGTTGAAGGTGACATTTAGTAAAATTTTATTACGATTGCCCCCGAGTTGTTTTAATTTTAGAACACTACACATATCCGGATGTTGCTATTTTTAGAACCAGAAGGTATTTCCCCGCTATTCATAGGTCAATAATGGAATTTCTACATCGTCGTTTAAAAGTTGGAAACTAGGTGATGTTTTCTCATGAATATACGTTTAAAATAAGTAAACACTAAAAGTGCACACTGACAGTTGATTACGATACATCTAACAATTTGAGTCATTACAGTAAAACATGGATTATAAGTGAATTATACGCGACAGTGGTCGAAATTAGCACAAGTCCGCAAGCCCTGCACTGGTAAAATGTCTTTCGGGCTTGCTCAAATTCTGAATTTTATATAGCAGTGCTTGTTCAAAAAATTGATGTCAGCAATAGTATAATAATTGTTGATCCAAAAGTCTAATTTCCATGACTGGTAAGAGAAGATTTTCTGTCGAAAAAACGAATGTCAACAATCAGCATGGAACTGGGATATTCGTATCAAAGGGTATCTTTGGAAATCTTAAATCATTTTTATTTGCCAAATGTTAAGACAGCGTCGAGGAATAGCTGGGACTTTGACTTTCGGTCCAGCCAACCCCGGGTAAAATCCTCGTCCTGCGGGGATGAACTGATGGTCAAATCCCCGCCATATGGCCCCGTACCCCAGGGAGCCTAGGTAAGGCATATGCCCTGCTATATTTTGCTCAAAGACAAAACCACCGCATTCAACCTGCACTGCGAGGACACGTGAAAGGTAAAAACACAGCCCATTTCCCCGGCTATCCCCGGCATATCCCCAGGCCTGGGGGGCCGTGGTTACAATTGACTGGTGCATTATGTACATGTTACATATTTTTAAATGTACTTATGTACATCATTTATGTATATGATATGAGTATGTAATCTTTTATTTGATTGTTTTATCTTAGAAAAATATTAGACTTAAAATTTTGTTTAAAAATGATGTGTTTTGGTATGTGACCTATTTCTAACATACCATAATACATGAACATACCCATTATTTGTTTACAAACTGCATATTTTCATATTTTCAAAATAAAACTGTAAGAAAAGATGTACATGGTTTCGGGCTGGAAGCCACGACAGCTTGGACACAAGCGACATTCATTAAATACTTTGTTGGATCATTGAGACAGATTTGACATCCATGTCTATCCACAAGGCAGTCACATCTGATAGAGATGATGTGAGTATTTCATATAAAACATATTTGAGTGGTGTTTGTTGTTTTATAAACTCACTGTGTTCAATAATCCAGTGGTGGTGGTGGTGGTGATGGTGATGATGATGAATTTTATTGATAAATTTAGTAATTTTCTTTATATTATATACATGTATGTATCAGCTTGTTGTTTTGTTTTTTAAATAATGTCGAGAAATATTAAACTGTTTTGTTTTATTTTGTATATGTATGACAGTATTATTATCTATACTAATTAGTTAGAAAGTATTTTTTTTTCTTTTACAGCACTAAACATTCTAGATAGGTAAAGAACCTGAAGGGGCATGAAAACCAAATCAGCATTGACTCAGCATTGAGTAATTATCATCTGTGCACACACTACAAGTACAAACGCATGGGAAAAAACCAAACTTCAAATGTTGAAGAGTGAAGAATTATTGTGAAAAATTCTAAATGTTTGAATACCATTGACTAAATAAAACAAATAGACATCGATTACCCACAGAGACTGTTTACATGTTATAATATTAAAAAGACATGAACTTTCACTCTGACATTTTTGGAGGGGCATTACCGCCTACTTAGTGTTCTTGTTTCTTTACATATTTTAATTTAAAAGTACATTCATTGTTTTTAAATCTGAATTCTGAGTTAGTATCATAAGTGAAATTCATTTATTTGAATGATTACATTTTATGAATAAGTCCAATTAAGCTTTATCAATTTTTACAAGAAAAAGGTTGATTTTTAAGCATTTTATTAGTTATAAAAATGAATAGTTACATGACATTATGTATATTTTCTTCAAAACTGGAAGGTAAACTATCATAAATTGTCTTTTAAATTGTTCATTAGACATCATAGAAAATATTTAAAATGATTTCAGCAGGTTGACTATTTTTTATGAATTTATAAAACTGCTATATATTTTCAAACATCGAAATACTGCTCTGTTCCGAAGACTCACAAGATCAATCAAAATGATTTTTTTCCATGTGTATTAATAATATGTTCGGTTGAGCTTATTTTTTCTGTTAACTGAAGTTTATTTTACCAGAAACTGTTGTGTTTATTTCATAATCTCTGATAATGTGAAAAAAAAAATCAAATATAGACAAAATATTTTTAATTCACGGTAAAAAATCTTCAACATTTGAATAAAAGTCCCATAGTGTACCATGATAATAACTATGATGTGGGTAAAAGCTTTTATAAAAGTGTGTATTACTTATACCTGAAGTTAATTCAGTTTAAATAATTATGGCCTTTAAGGATTTTTGTTTTCATATAGATTTCCTGTTATCAAAGTTTCAAAGTTCATGAGTGTTATATATATGTATGTTATTGTGTTTGTGTAAGGGCCGGAGGCCTTTTGAACAATGAACTTTGAAACTTTTGAAACTTTATATGGAGCTTTGTCAATTTTTGTTGTTTTGTATTATGTACAATTACTACTTCTATTTTCTAACTTATTTTTTGTTTGTCTCATTTGTCGAATTGAATTGTTACATATTTAAGTGAAAAAAAAACACACACTAGTTTTAAAAATGCACTCTTACTTCCAAATAAGACTTATCACAATTAGTATTATTGTTTTGATTTTTTTAAAATGGGTTGATAGATGTCAACAACAATGTTTCTAATGAAGGATCTTGATTTCAATTTGCTAATAAGAATGAACATAAAACATGGTATTTCTGCCTTGTGATACTATAGTAGACCACAGTAAATATTTTAGCAATCACTAATCATTTAATATTTGTCATGCTTTCTGCTATTATAAACAGGGTCAAAAGCTTGTTATCAGTAAACAATATTTCAGTAAATGCATTATTTAGTAAGTAGTTATTGTTTTATCAGTCAATTTGATGTATGTTATAAATACAATTATATGTATTGATTTCAAATAAGAGTTTCACTTTAAAGATGCTCATTTAAAGATAACGAACAGACACACATTTGATACTAATTATATGAATGATTATTGTTTAGGTGACCTCTGATTTGTTTTGAAGATATTCATAAATGGGTGTTATTCTTTGTTGTCTTCAGTTTCTTATACATTTAAGGATTTTTATAATTGCTTTTCTGGTATATATTACAATGTAATTTAATGCAAATGAAAACACACTTTAAACTAGACACATTTGATACTAATGATATAAATGATTATTGTTTACATGTACTCTGATTTGTTATGAAGATATTCATAAAGGGGTGTTCTTCATGTTATTATACATTTTGGACTTGATTTAGTATTGCTTTTCTGGTATATATTCATTTAATGCACAAAGAAATTGTTTTAAGTGTTCAGTATCATTTTCACACATTGTTTACTTTTTTTGCATATTTGGCCTATTTATGCTTATATGTGCATTGTTGTATTTCAAAACCTTTGTGAAAAATAGAAACAGTATTATTTCTTTCATACATAGTCTGATACATATTCAGTTTGAATGCGTTTAATCTTTTTTTATCATATTTAAAAAAATTGCCACTGTCCAATAAGACACATTCTGTTTTTGTGTTAATATCATTATCAACAAAAAACATCCATTTTCAACTCTTCTTTACCATGTAAATGAAGAAGTTAACATTATAACTCCATTGACCAGATTTTTATGCAATTTTACATTACATTTTAGTATTATTAAACAGCTAAAAACAAGGCATTTTATGTTATAAATGCATTTCACTTTTTATATAACAGTTCAATAATTATGTTCTATTTATGTTTGCAACTTTCAGACGAAATAATAATGTTTATTAAAGTACTACAAAAATTGTTAAATTGTTATTTCATATCACTTCTTCATGATGAATGAGGAAACTTATTCTTCCCTACAAGTTGCCATTCCAGCATGGTGACGTTGCCCCCTCCCCCTATATGATTAGAACTGTAGTGTACGTGAACAATAACTCTATTTCAGCGTATTGCAAGAGTTATTCCCTTTGTACCTTTTCTTGTCCGGAGCATAACTAGAAAACTACTTTTTTGGAATTTCATTAAACATCATTCAATGGTATTTAGCACAACGAGAGGAAGTGCAGTGCACAATGACTATAGCTGTATTTCAGCTAATTACATAATTATTGCCCTTTGTCGCTTTTTCTTGACCCGAGCATTACTTTTAAACTACTTATGGTACTGAAATAAAACTAGGTATATGGGTAGGTGGCAATGACAAAAAGTACAGTGCACAAGCACCCTAATTCTGTCGTGTTCATTAATGTACCACACCCCTAATGAAATGTTCAACTTGAAACTCTTCAATTTCAATGCTTTTGCCTATGTTGTCAAGCAGAATACTACAAATATTTTGAGAATTTCATGGATGCGGTTCAGTGCACCATAATATGCTTGTTGGCCTTGACATTCCTTGTTTTTCAACATATAACAAATGCATAAACTATTAAACGGCGCCCTTTGATGCTTTGCATCAATGGTCTTTCTTGTTTTAAATATTGACTCGAAAATTTCCATTTCCACGGGTACAGATCGTATTCGCAAAATAGAAAGAAATACCTGGTTTTTCATCTCTATTATCAGAAATCATTGTTAATGGCATACGGAATAAAAATGATTCATTGATTAGCTAAATCAAATAACCAAAATCAAATAAATATCAGTTCATAAAAAGTAGCAAAACAATTCTAAAGTCGATGTGCAGGTCTGTTCGCACTCAGAATAAGTTTTTGTTGAATGGTATAATCGAGCATTTTTGTGGATACTTGATCACACAGCTTGCCAGCACCTGAAAACATCGGGACAGCCTTTGTTTTTCCACCCACGTGTCCTTCTCCGCATTGTACCTGTACTGTGGAACAGGACCTGGAGAGACGTCCGGGTTGCACAGTTCTCCTCCTACAAAATATATGCGATCATTTTTCACAAACATTCCGAAGCTTCTACGCTGAACTGGTTGTTGAGAGCAAAGTTGCGAAATTCCAGTGTGCGGGTCAAAACAAATCAAATGACCTTGGTTTGTCGCAATGTATATTCGGTCTCGTAAAACAACACACTGTCCACCATCAAATGCACAAGGTAAATCTTGTATTCTCGAAATGCGTTTGGTTTCAACATCATAACACTGTGCAACTGACACAGGCCCTGCCATTGTTTTCCCTCCAAACACAAATATTTTATTTTTGAAAATAGTATGAGCAGCCGATGCCACGGGAATAACAAGAGAAGCTCGTTCAAACCATTTATTTCGTTTTACATCATACTCTTCAATACAAGGAACTTCCAGTCCGCCGAGTACAACAACAGATGTTTGGCCCACGGCCACCATTGCGTGTTGAGACCGTCCATGTAGCATCTTGGCGCATTTGTTCCAGCGTCCCAGCAGGACGTCGTATTGAGACATAGTGGTCGACTTGCCCTCACCACCACTAATAAACACGTATGGTGACTCGCTTACTTCAACACTGCAGCACGCAAATCCGTTTCCTAGCTGGCTCAGCTTATCAATTTTTGTATCATAAACGTCTTGTCTTTCAGACATGTCTATGACCATAACGGATATTTGCTTTGTATCCTTCCCTGGACCACTTTGAGAGTTTCCAGTAAACACAATATAATACTGAGGAGGCTCATTTTCGTCTGGATTCGAAACAATACTTTGTGAGCGTTCGTAACCTCCTGCTGATCGGCGCTTTACGGACAACTGACATTCGCAGCCTTCAAATCTAGCTATTAGATCGTCTTGGTTGCTCAGGAAACAAAAGTTTAGACAATGATCTCGTAACTGTTTAAGGCGCAAATTATGTGCCACATGGTAAAAGTGGTGAATGTTGCTCAAAGAAATGTGA
The DNA here is from genome assembly GCF_026914265.1 of Mya arenaria. Classification (NCBI taxonomy): domain Eukaryota; kingdom Metazoa; phylum Mollusca; class Bivalvia; order Myida; family Myidae; genus Mya; species Mya arenaria. The sequence goes on from NC_069127.1 coordinate 43,750,495, forward strand.
ACAAATTCAAGACATCCACTCGCTAGATATTTCGCAACCTCAGTTTGTACGTCCGGTGAAACATTATTCTGCAAGTATGAAATAACATCACTCGCGTCTTGTATGTCGTCTGGTGTATCATCAATACTTTCAGATGGACCGTCAACATCATCGAATCCAAACAGCGCGTCTGACACGCGTTTTAACATTCGACATTTCCTTTTGTCCTCCGCGGAGCCCTCGCGAAAACACATGCTTTCATCGAACATTTCCGAGGAATCATCTTCGTCAATTATCTCTTGTGTTAATTCGTTGGCTTCCATAGATTCGTGTAACATATTTCTTGTCCCTTCTTCAATTGAAGGATAGTCCGTTTCATCACCACTCAAAACGTCACCGCTTACATCACTTCCAACCGAACAAGACCCCAAACTCTGTGTACCGTACGATGTCTGTTGGGAATATATCACGTTCGATTCGCGTGGAGTATCTGTGTTGGTTATTTGTTCAAACAATTCACCTTCATCTTTTGAACGTGCCCGTTTTGTTTCAGGGAGCATCGTTTCTTCGCTTGCTTTTGAAAGCTTTCTTTTCACATCAATCGCCTCCATTGTCTGAAAGCAAAAAAAGAATTTCAAATCACGAAATTATGTCCAGTTTTGAACATCGCACACAATTAGAACGCACATCGATAAGTACGTTTTATGATCAGAAAGCTTTATCTTTTGTACTTTGTATTGTTTGGTCAGTTTTTATGTTTAATCTATGCGTGTTTACCCACTCGTCAATGAATGTATGTTTATAAATACATGCATGTCAGTGTCCTGTTTCTGCCTTTAATATTAGAGCAATTCAATCCTCTTAAGTTTAAAAGTTATCAATGACGTCAACTAAAGATTTACCTGTGTATCTGTTTTTGCTATTTAATGGAAAAGTCTACATTTCAATATTTTGTTAAGATACTGCGCCTTAATAGTTCAGCCTGTGTATATAGTTTTAAATTGTGAATCCATTCAATATAGTATTGAATTTAATCTTGTGTCGATACAAACGCTAATTCAACCAATAAGAGCTTAATGTAACATAGTCACCTAGCCATATGAAATGTAAAAATATAAGTACGAACGTTCATATTAAGATGAGTGAGCATATTCATTCAGCGTGCATGTCTCTACAAGAGGTAGGCTCACTGCGGTATTGGTCATAACTCTTACCAAACTTCACATCAGGGTTCACTACCCTTGTGATGCAATACACTGTTACCTGGTTCAGTAGCCCAAATTTGATGGCGAATTTGTTTTTGATTTGATTTAGCAATAAGAGTGGAGTTGACTTCAAATATCGGAGGAAGTAGAAACGATACATAAACTAATATATATATTGAATTACTCACGTATATATAATATATGTGTATATATAGCCGTGTACGATTTCAACAACCTACTTACATGAACTTGTTGAGAAGTGTTTAAACCGAATAAAACATAAAACTCCTTGGATTTTACATTCTTTAAAAATCGAGTTGTATCATTGTTAACGCAAAACAATTTAGTATGATCTGACCATGCACTAGTCTGTTCAAACCTTTATATACGACGCATTTATAGATTGGGTTTAAGTATATCAATGATAACGTGATCATCGGCAAATCAAATGAAAATAATATTGACAGTTTGCTTTATGTATTGATTAGTGAGCCACGATTTCAAAATACACACCTTTCTCTGGTTTATTTATATATCTTCTCGCATCATCCCTATTATTTTGAAATACATACATATATGAACATAAAAGCATTTATTTTTTGAAAAACCTATGGTAAGTTTGTACTTCCCCTAAAAGAAATTTTAAAACTAAACATGGCGAACAAGTAGTTGTAATCATGTCAGCAAACATGTGCTTCTAGGCATGTATTCTACATCGTAAGACGTTACTTTACAAGTATTTATAGTTTTTATGTAAATAAAGCATATATGTTAATGCACTTACTATTTATGAAGATAGTAAACCTATATACATGCAATCCATTTGGAAGTGTACAGATTTACGTTTAACTTTGTACATGACCTTCGTTTCTACTAATGTGTGGAGAGGCTTATATCAGATGACACTCCATTTATACGTATATTTACGTGCTGTGAAGCATACAGGTCAACAGCACCACCGGGCATGACCTAAGATGTTAACTATACTCAAAGCAAGGTTAAACCCAGCATGTTTAACATTAGTTTTCACGCAAAAGAATTCGTTTCTCATGAGTAGTATTCACGCAAATTCCTCACATGTGTGTGAACAATTTGTGCGAAATCTTCACATGTGTGTGAACAATTTGTGCGAAATCTTCACATGTGTGTGAACAATTTGTGCGAAATCTTCACATGTGTATGAACAATTTGTGCGAAATCTTCACATGTGTATGAACAATTTGTGCGAAATCTTCACATGTGTATGAACAATTTGTGCGAAATCTTCACATGTGTATGAACAATTTATGCGGAATCCTAACATGTATGTAAAGAATACGCGCGAAATATCACCACTCCCAAATGTGACATATTCGTTTGACCTTTAACTTTATCAGACATTGCGGAAGACTATATTGTTCTGCACATTGGACTTGTGTACACGTGTGCGTATGTGCGTGCGTACGTGAGTGTATGTGGGCTGCATGTGTGTTGTGGGAGGGGTGCGCATGTGTTAAAATATGTGTGTGGGGGGATGCATGTGTATTTGGGGAGGGTTGTGCATATGTGGAGGTATTGATGTGTGTGTGTGTGTGTGTGTGCGTGTGTGTGTGCGTGTGTGCGTGCGTGCGTGCGTGCGTGCGTGCGCGCGCGCGCGCGTGTGTGTGTGTGGTTGTTGCGTGTGTGTTGGGGAAGGGATGCGCGTACGTGGAGAGATGCACGTGTGTTGATGGATGTGTGTGTGTGGGGGGGGGGGGTGCGTGTCTGTTGGGGAAGGGGTGCGCGTGCGTGGAGGGATGCACGTGTGTTGATTGATGGGCGTGTGTATGTTTATGGGGTCTGCGTATGTGTTGGGTGAGGGGTGTGGGTGTGTAAAGGAATGTGCGCGTGCGTGCTTGCGTGCGTGCGTGCGTGCGTGTGTGGGGGGGGGGCGCGGGTGTGGAGGGGTGCGTGTGGTGGGCCGCGGTATTAAGATGACCCTTTTGTTATACGTAGCGGCGTACCTTGAATTGTACGGGCACGTCGACATGTAAGGTTTTTTGTTTATTGCATTTCAATTTGTTGTGTGTGATTAGAAAAGAGGAGTGTCCCGTATTTATGAATGTTATGGCGAATACAGTTTTAATTATTTTGAACTGTAATATTAAAGTGGAAGTATGACAAACTTTAATCAGTCGGCAGCGTCTTTTGTAACTTCCCAATTACGGTCACGGTGGTTACCAGCCCTGCCTTTCTTAACCACTTATATTTCGTTCATTCGGATTTATTTCAGTTCGATTTTGAAGACCCTGAAACCGTTTAGTACTGGTGCCCATTAGAAAAGGTAATGAGATTTTTCTCCCAGGTGGTGAGTGAAAGACAGATACCTAAACCACAAGTCCACTCTCACAAATCTTGTAATTAACTTTACGGTTCCCAACCTTAGTTTTGTTCAATGGATATCGGTAAAATTGCAGCACTATGAGGAATATCTATAATTATGCTGACATTACAGCTGTACATATTTAATGATTCTGGAATAGGTTTTATTTATTGCATTTATGGGTAGGGTTTAAAAAGTATATATCAAAAATTGTGTGTCTGTCGATAAGAAAAGGTTCAACAGTGATTTTTGGCATTGTATATTGTTCTATTTCACTGATTAAGGCATTATGGCAATACATTTTTTGTTTCAAATGTATATGAAACCATTACATATTTGGTTAGGTGATAAAATCTAGCCATAGATGTTTCTAAATTTAATCGCCATTTATTTTAGCATGTAGGTACTTTTCCACGGAAGACTAATATCTTTGACCACTGTTTACAAAGTCTTGTAAGTTTTATTTTCGGTCCAATATGTTTGTTTAGCTTTAATGCTGTTTGTTTTGTTCCCTTTGTTTAAGTAATATCAGAAGAAGAGGTAACTCTTTCAGGTTTCTTGAGTTTAGACCAACACGCTTACTTCCCGTTTTATTTTAAAATAGAAATAGATACGAACAATTCACTCAAGTTTTCACCCCTTTTAAAAACTGCACTCTCACAGATTGACAATTTGACTTTTTAAGGTGTAGTCTCAGAATCAGATTCGGTATCAATGACTTTAATTCAGTTATATAAGAAATAATCACAATATAACAGACCTCAATGGTTTGGGGAACTGCGGAAAAAATCATTTTAGCTGTAACCGTTTGGTAACGCTTTTAGCCATAAAATATCAATTTTCGACCGTAAATATGACCAACTGCGATCAGATCATTTGCCAATAGTCTTGTAACAGTAGTTTCCAGACATTTGAATAAAAATTGGCTTATTCCATTCAGATCGCATGTACTTTACCTTTTGAACTTTTTTTAACCATTTGGAATGTTACTTTTGGAGCTTTAACTGTATTTATAAAAGGAAAACTCTGAGGCCATGGAGAGTTTATCACACCAACGATTCTCTTTCTGACCTATAGAGCGGCCAAGTGCCACCATGCGGCCGCATCAGGTTTGACTCCTCCGTCGATATAGAGTGTTCCTTCATCGACTTCGACACCGGAAGGTTCATGCCAGCGGATAACAGTTTACACCCTACCCTCCACAACTTAATTTGTACGACTCCATAATAGCAGTTGCTTGTTATAGCTAGATTATTGAGATGCCATTATTGCTGATCACTATTAAACGTGCAAAAAATTTACAGCTGCTGTGAAATGCACAGATGAATTGAAACACTCCCTTGCCCTGTAAGAAGTACGATGACATCATAGTAAAAAATAACACTCCCTCCCCTAAAATTGCATCTTGTGAGCGCGAACTTAAGCAATGGTGCTTACGATGATTAATCCCATAGAGGTCATTAATTACCACTCTTAACCGGGCAATTTAAGTCTGCCATTCACACCCACACGTGGACAACAGCCCTTAATGTTGCCACCGGAATTCGGCCCACCACATTTGGTTCCCCAAATATACCAGCAATACCAAGTCCGGCAACAGAGGCCCACAAAATGACACGACTATGATTATCTCCCTTATGAACAAATTTGACAGCAAGTCCCAGTCCATCGACATAGCAGGTCAATGCAAGTCGAATAATTGTATGTACAATCTGATGATGCTTTTGTTAAGACAGACACTTTTTAATCCACTAAACGATAAACGAGATGGAATCACATTGCCAGTACGTGAGTGGTATAGCGGCCAGGACGACTTCCGGTAGCACAAAACTAACTGTTCCAGGACAATCAGTGATCCTAACATACAAAATCAGAATATACCTCAAGAACTTCACCTGCTACATTCGCCCCATTCTGTCTTGCAAGATCTTGTCTTCTGTCTTGTCGATGACGCAGCATTCCTGACAACTTGGTTGCCGTTGGAATCCCTGAAAATGCGATGCGATTCAAATTCGCAAAACCCCGATTCTAACACAAATTTTGTAATATGTGAACAAAGACTGCATTGTATTCACCGACTTTTATTTGACAGCGTCTTAAGCTTAAAAGAGTTAGTTTATCGTATACATCTCTCAGATGTTCATAGTCCTGTATTCATTTTGTTTAATTTAAAAAATACGTTTATAATAAGCATATGAATGTAAAAATTCGCAAAGTCAACGTGTTGGATGAAGGGCAATAATGTACTTTTGTGATAAGTTTTAAGAATTAATTATTTTAACAAACTGAACGTTATGAAAAATAACATGTGTGCCTTAGATTTAAGTATTATGAACTCTGTTTTTATGATTATCATACAATGTGCAGTGAACGTTAAATTGTTAAGAAACTGTAGAAAGCCAAAACAATCAAAATGAACCAAAATGGTATAAAAAGAATTGTAGTCACGCATCAAAAATACATAAGGCAAATACTTGTACTGTACATGTTACGAGAATGTGACGATATAAAGAATTTGTTAAAAGAAAATTCTTTAAAAGCTCATTAAGACGTTCAAACATATCATTTCGCAAATTAAACATTAAAATAAATGAAAACGTCAATTCTGAGGACTTTCTTTTTTACTTTACTTCTACATTTCAGATATTTTACTGTGTATTTGTTTTTCTCTTGTGTGGTAAAAATTGGAGACGAAACAACGGAACCTTTGATAACAAGGTCAATGTCTTATCACATGAACTAGTTACAATAAAGCTCAATTACACAAAGCAACCCAGGCCACACTACACATCTGCATAAAACACGCAATGTCGGACGTTTCTACTATCGTGTCAGATGTGTTCCGTCTGTACGAGGGCCCCGGGCACACAGGATACCTTGGGGAAGCGGTCACAAAGACGGAACACTCCATACAGTGCGCCATGTTGGCGGAACAGGAAGGAGAGTCAGACGAAGTTGGTATTTGTATTATCCATGTAGTCAAGCTTTTTACTTTAGACAAGGTGGATGGGCGAAATAGGATCAATTTTACAGCTGGCTGCCCGGTTAGAGCAGTGGTTAGCGCTTCGCTTTTTACCGCTTCGTGTTCTTCGGTTTTCCATACACTACAAAACCACACTCTCGAGCAATTACGTGCCGACGAAAGAGACTTAATTAATAAGCCAATATAAATTTCTTTACAATCGTAGACAAAATTTATCAAAATTTTAATTTCACAACAAATCAATGGCATAAGGTATGTTTGATCGCACAAACCAGAATAAAACGAAGTTGCATATAATACAAGCCTCAGATGTTGCAGAATCGCATTTTATGTTTATTTATGTCATTAAAATGTGTAGAATTCTGAGGTAATCCATTGTAAATAAGTAAGTCTGCTGAATCGTATTTAAAAAAAATTGGACTGCATTCCTAATACTGCCCATTTTTAGACTCAGTATGGGTCTTTAGGTATGACCACAATTGTCCGAAGTATATGTTTGGTATTGGATGTCGAAATCGAATGATAACTATTCAGTAAATTCAGTGGTTTTGATTAGATGTATATGGATTTTGGGCTTTTTTATGTTCAGGAAATGTCCATTGTCCATTTAATGAACCTATTGTACCAATATGATTTAAATTATATGGTTAAATTCGCAACTGCCTGGAGTCAGTCGAATACGGAATAACAAACTCAGTCACATTTAGGAAGTTTGACTACGGAATGAGAGCACACAATAATAGCGACAGTAGTTTTCGTTTACGACTTTGTTATTGAGTTGTAATGTATTAAACGTATAAACCTTTAATATTAACATATAGGAAATAATTAGCCAATTGAAGTGGATTAAGGTGTAAATAAGCGACGAATCGCATATGGACGCTTTTAAAATGGATTTGTTTCGTTATAGATGTCTCGAGTGCCGACTCCTTTCTGTCTACATATGCGGGAAATTAAAATACGAATTACCTCCCTTAGATACTCAATCAACACTAAGACAATCCAAAAATTATGCATTGCAGCAGCATAAGAAAACAATGTATTTTTTAGCAACAGCAATTAACAATCAGCGAGATGTTAGTCAATGGAAAAAGTAAATGTCTGACATGTTCATGCATTGCCTCTTTTAAATTCCATTGTAAAACCGAAAACATCGTAATCGTTGTGGTTTGTAAGACCTTATTTTTCCCAGATCATATTCTTCCCACCTGGGAAAAATAGGATCCTATTATTCACAGCTGGGAAAAATAAGAACATGTTCATAGCTCCTGGGAAATTTGTGATCGAAGCCGGTTTTTTATGTACCATGAAATCACATTCCTCACAGGTCAAAAATTTCATTTTTTAACCAAAAAAGTGAATTTTACAACTGAATCACATTTGTCACAGATTTCTATTTCCAGTATTGCAGATATATTTTGTTGATATACATGTATGTGTATATATTCTAGTCATAAAGAATCGTTGATTATGTTGTTGTCGTTTCTGTTGTTGTTGTTGTTGTTAGTTGGCTGCAGTTGTAGACGCAGTGGCGGTTGTTGTAGAGATAGTTGTTTTATTTTTTATGTTGTTGCTGTACGGGTTATTGGTATAAGTAGGAATAGTAATGGTTTCTTGTTGGCACCGTAATAGTTGCTGTATGTCTAGTGAAGGTAGATATGGCATTGTGTTTGTTGTCGCGAGTTGTGTTGGCATAGACAAATGTACTGGAAAAAGTATTTCCAACGCTTTCAACGGCTAAATTTCGGGAAAGCAGTGAATATCGCAGTCCTAAAAGAGATTTGGTTTAGAGATAGTTCTGTTCCGAGCTTGCCTGATATGTTCGAGCATTTACGATAGTGTAACAATTCACCCTTGGGGACACAATCCGACCAAGATAAATATAGAGAAAATTTTAGTTTTAAGAATTGGTGGTGGTGTTGTTGTTATTGTTGTTGTAAGAATATGTTTTATTGTTTTGTATAAGGCTTTGTTTTAAGAATATTTGTTGTTGTTGTTGTTGTTGTTGTTGTTTTTCTCATTATTATCATGTTGTCATCGACAAAATCTGTGAAGAATATGATTCTCTTGCTTACCACCATTTTGGTCAATTATATATGTCACAGTTTGAAACTGTGAAGAGTAGGATCCTCTTTTTTCCAGACCTGTGAAGAATATGATCTGGGAATAATAAGGTCCTACAGTGGTTAGTGCCGACTCATGGCCGTCTTATGTTTGCGAAATCAATGGATTAAAAGTGCTCTGAGACTGGCGGAATAGTATAGTGGTTGTTGAAAGTGTTGAGGGACTGGGGAAATGGAATAGTGGTTGTAGAAACTGATTTTAAAGGCACAAAGCATTGAAGAGGTTATAGTGGGATGCACTGACAATCTCGGCTATGCAGACGGAGGAGTGTATACCGATTGCATACTTCTTCAAATCCTTTTGAATATCGCATACTCCAGAGAGGATCTCAGACACGTGTTTTATTTCAGGTTGTATTAGCAGCTTTCCTTCACGATATAGGCCACTTGATCGGCGTTAGTCAGGGGTTACCGGAAATGATCACAGGTGGTGTGAATATTGGGACGCAGAAACATGACATCATAGGTGGAGAATATCTACGTCACAAAGGTTTCCCAGACCTTGTGTGCGACATTGTTGCTGGACATGTGAAAGCCAAGAGATATCTAGTTTTAATAGAGGATGGGTACTATGAAAGTAATGCTATTTTAGAGAAAACTAGAAATATTTCAATAACAAACAAAACCAAAAAAAAAAAAGAAATATATCGGACAAAACGGTTTAATTTTCATTATTTTTCTCTGCACAAATATTTTGATACAACGATGCCTTTTCCAGATTTGTCAGATGCTAGCAAGAAGACCCTTGTTCACCAAGGTGGGACTATGTCTGCAAAAGAAGCAAACGAATTCGAGTCGTCTGATACATTTGACGCCATTATTCGCATGCGCAGATGGGATGAGCTGGCAAAAGACACAAACGTGGTTCATCAACCTTTGTATAAATATAGGCATTTATGTGAAAATGTGTTGTCGAAGAATAAATAAGTCACTAGTTAACCAGGTTTTCAAAATCGTATACTAACAGTTATCAATTGGAAATCCCTCAGTTATACACAATCAGTTGTTCTTGTGCTTATGCACCAGTCAATTGTAACCACACACCCTTGGGTCCGGGAATTTGGCCTTATCTAGGGTCCATTAGGTGCGGGGGCATTTGGCGGGGGTTTACCAGCAGATCGTCCCCGCAGGGCGGAGATTTTGCCCGGGCTTGGCTGGACCGAAAGTCAAAGTCCCCGCTATTCCCCGGACCTGGGGGGGGGGGGGGGGGGGGGTCGTGTTTGCAAATGACTGGTGCATTATAAGATAATTGATTGGAACATGCGCGTTGAATGTTTAGGCTTGACGTGGTGAGCATTTGTGTCGAATTAGTGTTTGGTGAAGGAGTAATGGGGAGGACACAACGTGGATGCCGGCTAAAAAGAGTTAATTATGTATGTTTATACGATAATGCTTTCAATATAAATAACCCCTTTTTAATTAAAGGTACAAACAGTTAATAGTTTGTCTTGTAATCCAATAAGTGGATCTCTTTTAGAATATATGTAATTATAAACGACGCATGAACTCCATTTATGTCAAAAACAGACGAGCTAATGAAGAACATGCAACGTGTTGTTGGAATAAGTTTCCTGATAAATAAAATGAGTGACATACTAAGCAGTATGACTGTGACATTTATTTGTCATATATATGCCTATTTTATTTGTTGTAAAACATAACTGATGCTCATATCTACTGTCTATACAAACAAATATTGCAAAACTGGTTTTAATTGGGTTCATGGCAAGAGGGAGAGAGGTCGACAATTGTTCCTCCAAAAACTGCTTTTCGTTATAACCAAATCGTTTTTGCTTTTCGACATAACAAAATATTTACACTCAATATTTCTATATAGTATGTGCCTAATTTGTGGGGATATATATATTTCTCCCACCGCAGATAAGTAGATCCAATAATTTAACCATGCTAGATATTCTTATCTTGCCAACGAGCGAAGATAAAATGCCCTTATGGAACTCCATTTACCACATTATAATTACCTGCCTTGTTGAAGACTGTCGTCAGTAGCATCAAGGAAATCTTGTCTTATGGTAATATTTAGAACGAAAATTAATTATTTCTCGCTTCAAATGTCACCATAAAACAGGTAAACCTCGTTTCCGCAAAACACCCTACGCTGTAGTCGGAATGAACCTATCTTACACTCTCGGCCATGGAAGATACTTCTCTCTATATATATAAACAACTTTTTGGACCTGCAACGTTATTTGCTTTTCGTTATAACAAACAATATTTTGTACATTCTCAGTATTTGCCCACGATTTGTGACATAAAAAGAATAAACTGCTCAACATATCGCATAGTAACCGAGTATAGCAACTTTTCCCGCTTAGCCTCCGCTATGTTTTATAAAAAAATGATATGAAAATAACAAACTTACTGCTATAATCCTTTCCGAATGGAGCTGTCTTTTGCTTCATGTTATAACCAAATGTGACGTCACAAACCACATGGAATGTTCACACTGACAGCTACTACATTTTCGGAAAAGTTTTTGTTTAGAGTTCATGTAAATAAATTCCGAATCGTAGAGAGAGTTCATGACACTCTCTGAGAGAAACCATGACATTTGAAGAAAAAAAAAATAATATTAACCAGGCGACACTCATTTTATCATTTGACTGGGATGACTTTCATGTGGAAAATAAATTAACTCATCAAAAGAATAATGTAGGATCCACTGTTAGAGTTGGTCCTCTAGCAGCTAGACGAATTCGACATATCATGCATACTTCATACTCAGTCAATTTTTATGCCAAACATGGAAACCTGTTAATTCCATTGAACTAGAAAATACCATTGCTTTACAAAAGTTTTGGACTGTTGCACCTACAAAAGAAACTTGTGTATTATGTATTATATATCATGTAAAATGTTTAAATACATCTTTTCTCTTTGAACAGCTGTGATTAAACCTGTGGTAAAACGCCACTTTATGTTCCACAGAACAGAAATTGTTAAAAAAAATGAAATAAAAAAAAATAATAGCAACAATATTTTGTGTAAATAATTTACAATTCTTCTTAATGTGATTCTGTTTTTCAGCATGTATATATTTTATGATGTTCTTTCACTGTTTTGATGTCAACAATGTGTATAAATGTTTCATATGATTAGTGTACATTTTTTTAAAAACCCATAGGAGCTCAAATTAAACCACAGGAGCTAATAAACACAATTAGTCAAAAATGGTGGTGTTATGAGCATTTGTATATTTTTTCATATGTGGTGCATTCCCCGAGTCCTCCAACTTTATAGGAATAAAGTAAAACAAGGGAGAGGGATAGTGTTATGCTGTAAAATTTCGAGTACTTTTGTGTAATGTAATTTTACGAAATGTCATTAATACTTTTCATGTTTCATAATTTTAGAATATTTTGTCTGTTAGAAACATACATTTCTGGTGCTTAAAGTGAATTTTGATAATAGCCAAAATATTTCATGACATTTATTACTCTATTCAAACATAGTTGTCAAACTTTATATTATATTATACACAGCGTATAGCATTTTTATTATCAATTAGTCTGTGAAATTATTTTTCTTGACAACCTATCACTACGTCTAAAGATTGTTGCGAAACTTTAGATTGTAATATAAACAGAATGCCCGGCTTAACTGATAATTGAGATTAAGTCAGACAATGACATTTTTAGGGCCCAGCCCCTAGTGTCCCCTGCGTCTGGATTAATTGTCTCAATTTTATTGGCCATGTATTGCCATGACTTTTTGTAACATCCTTTGTCATTGGATGATGATAGTTTTGGCAATTCTCTAAAAGTTGTGTCTTTCCTCGCTCGAGTCACTTTTACTATAGACTTCGAAGTGTTTCATCTCATAATAAAACGAGGAAATAGACAGATTTCTTGATCCTTTTTAGATCTCGAGAAGGAGTCATTAAGAGTCGTCCACGAGGCACAAAATTTGTATCAACATAGTCTATGACATAATGTGTCGTTTAAATAGTAAATTTATTAAATTTTGAATAGTGCATTGTAGTGATGTTGTAAAATGTGTTTGAATTTAAATTGAGAATTGACTAAAGTATTGTTGAGTACTTGGTGCCTTGCTTTTGGTGAAACTATTTATACCGTTTACAAAAATGCATACTGTGGTCAACTTATCTTAAGATACATCTATAACGACATCAAAGCCATGAAGTCATGATATCAAAACTGTAAGTTGATGACAATGGTTAATCTAATAAAATAACACAGACATAATTATTGCGCTCAGGAAAAACAAAAACAAATGTAAAATATTAATTTAATTTGGCCGAAATAATGGACTGCTAGATTGGAAATGAAATTAACATAGATATAAAGCTTATGTCAAAAGCAGCCATATAAACTCCCCCAAAACGGCCAAAACCTGAACTAAAATACCAGAAACTTAGTTACGAAGCAAAAGCGACAAGCCGTGCCGCGTCAATCATGCTAGAAAATGAAAATATAAGGTAGCGTAGGTAACAGTCGGATTTCCAGTTACCAAACAATTGAATAAGTTCCCCCGGCACACCGCATTTAAAATAGAAGGAAGATCCTCCGCGTCGGAAGAAGTGCATGGTGTATTCGTGAGCGTGAGCAATCGGGATTTGCGTCATAATACGTCAAAACATACGATCAACGCTGCACGCGTCAAGTGGGATCACATCCCCACCGGAAACAGTACAAAACAACGGTTCTGTGGGTGCTAAGGGAACTAACCTACACATTTTTTGAAAAGCTTTTACTGGACATAAAGAAGAGGAGTCATTTTAGACTTTCTGCGCATGCGCGCAGGTAGTCTTAACACCGCAAAATCCAAAGAACTACTTCTATTCATGTTGTTTTAACCCATTTTTTTGTCTCAATGCGCTCTATGTTTAGCAGGATGACGTAAAAAACATAAAAATAGATTAGTTGCATTGCAGTCCGAGTATGAGTTCTTGCTTGTTCGGCTATTTCCGCGCTGTATTTCTGTATCACGGCGTTTTATCTTTAGCAGAATATAACTATTTTTAGATCGTTATATTTATGAGATTAATGTGGGTCAAAATAATGGAGGCTCTGGTAGGAAGGTCTACATGTACATAATGATATTCACTCTGAGTTTAGCCCAAGATATTATTACCGACTGCAAGTTTCCAATCGCCTGCAGGGTTTGTTATTAAAAACCTGACGTGACCCTGAAGCACGCTTTTTATTTGTAATGGTGCATTTCTTACATTACTTTTATGAGATAAGAAACAAAAATGATTGTCTGAATGTCAAAATAGTTGTATATCAGGTTTCGCGTTGCTAATGCTTCAAATACTATGATTTGCCTGCTACACAATAACAAATACTATTCATTCTATGATTTTTAGGTGTTTGTATTATTAATATGATGTTTTAATTTTTTTGCATAAAAGCTTTGTTCCGTTGCTTTCAATTTATATTAGCACACATGCCCTGATACGACGGTGAGTTATGCATACGTTTGGTGAAGCAAAGTAGTTCGGTTAAAAAACCTGTAAAACATCCAAAGAGTGCGACGCATTCGTAACAGCACTAGTACTATTTCTTCGAAGATACTTACATAAAACACAAATAACAAATTATCAATAAAACTTGAAAAAGCACAATCATATTCTTATTCTTAGAACAGACAATTTCCGATAATCTAAAAATAGTTTCAACTACATTAACCGACCGATATTCTAAACATAGTTTCTACATACATTAACTAACCACATGTTTGTCCTCACCGCGGGAAAGCTCTGCATTTTGAAAGGAATTATTGCTAAAGTTGTTCGTAAAATCAAATCATTTTCCTTAAAAACGTTTATGTTCATAAAACTTGCCTAACGTATGATTTCTAATCAAAGCACCGAAAAAAACTTTAAAATCGATTGAAAGAGGCATGCATTATGATTTTTAGACTGTCGGCTGCAAGCCGACAGTATTTAGAGAGCGGTATTTCAGAAACGCGACTAGTCGCCTGACACGACATATTGAACATGAATATATTAATACACACCACCTGCGTAGCAACAGAACTACTTACGTGAATGTGGGGCGTCAAGTACCTGCTTATGTGTATTTAAGGCGTTATTGCCTTTTTTATGACAAACATTGCATGTTACTCTTAGTATAGTTGTACCGTTGCAATTTGGTGAGTTTTATTGAACAAAATAATGAAAAATAATGAAAGTATAGCATTTACATACGAAGTCATTTTACCCTACATCCAATAGTAAGCTACACCACATGTTTGCACCCAGTGTGACGTCACACATATCCCGGCATTCAAGACTGACCCGGCAAACCCCGGCAAAGAACTTATTTTATGAATGAAAGCTATTAAGAAATAAATCATACGCGGTTAAAGAGTTCATGTCATGTAATATTTTGTGAAATAGCTTTTATGTTTCAAATGATTTTTTTCAGCAGCAATCGAACTATTGTATTTGTCTGAGTAAATTATTTGGATTATACCTATCACAGTGTGTCAACGTTATGCCTATTGTTATTTTGGACTATAGGGTGTAGTTTTTAAAGTCATACACAATATGGCGGCGATTATGCGGAAATGAAATTGAATGTTACTTCGAACACGTTCTTCTACAAAATAACCGACCTGTATTTAGTGCTATTGCTTTAACATCAATCGGAGCAAAAATGGCATCAATGTATGCGTCTAAAAATGTTAAATTTAGATGGAGACAATCCAGAAATGAGCTGCCAGGAAGTGATCGATTTCGGACACGACGGTAATGTACATTAGTCTGAAATAATAGACGTGTTAAACGGGATTCTTCCAATCCCTAACGTCTAAACGGTTTTGTGCAAAAAGCGGGGGTGTTTGAAAAATATTGAAATTGTATTAAGTGAAGTATTTTATGGTTGAAATGGATAATAAAGTAAAGATTTATATTCATATTTTACCATGGAAGTGCAAAGCTATTTTGCAAAAAAACAAGCATTTAATGCATTAAAACACATTATTCACCTTTCATTAAAAGGAAAGTTGACTGACACAGACAACAATTATGCCAAGTGGAACAACTTGACCCAATCGTAATAATTCGGGCACCTCCGACGAGCTTCGAGATAATACAATCGTAACAACTCGGCCTTGGCCGTACAATCTGAACATCTCAGCCAGTATCCAACAGGGATTGACTATCTCGAAGCTTACCGAAGATGGCGAGTTGTTACAATTGATGGCCGAAATGTTCCGATTGTTGTAAAATTGTGAACTGCAGCCTTGCAGGTGCCCTTCATGTATATATTGTTATGTTTTGACAGAATGAAATGAAGAAAAAATCATCAAAATCATAATTATTTGCTTGATATTACTTTTTGGTTACGGAATTTATATAAAATAACATTATCTGGTAATATTTCTTGTTTTTATGATATGTTATAGATGCAATATGCTTTAACCCGGAATCCTGATCGGAATAACTACCCACTTTTCGTACAAAACAATTTGTACGTGAAGGATTTGCTGTATCAAAAATCGTAAAAACATCTGTCAACGTACAATTATTTGGACTAGAAGGTACATCTAGCTGATCTACATCTCTTAGTCTAAATATTTGTACGTTGACGGACTCTTTTTACGATTAAAAAAATGTATTATAAATAAGTTATATGGGATTCTTCCAATCCCTTACGTCTAATCGGGTTTGTGCAAAACAGGGTGGGGGTTGAAAGATATTGAAATCGTAGTTAGATAAGTATTATATGTTTGAAATAGATATTAAAGATTTATAGTCGTATTTTAGTTATTACCATGTAAGTGCAAAGATTTTTTTTCACAAAACAAGCATTTAATGCATTTAAACACAACCATTTTACATCTATGTAAATCTATGCACCGCAGCCTTGCAGGTGATCTTCATGTATAACAGTTTATATCATTATGTTTTGACAGTATGAAATGAAGAAAAACACTCATCAAACTCATAATAATTCGTCAGCTTTTATTTTTTGTGTACATAACTAATATTTTAGATATATATAATTATCTGACCCGGAATCCCAATCGGAAAAGCTACCCACTTTTGGTACAAAAAAATTGTATGTGAGGATATGCCATTTCAAAATTTGTAAAAAGATCAGTTAAGTTACTTTTATTTGGACTAGTGCTTCAAGTGTTTGATTTATTGTCTCTATAATGTATAATGCACTTGTCAATTGTAGAGCCAAGCTGGGAGCTGCCTAAAAATCAGTTACCCAGTTAGCTCAGTTTGACAGATCTCCATGCAAGTGTTCACATGGTCGTGGGTTCAAGCACCATACCAGTAGCATCTTTTCTCAAAGGTTTACTTTAGAACCCATCATCCAGGAGTAAACAATTATGATTTTTTATTAAATATTACAGGCCATGTTCTTTTGTAAACTTTCTGATTGAGAAGTGCCTGGATACAAGGCTAGTATTGTCAACATCATCTGATACAATCAACTGGAACAAAGCTGAAATGGCTACCTGACCTGACTTAAAAATTGGATGGCAGGACATCAGACTAGAAGATTACAAGTATTGAGGTGGACAAAATGAAACCTGAGCCTACCAAAGCTGACAGATTGCACAAGAAACACATAAATGCAGGTATTTACTGAGATGTTGTAATTATTTTTTGAAACTTCTCATCAGTTGAAACAGAGTTGGCCAAAAAAATGAACAAAGGTATTATACAGGGTTCTCAATAAGAACCGGCCGCCGGCCAAAATGACCGGTTCAAATGGCATTTGGGCCGGTTCAAAATCGCCTAGTAACAAAAATTAAAAGTTCCCAAATCGTTTACAATTTAAATTTTTAAAATCCGTCAACGAATAAAAAAGTTATTGCCTTTTAAATACGACGACTTGATTAGCGTTCGCCCGGTCCCGCATATTTCTTTACGGCGCCGTTTAATAAACTTCACTAGTCCGTGTAGATAGACGATTGATAAAACGCTTGGAAGCAAGCGTCTCATTCTAGTAAAAATGAAGAAAAGAAAAATACACGATTTCTTTCACCCTGTGTCGAGTGAGTATAAGATAAAAATGAAATAAAACAGTTGCATTTATGAATTTCTTGTTCTGTTTATTGTTTCACGTTCGATTTCCACCGTTTATTTTGTTTGAAGTTTTGATCGTTGTTTATTCCGTACAAGTAGCAATAACAACGTAACGTCGTTTTTTACACTTCCCTATTCTGCACAATGCTAATACCACTCCTCACTCCAATGGATATTACTCCTGCAAACATTTATACTTACTGCCGAAAATGGTACCAAAATAATCATGAATAAATTATCTATCAACTGTAGTACGGGTTTTATCTAATTATGTGAAACAAAATAAAACGAGCAAAAAGTTTCACAAGCATTTTTTGTAATATGTCGTTTTTCTGCCGGTCTTGGGACGTTTTGACTGTCATTTTATACTTTCGATTTCGGATATTTTAAGAATTGTTTTGATTGTCAATGACTTTACAAGGATACATTGACGTCTCCTGCATCGGTGAGTATAACTTTAATGAATTATTATTTATATTTTCTGCTTTTATTTTGACAAAAACTGAAACAGGGGATAAAACATGCTGAATTATAGGTCCAAATCGAAAGAGAACAACAATGCATCATCGAATTTCTGAAAATTCATTCATTTATCTACACAGTGATACTATCCATTTGATTCAGTAATCTGTCGCATTTTTCCGCAAGGGCTATTTATAAACACATCGTTTCTGAGAGTGGCCATAAACAAGAACAATTTGATGACTCATAAGGCATGCAACCTTAAAAGCCGAGAGTATCCGAATTAACCAGGAAGTAATTTTTGTTAACTTTTTAAATGCCAACCTCTGTAAATAGTAATTTATTTTGAGTAAACATTGAGATGAAATAAACAGACCGGGTTCTTTAAGGATCTGGTCACTTTCGGTTTTAAAAATGTTAATAAACTATTGGAGAATTGGCAGTTATTTTTTATTAAGCCATTCTATATTATTAATTAAGAATCTGTCAAGCTGAAGTTTGTTATTGTTTATGCGCATGTTTCTGCAACGGGCATTGACCGACAAATTCATATTAAATAACTTGAAAGAGCTCGACAACCAAAACCCAATTAATCAAATTACAATGCCAAGTTTTCATTTAGTGTTTTATTGGTTAATAAGAAAAATGCAGGCTGGCTTATATAGGCATTTCACAATTGAAACTAAGAAAGTAAGCATTTTTTTAATCTTCTAAACAGTTAATTGGATGCCTACCAATTTTAATTGTTTATAGATCATACATTATCACCAAGTAACTAATACTTAAATAATAATTGGAAAGTTTCAAATTTCAACATATCAATGTTTTAACATGTAAATTTCAGGAAACATTTTTATGTTCTGTATAGTTACTTGGATTATAAAATCACTCTCTGTAAAAATTATTTAACTTTTCAAACATTATTTGTCTTCAGATTTATTGGAATTCCTGTTATGATAGGATTTCAATTGCTGTCATTAATTTTCAACTCAATGTTTTGATAATTCATTTGAAATTATTTTAAACTTCACATTCCATAAATGGCTGTTCTTCCTTTTTGACTAAATATTTTTAGTATTTTTACACATCAGTATGTCTGCCAATTCATGGGTGGTCAGTTTTGTCATTTATTAGTCTTTTTTCCCTTTTTTATTTAATCTTTTCTTCCTTTCAGTGAGAAATAAAGCCATAGAATACATTCATACCACTCCAATTCAGCCAGTCAGAATGATGGGAAGGATTGCAGAACTGAGGTAACTTAGAACTATGATGCATATTTACCAGAGAATATCTCATAAACATGCCATTTGCTTAATTTTCTTTGAAATCATACCTGAAGTTATTGAGAACTCTTTATAAACTTTGACATTTTGTATGATGACATATTTTATTATTTGTAAAATAAATGCTTTTGACATTTTTTTGAGCTGTAAAGTTGAATTGATTCTTAAATTGATTCTGGTAAATACCCAACTGTGTATAGACATCAAACCTCATTACATGTATATATATATACATAGTTGTCCCTCTCTGAATAATACATAATTATCTCTGTTTCTGTTTACTTTCAGTTTCACTCTCACCTGACTGATGCAGATTCAGTAACCTAATTGTATGTACTTTTTTGTCTTTATTGTATTTATTTGCTCTATTAAAAATATAATGTTGACATTTTTGAGGAATAATTTTGAAAGGAAAAATAAATTATTATAGAGAAAAGGTAATTTGTTATGTACAAAAAGTGGACAAAAATGTTGAACAGTATGAAGTTTTAAATTAGAAAATCCTTATTTCTCTCTGTATGTATGTCAACTTTATTAAGACAATATTAAGACAATATCTGGTAATATAATGTATTCCCTTAATTAATTGTGATAAAACCTTTTTACACTGTATGTATACATCTGTATATGTATGTTGCCATATAAACTGAATGCATGTAGTTTCTTTTGTGAACATGTGTATTAATTGAAATCAACACATTCCTTTGTTATATTTTCAGGCTCATGATGGTTTCTGAGAAAAAAACACCTTGGTGTAATTTGACAGTATTTTTCTGTATTTGACAGTGGTTCTATCATGCAACAGTCATACCATGAAGTGTCTCGCAGATTCTCTCTCAATTCCTGCAATATCCAAGATTACAGTGTAGTACTAGCAAAGAGGATTAATTTTCTTGCAATAAGAAGTATCTGCACTTCCAAATACCCCTGTACAGCATGAACAGTTCCTTCATTTTTTGAGTGATTATAGAGTGAAAATGTTTCCATATGAAATGTTTCCTTTTTATGTGTAAAACTTGTCATGAATGGTTACAAATACATGCATGGACATTATGATTCCAAATCTATGCACATTTTGATTCCAATAATTAAAGTATTTTAAATTTGATTTGAAACAGAAATATTGTCCTTATGTTTGTTTCTAAACATTATCTGGTATTATTCGTGTTTATAGTTTCCATGTCAATTTTAAAAAAAGTCGGTTTTTTTAAAGATGCACTCTTACTCCCACATAAGATTTACCACAATTAATACTTTTGTTTTATTATTCCAAAAAGGATGAATAAATCAGGGATGATAAAATTCCGGATTAATCCGGAATTCCGGATTTAAGGCCCCACAGATCGATTTTAATATATATGTAAATCCGTTGAGTTTTTTCTAGGGAGGGATGGGTATAGGGAGCGATTCGAGTTATGTTCGAACAATATGGGTACGAAAGGTGAGTTTTCCGGAAGTGTAAAGCCGGAAATTAACGAACCTATTTACATCTTGCCAATCAAGCTATATGATTGGTTAAGATAGCGTCGGGTGATTACGGAAATTTCCGATCGGACAATAAGAAACATGTATCCGGATGGTTCGTATCCGGATATGACAGACGACGAAGATTAATAAACGAGTATTGGAAAAAGACGACCACCACCAACTTCTAAAAACATCGATTCGTCGATTTAAAGGTATATTTGCTATTTAGTTTTAAGAGAAACTCCCGAAACGGTACTTTTAAAGTTAATAGAATGTGTTAAAACTGAGAATGGCTTTTTGCGCATGTAGCAATATTTCGGAAATCCCGATTCGGATTTTTTTGTAATAAACGATTTTTATTTTACAAATTTTATTTGGCAGATTGAAGTTTACGATGTAAACCGTTTCTTTATTGTTATCATAATGTTTGAAGCATTGTTCTCAATAAGAAGGGGCTGTTGACCATAATGGAAGGTTTAGAAAATCACTATCCCCACCCATGACACATTCAAGGTGGCTGTATCAACCATTAAGCACAAGCGAGCAGTGTTTTTATCCTTTTACCAGTTCACCAATCACTTTTTATCATGTTACTTAAATTTTGTTCTCTTTTATACCCTTTTCTAATGTGATTTGCCTCATCAGTGTTTTATTTTTTTCACTAACAAGCCGGCGCGCACCGTTCATGTCAGTAACACTCGGAAGAGGGGTTGACATTAAACAGAGATAGATAGATAGATAAAATTGGGTGGTTTAAAATTTAATGAAAAAATGAATTAATATTTTGTAGAAGTAATATATATATTAAGTAAGAGCAATCAGTTTATTTTCTATTTGAGACAGTTCAACAAATCTTCTTGAGGACCCAGTTTGAGTGAGATTTAATTTCTATAGTTGTAATTTGTATTTCCAGGTATATTGATGGTTCCAAAAGTCAGGGATCAACAGACACCTCAGCCAGTGCATCCGGTTGTTCCTGTCACTGACCGACAATTCAATTCAGGGGCCATGATTCTTGGATTTATGGCTGATCATGACCTTCCATACTCCCTGGTACCACATGTAGTGAGTCTTACTTAAGACATTTGCCAAAGATACAAAAGCTCTCAGCGAATCAAAACTTCAAAGGTGTACAGCATCATATAAGATGACTTACGGAGAGGCAAGCCATTTCAATGATGAACTTGTGGAGGAGTTAAGTGATACTCTGATTTGTTTGAACTTAGATGAGTCAACAAACACATAAAATGAGAAAACTGTTGCAGCTATTTTTGTGCTATAGAGAAAGAAATAGTGTTGAGACATTTGTCCTCCTATCACAAGGGCTGATTCTGAATCAATTTTCAAGGAATATGAAAGCCTGTTTGAGAGACTTAAACTTCCGTGGGACAATCTAGAGTGTGTGCTACTGGACACCTGTAACATCATGAAGAGAACAAATCTGGCTTGGAGTCCAGAATACGTCAACTTGTCCCTCACCTCATAGACATTGATGGTGACACAGCCCGCCATGTCCACAACGGTTACCCTGCCAAAGCATTTACAGTTCCATTTGGATATTACTTGGAATAATATATATAATAATAAATAATATTATATTCTCATCAAATGTGCAGATAATGGAATAAATACTCTTATGTCTGATATATAAAATTTGAATAAATAACACCTTACAATAAACATTTGCAAGCTTGATATTTGATATGTTATTCATTATTATTTATCAAACATCCCACAGTATAGACTATTCATGCACAGGCATTTGATCATAGCCATTTGAGTTTTATGGGAAGTGGACAACTGAACCAAAATGTAAGGTTCATGTCTTATGCCTGTGAAGATTCCTGATAATTGTTCTGATTGCGGCAGTCTCCTGTTGGACATAATTATATCTACCAAACCGAACGGTGTACTCCTTTAACACTATTCTAAGGCAAAAAAGGGTATTAGAAACCCTGAAATGCTGAAAGCTTCGGGGGGCTTCGCCCCCCTTGTCCCCCCACCAGGGCTTTGCCCTGGACCCATCGGGGGCCTTTAGCGGCCCACTGAACTCCAAGCAGACATTTTCAGGATTGGCAACTTGGCCTTGTTATCATCCCTGATAAATGTTGAAAACAATGGTTCTAATGAAGGATGCCTACTTCTACTTGAAGGAAATGTGCATAAAAGACAGTATTTCTACCATTTGAGATCATAGTAGATCACAGTAAATCTTTATGCATTCACCAATCATTTAATATCTTTGCTTTTTCAGCTTAAATACACGGTTTAATACAATATTTTTATCAATACTTAATATTTTACAAAAATGAATTATGAAGTAAGTTGTTAAAGGGTTAACAGTCAAAGTATATGTTTGTTATACATGTGTATGCATTGATACTGAATAAGAGTGTCACTTTAAACAGTTGCCATGGTAACTGTAGAGTCTAGTTTTCTTAAGAAACTGTAATTGTTGTCTAAAAACCTTTGTATTTTCAATGTGATACTTTTTAGCATGTCCGCTTCAGTCAATGAAATATTTCTGTTATTTGTTAATCATTTGGTCATACTTTGTATACAATTATATTTATAATTTAACCTTGAAAATTGCTGACAATCTCATACTTATATTGAAATATTCAGAATTGCTAGATGGGTTGAAGTTCACCTTTATTACAACTGTCAGGCAAATCATGGCAAGATGTACATAATTCTCCTTTTTAACAAAAAGCGATGTTTAAAGCATTTTTTGTATTTTTATTGAATGGTTACCATGGCAACTAATTTTTTGTTTGCCTTTAATCTTCCTATTTATAATACTATTAATTGTAAAAATGCAACAGTCAAGCAGTGAATGGAAGAATGTAAATGTTCTTTGTCTTTTACCTTTTTCAAGCTCATTCTTCAAAATATAAAGCAATTTTAAAATTTCTTAAAAATGGACGTTTTTTCATCATTTTTTTAAAGTAAAATAATTTTACTTAAAACTTTGTTTAGGGTCTGATATTTAGGAATGTGTAATAAATTTATAGAAAATAAACAAAACGTGTTGTTTGGCATTATTTATTTCATTTAAATTCCGAAGTTTTGAATTTGATTTATTTTGGCAGAAAAATTGATAAAAATGTAAAATTAAAAGGGCCATAATTCTGTCAAAAATTGATGGATTTTGAAAAAATGTGCATATTTGAGTTTGTAATGACATAACCTTTAAAATGATATATCACTTTAATATACCGCATTAAATTATTTTTTTACGTTGTTATTGCTAGTACAAGATGCATTATTACGAAGATTTGATAAGGAGGTAAGTTTACTCTATTATCATTATCATTATTCTGTATGAAAAAATCGTAGCAATATTAAAGACTCACCAAATATAAAGTGGGTTGGGTAAGGTAAATTTTTAAATTTTTGCTTAAACTTCAATTTTAATACAAATTTGCAACTACATGATGTCAAATTAGACAGTGTGTCCCATTTATAAGAAAACATTTTGATTGCAAGTGTTTTGAACAAAACAAAAAAATGTAAAAAAGATAGTGTACTTTTGATTTCAGTTGCATTTGCAGCAAGCTAATCATTGACTAATTTTTTATTGAAAGTGAATTGTTTCCTTTTTTATTTTAAGAGACATTGATGTAAATTTTACTGACATTTTTGTCATGTCGGTACCAAGTTAAAGTGGTATTAATGAAATGTAAAATGTGCCATTTCCTGCATTTTTATATTATTTCAGGCAGTACAACATCTCACAATGACCAGACTGGTCCAGCTGCTGGATATGGTGATAACACTCCTTGCAGTGCCAATACCGAGTCTAGTAAGACTGCTTCTCAAAGTGTTGGTGGCCATACTGAGACTCCTGGGTGGACACAGTCACACCTTGTAGGGAGGAAATTCGGGCAGTCCTCAAGGAGATACTTGTTGAGGGGGAGGGGGACTACTACTCGTCCAGTTCATCAGATGAGGACAGTGACATGTGTTAATAACAGGGTTAAGCGTAATGAATACTGTTCTTATTAATTCAATGTGCCTTATGTATTTTCACAGTACAATTGCATTGTAGTTTTGTTAATACATTGTATATGGTGTTGAAAATACAATTTTCAAATGGATATTTTGTTGTTGAAATTTGGTAAATAAATATAATTGCATTATGATATATATAGATCCTGATACAACTACTGCTCTGCAGTACTTGTATCTGCATATTTAGGGGATATTACTTATAAAATTGCACTTGAAAGGGGTGATTTAAAAGGCATTCAAATAACCCCAGAATGCAGGAAATGACGCGCTCACATAAAAAAAATTCCGGGGGAGGACCCCCCCCCCCCCCCCCCCCCCCAATTTGGGCCTGTTACTTTTTATAAACGGCCTGTTCACTGAAAAGTTATTGAGAACCCTGGGTATATACATTTTGAATTCTAATTCAAATGAGAACTTTACTGGCCAGCACAGAATGGTAAAATGCTAGTCTACCAATATAAATGTGCCTGGTTCGAATCAGTAAAGCTGATGAATGTACTGGTTGTGTAGCCAGGATGTGAGTAGGTCTGCACTTGGCTGATAATGCATATCATATGTGTAAGCTGCACTCTCACAGATTGTCTGTTTTACCAACTCTTTTTTTATTTCTTGGTCTTGTAATGAATTATTTTATGCGAATTTCTGAACACTGGACATAACAGACAACTGGAAAAAGGGGATCGCTGCTTTCTTATATTAATTCAGTCAAAAAAGACAACTGAAAATATTGGAACGCTGTTTTCTTATTTTAATACGGTCAAAAGATGATGGTCTGTGCCAAAAATCTCATTATTAGTAAAGCGTTAGTAATGCTTTTAACCATAAAACCAATAGTTACAAATGTAAATATAAAAAACATGATCTTATCTTTTGTCAGCAGTCTTATTTCATCAGTTTTCATACTGCTTTTCAATAGCTTATTCCAAGCCAAAAAGTAAAAGAAGTTGTCAAAACCTTCAATCTGTGACTGAGAGTGCAGCACTCTTACAGATTGAACGTTTTGACTACTTTATTTATTTTTTGTCTTGGAACGGGCCAATTTATGTGAAAATGCATGTTAACCATACATATAAGATTGCTGACAATAAATTTGTCAGAAAATGTTTATATTTAAGTTCAAAATGTTTTATGCATTTTTCTTAAACCGTTAGTAACGCTTTAAGCCATAAAACCTTTGTTTTCGACCTGAAATATGGAAGTCTGCAATCTAATATTTTGTCAGTAGTCTTATAAAATATCACTGGTTTGCAGATATTTTAGCAAAAAAATAGGTCATTCCAAGACAAAAAATACAAAAGTTGTAAAAACAGTAAATCTGTGAGAGTGCAGCTTTAAATGACTAAATGTTTTGATTTGGCTCAATTTTCACCTAAAATCTTATAGTTTTGTGGCATCTAAATGGTTTGTTTTTAACAACATTACATGTGCATATGTATATATTTGTTCTTAAATTTGTAATTTAGATTGGAAGATTCATTCTCTGGAAAGTAGAAAAGGGCATGTTACATACTGTTATCACTGCCATGACAGAAACCATATTGAGGAGCTGGTCCACCTGTAGGAAGAATTGCGCTATTAGTTGGAGCAGCACTATATCCCAGCCATACACCAGCACTTAGTTTGTCATAGGGAGCATTTCTGAGCAGTTATGGAGACCACTAACTATGCAGGTATGTCATAATCAAAATCTGGTTTATATATTTTTTTATAATATAGCATCTGTTGAGAAGAAATTTATTTCTAGATTAAAGGCACACACTATAGATTGATGCCCAAAAATATATTTCTTAGGCCAACCTTAAAAAATTTCTTGTTTGGAGTAACCCTACCCAGATTTTTTAAGGTGGGTAGGTAGATAGGTAGGTTGTTTTTTTTTTTGTTTTTTTTTTCTCCAACGACAACTGGATCTTGTGTACAGTACATTCACTACATAACACTAGTTATTCAAGGCATTGTAATAAACTTTTGAACAACAAACATCTTAACTTCTGATCCTTTATTTTTTTAATTTCAAAGAATTTCAATCTACTTAAGACTGACACAGAGATGAACTCAACAAAACAAACTTATGACACTCAAGATAAGCAAACGAAAATGTGAAACAAATTGGCAATTGTTACATATTTTAAAGTTTTATCAAAGTCAATTAAGACTGAAATCCTGTCATATGAATGTGGACTAAATTTTTCTGTTGCAGTCTCTGAGGGCTTTGACGAGACCGTTATTTTTGACATTTTTTCGAAGTTGTCGTAGTAGCTCTCCGGGATTGTTTCATCATTCTCCATTAAAATATCAAATACATCGTACCATGTGTAGTCGACATTGAATTTTCTTACAACGTTGTTTTTAATTTTTTTATTTAAATAATTTATTGTCACACAAAACGTAATTTCGTTCGGTTCACGTTCGACAAACTTGCAGTCAGCCATGTTTTCGAAACGCTCATTGCGATCAGCGATAAAAACCGAAGCTCTACGAGTGTGTCTACAAATTGAAAAGATCCGAAACAGAAGAAAAGAGCAGAAACAGAAAATAGTAGCGGAAAGGCGTTGAAAAAAAATATTCGCGGATCAAAATGCCAAAAAAAAATTTGAGTCGGCAACGATTTTTATGGGTCGGTCGCGTTACTCCAAACAAGAATTTTTTTATTTTAGGCCTTGTTTTAATGCATTATCATGTCTAACTCATTTGACTTAAATGATCAAAGCAAAAGAAATGCAAATGATTAATCTGCAGATATACAAATGTAAGCTTTTTTAACTGGGGAAATTGTTGCCACTTGTCTATTAATTAAAGAACATATTTATAATTAATAATGTTTAATCTGTACACAAATCATATGCCTTCTTTGTTTTAACCATCAATGTCAAAGAGTCCAGCATGATAATGCACTAAATTGAAAAAAATGCATTAATTTATATGAACCCTTTAAAACAAAGACATTTCCTAAATCCAATAAAAAATAATTGAATATTGATGCAGAGTTCAGTTAGAATATTATATAACTTTTTTTGCAGTTGTTGCAATGAAACTTGCACCAGTGTGTTTTCTGTGGAGATAAAGAGATAGTGTCCAGCAATGAAGACCCAACTCAAGATCTGACCTTGTAAGGCCAATATGAAATAACTGTGTGGGAAAATGGGAAAAACCTGCAGTCAGGAATGCACGGAAATCATCAAAAGATCAGTGTTAAATTAATCTTGAATAACTTGACATTTATTTTGTTTGACATATTTATTCATGGTGCAGTGAAAACATTCTTTTTTTCTCATGGTTATTTAAATTTAGAATTGATAGGAGGGAACATCACTATGTAGTTTCATGTTCATAGTCAGATCAAAACCCATGTACATGCCCAAATGAGCATTCGAAAATATCAAAATGGTACTTGTTGTATGTAGTGTAAGTTAATTAACGTAATAAACAAAAATATTTAATCAATTTCAATTTATTATGCCCCTTTGAAAGAAGAGGAGTATATTGCTTTGCACATGTTGGCCGCTACGTCCGTCTGTCTGACAGTAGACCAAAACTTGACATGAAAGTTTGGTTTAACCAGTAGATGATCCCTTTTGATTTTAGGGGTAATATGGTCAAAGGTCACAGTGACCTTGAACAGGAAGGTGTCAAACCATACATCTGACTGATAAGTTGACAATGCCTGCACCTATGGCCCAAAACTTAACATGGAGGCTAAGTCTGACTATTAGAAGATCCTATTGATTTAAGGGGTCATTGGGTCAAAAGTCAAGGTCACAGTGACCTTGAATGCTAAAAGGTTGTACTAATAATGACTGGACAAAGCCTGCACCCATGGCCCTTGAACAACTTGACTTTGGGGTTGGGCCTGACCAGTAGGTGAGCCCTATTGATTTGTCACAGACCATTGAACACAAAAAGCTTGCCTGTGTGACAACTCGACAAAGTCTGCACCCATGGCCTTCAAACTTGAAATTTAGGTTTGGGGTGACCAGCAGATGACCCCTTTGGATTTGGAGGTCAAAGTCACATCTCCAATATTGGTCATTAAAACTATGTCATTTACTTATTCCCTGCTGCAAAGAGGATACATGTTTATCAGCAAATATCAGCCATCATCTGAATATGAGTGAAAACTGTACCAACTACCCTCATACTTTGAATAGCATAATCTTTAAACTGCCTCAAAGGCATCTTTTGTCAATGAAAAACCAGCTGTCATTTCGGTCCATGCATATTTCATTCAATTGCCCAGATATTCTTGACAACATGGCGCTAATTAATGCTGCAGGTTTGAAATTTAAGACATTAGTTTTTTTTCTTCAGTACCATGCAGATTTATTAACACTTTTATAATAAAAACAAACTAGAAAACAAGTTTTAAAGATATTAGTTTTTTTCATGGTATGATGCCACAGCACCATGCAGATTTGTTTTCACTTTTATATCAAAGAAAGTAACTCGAGCACAAATTTTGTAGATATGTGGACTCTGTTGATAGAAGTTCTGGGAGGCATTTTTAGGCTTGAAAGAGCATCATTTTAAAGTTATATTTTTATTATGTCCCTTGAATCTTGGGTATAGTTTGTATTGTATTTGCATTTTAAAGACATTGGCTTCAACAGACCCTAATGAAATGAAGGAATGTAATTGCTTAATGAAACTGTTATAAGCGACGTCATAAATTGAAGCAATTTTAACATAATGAATATGCATTTAACTAATTTAAAGCGGTTCAAAATTAGGAAATTTGAATTAAGAATCTTGTAGGCCATTGGATACATGATTAAGTAGGGCCAATATATTTGTGCTTATTATAATCACATTTATCCTTCTTCATCTACCTTAAAGAGTGTTCATCATTTGTATGAAATCATTTGATCACGTTTCATTTGAAAGAACTTTGCGGTAGTGTTTGCTTGCTTCAGTTACGTCACCGACAGTCTTGCAGCGCTTTCAGCGCTTTGATTAATACATGGGGATCAGAGTACGTCGAATGAAGTGATAAGCTATGCACTTTGAATGGAATTATTGCTGAAGTTGATTTTAAACAAATGATTTTTGTAAACGTGTATGTTCATAAAAGGAAAAGGTATATATGATGTATTATACTTTCCTATCGTATGACATCAATTCAAAGCAAGGAAAAACCTTTGGAAACGATTGAAAGGGTTATGCATTGTAACATTAAATACATGGGGATGGGGGATTGCGACGATTGAAGTGACGTTTACATAAACAAAATGACACAAGGCGCCATAAAATAGATATAGATATGTTTGTTTTCTCGCCCAATCTGGGCACAAGCGCTCTTTGCCCTAGGCACAGTTTTCACTTTTATCTATGTGTCCTTCACCCATTCTCATTGTCAGGGCTTTTTCTGCCCATTTTGGGAAAAAGACCCTAGACATTTTGGGAAATTTTGCGTCAAGATTGGGATTTTTTTCTAAAGATTGGGAAAAATATCTTATATTTTGCTTTGGGAATGGGTCCGATAGTCGGACCCGTGGGTACTATAGAAAAAGCCCTGATTGTTCAAATAAAATTTGCAACTCTCACATATTTGCCCGCAGATAGTCTTTCAGGGCATTCGCGCTTTGATTACACAACCGAATAACTACGTTGTTGTCCCCGAATTGATTAGTTTTAGCATACTAAAGTAAAACAACAATGTCAACATCTGTAACTGACACATCGTTTCTAAACAGGTATTTAGACTTATCAAACTTAAAGGCCGGGGTAATAGTATAAAAGGCAGACAGTCAGAAAAATGGCCACTTCACTTGACCTCACAGAGCTGTCTGCAAGTACAGACTGCCAGTACATTTTTTCAAATATACAAATAATTAACGAACAAAAAAAGCTAAAATTTGCAAGATGGTTCATTAAATGTATTAAAAAACATATGTTGTGAATTTCAAGTCTCTCAAACAGTTATAAATACTACTTTCAAATATTTTTTATAACTGTCAAACAAATTCAACAGCCAACTGAATTTCACTACCAATTCCTGTTTACTACAGGTTAACTATCATAGTTTGAGGTTGTAACTGCCATATGGTGGGAAACATCCATTATCTAGGTTGATATATACTATCAAATGGCTTATTATAACACGATTCGTAGAAGTATTGGTCATGGTTTACGAAACTTTATTTATCTAATCTTAAATGAGAAACCAATGGACGAATTCTTATGTACCACTCTATCCTGAATGATATAACACCACAAGCCATGTGAATGTTTACAACCAAAACTGCTGACCAGAGCAGACCTCATAAACCCGATTAACCACGCCTCCTCTGCCAAATAGGCTTAATTGCTGTCCGGTAGGATATTTGGGGTCAGGCACCCCGGCCTCACTAGAAACAGGAACTATGCTTGATTTCCTGCACATAATGTAAAATGCAAACATTAAATCTTGTCCTAGCAAGACATGGTAAATACTGTTATGTTATGAAGAACTTCAAAGTTTATTGACAAATCGGCATAGAACGACTGCAAGTCTTGTAATGCATAAGACCCTAGGTTAGCCACGCAGCAAACGCACGGCGAACGTACGACCAGCGTATGTGAGCCGTGGAACAGCTTTACGGCATGGCGCTGTTGCGACGGCTAACGTAGAAATGAAAAAAGTTGTTACTCTGCGCTATAATCCTACGGCGATTCTTACGGAATGTAAAAGATATAGATACGCCAAACAGTAACCCTGTGGCTATATGTATGTATGCGTGCGTGCGTGCGTGCGTGCGTGCGTGTATGTATGCATGTTTGTTACTATGATCTCAAATAGTTTCTCATATGTGTTGTCATTGACTGTTTCAATATTGTTTGAACCTGATGTTATCACATGCATACTATTTGCCTTGATATGAATAAAAGTTCAAAGTTCTAACCTAATGTGTTAATCACCTAGTATCAAACAACCCATTTAAACATTTTTCCCCGGGTCAAAACAGTTTCGAGATAGCCAAATCGTGTTACTATAAGTTCACTGCGTGCCTCAGACCTCACAAGGGAGCAATTTCAAATTGTCTCTTGTAGACACAATGGGTTTCCAGCCGCCGCCCCCCCCATTCTGTTTTCCTATTGTGGTTAGTGTCAAGCCGAATCTTTATCAAACAAGCACCAGCCGGGATTTACAAAATTAAAGCCAGAGCCAAGTCAACCTCATGTGTGTGTAAGCTTATTTATACTCGCACCTGGGCCTTGCCCATTCGGCGAGTGCTCCGTTAAGATTTTAGTCATTATAGGTGTTTGAAACATAGTGCACAGTCAGAATGTAACCCTGGTTAGAGGTACCCTTGTTCTATAACTTGCACCAGTGTATAGCACTGCCACACGGGACCTCAATTTAACGTCCCTCCCGGAAGACGATTAGTATTTTTAGTGATGCGACGGGGAATCGAACCTGCGACCCCTGGATTGATAGTCAAGTGTGTTACTAGTAGACCACGGATCCGCCATTATGGCTACCATCAACTCATATCTGCCACACAGTCAACACAGACAGACTGTTCTCAACTCCATTGTATGTTCAAACCTTTTTGTGCCAAATAATCAATAAAGGAACTTTATTAAGTGCCCAACTGACAATAGTTTTGTATTAATACTAGGGATGGCAACGAGTACTCGAGTACTCGATCGAACGTCCGAGTACTCGAGTACCAAATCACTACTCGAGTACTCGGGAAAAAATTAAAAAAATCTATAAAAATTACCAAATACACGATTTACAGACAAAATATCAGATCTGGTTAGTTGCCAAGAGGACAATTTACGGTCCCTCTAATCCCCGCTGTGTACACAATTGACCTCAATCAATTAGTTGACAGTTGTTAAGATAGTTGCAAACTGTCAACAAAGGACCCCTATTTCAAATTAAAACTGATGTCAATTAGCGAAGTTTTGATAGCGGTGCTTTCACCTACACAATTCGACCGTTTCGAGAATTGATTTTTTAATGGGCGCATTTTAACTATTTTTGCAATGATTATCACAATTGATTGGTTGATATTAAATCAAGAATTATGAATATTAATGAGGTAAACAACAATTACACAGTACGAAAAACTAAAATTAAACAAAAAAATGGAGAGTAAACAACTCAATAACTGAACTTCGTATTGAATATTTTTTATGTATGTATTAATTTTCGTTCATTGTAATTCTGATTGTTGTTCATTTCTGCAGTGCATTCTTGTATAAAATGAAACGAATCAGACAAATTAAAAGCCTGAAACAACATTTGTTTCCTTTTTATATCATTTTTTGTTAAAATAGTAAAAATACGTAATGAAAGTTTACTTTAAAGGTGAAAATGACCAATAATACGACCAACGCACAATATACGTCATTAACGATACATGTATACACAATCTTGTCTTTGCGAACACATATTCAATTTTTCCGAGTAATCGAGTACCCGAGTACTCGATCGAATGACCGTCCGAGTACTCGAGTATTAATTTTACTACTCGTTGCCATCCCTAATTAATACTTAAAAATACAACAAACAAACACATGCAAGTGAATATGTTAACATCAGAGGAAAATGAGCCATTTAAATGAAATATTTTTCAATAAATCAACTGACCGACATTTTATAATCGATTTAACGGACAAACACTTATCTGTGTTAGCCTTGGATTCAATCGTATTTATCACCATATCCTTTATGAGGGTTGAAATGATGTCCCCAATTATGAAATGATATAAATAAAAACTGTAAAAATGAGCATGTGTAATATATAACAGAATATACTAACCCGTAATACTATACATTATACACGTTTTGTGTTTCTTTGGCTTTAAACTTTAAAACTTATCTCGCTCAAAAAAGTCATGTGCCTGAAAAAAAACTATTATAACAAGAATTAGCACTTTCAGTAAAAAAATTGACGTCGTTAAATAATAATTTTGTGGATTTCATTTCTTCAAAAATCGGATGGGAACTGACAGAATGTAGCTTTGACTAACATATCGAGTTTGATTGCATAAGTACATTCCTGACATGTATGTGCCCCTATTATACACCCAAGAAAACCCAGTATGAAGAAAGCCATCAACTAAAAACCATGATATATTGAATTTTAAACTATTTAAAATATCAGCCGACCTGACTTAAGTGTACGATGATATACAAATGGCAAAGCGTATATTAGAATATGAGTAAATAGTAGCTTTCAATTGCTCACTGACAGTGCGTGCAGATTATGATATGTTTTGATACATTGTAAAAATCATATTTTTATAAATGGCCCGTGATTTATTCAGTTCGGAGTATATTAAGAAAATCCACAATTGCTCTTTTAATCGTTGTAGCGTCATTGGAGGCCAACAAAGTGTGTGATGGGCGGGGCATTGACCATCAGAGTGTCGTATTTCTCGATGAAGTGCCACAGTCTGTTGGTGTACGTTTTCTCGTTGTAAGGGAGTCCATGCTTCTTTAGGAACTTTGACACGATCGGCTTTATCTTCAAACACATGTTGTCAGATAGTTTGGGGAATAGGTGATGCTCAACATGGCAGCTAATGATTGA
This sequence comes from Mya arenaria, assembly GCF_026914265.1. NCBI lineage: Eukaryota > Metazoa > Mollusca > Bivalvia > Myida > Myidae > Mya > Mya arenaria. Next base: position 43,784,907 of record NC_069127.1, read on the forward strand.
ATGTCCGAAAGCATAGTCCAGAATTAAGTTACTGGGAAGATTTAGCACTCCTGTCGCCATCTGGTATAAACGCACGGGCTTGCTTTCTATCGCATACATGGGCAATCCGATATGTTGGAAAATATTCACATGAATGTATGGGATAGAGAAAAGACCTCGAGCAGCCCAAATGACCAACAGAGCTTTAGTAAAGCTTAGTCCAGCTACTAACGTAATAATATAGGCCTGAAACCACAGTCCAATCCCTGCCCGGATAAGGAACTTCAGCAATCCAGTGACAGTTCTTTTTTCTAGCAGCCCCGCTATAGAAACAAGGGGAGAAAGGGGTGGCAACATGAGCGGGGCGACGAACAAGTAAATGTATCGTGTTAAAAACGGCATCTTCCATGTGCTTGAATCTCCTCTTCCGATGATGTTGGTGTACGGGTGGTGTACTTTAATGTGTATGTCGTATGCTAGTTCCTCCGAAAATGACCCTACCATTTCAACAAACAGGACAGACAGCGGCCGCCTCATCGCCTTTGTTTCGCACATTCCTCCGTGAGTTCCAATATGCCCAGCCTTTGAGGCCAGAGCATAGTGGGCCCAGCCCATCAGGAAAATACCAACTGAAAAACCAACCCATGATCTGTCCTTGAAAAATAACACACTCGTTACCCAGAGTCCTGAAAATAGAACAACTAGTGCCCAGTCAACTCCGTATCGATCCCACCAGCTTGATTTCCTGATCACATAATCAACTTCAGCAGTTAAATCCGTAAACTTCGGTATTCTATCCAGTTTGATCTCATCAAATATTTCATTCTGCTTTACTTTTGTATTTCTCTTTGAACGATTCGCCATGTTCACTGCACAAGCAAAGAATTCGTTATAAATACTGACACAAAGTGTCTGGTACAATATATAATATATACATATATTTATAGCAATCTTCTATCATCACGTGTCCTGATCACATGATCAAATAGTTGAGAGGGCAAAATGGCCGAAACCTTGTTATGGAATAACTGTTTGAATGTTAAAGTTGGGTTTGATACAATTGTATAATTATGAAACCTTAATACTATATTTAACATACTTTGCATACTTGTCTATTTTTAAAATAATTTTAAACCCATCATCATAGATGATGCTCACGATTGACTTTAAAAATGATTATATTTCCGAATAAAACAATTGTTCTAAAACTAGTTCTGGCTTCCATAACTTTAATGTTGATTTTTATTTTTTTGATGTTTACAACACATTAAACACATCCAAAAAGGTAATATATAACGTGTTCGCTGAAGTTCTTTAGCTATTCTAAAACCTGATCTTAGAATTTGAACCTATTAAAACCAATATTTATTTCTCTATGTTCAAGTGTTAAATTTAAATCTAGGGCAAATTGAGTAGAATAAAGAGCGAGCTTGATTAAACGTTAGCTAACTAATGATAATACCACAAGATCTATAGGCTTAACCTTTATGCGCCACTGACGTCACGTAACCGATAATTTCGAGATAGGCTATGGTATATAACTAGTTAGTCATACGCCGCAACGATAAAACCAAATATTTATAAATAGACACATGATATACAGAGTTTTTTTGTTTGTTAGATACCTTCATTTCATCATTGCTTTTTATGCGAAACGCATCGAAACACGTTTGGGACGATATTTCAAGAGAAAAATATGATTAAGTAGTATACATAAACTTAAATAGTGAAAATAACACGGAGAGAAGAAATCGTAGTATTTTTGGAGATATAATGCCAGAATATTCTCGCAGAAGAGCATTATTGATAAACAAGGGATAGCCAAGAAGAACAAAATTAATATTCTGTTACAAGTGAAGGTATTGAACACTTAGTCACCACGGATAACATTATTAGTCAGAGCAGCGTCGGCTGTTGGGATTCAGACGGAGACATTTTGGACGAAGAGGACTGTAGAATAATGTCCAGAATAGGCGAGACTAGGCGTCTTGGAACGGCAGACATTTTTGATGGGGTAGAGCAAAGCGAGCTTGCAAGAGCGTTGTCGTCGTACTTGGAGCAACAAATTGTGGAGGAGATACACAGTGCGCTTCCACGTCGGCGGTGCGCCAGGCCGGACATTTTTGAAGGAATTTCTGCGGAGCAAGTGCGTGAGGTTCGTCGTTACTTTGCAGAGGCGTTGTCGGGTCCATTGACGTCGTGTTTGGATGAGGTTGACGTCGATTTTGACGTCGCTAGAGTGCTGAGAACGCGTCGAGGCGCCGTGTCGGATGTATTGGAAAACGTAACTGAAATGGAGCATGAACATTTGAAACGTGTAAGGCGGTGTGCCCCTAACCGAGGTTTGGACCGTACCGAGGGCGTGATTAACTATAGCTACCCTCGACGTGGGGCCATTTCGGACATTTATGAAAACGTCGAAGAAGACGATCGGTCGGACTTTCTGCTCCATTATCGTGGCATGTCAGAAAATTGACGATTAATTTGGCTGCTAATTATGTTCAGTGTCCAATTGTTTTCACATTATAGTATTATCTACGCAGGGACAGAAAATGCCGTGACATATCATAAGCTCAAAATGATTTCAAACAGCCGCTGTATGTTATATGTGTTCAGTGTTCAGACAATATACTTATAATTAGAAGAGTCGTCAAAGATCATTGTTGCATAATTTTATGTTGAATATGTAAGAAAAGTATTAGGATATTTCAAAGTCTTCCTCCTACATGTGTATTTATTTCATTTTCTAACATCTGTTCGTTTGTGTGTTTGTATGCATACACTGTATACACTTGGACAACTCTGTTCATGTCATAACCAAAGTTTTTGTTTTCACACCATAAGAGTCAGTGGTTGTTTTGGATCTGACAATAAATCTACGAGATACTTGGAATATAAAAACAATAATTGTTATGTGTCTGTTTAAACGTATTTTAATTGCGGTTCAAAGTCTTGTTCTATATTGTTGATATTTGAATGTGCACGTGGGGTCATCTTAGCAATGTGCACGTGGGGTCATTTTAGCAATGTGCACGTGGGGTCGTATTAGCATTGTGCACGTGGGGTCATCTTAGCAATGTGCACGTGGGGTCATCTTAGCAATGTGCACGCGGGGTCATTTTAGCGATGTGCACGTGGGGTCATCTTAGCAATGTGCGCGTGGGATCATCTTAGCAATGTGCACGCGGGGTCATTTTAGCGATGTGCACGTGGGGTCATCTTAGCAATGCGCACGTGAGGTCATCTTAGCGATGTGCACGTTGGATCATTTTAGCAACGTGCACGAGGGGTCATCCAAGTAACGAACTAGCGATCAAATCTCGTAAGATCACAGATTTCAGTTAAATATTACTGGGAGGTTGTCAAAAATTTACTTGTAATGTTTTACTGGCAACACCTCAACTTACAAATAAAGACTGTATACGTGTTTCTTTATATGTTGTGACAAACAGACAGACAGGTAGAGTGAAGGGTTCATAGTCTTATTTAAACATGTATTATGCAGTTTCTGATGTATCTTCACTATTTTGACTGCTCATATAAAGTATAAGTTCGATAAAGCTATCGTCGTCCCCATGTAATTATCTCATTATCACCTGGTTCGTTAATTTACGCCTACGTGAGGATTATTATGACGAGGGAAGTGAAAGAGATTGGCAAATAGCTACAAAGCACGTAACTTCCTTCTTCACTTGAAAGAACAGGAAGATATTCGATACTTCAGGGGGGTTTTCGACCAAAAAATGATATAATATACGTTAATCATAGTTAAATCTGTGAATGACACATTTAAATACTTGTACAAAGCTAAAAATGTGATAATACATTAAACCTCCTGACTCTACATCTACAATTTGACAAAAACGTTCGAAGCATAATAGAGCATTTTTTTTCTACTTATATTTGAGTCTGATAATTTACTACATTTTGGCCTAATTTTTTTAATCAATATAGGGCAGTCATGCTGTCAGAATATAGGGCAGTCATGCTGTCAGAATATAGGGCAATCATGCTGTCAGAATATAGGACAGTCATGCTGTCAGAATATAGGGCAGTCATGCTGTCAGAATATAGGGCAGTCATGCTGTCAGAATATAGGGCAGCCATGCTGTCAGAATATAGGACAGTCATGCTGTCAGAATATAGGGCAGTCATGCTGTCAGAATATAGGACAGTCATGCTGTCAGAATATAGGGCAGTCATGCTGTCAGAATATAGGGCAGTCATGCTGTCAGAATATAGGGCAGTCATGCTGTCAGAATATAGGGCAGTCATGCTGTCAGAATATAGGGCAGTCATGCTGTCAGAATATTTGGAGACATGATGAGATGTTGTTTAGGATCACATAGGACAAAGTATAATTGGACGTAACTACAATACATTTAATGACCTATATAATGATAAACGCATATGAATTCAAACACCGTCATAATAAAAGGAGGGAGGGAGGGAGGGAGGGAGGACGGACGGACGGACGGACGGACGGACGGACGAACGAACGAACAAGTGGATGTCGACCTAATAAATGAATGAAAGAATGATCGATTAAACGAAAAAAAATAATGATACTCACGGTAAATAAATTGAAATTAAAAACTGGGTTTAGAATGGATGAACAAGTAACGAAACGTTCATAGAAATAAAAGACGAGTTGACTAATTGAAACCGCTAGAAATACGATTTATAAATTTCTGTAAGCAAACAGAGTCTGACAGTTGATAATCAGTTACTGTACAGAGTAAACAGAAATAGAACCACGGACTTTAAACTATAGTTAAGTGATGTAACAACCCCTATTGAGAGGGTGTTCACTTCATCATTTCAACACTGGTCACTCATTACAACCGATGACATGCTTTCTTTAAGTCAGTGACTTAATTCCCCACATGCTGAGAGGTAACGGCCTTTATTCCATGGAAATAAGTTTAATTGATTCTTCTACGTCTTTTTATTTCAACTCGGCTTCATAAAAAAATTGTTTACGTTTGCGGAATTATACGACAAATAAAAAGTACATGAACCATGATCAATTTGATGGTTACGTTTATCATCTGTATTGACTATCCTTTAACCAGTATTTTAATGGTATGCATTGGCCTAGATTATTATGTTAATATTAATAACAAAATTAATTATTGAAATTCGTACTTTGTGTTTCTTTTGTTTGGAGTCGGTTTACGTCACAATATTTATTATTCATACATATACTGTTACATTTACTTCGTGAGAGCGTTTGAGAGAACAGTTAAAAACGTGAACGAATGATCGATTTATTAGTACATGAACTATAGGCAATCCCTATCAACAAGCCGGACAGTCACAACCAACAGTAGTTATTAAAATACGATTATAGCAAATTTACCATTGAATAATTCAGCATCAAAGATCGAATCGCACCGTTAATCAATCAGAGCTACTGTATAAATTTACACAAACCTTTAATTTTGAAGTCGGACTTTATGTAGTGGCAACGGTTTGGGACCTTCATCGGTACACAATAGACAGAAGACACCAATAGGCTTTCTGCTGGGGCAAAGAAGTTTCGCATTATTCCATGCACTTGGATATTTCACAAGATCCCGAGGTTGTCGGAGATGGTCGAGAAGTAACGACTGGTATGATCCCTTGGGTCTGCGATGGTCGAATGGTTACAACTGGCACTATCTTGGGTCGGAGACAGTCGAGAGGTTTGTCACTATCTTGGGTCGGAGATATTCGAGTGGTTACACTTGGCACTATCTTGGGTCGGAGATAGTCGAGTATTTCGATTGGCACTATCTTGGGTCGGCGATAGTCGAGTGGTTTGTAACTATCTTGGGTCGGAGATGGTCGATCGGTTTACCTTGGCACTATCTTGGGTCGGAGAAGGTCGAGTATTTCGATTGGTACTATCTCTTGGGTGGAGTAGTTATGATCGGCACTATCTTGGGTCGGGGATGGTGGAGTAGTTATGATCGGCACTATCTTGGGTCGGGGATGGTGGGGTAGTTATGATCGGCACTATCTTGGGTCGGGGAGGGTGGAGTAGTTATGATCGGCACTATTCCTTGGGTCGGGGATGGTGGAGTAGTTATGATTTGCACTATTTTATCAGTCGGGGATGGTGGAGTAGTTATGATCGGCCTTATTCTTTGGGTTTGGGATTGTGGAGTAGTTATGATCGGCACTATCTTGAGTCGGGGATAGTTGAGCTATGATTGGAACTATTCCTCAGGTCGGGGATTGTGGAGTAGTTATGATTGGCACTATACTGGGTCGGGGATGGCTGATCTATGATCGGAACTATTCCTCAGGTCGGGGATTGTGGAGTAGTTATGATTGGCACTATCCTGGGTCGGGGAGGGTGGAGTAGTTATGATCGGCACTATCTTGGGTCTGGGAGGGTGGAGTAGTTGTGATCGACACTATTCCTTTGGTCGGGGATGGTGGAGTAGTTATGATCGGCACTATCTTGGGTCAGGGAAGGTAGAGTAGTTATGATCGGCACTATTCCTTGGGTAGGGGATGGTGGAGTAGTTATGATCGGCACTATTCCTTGGGTCGGGGATGACCCGTGTAGTTCCAAACATTCATCGAATGCAAATTTGACACTCGGTTACTATCAGCAACATCGAATCTGTCACAGATATCTGGTGGGACTCGTCACCGATGTGCATGGGTGGGTTCACAATGGAAGTTTAATCTACCAATCGCAAAATGACTATGTTAGTCTAAAATATGGTGTCCTGGTGTATTGTACGCATGTTTCGAGTTAGTCAAGTTTTTATTAGCTCTACTGGCCAAAGGCCAGAAGAGCTTATGCGATGGTAATGTATACGTAGAATGTGCATCCTTGCGGTCGTGCGTCCGTGCGGTCGTGCGTTCGTGCGTCTGTAAACAATTGCTTGTGAACACGATACAGTCTTCAGTTTTGACGGTATCTCGATGAAACTTGTACAGTATATAGTTATCCATTAGAGCTCGGTTCCTTTCGAAAACCAGCCAGATCTGTCCATAAATGCCTAGATTATAGGCCATGAAAGTTTTAAAGAAATGCTTTCTATTTTTAGCCAGATCTGCATGAGCGAATTCTATTTTTACATGTACATGTAAATTCAACAATCGGAACTCCTCGGCTAGTATCAAGATATGGCCTCGGATATAATACGGGTCGTAAGAAAATAGTCCATCATGGCCGACCAAGAAGATGTTCAAACAACCAAGAGATATGTTAGTCCAAAGACAGAATGAGGAGCGAACCTTTACCACTTATTTGTGTGTAAGTGTTATTTTTATACTTATTGTATTTTAATAAAATATAAAAATAGTTTTAAAAGAGCCCTAATGAGAAACTAATTGGAAATGTCATTAATTCTTAGTGGGTGGGGTAAAGTCTTCTTTCATTTGACAGATTCTAATTCAGTAAATTACAATTTTGAAGCTCCAGTGATCAGTGGCAAAAATTAAGAAAACAAATACTCTATTTGTTTGTTTTTCTAAATAACAAATAAGTCTGAATCTGACTTTACTTATATCGATAATAGGTTAGACTTTCTTTCTCAGTGTATTTATCTCATACATTTCATATCATTAACTTTAATTTTTTATAATTAAAATTTACATTCTTTTAACCAAGGATGTATGGTTTATATTTCCGTGAGTGTTGGTAGCAAACAACTTAATGTAATGGCGCAATTGAATACCTCGGCCCTGTTCACTAATATAGTTCTCTAAATGAATTAATTAGATCTTCATTCTATTGGTTTAACAAAATGAGTTTGAACGCAAAAACCAGCACACATTTCTTTCAAGACTAAATTCTTTGATATCCAACAGTGGTGGTGATGCAGAAACATTGAAAAATGCTGACATTTTTACTGTGCCAATGAAATGCAGACATTTAAATTTTAATCTTATTGTCATTTTCAGAGAAGAGTATGGTACCAGGGGTGCAGCTGACTCTGATTCCCGGCTTGTTCTAATGAAAAAAGGCAGATGAGGTAATGGTTGTGCTATTTTCGAAATTCGGACAATAATTTAACAGTCAAGTATCCTATTGGTTTAAGCCCAAAAGTACCTGCATGTTTGTACAATTAACCAACAAGGATTGACAGTATTAAAATATCAACATAGTAGATGAATTTAAACATGATAACAATTTCATTTCATATTTTTTAATTAACCAGCAGTCCAGAGCTAAAAGCTGCTCTCTCACAGATTGACAGTTCTTCTTGGTCATTCTTCAAAAGCCCAAAGGAGTAATTAAATTAAATTTACACATATAATTAATTATATGGCTTAAAGCAATAGCAAAAAAATATTTTCCAAACAATTGAAATCTGTTCTATTATGTGTGACCTTATATGACTAGTTGGAGGAATTTTTACCAAATTTTCAAACTTGTATATGAAAGACTGTGATCTGATATTATGTCAGCAGTCTAATATCACTGGTTTCCATACATTTGCTCAATAATTGCCAATTGGCTCGTTTAATGACAAAAATAAAAAAGGTGTCAGAACAGTAAAACTGTGAGGATGAAGCTTTAAATTGGTGTTGCACTTAATGTTTTGTGAATACTTTTCTGTTGTTGTACAGGCTTTTAAAATAATTGATCTGAAAATATAATTCCTATTATTGTTGTATTTTCTGTTTTCTATTTCAGGCACTGGAATCCAAATGTAATCAAAAATGCCATTGTATGAGGATTGACCTGCAATGCATGGCAATCATCTTAACACAACTGCAACGCCTTCCTTGGAAAAATGAGTGCAAGATGGAAACAAAGCGTTCAGTGGAACATCTTGTCATCTCAAATATTTGATGACTTACATATTGATGTGAAGTTGAAGATAAAAGTCATCTGTTGGTCCGTGATTATTAAATAAATCCGAACATATATTTTAAAAGGGTAAAATGATAAAGGATTTATATACGCTTTAAGTGGTGTTCCTATATTATGGAGGGAAGATAACTTCAAAAACAGAAACAGATGGCATCGGCAGACCAAATAAAGGAGAACTATTTTGTTCAGTTCAATTTTTAAGACTGCAGAAAATCTGTTAATAGAGCACATCCTTGCAAATGCCATATTGTAAACTGGGCTCTTTAAAATGTGAAAAGGTGAAAGTGGTCTAGAGGATAAGCCCCAAATTCAAGGTTGTGAGTTCAAGACCTCCAAGATACTTTCTCTTGACCTCAGGAAAAGGATGTCCATACTTGTTTCTTCTTAGGCAACAGACTTAAGAGTGATTTTGTAAGCTTCCAGCTTGCATAGCAATCTGATAAGGCATAAAATAAGTACTAGCTGACTTGCAAACAGTTTTTCCATTTGTGTTGATTTATTTTTCAGTCTGTTGGAATGTTTATTAGAAGTGATGTGCATTGCTTACTGCAACCAATATTAATTTTCTTTATTAAGTTGAATTTAACAAACACATAACATGGCTTGTGATTTTACGGATGGCTGATACATGTTTATTTCGTTGATTGTATGAGTTTATTTTCTCAAATGATGTAATAAAAGTTATTCTGAATGACTGTCCTTTTTTGTTTGTCCTTTTTTGTTTGAAGAAAATGTGTTGAGGTTTTGGCATAGCATAGTGTCATCATCATCATCACCATTGTTGTGTACAAATAAAACATTCAAAACAATGTATTAAAAACCAAACTGTCAAGCCAAGTACTCAAAGAGGCACAAGGATATTGCTAAAGAGACCGGTAATACAATTAGACAAATAAAATGTAAAGAAAGATCTATAATTCTGACACATGGTAATGCTTTAAATAGTCCTCTCATTGTGTGTTTATGGTTAAAGAGGAGACATACAGTATATTTTGTAATGAAGACTTAAATTTGTATGGCAACTTAAAGCCATATATGGGGATTAAGCGCCAGAAATATTGTGAAGTCTCCCAAAAGACTCAATGCACTTAAAAGGTCTTGCCACAGAAATGAAAGTAAAAATGGGAGCAAAGACTAATTTATCATTAGTTTTACATTGGATTGCATACACATGGCTCTGTTATTACTTGACTAATATTAAAAATAAAATTAAGAGACATGTTGATCCAAACTGTAATTATTCTTGTTTGCATGTTATGGAGTTGGACATAAAAGAGTCATTTGGTGAAGAGTGATCTAAAGGCTAATTATTCAAAATAGGTTAAGTATTATTGAAAAAAGTCTGGTATACATTGCTGAAAAGCTTAGTAACCTGGCTAAATATTTGTTTAAGGCTTTTATTTACAAAAAAAATGAATCAGTTGAGTATCTTATCAGTTACTCTTTTGGTGTTGTTGTTTTTAATAAAAAATGACAATTTACTCAAAGATATTGAGACTAATAATTATAGATTTAGACAAGTATAATGTGTAAGGAAACTTCTAATGAGTGGGTTTTATCCACAGCCTAGGAGGTAAAGTGAAGCATGATCTGCCTTGAACAAATACAATTTTAAGACAAGATCAACTTAGTGCACCAGTCAATTGTAACCCCCCCCCCCCCTCCCACCCCAGGTCAGGGGGAATACTGGGGTTAACCAGGGGAAATGGGCCGTGTTTTTACCTTTCAGGTGGCCCTGCAGTGGTGGTTGAATGTGTTGGTTTTATCTTCGCTTAAAATATAGAGGGGAATGGACCTTACCTAGAGTCCCTTGGGTGTGGGGGCATTTGGCAGAGATTTTGCCATTGGATCGTCCGCGCAGGGTGGGGATTTTAGCCGGGGTGGGCTGTACTGAAAGTCAAAGTCCCCACTATTCCCCAGATGGGGAGGCCGTGGTTACAATTGTCTGGTGCATATCCACATGAACGTTGTATTGGTACTCTAACAATTGAGCTTACTGCGTAGATAGTCACCGCCCCACCTCAACCCCACAGAACTGTTTACACAAAAAAAACTGCAGCCCAAACCCAATAATGCTGAAGTAAAAGCATGCATAGATTTCAGCTGGTAAAGCTGACTGGGTGCCAAGCTCACACCCATCCTACCACAATCCACAAAAGTCTGCACAATGCAATCAATGATTTTACAGAATAGTAATGTTGTTTTAATGGCAAGACATGGTGTGAAAAAATAACACGGCAAAGTATGACTTAAAACTTACATTTCATAGGGTATTAACTGTTGAGAAAATGTTGACATTTAGTCCATGCATGCATTTAATCCGATGTAATGATTCATGCATGCCATGAACCGTATGATCATTTCAATGACTGTCAAGTACATTTTCTGCGGTTTTTCTGTGTGCTCACGATTTTTCTAGAGGAAATAGAGTGCTTCAACTATAAGGAAACATCTAAATATTCATAAAACGAACATTCTTTGAGATTACAATAAATATTTTCTAAGCACATTTAATTTAACAAAATCCATTTCCTTGTTGTTACAATGGGCCTTCTTTACGCGGATTGAAAACAGTGTTAATCGCCGGCAGCCGCATCGCACTTTCGTATATCCTTACTACTATTTACGAGGTCTATCTCGAAGCTTGCCCGGAGATGGCCGAGTTGTTACGATTGGTAAATTCAAGTCTAGAGTTAAGGGAGACAATTTGCAAGTCTAGGATTTTGAGAGACAATTTGCTTTTTGCGTCGGCAGTTGATTTTGTGAATTACTCTGCCTTGTTCTTGTTGAAAGCCCAAAGGCCATTTTTTAGCTTTAAGTCCTGTAGTTTGCATATTCATCTTAACAAAATTGGTTGTGAATGTTTAATTTATGCACCTGGTGTCATTACTGGCCACACCCAGGGTTCACAGGTTTGGTAAACATAAATCTGGAAAGGTTTGAAAATCTTTTTGTGTGTTCGTGCATCCATCGCAGCGCAATTGATTGTGAATTTTGTTCAAATTGATCAATGTTGTCCTAGGATGCCCCTGACTTTGACCTTTTGACCAACTTTTTTAACTTTTAAAACTACAGAAATTTTTACTATGAGTACAGTTTTGAAAGCATTTTTTTTGTCAGATGACTTTTACTTGGCACATATTAAAATAGTTCATGCAACTAATCTGCTTACAATACTTTCTGGGCTCAGATGTTGAACGTGCTACGTTTTTAGGTAACCCAAACACAAAACATAAAGTATATGTCTGTGCTTTTTACCCATACATACATGCTCTGGATTGATATGACCACAAAAGCCATGCCAGTAGAGCATAGACCCTTTTGGGCCTCTTGTTATGCCCCCTTTTGAAAAAAGTGGGGTATATTGTTTTGCACATGTCGGTCGGTCGGTCGGTCGGTCGGTCGGTCGGTCTGTCTGTCTGTCGGTCGGTCGGAATACCAAATGGTTTCCGATCAATAACTTGAGAACGCTTTGACCGAGGGACCTCATACTTGGTATGTGTATTGGTCATCACCAGCAGATGAACCCTATTGATTTTGAGGTCAGTGGGTCAAAGGTCAAGGTCAGTGTGACCTTTACATGAAAAACGGTTTCCGATCAATAACTTGAGAACGCTTTGACCCAGGAACCTCATACTTGGTAGGTGTATTGGTCATGACCAGCAGATGAACCCTATTGATTTTGAGGTCAGTGGGTCAAAGGTCAAGGTCAGTGTGACCTTTACATGAAAAACGGTTTCCGATCAATAACTTGAGAACGCTTTGACCCAGGAACCTCATACTTGGTAGGTGTATTGGTCATGACCAGCAGATGAACCCTATTGATTTTGAGGTCAGTGGGTCAAAGGTCAAGGTCAGTGTGACCTTAACATGAAAAACGGTTTCCGATCAATAACTTGAGAACGCTTTGACCCAGGGACCTCATACTAGGTAGGCTTATTGGTCATGACCAGCAGATGAACCCTATTGATTTTGAGGTCAGTGGGTCAAAGGTCAAGGTCAGTGTGACTGTAAGCTGAAAAAAGGTTTTCTGATTGTCCATATTTTATTTAAGTGTCCAAATCCTACTAACAATTTGGCTCCCAAGGGGGCATAAATGTTTCACTAACATCTCTTGTTTAATGTTAAAAAAGCTGTTGCGATTAATATTAGAGATTCCGGCAAGTCACATCCGATCCCGGGTCCCTGGTTATAGAATCCCCTCTATTCTCTGTTCCCCAGACGCTTTAACAAAGTTAATGTACATACAAAACGATCCATTACATAATGTAACTTGAAACCTGGATCACTTAGTAAGCGCAAAATACATACAATCATTGCGAGCTGTACTGTATTTACATGCGTGCAAAAATCTCGGGCAATTTTAACAGTTGTAAACAGTCGTGGAAATGGTGCAATTTTAACGGTTAGTTCAGTTACTTAAGCCTTTTAACATGTACACAAATTTTCACTCCTGTGCCAAATTTATTGAGGTGTATATTTTTTATGACTTTCTATAATTTTCTACTTTAGGCAACTGGAGCTACTGTGTATTTTAACATGTTCAATTTATGATACAACTACATACCGTGATCTGCGGGGTGCCCGTCGTTTTCAGACCTTTCTTGTGAGGCCTATATTTAATATGGGGTCTATATAAGAACATAAAATTAAATATATATATTATGCTGCTTTGTTGGGTCTTTGTAATTATGGGGTCTTTGTAAGCAAACAGGAAGTGGTTTGACAGCCATTGTGAATTCAGCATGGATTCTGCAATATTTCAGAATGTGCATCTTATTATCTTAAGTTTTGTGTTGTTGACACTTATTGCTATTGGTTTATTAATATTATGTGTAGACATGAGATGGAATGCTTTATTTTTGAAATGGAATAATGATCTTCAGTAAAGTGCAGTTTCTTTAGTGTGTATGTGGTAAGGAGTATGTTTTCATTAGAGAGGTCCAGTTATTTGCTAGGTTAGATTAGGTGTGCACACAATTTTTATCCTTCATCTGTGGTCATCAAGTGATGCAAACATCTTCTTAACCTATATAAACCTCACAAGTTCAAACAGTTGTATATAAGTTTTATTGGGTATATAAAAAACATTCTGTATTTTCATGTTTTATGGGGTATATATCATTACATATTTCACAGAGTGATTGTTAAAAAGGATCATATTGGCAGTGTATATAAATGTACATTGCATATGTTACTAAATACGGCACACTGTAGCTGTTTATTAACCTCTAAATAATTACGGGTTTCAGGAAGTTCCGCCATTTTGAAAATGGATGATTGCAATGTAGGCATGTGCTTAAGAAGAAGTTTTTGAAAGAAATAGTGAAATCACGAAATTGTGAAATCACGAAATCGTGAAGTTTTGGAGTGAAATCACGAAATCGTGAAATAGTGAAGTTTTGTAGAGAAAATTCTCTCCAAAACTTTACAACTTCATGATTCATGATTTCACAATTTCACTTCAAAATTTCGTAATTTCTCGATTTCATTCATTCGTGATTTAGCTATTTCTTTTCAGAATTTCATGATTTCACAATTTCACGATTCTTCCTCGTTTTGAAATCGTGAAATCATGAAGTTGAAATGTCACCATCGGTCTTTCATATGTTACCCCTGTCCATCCATAACACTGTTTATTAATGAAATTTATTTTCAGTCAATTAAAACAACTGCAAAATTTTTTGATTATAAACCGTCATACCATATTAAAGCTTGTAGTAGGTCCGATAGTGTATAGAAATAAAGTCCGATGGTGTATAGAAATGGCATTCATTTTAGCGGGGTACTCTATATATCCCGTACCTTTATAGAACCTCGCAGCAAGGGCTAATATTGAAATTGAGGACCCATAACTTACCACATATCTTAGTATACATAGACAACCCAGATTATGGTTTGATACAGATACCCCGTTTCTGACGATATTTCTGTTTATATATATTATATATGTATATAGTTGGTTAGTCAGAAGACTGCTTGTGGAAAAAACATTATTTAATATATTCAGGAAATGAGACCAAGAAGAAAGAAACAGGAGAATGTGGCAGCAGACTGCATTGATTCAGGGGAGGACCTCAAAGATTTTGTTATTGAACATATACCACCAAAAGGTATTAAATTTTGATTTATGTTATCAATAAACTGGAACATATTTTAGACAAAACAAACTGTGTACATGTATATACATTGGCCACCATACATCTCTAGACAGGCCAAAAATCTTAACTATAATACATAGAAGACATGTCCTCTTCAAACTCATACATTTTCTATTTTGGCTGTTCAGACACTTGAAAATTTTTATCCAGAGAGTGTAGACAGAGAAATTAAAGTAAATTAAACTAAAGGGCTCTCACTACACTTGCAAATCAGGGAGAAGTTTTGTCAGATCATATAAGCAATGTTGAAACAAAATTGTAAAATATTTTAGCGACCAATCGTGTGTTAATACAAAATGGCGGCCAGTGTAAACATCCGAGTATTTCCGTTCTCGCAAAGTCTCGTTCTGCCTTGTGAAGTTTTACGATATTTGTTCTATTTCTATATAGAAGTTGCGTATCCTTATAGTTTATAGGTCTTTGGTCAAAGTAAGTACCAAACTGAGTGTCAAAAAGTAAGTCAAGTTGTAGTAAAACCATGTGTAATATTTGCCTTTGAATTTGATTAAACTAGAGCAGTGTTCTTGGGTAAGTGATGTAGGGCTTTCATGGCCCTCTTGTTTATATAATTGTTTTTGTTTTGCTTGATAGGTCTTGGTGTTAGAACAACAATAAATAGAACAAAAGGAGATTTCTTAATGATTTATCCCGGCGAACTGATAACAGAAAGAGAAGGGGAAGAACGTGAAGAACGTGAACCATCCGTGTTTAGATACTTCTTCCAATATAAAAGGAAAGGGTGGTGGTAAGTATGTTAGAAGTTGTAATAAAAATAACTTTTAAAGTTGAATAGCGCAATATTCTGAACAAAAAAAGAAATTTAAAAAAAATATTCTACCAGTTAATATCTGCTAGAAAGTGATTGAGCTTATGATTGAAGTCTATTTTTTCCACAACATTTTGACCACTAGGATAATAATCTCCCAAAGGTGCCAATTTGAGCACAGGTGATTGGAAGAATTCTTATTTTTAAAACATTTTTCATTTATATAGTATGGATGCTACTAGTGAATTAGATGTTGGGCCTCGGCTAGGTCGTCTGGTGAACCACGGTGGTAAAGGTAAAAATTGTGTTATGAAAACCCTGGAGTTCAACAAAAGGCCATATCTTTGCTTGTTTGCTGCTAAAGATATTCCACAAGGTGAAGAGTTACTGTATGATTACGGCATTAAGGATTTGCCTTGGGAGGTATGTATACTCAGAGCTTGTTACTCTTTTTTTCTCTTCTGAAGATGGAAGGATATATAGAAATGACCCACGATCTGAGATTCAGGCTCATACAACAGACTCACATTGAGAAAGTAGGCTCAGTTTGTTTCATTGTTTCATTTCTGTCGTTTCTAAGAAGCAAATTGAACACTTCTTTTTGTTTTATGCCATTTGTTTTCATAAACATTTATGATTTGAAATCTATTTACTGGACAGAAATTACTATTTATTTACAAAGTAAACATATCATTGTGCCCCACATAGTTCTATTACACAATAGAACACAAAATGTCATTTTTTTAGCTCAATTATTCGAAGAATAAGGAGAGCTATACTAGTCACCCGAGCGTCGGCGTCCACGTCGGCGTAACCACTTATGTTAAAGTTTGCATACCAAGTACCACCTCAGATGTTTTCAAAGTCCATTGACATATGGCTTTAAAGGGAGATGTGCAGGATTGATAAATGGAACAGATTTGTGAAAAGGGTCAGTTGAATATCATTATTTGAAGCTCAAATATTGATTTACACCCGAAATATTTCAAACCAATATTTTATCAAAAAAAGATATATAAATGGTGTTTTCTATCCTATGCGACGCGCATAGGTTAGCTATTTTTGTATTTCCCACGTAAAGCCGTGGTGGTTTTTGGATTGTCATGTGATCACTTCACCCAAAATACGCATTCGGTGTACCTTGCTGACTATCGACGTCGCCATTTGTTTCAAAATGCCTGGGCCACCATGAATAGTAAGCTCAGCGATGAGCTAAATATAGAATGATCGCTAAATGTAGAATGTATTTTTGTATAGGGATTTCTTCAGCGGATTGTTTTCAGGTCCGGTAAAATTAATCGAAAACTTCCTCCTGGAGGGTTTGAAGTGTAGAGTTTAGTGAAAAGTACACATAAGTGTTACAAAAATCGATCTGTTCATGATTTTACAGAGAAAACCTGCTTGACCCGGCACATCTCCCTTTAAGCACAACTACATGAAATATGATTGTTGGAAACTACCTAGCATCCGCCTTTAGAACTGGCTAATAAATTTTTTATAAATTTACAGAGAAAAGCTGACACAGGTAAACACAGTTCATGCTGTTGAATGCATTGTTGCATGGTTTAAATCTTAGACAAAAAATGAAATATCCCATAATGTTGTAGGTATTGAGGTATGATAATTTCCTGCTGTATATTTACGCTGCTTAAAGTAGGCACAAAATCAATATACCATTAAATAAAATCTCAAGATTAAGTTAAAGGTGATATTTTGCATATTTTCAATTATAGCTACATCATTGTTCTATATTCTAATTATCCTGTTCGGTTTTATTGAAAAAAAAAAATCATTGAATTTTGTTATGTTTCAAAAACGAGATGAGATGAAACCATGCAATAGTGTCTGTGAGTTTATTTTCAGTTCATGTTGAAAAAATTTATTTACCCCCCCGCCAAAGGCAAGGGGTATATTAGAAATGCCCTTCGTCC
Source organism: Mya arenaria (assembly GCF_026914265.1). Taxonomy (NCBI): domain Eukaryota; kingdom Metazoa; phylum Mollusca; class Bivalvia; order Myida; family Myidae; genus Mya; species Mya arenaria. The sequence continues at coordinate 43,802,568 of NC_069127.1, forward strand.
GCCCGTCCAAAACAATTTTATCCGGAGCATAACTCCAACAAAGTGCTCAGGGTGAGCTATTGTGACCGGCCTTTGTCCGTCGTCCGTTGTGCATCAAATTTTTTACTTAAACATCTCCTCTGAAACTGCTCATTGGATTTTGACCAAACTTCACAGGAATGGTCCCTAGGTGGTACCCTACCAAAGTTGTTCAGATAGTTCTGATTGGTTGCATAAATAGGTCACAGGGTCAAAAAATAGGTTTTCAAAATGCAATTTTCAAAAATCTGCTTGTCTAAAACTACAAGGCCCAGAGCTTTGATATTTGGTTTATAGCATCATCTAGAGGTCCTCTACCAAGATTGTTCAAATTATGCCCCTGGGGATAAAATTGACCCCGCCCTGGGGGTCACAATTTTACATTGAATTATATAAGGAAAACTTCAAACGAAAGTCTTCTTATCTTGACCGCTAATAGGAATTTGTCCAAACTCAAAAAGAATGATCCCTGGGTGGTCCCCTAGCAGAATTGTTCAAATGGTTCTGACTGGTTGTATAAGTAGGTCACGGGGTCAAAGATTAGGTTTTCAAAATGCAATTTTCAAAAATCTTCTTGTCTGAAACTACAAGTCCCAGAGCTTTCATATTAATTTGATGTATAACATCATCTAGAGGTCCTCTACCAATATTTGGTGGACAACATTAGTGGTCCTCTGTAAATGGCTCCACTGTGACCTTTGACCTTTTCCTAAGGTGAGCGACCCAGGACCCTTTGGGCCCTATTGTTAATATTTATGTGGATACATTGCAGTGCTCATGCTGTCTGTTGACATTGTCACCATTTGCGATAATTTTATAAAAAAAATATTTAAGAATTGGTGGCCGCTACTGACAATCTGGAGAACATGCTGGAGGCCCAGACTACAGACAATCTGAAGAACATGCTGGAGGCCCAGACTACAGACAATCTGGACAACACGCTGGAGGCCCAGACTACAGACAATCTGGAGAACATGCTGGAGGCCCAGACTACAGACAATCTGGAGAACATGCTGGAGGCCCAGACTACAGACAATCTGAAGAACATGCTGGAGGCCCAGACTACAGACAATCTGGAGAACATGCTGGAGGCCCAGACTACAGACAATCTGAAGAACATGCTGGAGGCCCAGACTACAGACAATCTGGACAACACGCTGGAGGCCCAGACTACAGATAATCTGGAGAACATGCTGGAGGCCCAGACTACAGACAATCTGGAGAACATGCAGGAGACCCAGACTACAGACAAACTGGACAACACGCTGGAGGCCCAGACTACAGACAATCTGGAGAACATGCTGGAGGCCCAAACTACAGACAATCTGGAGAACATGCTGGAGGCCCAGACTACAGACAATCTGGAGAACATGCAGGAGGCCCAGACTACAGATAATCTGGACGAAATGCTGGAGGCCCAGACTACAGATAATCTGGAGAACATGCTGGAGGCCCAGACTACAGATAATCTGGGCAACATGCTGGAGGCCCAGACTACAGATAATCTGGGCAACATGCTGGAGGCCCAGACTACAGATAATCTGGGCAACATGCTGGAGGCCCAGACTTCAAACGATCTGGAGAACATGCTGAAGACACAGATTATGACTGAGGAGCAGGTACACCCCAGCAATATACAGGACCAGATCTCCGGTAATAATGTAAGTGTGCAGTTAAGTTAGCCGTGTACTGCAAAAAATACCTTCTAAAATATATAAACAGCATTGTCATAGGTCTACATACATATATAGGCTCAGGGATCATTTTGAGGCGCGATTTCCGCGATATCTTGCACAAAAATGACAGATCTCGCACACAAATTGACTTAATGAGAGAAAATCTCGCACTCAAATCTGCAGCAGTAAAAATTGTAGATTCGCGTCCGAAAAGCAATCGCACCAAGTCATAGACTGATTCAGCAAAACAAGCAACGCTCCTGAAATGTTTCCATTTAATGAACGACTATCGTGTATCGCTTATTCTGGTTTCGGTTGTAGCTTTCCGGAAATGACAAAGAAATGCGTGCGCACATCACCCACCTTTGCAGATCATTGACTTGAACCGTGCTTGTAACAACGTCATTCATTGATCAAGAGAGGCTATTTATGTCAACTTCCGGTTGAGGAATACCCTGTCACGTGACTGTGTATTGCGCAACCAAACATCAGGGAATTCCCTTATTTTTAATTATGATGTACACAATCACTTGACGGTGTTACCGAAAATAAAGTCGATAAATACACGCAGACGATGGGTTCAACCAAAATATTAGATAGCATGATACAGAACGGTAACATTCGTTTGATTGACTATTTAAGTGATAGGAATACCTATATTGATGATGGTTAGGTTGAATCATGCACACATTTATTTGAAACAAGGTCAAGTCTTTATTTGATTATGTTTCTTATTGATAGTGAGTTTTCTTATCATATTCATAGTGCCTGCGAAGCTACATGAAGTCTAATTTTGTAAATATGTGTGTGTAGTACTGTAATTTTCAACAGTTTATGTACAACATCGTGATTATTTTCACACATTTTAATTCATTAATCAAATTGTGTGTTCATTATCTGTCTGTATGCGACTTTGTCAGACGACACCTTCTGATATATGGTAAAGATGAGTAAAATGTTTCCCCGAAAAAAACTTTACCACTCACTTTTTTTCTCCAATACAACAAGCCCAACGTCTTCCCCAAAATCAGCTTATTAACAAACTGATCTTTTATTTATATAGAATATATTCAAATAATGAAATTGTATGGTTTTCATAAAATCTCTCATCAACATTTAAAATCTCTCACCAAAATTTGACAAATGAGAGAAATACTCTCACTGAAAACTTGGGCCAAAATGGTCCCTGTAGGCTACTTAAATTATTCATTAGCCTGGCCCTGATGAGCTTGTATACAACATGTATTTCATTATTATGCATGCTGATCAGGACGAAAATATCAGAAAGCATTTGCATTTGGTGCTGTTGTCAAGATTAAAGCAAGTACATGTAATACAAATTGTTATTAATGTACATATATAGGAGGTGAACTCCTATTAAATGAATAAAAAGAGCTTATTAGTCACTTTTTAAACACAGTTTTATTGCCAAATATTCAACTTAATGCATGTGCGCGTGTGTGTTGGAACTTTTGTGGCCATCATAAAAAAAACCTGTTATTTACGTTGTAATTTCCATTATATTATTTATTCTTAAATTTTTGTCAAAAGCTTGTTGACAGCCTGCATTTGTACAAGTGTTTTTATTTAATTCAATCTGACAGAGTAAGTGTAAGATCTAAATGAACAAATCACAGATAAATATGCAGTTTTGCCCATTTTAGGCCCTGATGAAGGAGATGGCTGTGCGACTTACCAGCCTTAAGTCTATACAGACAGCTGCAGAGGAGCTGATCAAACAAGCCACTGATTTGCAGGATGGTGATGCGAAAAGTTGGTGCCAGGTTTTTAAATTGTGATACAGTGTTGCAAATATCAGGATTTGCATGATGTCCTTCGTTTTCAGATCTTTCTAGTGAGACCTATATTAAATATGGGGTCTATATAAGAACCCACAAAATTTGTGCCCCTTAAATGTGTTGACTTTCATACTGGAAGCGAGCTAAAGCTTTTGTGCGCAAACCATTGTAAGATAATTTTGTTAATTCAGACCTTTATCATATATATCAGTATAATATTGTGGACTGGAATTAGGGGAGGCATACATGTATGTTGTTTTAAAAAACAAGCTCTTGTTTATATTTCACACAAACTGTAGATAATGAAGATGACGATGAAGATGACGATTCATCTGTTATAATTCCTGTAACACAAACAAACAAGAGATCTTGGACTGCAATAGGGAGAGTGGCTTCTAGTGAAGATATAGGAGATAATGAGCCACCCAGGAAACAGAGGACTTTACCAGTGTTGGGGCCATCCACATCTAGCGAGTTGTAAGTATTAAACTAGGAGGACTATGCTCATGGTCAGAGTATGTATGTGTGCCTTTTTAAAATTAGCATTGGTAAATTGGCGTTTTCTTAATACAGCTTTCTAGTATAAACATGAAGTATCCCTACAAAATACAGAGGGGATTAGTTTTAGCATTGTCTGTCTTTCTGTCCGTCCTTCCTGTTTTGTGTCTGGAGCACTATCTAAGAAACCGATTTTAAAGATTTTAAATTTTATTTTAGACAAGAAAGATTTGCCTAGGTCAATCACCTGATTGGGCAACCAGGGTTGTCAATTGACCAGTCAATATGAGTATTGACCGGGGCGGCGGTCACTACTGGTTTTATCCGGTCAATACTGGTCGATACTGGTCAATACTGGTCGATTGAAATGACCATCCATTTATCTCCTATCATAGTTTTAGAAAGAAGCTAAAACCCTCTATTTTACTCACCAGTTTGTTAGATGTGTTATGTATTGTGAATTTTGTATAAATGAATGACTTAAATATGAAATAAACTCCAATAAACCAATTATCTGAACATTTTGACCACATAAAAATGTTGATTGACCACCTTATCCGGGCATATTGACCACATAAAATTCCCAATTGACCACCTTACCTGGGCATAAGGACTACTTAGAAATACCAATTGACCACCTGACTAGGCATATTGACCACATAAAAATCTCAATTGACCACCTATCCGGGCATAATGACCACATAAAAATCCCAATTGACCACCTTACCTGGGCATAAGGACTACTTAGAAATCCCAATTGACCACCTGACTAGGCATATTGACCACATAAAAATCTCAATTGACCACCTTATCCGGGCATAATGACCACTTAGAAATCTCAATTGATCACCTGACTAGGCATATTAATCGCATAAAAATCTCAATTGACCACCGTATCTGGGCATAATGACCACCTAGACATCTCAATTGACCACCTGACTAGGCATATTGACCACATAAAAATCTCAATCGACCACCTTATCCGTGCATAATGACCACTAAGAAATCCCAATTGACCACCAGACTATGCATATTGACCATTTAGAAATCTCAATTGACCACCTTATCTTGGCATAATGACCACTTAGTAATCTTAATGAAATGTCAATCGACCACCTTATCCGGGCATATTGACCATATAGAAAACTTAATCAACCACCTAATCCTGGGGTAATGACCTTATGGAAATCTCAATCAACCACTTTATCTGGGTATAATGACCACTTAGAAATCTCAATTGACCACCTTATTTGAGCTTAAATAACCACATTGATATCTCAATCAACCACTTTATCCAGGCATAACAACTACACGTTGAATATTTGAATCTCAATTTACCACTTTAACTGAGCATATTGGCCACATACATTGACTATCATAATTTCAATTGACCACTTTATTAAACCATATTAATTATTAACCGCATGAATTGGCTATCAAAATCTCAATCAACCACCTTATAAATATAAGAGAATATTGACCACCACATACACTGGCTATTAAACTTTAAGTCTCAATTTAGTATCTTATCACTTGCATTGGTGAATACAATCTCAATTGTCCACCTTTTATCTTAAAGCATATTAAATGCAAAGTTTGCTAATGAATAGAATCTCATTTGTCCACCATATTGGCCTTAATTTTAAATTTATTTATTTTACCTCATACCAGTATTTACATGATTTTATTTAATATAAAAATAAGGAGTTTCTATACTTTAATAGATCTACATGAAATATACAAGTGTTGATACTAAACACAAAGTGGTTATGATCACTAGTTGAATAACCACAGAATGGATCAAAATATTCATATAAAAAATCTATATTTTTTTTTACACAACTTCTTGACTAAAAAGGGTCAGCTGTCTTTAGCCTGCAATAAGATCATCATTAACCCTTTACCTCCTCGACATTATTTTTCTTATGCATGCCTTTATGAACATGAAATAATATATGTTTATGGTATTCAAATTTAAAGATCTTGCCATTCATTAGAATACAGAGTATAAGCAACATATTTACTTTTTGAGAGATTAGACGATACCCATATAATAGAATCTGCTCAATTTGCCAACATTTTCTCAGATTATTATATGGTTAAAGGGTTTACAGGGGCATACATGTGCAATCAACACCTTTATGCTAAATCAGACTAGAGGACTACTACACCAAGATTAGTTGGGGAGGGGATAATTAAGAAATTGAATAATCAACAGGTATCAGGTACCCCAATAAAAATAAGGAGGAGTGGTCACCTTAAAATAAAGGACCAATTATATTAAAGAGGTGCTTACCATGATGAATACTATATTCAGGTAGCCAATCATTTAGTGTAGGTGTGTCATAAAACATGTCAGCTGATTGAACCATGACAGATGTTTAATCCACACCATGTTATTGCAACCTGCTGTGAAGCTGGTAGATTATGATTGATGTTTAATCTCATGCTGAACTAGGATGACAAAAACTGATTCTTTGACTATATGATTGTTGGCATTTTCAACATTGCTATTGACCACATATAATGGCTATGAAAGTCTCAATCGACCACCTGTTCCGAGCAATTGACCACATACACTGGCTATGAAAATCTCAATCGACCACCTGTTCCGAGCAATTGACCACATACACTGGCTATGAAAGTCTCAATCGACCACCTCTTCAGAGCAATTGACCACATGCACTGGCTATGAAAGTCTCAATCGACCACCTCTTCTAAGCAATTGACCACATACACTGTCTATGAAAGTCTCAATTGACCACTTCATCTGGACAATTGACCACATACACTGGCTATGAAAATCTCAATTGACCACCTCTTCCGAGCAATTGACCACATACACTGGTCATGAAAATATCAATTGACCACCTCTTCCAAGCAATTGACCACATACACTGGCTATGAAAATCTCAATTGACCACCTCTTCCGATCAATTGACCACATACACTGGCTATTAAAATCTCAATTGACCACCTATTCCGAGCAATTGACCACATACACTGGCTATGAAAGTCTCAATCGACCACCTCTTCAGAGCAATTGACCACATATACTGGTTATGAAAATCTCAATCGACCACTTCATCTAGACAATTGACCACATACATTAGCTATTTAAATCTCAATAGACCAACTAACCTAGCATATTGATCACATACATTGATTCACTGGCTAATACAATCTCAATCAATCACTTAATTAAGGCCTTTCGACAATATAAACTGGTTATTAAACTCAAGTAACCACTTTATTCAGGTATATTGACCACTTACACCCGCTAATTAAACCTCAATCGACCACCATATGAAAGTATATTGACCACATGATCAGGTCTTGCAAACTTCAATGGTCCATATATCCAGTAATATATTGATACACAAATGTATTTAACTGCATATTTCATTGTATATCTGATATTTCTACTATGAGTAGTGTATGATTAAAGAAATATGCTGAAAAATGTAAAAAGAAAAGTTAATATTTTCTATCGACCAGTATTGACCAGTATTGACCACTTTGGGAGTATTGACCGGGGCGGTTTTAACCGGTTAAAACCACGTGGTTAAAACCGGGGACGACACATGGTTGCTTGTCTATTTCAGTGATGCTACAAGCAAGAATACTAGTGATGGACATCATGGGAAGACGTGGAAGAAATCTTGCTTTAAAAATGGTAAATGAACACTTAAGGCCTAAAGAAACTTGTTTGTTTGCCCTTATGTCTTTTGCTCTATAAAAAAAAGATTTTCTTAAATGTGTGTGTGTGTATGTGTGTGTGTGTGTGTAATACACATATACACCATCAACCCCACAATACATGTATATACCAACAACTCCACAATACACATATACACCATCAACCCCACAATACACGCATACACCATCGACCCCACAATACAGGTATACATCATCAACCCCACAATACATGTATACATTATCAACCCCACAATACACGTATACATCATCATCGCGTGCCTGCGTGCGTGCGTGTGTGCGTGGCATTGACATTTAATATTATTCCTATCAAAGGTTTGCTTAAAATTTAAAAAATGATGAATTTGAAAAATGTTGGTGGGGGTGGGGGGAGACCTATTTTTTGTGACAAAAACAAACTTGCTTAGAAAGCAGTTGATTTAAGGCATCATCCAGATCTTGCATTTATATCAATTTCAGTTTATGTTGAATCCTACAAATCCAATGATGGCAAAAGGAACTATTCTAAAAAGAGCTATTGCTACTATTGCAAGAACTTGTACAAGTCTAAGATGTCAAAACACCTATTCGCTGTCCATGCAGCAGAACCAAGGGTGAGGAAAATCAGTCAAATGGAGGTGAAAAGCAAAAGTAAAAGAGCAGAGCTACAGAAATTAAATAATGAGGGTAACTTCAATCATAATGTTGAGGTAAGCAATATTTAGCAATGACTTTTTAGCTCACCTGAGCACGAAGTGCTCATGGTAAGCTTTTCTGATCCTTGAATGTCATTGTGCTTCATCAATAATTGTTTCAAAGGGCAAAGGACAAAATTTGAAAATCTTCTTTTCTGAAACCAGGAGAGCTAGAGCTTTGATATTTGGGATGTAGCATCATCTAGTGGTCCTCTACAAAGATTGTTCAAATTATGCCCCTGTGGTCAAAAATGGCCCCGTTCCGGGAATCAACAAATCTACATAGAGTTATATAGGGAAAATTCATAAAAAAAATCTTGTCAGAAACCATTAAAGTTAGAGCTAAGATATTTGGCATAAAGCATCAACTAAAGTTCCTCTACCAAATTGTTCATATTATGCCCCTGGGATCAAATACTTTTCACCTACATTCCTCTTATACACGTGTACTGAGAGGCAAAAGAGAGTTTACACTTTTGTTTTGTGAATAATTTTTTTTTTATCTTTTACCAATTTGGTAAATGATTTTTTGAATGATTTTAAAAGGAAAACTTATGCATGTCAATGTTGGTACTCCGTGTAGCAAAACTCTGCTTTTACTTTTTGTCTTTATGGCAAAACTCACAGATGCACTAAGAGCCGTGTGGGTATGCTTGTAACAACTTCAATAATGACATCATGTCAAACGTTGTTCCTCGCGAAGTCACTGTATTTATTCCATCGATGGTTTGAAATTCATTTCCAGTTTTTATTTTAGGTTGATAATTGTTTTCATTCAAAAGAAATTAATATTTAGGTACACTGTTAACTTTCTTTTGCCTCTCAGTATATGAAATCCTTCATGTACACGACCAAAAGTCCTTAGATCTTTGGCGTGAAGAATCAACTAGACTAAGAGGTTTGTTGCATAAGATTGGCCTATTGAACTTGTTTCTCAGGGCCAACAAAGTTGTATGTATTGGCAGAAATTGAAAACATATGGGCTATTTTCAATATCAGGTACATTATTTTACATGTATGTGGGAAAATAAATGAATGTGACCATGACCTACTTTTCCATCTTTAAGCTTCAAATTCGATCCACAGGTTCCTTTAGCTTGACCATTTGAAGAATAAGAAGGGCTTTAATACTCATCCTGTTGTTATCATTGGTTTTCAGTTAAAGTTAAGTGTGCAAACACTATAATCATGAATATCTAAAGAAAATGTCACTACAGCATATTTTCTTTGGAGATATATGCAGGACTATCATAAACATCTTTATTCTGTTTTAACAGGTTCTTCAGAAAGGAGAGGGGAATTTGATTGTGTACAGGAGACCAGGCGTCCCAGCAAATGCATATGACTATATTCACTGTCGTTTTTGTAAAGGTTTTTACCATCACAAACTTCTATGGTCACATGTCAAAACCTGCAGTTTCAAACCAGATGGGGCTGAAAATGACACTGAGAGAAACTTCATTAGAGAAGCTAGATGTGAAATAGCCCCATTTCTTCAACAACAGGATGAAGATATTGAAATGTTAGATGAAGTTATTGATAAAATGAAAGAAACCAAAGAAAATCCTGGTCTGAAGAAAGTTTGTCAGGAAGATGAGTTAATAAGACAGTTTGGGTTGTATCATCTGGGAAGATTGGGACCACTAGAAGAGCAAAGACTGAAAGACCAAGACAATGTGAGAACAAAAATGAGAAGCTTAGCCAGACTGCTTGTAAGATTAAATGGAGAGGAACTGTTCAGCTATCCTTTAAGCCATTTCATCTGTGCTCAAAAATTTGATTTGGTGGCAAAAACTGTGAAAGAAATGTATCAAGAAATTGGTTCATCACAGCTGGGCTTAAACTTAGGACATTATATAAAACAGGTAAGCCTGCTGAAATCAAGCATGTGCCTTCGCAGACAGGACTGGGCGGAAAAAAGAGGCAAACGAGTTCACGGAAATGTTCGATGCCGAGTGGAAGGGAAAGGTTTCATCAGTCGCCAACAGAAGCAAGCGTCTAAAAGCAATGAACAAAAGATGTGAACTTCCTTCTACTGAAGATTTGGTGTCCCTCAAAAAATTTCTTGTGGAAGAAATACAAATAAAAATGGAAAACCCAGCACCAACATATCCCGAGTATGTGTACATAACACACTTACTGATCGCCCGCATAGCACTCTTCAACAAAAGAAGAGTAAATGAGGTCTCTGAGCTGAAAGTGAGTGACTTCCAGAAGCGAATAAGAGGAGATGAATTAGACACAAACACCGAAATCTACAATTCCCTGGCTGTCAGTGAAAAGGCTCTGTTAAAGAGGTAATGCTCAATATTCCTGATTATGGCATTCAAAACTGATTTCAGATGTTTTAGTAATGTATCAAATTATAAGTACCTTTCAAGTTTGTTGGAGTAAGACAAGGTATTCTCGATTCAAGGGCTTTGATTGTGTGCACTCTGAGGCACAAGAGAACTGTAACAAAACCATTCCCCAAGGACTGAGAATTTTTCTCACTCTTTGGACAGATTTGTCCGCCAAAATACCAGTCTTGAGATAAATTTGTCTCAAACTACCTGACTACTACTGACAGACTAATTTTCATTCGTAAGAATTTGAAAAAAAGCTAGTCATGTTGCAAATATGCATATCCAAATAACTGAAAGAGTCAACTACTATTTTAACGATACAGCACTTGCAGTAGTAACAAGTTGTGTGTTTAAATTGTCAATTGGTCACACTTGTTTGTTTTTATACTCCCAAAGGAACATAGTTTGTTATCGCCTCGGTGTCCGTTTGTCTGTACTTCACAATTTCAAATCTGTGTTTTAATTACAGATTAATTTAAAGGTGAGAAAAAACAAATCTACCCCCCCCCCCCCCTTGAGTTGTGGATAAGGAAATCTGACCCCTCCGGTTAGATATAATTAATATATGTCCAAAAACTAAGGCAAGCCTCATTTTTGGACATATATCTCTAACCCTCAGGGTGAGATTTCCTTATTTACAACTCATGGGACTGGTAGATTCACTTTGTCTTACCCTGACAAATGTGGCACTTGTGTTTTCTTACCACATACTGGTCAGTTCTTTTAAAGATAATATTACAGCTTTTGAGGTCTCAAAAGTACTGATGTCATCAAACACATGCTGGAGAATTAAACGTTACATTTGGAAAAACAGTAATTTATTGACAAACATATAAGTGTCAGCATTCTTTCTGCTATTGTAGGTAGTAGTTACTTTTATCATTTCAGAATGGAACTTCTTGAGGTAAGAGGGAAGAGCACTCGGGGACTGAGGAAGGTGTTTGTAATTCTAAGCACCGACATGGTGGAAGGTTTGTCGCACCTCTTGATGGTTCGTGCACAGGCTGGTGTACCATCAACAAACACGTTCCTATTCTCCAGATGTACAGATTCACCACAGGATGGCTGTGAAGCACTGAGAGTGGTCACATCTAAGTGTCACAATCTTGCCTTTCCAGAACGGGTCAGGACAACAAAACTGAGAAAGTATTTGGCAACTACTACTCAGGTAAATAGGTCTCTTAAAATTTTTGCTGCAAGGGGAAGCGAATGTCCAATTGTTCACTGTCTTGCATTATCCAATTTTTCAATGATCCTGAAATTTTACCTGATCCAAATTTATTAAATTCAGTTCAAATCAATAATCAACATTTTCTGTCTCAAGACATCAATAAAATAAAACCACTTTGCATCATTGCATTTCTCTTTATAATTCTTTCACTCATTTGGAGTCATTCCTGTTTTAAAACATTGGTTTGGAAGAAATTCACAGTAAAAAAATCTTTATCCTGATCCAGATTTGCAATTTCTTTGTGAACAAGGGGCCATCTTAAATAAATTGCTGAAATACCAACCCTATTTTTTCTACAGCATAATTCCTGTTTTTAAGTATTACATGTTAATATTTTATGATCAGCATGACCAAGCCTAAAAGACTTGATAAAGCCAGCAAGCTCCATAGGAATTATTCCACAGAACAGTTTAACCATATATCCCATATTGGGTCGGGAACAAACTCTGTAACTATCTGATGTCTGACCAGTCTAAGATCACATGCCATAGATTATGGCATGGCCATGGCACTCTTAATTGATAGGTTATCATATTTTACAGATAATGGATATGAGAGATGATGAGCTGAAGTTAATTGCTGATCACATGGGACACTCTGTTGCCATACATACTGAAGTGTACAGAATGCAGACGTCAGTGCTTGAACGAACAAAAGTTGCAAGGGCTCTTCTAGCTTTAGAAGATGGTAAACTACAGGGGTTTAATGGTCGCAACCTTTCGTCGGTCAGCCTTGATGGTAAGTTGTTAGCTAATATAGGAATAAGGATGTTCACAGTATCTGTGCTGGTTAAAACTTAAGCTCAACTGTGCAAAAGTTTTAAGATTTTGTTAAACAACAAGTATTTTTTAAACCTTAAACTGTCAGTTACTTTACCCCTTACTCTATACATGCAGTCAATTTTTTTAGCTCACCTGAGCCTTAGGCTCATGGTGAGCTATTGTGACCGCTCTTCGTCCGGCATCCATCGTCCATCAACAATTTGCTTTAAACAACATTTCCTCTTAAACCACTAGATGGATTTTAACCAAATTTGTCCTGAAGCATCCTGGCACTGATGTCTACAGTAATTGTTCAAATCATGACCATAGTATCAAGGTCAAGGTCACTGTTGCTAAAAACAGAAATTCAGTTGCAGCTCAATAACTTGAGTTTGCTTTGGCCTTTTGACTCCAAACTTCAAGTATGGGTAACTTATATCAAGAGGCAGCTTGGGATTGTTACCCAGATGTCTGTGATCAAGGTCACTGTTGCTAAAAATGAAATTCAATTTCCACCTAATAACTTGAGTTTGCTTTGGCCTATTGACGCCAAACTTCGTATATAGGTAGCTTATATCAAGAGGCAGTTTGGGATTCCTACCTAGGTGTCTGTTATCAAGGTCAAGGTCACTCAGGTTGCTAAAAATGAAATTCAGTTTCCACTTAATAACTTGAGTAAGCTGTGACCATTGACACCAAACTTGGTGTGTGGGTAGCTAATATTAAGACACAACTTTGGATTGCTACCTTGTTGTCTGTGTTAAGGTCAAGTTCTCTGTTGCTAAAATAGACTACACTACACTTATTAAACAGTTGCGCTGGGTTCTGTTTGCATTTATTTCTGATATGGTGGTGCAAAATTTATGGACCCTCTACAGAGGCAACTGATACGCAGGTGAGCGATTCAGGGCCATCATGGCCCTCTTGTTGGTGGGGAAGGATTAGATCGAATTCCTGACTCACTCCCCAGTTGAAATAATGTCGCATTTAAAATGAGCATAATATGTTTACTTTGCTTCATTTCTGACTTTTCGAATAGTCAAGAGTGCAGTTGTTTCCGTCTGGCTCTTGTTATTCTTCCACTACTTCTGATTTATGTAGGGTAGTGGTCAGTCTGGTGTAGGTTTGTGCTTAGTTACCAGCTTAGGCCAGAGCCCTACGTATGCCCAGGAATGGTGAGTAGGTTAACTGACCGCCATGATATGACGGAAATAATGCTAAAAGTTGCCACACACACTCTCAGCAGAGCAACACATCCTTTCTTGCAGAATTGCCTGAACCTGAACCTGAACCTGAACCTTACGAAGCAGGGTCATTTGAAGAATTGTCTGAACCAGACAACAGCTATGAGGATGTTCCTGAAGTTGAAACAGAAGCTGTACAGAAGCCTCATGCATGTACAGGTATTTATTTCATATGAATACTTTTGTAGCTGTAAAAAGTGTTGTGTCCTGACTGACTAAAAACTGAAGTTTCTCTTTAATGAAACTAAAATCAGCCCAGGTTGGTTGAGTTATAATACAGTTTCCTCAGATGTGAAGGCTGTGGGTATTAGCCTCAGCTAGGTCATTTTAATAAACCTGATTATCAGAAGAATAGTCTGAGCTATCGTACTCACCCAGGCGTGACACCTTGGTTAATGTTTAGCATGCAAACACTTTATCATGAATATCACAAAAACGTCAAATGTATTAGCTTGAAACTTCACATGTGTCTGCTCCACTATCACATCTACTGCCATAATCAAGTTTGATTACTCTAGTTGGAATAGTTATTGAACTATGGCCTTTGTTTGACAGTTGTGATAGTAAAGTGTACTTGAAGAGGTTGCTGTGGAATTGTGATGGCATTTACCACTTTTTACAACATCCTTATGTCAGTGAACTGGAGAGATGGTTTGACACAATCCTGATACCAGTTTACTTGAACAGGTGGCTGTTGAATTGTGACATCATGTAAAAAAATTAAAAATCCTGTCAGAAATCACAAGAGTTAGAGCATTGATATTATGTATGTAGCATGGTATTATGGTCCTCTACCAATATTGTTCAAATTATGGCCTGGGGTCATAATTGGCACTACCCCAGTGTTGCTAAGTTTTCATAGGGTTGTATTGGGAAACACTAGGATTCACTTAGTTTATTATTAATATTAGTTTAAAAACTTCTCGGCTATCGCCTTGGTCAATAATGACTTTTTGATGCATATCACATCATGTATTAGAGCTGAAAAGTTCATAACGGTGTAATATGAAGTAACCTGTACAGAGTTTGGCCTCTATTTTAACTAGAGGTTTGAAGTCTGCTCATATTATGCCACTGGGGTCATATTGGCCACACCCTTTATATGTATATATTTATGTGGTCCACCTTTATATGTATAGAAGGAAATATTCCATCTGGGCCCTCTATTTTGCAGTGTTAAACTTAAGGAGTCTAACTATATTTGAAGCCTATTATAGATTTTTCACACTTCTGAATATTTTAATGATGTTTAAAGCATATACATCGATAAAGTACTGTTTTAAAATGTCATTAAGGTTTATATTTTTAATATTTGCATTTGCGTGTCATAATTATGAAAAGAAAATTGTTCACATTCCAAAGTTTTTGATTTGCGATAAAATTTACAATTGTGTTTCAATTTCATTCAAACAAACTTTGTATTGTAAATAATATCAATATGGAGGGAACCGTGTCACAATGCGATGCGTTGAAACAAACGGCGCTTTATGCAATATCTACTTATCATATCTGCATAAAAATGGTATCAATACGCAGATAACAAAGTTGTCTTTTAATATAAGTTAAAAACAAAAAAATGCATTTTATAGCCTTCAAATATAGTTAGACGCCTTAAGTAGATATAAGAATTTGCATTTTCTTTTAATATTTCAGGATCAAAAAAACGATGGTCGAAAGAGGAGGAGAGTGCTCTACGGGAAGCCTTTGACATTCAGATAAAAATGCAGAAAAACGTTTCAACAATGGAGATCAGGAAAGCACAGAAGTGTTATCCTGTGTTGCAAGGCAGATCAGAAGCTGTTATTCGGACAAAAATAAACAACATCAAATTAGGAAAATACAAAAAAATATGAACTGAATTCAACCACTGCTAGATAAGGGTAATTTAAAAAAAATAAAGCCATTGGTTTACAGTTGTATGATCATGAACATTTTTTGTGTCAGAATGCAGAAATTGATGAGTGAATTGGACTTTGCAAAGACATGTGTTTTTGAAATTATAAATGACTTTCACTGTTTAGTTTTCGCAGTGACCTTTGGAGGAAATTGCTTTTCCAATCAATAACTGGAGAACCGTTGGGCCAAGCTTTGTGAAACTTAATAGGGAGGTTTGTTTTTTAGTTGACCTCTATTGTTTTTAGGTCAAAGGTCAAAGTGACCTTGTATGTTCAAACACTGTGAAAGAGTTGGGCCTAAGTTAAAGAAACATAGTGTAGTTGGCTGTGACCAGTAGATGGCACCTATGAATTTTCAGGTCACAGAATAAGTTCAAGGTCGTAAGTGCAATGTTGCATATAGAGATATTGTATACTCTCATTTTGCGACAAATATTGGCATGGGGCATCTGTGTTGTATGGACATATTTCTAGTTCATCAAGCGAGTTTGTATTTGTACCTGCCATGCACCGGCATTGACTAATGGATCAGTCTGGGTGCAAGGTGTGCAGTCTGATCTGGGTCACACTGTTTGCTAATCACCAGTAATTATTGTAGATCTTTTATGAACAGCATGGCCCAGTTTAGACTTCGATCTCAAGAGCAGTTTGGTCTAAGTCAATGCTGGTTGCTGATGCATGATGGTTGCTTGTTGTACATCAGACCTTATTTGTACCTGTTTAAACATTATTTTCTTACTTTTGTCAGTTTTTTTTTCATTTGTTGTGTCATTATATTTAAGGTCCAGAAGCACAGTTGTCAAATACGTTGGAGCAGTATTAGAGTCACTACATTACTTAAACATACTGATCTTTTTTAGCTATTGTGATCACTAGGTTGTCGATATTGTCTGCGCCATCGTCAGCCACGGCGTGCAAAAACTTTTATGTAAGCCATAACATTGCCATTTATTATCGCAAATGGCAAGAGCTTTCAAATGGCTAATATTTCATTGAGTGTGACCTTCTTGGTGACCTTCAAAAAAAAGACAAGCATTGGGGCATTACGGCTCTTGTTTCATCAAAAAAAATATTTGTTCAAGGTAACTACAATTAGTCCTCTACAACTTTCACATTTCATTTAGTTCAACAGTTCTATCACATTTTACAAGTTTTACATATTTTTGAGAAAAAAAGTAAAGCTGTGCTACTGTGGACATTTATTGTTTTACTCTTTTTTATTATTAATTAATGATCTTTAAGATTGGTATCTTCATTCCATTTTGGACATGGTCTGGTCAGTATTAGTATTATACATATGAATGTTAGAAGGTTCATATATATATATATGTTTGCAATTACAAGATAAAAATGCAGATACTATTGCAGCCAAGTTGTGTTACAATGTATTACTATCTGATGTGTTGTGTGTCATTGAATAGCATAATCCATGAGACATCTTGCACCCAAGCTGATCCAGGCAAATGCTGGTCATGCCCAAAGAATTTTATCTGCCATTGATTCTTAGAATTGTAAGGTTTGTGCCCAGCACATCATCAGGCACATTGAATTTTTACCGTAATGTAACAATAATACATTGTTCTGGTTCTTACATAGTTTCAAATCGTGTATTACTGTATACAAAGTTCCCATTTTATGTCATGGGCACATGCAAGATGCACAGAGTTGGCAATATTGATAGTCCAGCAATATCAGTAGATTTCTATATGAAATGTATATAAACAGAAATTTCATTTTCTTTTAATTTCATCATTTCTGGTCATATACCTATCGTTCATATTTCATTGGAAAGCTCTTGAAATCTTAATTTGAAGATGTCATAATTAAAAACTAAAAATGAGGTTAAACAAACAGACCATTTATTGTTCAATGTTCTTTTCAGTCAAATTATGGAAAAAAAATCATATAGTGTAACTTTTATGCTTATAATTTTCTGTAGACAATATTATATTGTAAAATATATTTATATCTAAAATGCAAAATGAATAACCGTTAAAATGATACCATTTTGAGCTCACCTGAGCACGAAGCTTTTAGGATCACCTTACGTCCGTTGTCCGTGGTGTGTCAACCTGCTTCAAATGACATCTCCTAAACTATGCCAATTTTGATAAAACTTTACAAGAATGATCATTGGGTGACCCTATACTAAAATTGCTTTATTTGTTCTGCTTTTGTTGCACAAGATGACTATCATTACTAAAAATAAAAAAATCTTTAAGTGGCATATTCTTTTAAACCACTACGCCAAATTTGCCAAATAAGTTTACAGAAGTGATCCTTGGGTTATCCTTGACAAAATTGATTAAATCATTTCTTTATGATGCAAGAGATGGTAGTTGTCGCTAGAACATTATTGGATATTTTGACATGAACTAGTATACTAATTGTTCAGGTGAGTGTCTAAGGGCCCTCGGGCCATCTTGTTAATATACCCTTTCAGAGCTGTTAACAATATTTTTTATATTAAGTTAAAAATAACAGAAGCTATTAACATTTTCCCCCACTGTAATTGTAAACTATCAAAATGGCTGCCAGATTATTGTAAATAAGAACAATATAACTCTTATCAGATAGAAAAATTGGTGCTTTGAAAACTATATTGATATTTTATCTGTTTCTATGTATAGACGGCTTTGTAAATTTCATACAATGAATAGTTGGTTTCCTATTGAACTATTACGCCATTTTGGCATAGAACGTAACCAAAGAATATGTACTTTGTGAAGTTGTTTAGGTGATGAGTTTCAGTACTGTTTCAGTCACTTTAAATCTACACGTAAAAAAATATTTATAAATATTTTAGAATTCATCCTCTTATAAAATGGAAAAGTTAATGAATACGTAATATACATCTGTACTTTTTAAAGTTAGTATTATTTTGTAAAATTGTTATGAATAATTTTATTCATTATAAATCATGTCATGGATTTTTAATTACATGTAAATCTTAGTATTGTGCTATAGTCATAATTCTTTTAACTACATTGTGAAAGTGTGACTTAGTGCTACTTTGACATAATATAATTGTTGTAATATCCTAAAATCTGTTGCAAGTTTTGTTGCTTGTTAATACAGTTCTACCGGTACTTGTTCTTGAGTTCATATTACTTTAGAAATTAATTATGTTAGATGTATGTGTTTACATCACACACAATTGTGATTCTACTGTATAATTATATAAGTAAATATGTCCAATCTAGAATCTGTTTTATACTGATTGCATAATTACCTTAAAGATCGCTCACTGTTTAGCCCTTACAATGCTGGAACCGAGTATACTCGTCTTTTGCAAACAGTGTAGACCCAGATCAGAGGGCTCCTATATCAGGGTGTGCACTGTTTGCCTAAGGATATGGTTTAACACAAGTCCAACTTACACTGGGAGAATCATTTTCACTATGTGAATATCCCAATATAAAATGTCAGATAATTAATATTCAAAAAGGGGAGGAGCAAACTTTAAATATTCAGCACTGTAAGGGTTAGGTAGGATGTATAAAATACATGATATCACTAGGATTTGTTATCTTGTAAATGCAAGTAGTCACCAGCTTTTATTTTTGGCCTGGCCTCCACTATAACTTTTTAACTTAAAATACTAACATTTTGCCTTACTAGATAACTCATTTTGCCTAAAGCATTATAATGTTATTGTAATACAGATTTAATGTTACATAGCTTTTCTGTTTAATGATTGACAAATTTAAGAACATACTTTTGATATTGACTCATTTATGATGCAATCTAAATTTTGCTACATATATCATTAATCATATACTGTCCAAGCGCTGGGAATTTTATATTCTCTTTTTAAATAATCACGTTTGTAATAGAAAAGTAATTTTATGTCTGTTAAGATTTTTTTATAGCTAGAAAAGCTATGTTAGTCTATTTGTTCGTATTGTAAACTATATTGTTAAAATCCAGTGACTTATTATAAGGCCAGAGAAAAAAATATAAGATTCTCATCCGGATTTTTGTGACAAAAAGGGGCGGTGGACACTTTTTAAATTTTAGCTCACCAGAGCACAAAGTGCTCAGGGGGAGCTATTGTGACCGGCCTTAGTCCGTCGTCGTGCGGTGTGCGCCGTGTGTCAACTTTTTTACTTAAACATCTTCTCCTCTGAAACTGCTCAATGGATTTTGACCAAATTTCACAGGAATGATTCCTAGGTTTTCCTCTACCAAAGTTGTTTAAACCGTTCCAGTTGGTTGCATAAGGTCACTGGGTCAAAAATAGGTTTTCAAAATGCAACTTTCAAACATCTTCTTGTCTTAAACTACAAGGCCCAGAGCTTTCATATTTGGTATATAGCATCATCCAGAGATCCTCTACCAAAGTTGTTCAAATTATGCCCCTGGGGTCAAAATTGACCCTGCCCCGGGGGTCACAATTTTACATTGAATTATATTATATAAGGAAAAGTTCAAGCAAAATCCTCTTTTGAACCGCTAATGGGAATTTAACCAAACTCAACAGGAATGGTCCCTGGGTGGTCCTCTACCAAAATTGTTCAAATGGTTCTGATTGGTTGTATAAGTAGGTCATGGGGTCAATGGGGTTTTTAAAATGCAACTTTCAAAAATCTTCTTGTCTGAAACTACAATGCCCAGGGCTTTCATATTTGGTATGTAGCATTATCTAGAGGTCCGCTACCAAAGTTGTTCAAATTGTTCCTCTGGGGTCAAAATTGACTCCGCCCTGGGGGTCACAATTTTACATTGAATTATATAAGGAAAACTTCAAATGACTTGAACCGCTAATGGGATTTTGACCAAACTCAACAGAAATGGTCCCTGGGTAGTCCTCTACCAAAATTGTTCAAATGGTTCTGATTGGTTGCATAAGTACACATTGTCAAAAAAAAAGGTTTTTAAAATGCAACTTTCAAAAATCTTCTTGTCTGAAACTACAAGACCCAGAGCTTTCATATTTGGTATATAGCATCCTCTAGAAGTCCTCTTCCAAAGTTGGTTTAAATTATGCCCCTAGGGTTAAAATTGACCCCGCACCGGGGGTCACAATTTTACATTGAATTATATAAGGAAAACTTTAAATGACTTCTTATCTTGAACCGTTAATGGGAATTTGAACAAACTCAACATTAACGGTCCCCTTACCACAATTGTTCAAATGGTTCTGATTGGTTGCATAAGTAGGTCAAGGGGTCAAAAAATAGGTTTTCTAAATGCAATTTTCAAAAATCTTCTTGTCTGAAACTACAAGTCCCAGAGCTTTCATATTAATTTGATGTATAACATCATCTAGAGGTCCTCTACCAATATTTGGTGGACAACATTAGTGGTCCTCTGTAAATGGCTCCATTGTGACCTTTGACCTTTTCCTAAGGTGAGCGACCCAGGGCCCTTTGGGCCCTCTTGTTATTTTTCATTAACGAAAAACCGGAGAACAGAAGTAAAAATTATTTAAAATTTTGAGAAAAAGGCATTCATCGTTACCCCGAACCTTTATTATTATCAGCCATGTTTTTTTCATATCAGGGATGGTCTAAAACCCGTGGTGTCTGGAACAGTATATGTTCTGATTTTTTTACAAATAATGTTGTTTTTGGGGGGGGGGGGGGGCAGGTGGTTTTGGACAGGGGGGGGGGCGTGGATGAGAATCTAAAATATTTTTTTCTATTGCCTAACTGTAAAATAACTTATATCTTGAAAAATAAAATCCTGCAAATACTTTCTACCTGTTGTTCTGTTACATGTGTGATGAACATTTCTGTGACTTGTTTAAATCCTATGGACAAATTTCTAGTCTAAATTAGCTTCTCAATTTAAATAACTTGTTCCTTCAAAATAGTGCATGGTTTGATATTGTACTATTTAAAATTTTAATTAATATAATCTCTAGTCCTGGCAAGTCTATGTTCTTTAAATAAATTGAAATTAAAAGGTTTATTCATTTAAACATTTTGCAATGATTTCTGTTAGTTCACATCTTGTTAGAATGTTAAAATGTTTTATACATGCATAGTTTATGCCTTGGTTAAATAAAATCTGAAATCTGTTATTGTGGGAAGTATCATACTATGTATTCGTGTTTCTGTTTGTAAAACGTTTAATAAAAACTATTTAACATATACTGAAGTGTTTTATTTCTTTTTGTCGAAAACCAGGTCAAATCCTAGAAAAATCTTGTTAACACTCCGGAAGCCACCTTTTTGAATCAATCTTGATGAAACTTGGTATAAATGTATTTACAGAGACATGGATATTTATGTTTCTGGTATTTAAAATTAAATATGTGTCCGGTTTTAATTTGGGACATGCTTGGTTGGGGAAAAAGTAGATCACTAGGTTTAATATTATATTAAAAAAAACTTGTTAACACTTTAGTGGTCACATTCTTGCATCAATTGTCATGAAACTTGGTCAGAATGTTTGTCTGGACAATATGTAAGCCAAGTTCGATTTTGTGTCATGTGGGGTCAATGATTAGGTTGGCAAGTCAAGTGAAAGAGTAGATGTTGTTTTAGCCACCGCCAGACCCTGTTGTCTGGGTCAATGTAGGTCGCAGTGTCCGAAGGTATCTTATCATGTGATGCGGCTCGTATTTCTTGTGTTTCAATAACATTTCCGATACAGAGTTTTAGTTAACTCGTGATGGGAGACAAGTGGACTATAGGATTGCTTGAACCCGGCCTTCAATCGTCCGTCATGCCGTCCTAGTACACCGTATTAAGAGATTTTATAGATACTGTTAACATATGTATATATATCTAGATCTATATATTTGTTGGCTTCTGAAAGACCCCCATTACAATTTATACATATATGCTAAGTAAAGGGGCATTATATATTATTGTAAAGGAGCATTTTTATAGACTTGATATACACATTTGTGGGTTTCGATATACACATTTGCGGGTTTCCGACTCTGCCCCTCACCATGGTCTCATTCAGTGACCCCGTAAGTGAAGGTATGTGTGAATATATATATATATAGACTTGATCAATCTGAATATTGTGTGTTTCTGTAGTAAGGTACGTTGAAACTTCAGTGTATTCTTACAGATGTAGCTCTTAGTGTTTAAGGCCTATCTGTTTTGGGAATATTTGTCAACCTGTCATAAAATCTTCAATATATTGTAATCAATAGTTCTAGTAAAATTGTTTTTCATTTAATACCACAATTGTATGTAGTTTCAATAATTTTAAGCACAAAAAACGAAAATATATTTATTTAAAAAAAAAATCTACCTGGCTATATTACATTTAGTTTTCAAATTTCTGATGTATGGGTATATGTTGCAAGCGTAGGGTCTGGATGATCATCAGAAGGTCCTTTTCCTCTAACAAAATGTTTACTGCATTTGTTTGTCCACTTTTTAATTTAGCAGCTGTGAAATCCTCTTGACCACGCGCACATATTAACCCGAAAGGTATGAAAAAATATTTATTTTCTGTTGTAACAGAGTGTTGTTTTTTAAGAGATAAAGGCTCCAAGTCCATACCCAATCCAATGCAAATCTATGTTAAACAGAGGCCAGGTAAAGGTATGATAAAGCGACACGATGACACAACTGCGTATGCTAACGCGACACGATGATTTCAAACGCGACGTACTTTGAAATGTCCGACTGTTCTGGTTGAGGCGGTATAACATGCCGTCGTCATGGGTAAAGGACGTTTCGTTACGTTTATTTTTAAACTGTAGTAGCGATTCTTAGTTTTTATTTATTTAATTTTTATTTGAAATGGAAACCATCTCATAACTATTTCTAATATTTCACTAGTATTTACTCGTCTTATACATTTAAACAAAGTCCGATAGACAGAACAAAAGATTCACGATTAAATCTGAATTTGTTTTAAAAAGTATGTTCTCTCTGAAGATGTTGTTTGCGTAAATATTCTGAAATCGAGTCCATAAAATAGTCGATCTTCTTCTTCATGTCAAAGCTGTCATCGTTACTAACCTTTTTACTTTTATTCGAGTTATTTTCTTGCACTAGTTTCGTCAAAATTCGGCGTCGAGCAGACCTCGGAAACGCTATATCTACTTTGATGTTCTCGTGATTCACTCGTTTCAAAAATGTTAAACTCTCCTTGGCTAGTTTGTCCATTTTCTGTTGTCGTCTTTGCATGACGATCGGGTCAATTTTATACCGTTCTTCCGGCTTGATATAGTTCCGCAGTCGACGACCTTTATAGTAAATGTCCTCCAAGTTTCTTAAGTTAGCATCCTGCATGGTGTCCGGGTCAAGAGTCATGATATGGGTTCTACCCTTTGACTCGTCATGGTGGATCTCTTCACTATCTCCTTGCTCAGAAACAGCTGATGAACCAGTTTTGCTTGGCTCACTTTGTGGAGCTAACTTTTCCGAGGAAGCAGATTTAGGTTTGTGTGCGTCCTTGTTACCTGAATCGTTTGAAACATGAGATGCGGAAAAACTCACACGTGACTTGGATCTGTTAATGGCTCGTGTCCGTTCCGCGTCTTGATAATCTTTTGAATCAATTTTATAAGCAGGTGGGAGAGCAATCGGTGCCCCATAAATTCGGGATTCTGGTCTGACCGGCTTTACAAACAAGTTGTTGGGATTAATTTCTTCTTTACTTTCCATATTGTTTTTTTCTCGTTTTTCTGTATCTGGAGATTGTTTATTCTGAGTGTCTATATGGTCGACCGTAATATTCGGACTCTGAAATACCTGGTTATGGTCCTCTTTAATTGAACCTAGTTTAGCATCAATTGGCGGCATCCCGGAGGCGCCTTTACTTTCCTCCCCTCGTGAACTACACATGAATTTATTAGGGAAGTCGCTGATGAGTGCCACATTCTTTATTGCGCTGTCACTAAAACTTGTTATATGTGAGCGTTTCGAGGAGGCGTAACTCTTTGAAGAATGGACACGATTTTCACGTGCCGCGGTTCTCATCTCAAACATAGATCTGGCTGATCGTGGCATTGATCTAACAGAATCGGATTCCGATTTTCTTCGTTTTAGTTTGGGAACTGGAATTGTAGCATCTTTGTACGCCATGTTGTATGTTGTTTCCATGACACTGTACGCCCATGGGCGTTGGACCCGACTCGAAAAGTCGAAGGGTGTGCCTATCAAAAGCTCTTTCGGAACAGGGCTTCCGCCAGTGGTCATTCGTATCTCCTTGCATTCATCCACGAGGTTCTGGCGTTGTTTAGATGAGACATCATGGAATATACCCATGTCCTCCTTCAGTTTGCCCAGTTTTAGTCGCAGCACCTTCTCTTCATATCTGTTCTTGGAGTAAGCCCGTATTTCACTGTCTGTGAATTTCCGGCTCATCTTCGGATGTTCTCGTTTTAACTGAAAAAGAGAAGGGAAATGATAATTTTGTATGAGTGCATTCTTTTTGCGATTACTGATGATTTTTTGGCACATTGTTATCAATTATGTTACATGGCATATTGAAATCATTTAAAGATAATTAACATGTATCATAAAGTTTACCTCTTTTGCTATGGTTAGTTATTCCTTGTAGCTAGATTCCATAAGTAAAGTTAAAAGTGGACTGTCAGCGTTTGATTAGTGTTTGTGGCAAATGTGTAAGTGTAGATTTTTACAAATATTTTGTCTTAAATACTTGACTTGTGTCATCTTTCATTTTTGAACTAGTTTCGGTTTTAATTAAGTTTGATTTCGAGTGTTTCTTATCAGTTAAAATAATATTACTTAAGCAATGTCAACAATAGATTCAGTGTGAAAAATCACACTCATAATGCACAGGGGATAATATTAAAATCTGACATATTTTACACAATAAAATTTCATTGTATAAACAAAATGATAAATATCCCCGCAACCCCCTATAACTTGTGAGGCCTGCGTTGCTGTAATGGTGTCACGCTTATAATCGGGATTAGTGGTAATACTGCCCGGCTTAACTTCAAAATCAGCCTTAAAGATCCTAGGCTACCCCGATGGGAGAAATCATTTGATATTGAGATAAAGAACCCCACAACGGACGTGATATTGATGGGAAAATCGAGAATGAATTTAGGAGATACATACTTATGAGTTATGGCTTATGGAAATGTTATTCTATAGATATTGGCAATAGTTTGTTCTTTAAGAACACGACTTAGCAAATAATTCATATTTTCTAATTTCACATTTGCTGTGTTTAGAGCTTAGAAAATAGATTGTTGTCAATGTATTTGGATTTAAGATGCCTTTTTATCAAAACCTATATGTGGCATTGTATTTGCCAACAGTTTCTATGATATAGTACATTTTTAAATGGCATTAACCGTTTCTTTATTATATACAGAACAGGCACACAATTCTTAAATAAATCAATGGTATTAAATGTTTATTCAGGACGAAAAAAAGCCTGTCTGTATTTGGTGATGTTGTGTATTTTGTTGCTGTTGTAGTTATTTACTAAAATTTCTTATTTCTCATTTAGTATTTAAAGTAACATTTACAGTCAACAAATGTTATATACAATTTACTTAGCGAGGTTGACAGTGAACTACACTTATCATGAATAACTGTACAGTTTCTATCAATCCGAAACTGGGATTATTTTCACTGGGAATGGTGTAACGTGCTTCCGGAGAATTTTTGAGAAGTATCCGCATTTCAAGACAACTACCGAACTGTGGTGTGTGGCGGCCCGTAGTCCAACCATAGTGCTTCTGATATATATTCTGGCCACTTTGGTTCAATGACCCCAGCAGCGCAAGGACGGGGGGGGGGGCAATGCTGCACCACGTATTTGACAATGCTACACCAAGTGGTTGATAATGCTGCATCACGGAGTTGACAATGCTGCACCACGTAGTTGACAATGCTGCACCACGTAGTTGACAATGCTCCATCACGTAGTCGATAATGCTGCATCACGAAGTTGACAATGATGCACCACGTAGTTGATAATGCTGCACCACATAGTTGACAACGCTGCACCACGTAGTTGATAATGCTGCACCACGTAGTTGATAATTCTGCACCAGGTAGTTGACAATGCTGCACAAGGTAGTTGACAATGCTGCATCTTACAGTTGATAATACTGCACCACGTAGTTGATAATGCTGCATCACGTAGTTGACAATGCTGCACCACGTAGGTGACAATGCTGCACCACGTAGATGATAATGCTGCATCACGTAGTTGAAAATGATACACCACGTAGTTGATCATGCTGCACCACATAGTTGCCAATGCTCCATCACGTAGTTGATAATGCTGCATCACGTAGTTGACAATGATGCACCACGTAGTTGACAATGATGCATCACGTAGTTGACAATGCTGCACCACAAAGTTGACAATGCTCCATCACGTAGTTGATAATGCTGCATCACGTAGTTAACAATGCTGCATCTTACAGTTGATATTCTGCACCACATAGTTGACAATGCTGCACCACGTAGTTGATAATGCTGCACCACGTATTTGACAACGCTACACCACGTAATTGATAATGCTGCACCACATAGTTGACAACGCTGCACCACGTAGTTGACAATGCTGCACCAGGTAGTTGACAATGCTGCATCTTACAGTTGATAATGCTGCACCACGTAGTTTAGATTGCTGCACCACGTAGTTGATAAAGCTGCACCAGGTAGTTGACAACGCTTCACCATGTAGTTGATAATGCTGCACCACATAGTTGATAATGCTGCACCAGGTAGTTGATAATGCTGCACCACGTAGTTGACAATGCTGCACAAGGTAGTTGACAATGCTGCATCTTACAGTTGATAATGCTGCACCACATAGTTGATACTGCTTCACCACGTAGTTGACAATGCTGCACCACGTAGTTGACAATGCTGCATCTTACAGTTGATAATGCTGCGCCACGTAGTTGACAATGCTACACCACGTAGTTGATAATGCTGCACCACGTGGTTGACAACGCTGCACCACGTAGTTGACAATGCTGCATCTTACAGTTGACAATGCTGCACCTGAAGTTGATAATGCTGAATCCAACAGTTGATAATTCTGCACCCAACGGATGATAATGTCAGTGGATAATTATGCACCAAATATTGATAATACTGCACTCAACAGTTGATAATCTTGCACCTAGCAGTTGATAATGCTGCATCCAAAAGTTTATAATTATGCTTGCAACAATTGATAATTCTTAACCAAACAGTTGATATTTCTGCACCCAACAGATTATTATTCTGAATCCAACAGTTGATAATGCTGCATCCAAAGGTTCTTTATTACTAGTATGCACACAGTAGTTCACAATTCTGCACCCAAAACGTTGATAATTCTGCACCTAACAGTTGATGGTACTGCACACAATAGTTGACAATGCTGCACCACGTAGTTGACAATGCTGCATCTTACAGTTGATAATGCTGCGCCACGTAGTTGACAATGCTACACCACGTAGTTGATAATGCTGCACCACGTGGTTGACAACGCTGCACCACGTAGTTGACAATGCTGCATCTTACAGTTGACAATGCTGCACCTGAAGTTGATAATGCTGAATCCAACATTTGATAATTCTGCACCCAACGGATGATAATGTCAGTGGATAATTATGCACCAAATATTGATAATACTGCACTCAACAGTTGATAATCTTGCACCTAGCAGTTGATAATGCTGCATCCAAAAGTTTATAATTATGCTTGCAACAATTGATAATTCTTAACCAAACAGTTGATATTTCTGCACCCAACAGATTATTATTCTGAATCCAACAGTTGATAATGCTGCATCCAAAGGTTCTTTATTACTAGTATGCACACAGTAGTTCACAACAATTCTGCACCCAAAACGTTGATAATTCTGCACCTAACAGTTGATGGTACTGCACACAATAGTTGATAATGCTGCACTCAGCCGTTCAGAATGGAGTGTAACACAATGCGGTCCTGCATATATGCACGCGATCATAATCCTAGGCTACGAAGGTAGCTAGGTGAGATCACGTGGATATGACGTACATTGTAGTTTGAATATTGAAGTGAGGGCCGATCGCTCGTAGCTCCGAGAGTCTGGTTCTTGCTTCCAAGCTAAAAAGTCTGGTGTTTACTCTCGAGCTAGAGAGTCGTAGTTATTCCACAGATATATGATGAATTGTAAATAAAATGTAGAACTTTGAAGACTTGTTTCAAACAAAAGGTGACACTGGACTATTATGTCACATGGAGCACAAAAATGTGTGAATGTTGTATCCAACATTTGTTAATGCTGGACCCAACAGCTATGCATACTGCACCTAACAGTTGATATTACTGCAAAAAAAGAGTTGGTAATGCAACACCCAACAATTGATAACTATGCACCAACATAATTACGAGAATGCTGCATCGAACTGTTAATGATGCTGCACTCAATAGATGATAATGCTGCATAACTCAGCTGATAAATGCCGCACCAACATTTCAGAATGCTGCACCCTATAAGTGATTATGCTACACCCGGAGTTAATAATTCTGCACCCAACATTTTATAATGCTGCATTATGCTGCAAAATGAATGCGTTTGAAGATGTTGTATATTGTTTTCTTGCATACCGGACGTGTGTTTCCGGCCATGTGACCGGTGCTGGAAAAACTCATCTTACACCCCCATGTAAGATGAGTCACGCGCAACAACGCGCCACTTCTTATTTCTTTTATTGTACGGTTTATGAAAAGCATATTAAGCAATTTCAATAAAGCGGAATCAAAAATATATGTATACAATACTTTTAATTAAAATTGAAAATAAATAATCGTTAAAGGGCGACTTTTAAAGGAACTATCTGACGTCGACAGAGATTTAAGATTACTGCGCTTTATGACGTCAGTACACAACGTAGCGCGCGCTTTTTGGTAAAATGTATACAAGTGCGTTTTCAACGTCAATTTTTCAACAAATACATAATTTTAGGTATGCAAGAAAAAATATCAATCATGTTTTTCCGGTCCGGATCGAAAAATCCGACCCTCGGGCAAGCTGCGTGACCGGTAACTCGGCAAGCCTCGTTACCGGCTTACGCGCGTGCCCTCGGGTCGGATTTTTCTATCCGTACCGGAAACACATGATAGATACTTATAATGTAAAACTGATAGGCAGTTGTCAATTCTGTCAACTCAGAATATATTACGAAGACGCGACTTTGATAAGTAAAACAAGTGTGTAAATCGATTGTTCAGTTGTCCCTGGAAATAAAATATGCCATAGCGAAATGAAACCTTGACAATGTTAAATGTGTGTCCACGATGTGACATTGGCATTTTTTTTAATTATTTTTTTTTTAATAAGAAAGTAAAATACTGCTATTAATTTCTACACGAAGATGATATCCCAAGATGTTAAGTATACAATTTGAGCAAACTATTCTTTTGATAAACATTTATTTAAGGCTGCTTTCAAGTTAACAATAAAGACGTTTAAAACCAATAATGTATTATTACGTTTTTCAAAAGTTCAACTTTAATTATAATGATCTATGTCAATGATACCAATAAGTATATTTAAACAGTGAAATTTAAACGGTGCAATTAAACATAAGTGTTGACAAAAGGTATATTTAATAAATTGAACATAGAAACTACCCCTTCTCAATTTTGAACTATTAAATGTACAAAGTTATACATGTACATTCAATATTCAAAGGTCTTGCACTGCCCTTCAAAACTTTTTTTTTCTTTAACGAGATTAACCCTCGTGGGCAAATTTGTCGCTGGTCAGGAGGAGGGGTAAATTTACCCCCCGTTTATGTCATGTCATATATATATACACATAAATACCATTTGCCCCTGTGATATTTTGATTTCGGCAAGGTTACTAGTATCATTTACTCGATTATTCTGATTATTTTACAAAATTATAGGCAGGAAATTGAAATAAGTACATACTTATGTATTCTGTTCAAACTTGTATCGAAATTATGTGCAGAATGTGTCTAAAACAGCGACTCATACGTTTGATTACAGTATTTTCGTCTGATTGAACAATTTCTTTTCTGGGTGAAGCTATTTGGTCTCATTTCATTTGAGGCTCGTACGCAAGTAAATAATAGAGTGCTCACTTTTCAATGCGTATTCAAGAGCTTCCTCACTCCATTCAGCATATACGTTGTCCTTTTGAAGTTGTACATTTTGAAAAGCATACTTGATTTTTACTTTGTTTTAAAATGACCAGTCAGACAAATATGAAATATGAGTTTGAAGCTTGAATAACTAACAGTCTTTTAAAAAATGAGAGGAAATAGGACGTTCATATTAATTTCTCTAAATGCTGTTCAAATGACACGAACAACCCACATGGGCATATGAATTACCTACATGGATAAATTGACCCCACCTCTAGCATGGGACAAATGTCTTGCGGGGTATTTGTGTTTATATGACATGAATTACCTACATGAGCATATTGACCCCACCTCTAGCCATGAAACATAATGTCCGGCGGGGTATTTGTGATTACATGACATGAATTATCCACATGAGCATATTGACACCGCCTCTAGCCATGGGACATAATGTCCTGCGGGGTATTTGCGTTTATATGAAATGAATTACCCACATGGGCAAATTGACCCCACCTCTAGCCATGGGACATAATTCCCTGCTGGGTATTTGCGTTTATATGACATGAATTACCTACATGGATAAATTGACCTAACCTCTAGCCATGGGACAAATGTCTTGCTGAGTATTTGTGTTTATATTACATGAATTACCCAAATTGGCAAAATTAGTTAACCTCACCTCTAGCCATGGGACATAATGTCCTGCGGGGTATTTGCGTTTATATGACATGAATTACCCACATGGGCAAATTGACCCCACCTCTAGCCATGGGACATAATGCCCTGCTGGGTATTAGCGTTTATATGACATGAATTACCTACATGGATAAATTGCCCCACCTCTAACCATGGGACATAATGTCCTGCTGGGTATTAGCGTTTATATGACATGAATTACCTACATGGATAAATTGACCCCACCTCTAACCATGGGACATAATGTCCTGCTGGGTATTAGCGTTTATATGACATGAATTACCTACATGGATAAATTGCCCCACCTCTAACCATGGGACATAATGTCCTGCTGGGTATTAGCGTTTATATGACATGAATTACCTACATGGATAAATTGACCCCACCTCTAACCATGGGACAAATGTCTTGCTTGGTATTTGTGTTTATATGCACATATTTGTCCCTGAGGCGCGTACAGTTTCCGGGAAATTACAAAAACACACGAATAAGCGGAATTTTAGATTTCCGATGTGATGATATTAACTAAAATATGTTTTTGTTGATGGTATATAGTTACAAGTATATACAGTATATTTCCAGGAGTTTTACCTTGGGTGAGTTTAACACATTAACAATGGTTGATAATTATGTGTCGTCCAAAAATGCGAAATGTCTAACTTTTGTTTCCAACTTCTTCCTGATTCACAAAAGCTCGTTGATCATTATAACCAAAATGTCTTACAATCCTGAATTCCACAAAGGTCAACATGTCATCACAAAGTCTTGCTTGGAGTTCACTCATCACGCGTAGTCTTCTTGGAAAGAAAATGTGCAGTCGAATATATCTTATAACAAATAATATTAACCAGAACTAAATTAAGGAAGAATTTTGTTTTCATAAATTAAACCAGTGATATACTTCTTTGAGGAACACCCGCACTTGAAATAAAACCAAACTGAATAGTTTTATGAAAATCAATCGGCTTGGCATGCAATATTTTGAATGCATGTAAACAGGGAAAGAAAATGAAATTAACGATAAGGATCTCGTTAATGGTGAACTCAAAACATTAATAAGTGAAAAAATACAGTTATCTTGTGTTTTAAGAGGATATCGGAACACTCATCGACATATTTAATCATACTTATGATTCACTTCTGTTGAACGATAGTGTGGCTTTTGACAAACATTTTCTTTCATCGTATTAAAACAACATCACATGTGGTCTGTTTAAGTAGGTTCTTTTTAAACATCAATTCAAACAAGTACCATTCGTGGCAAACTTTGTCACCAATAGAAAACAGGATATTAAGTCCATTTTATTCAATTTGTTATCACAAATATACTTTTTCTGCGCTTAAATGGAAAATGTTTTGATGAATGATATAGGTAAAATTGAAAAACAAATAGTTTTTCCATACGAGTTGTTTAACAATTATTGCCGGGCAAGAATCACGAGCATTGCCGGGCAAGAATCAGGAGCATTGCCGGGCAAGAATCACGAGTCGATTGCCGGGCAAGAAACAGATCACGAGCATTGCCGGGCAAAAATCATGAGCATTGCCTAAAACAGATCACGAGCATTGCCAGGCAAGAATCACAAGCCTTGCCTGAAACAGATAACGAGCATAGTTGAGCAAGAATCACGATCATTGCCTGAAACAGATCACGAACATTGCCGAGCAAAAATCACGAGCATTGCCTAAAACAGATAACGAGCATTGCCCGGCAAGAATCACAAGCATTGTCGGGCAAGAATCACGAGCATTGTTTGAAACAGACCACGAGCATTGCCGGGCAAGAATCACGAGCATTGCCTGAACAGATCACGGGCATTGCCGGGCAAGAATCACGAGCATTGCCTGAACAGATCACGGGCATTGCCGGGCAAGAATCACGAGCATTGCCTGAACAGACCACGAGCATTGCCGGGCAAGAATCACGAGCATTGCCTGAACAGATCACGGGCATTGCCGGGCAAGAATCCCGAGCATTGCCGGGCAAAAATCACGAGCATCGCCTGAAACAGATCACGAGCATTGCCGGGCAAAAATCACGAGCCTTGCCTGAAACAGATAACGAGCATTGCCGGGCAAGAATCACGAGCATTGCCTGAAACAGATCACGAGCATTGCCGGGCAAGAATCACGAGCATTGCATGAAACAGATAAATAGCATTGCCTGACAAAAATCACGAGCATTGTCGGGCAAGAATCATGAGCATTGCCGGGCAAGAATCACGAGCATTGCCTGAAACAGATCACGAGCATTGCCGGGAAAAATTCACGAGCATTGCCTGACACAGACCACGAGCATTGCCGGGCAAGAATCACGAGCATTGCCGGGCAAGAATCACGAGCATTACCTGAAAAGAATCACAAGCATTGCCGGAAAAGAATCACGGAGATATTTAGCATTACATTATTTTTTCCGAGAAAAAAAATGAAATCTGAAAAAGGGGTATTGGGTTATTGCTTTTTCGCAAAATAGTAAGTCCAGTGAGAATAACTATTTAAAAACTTACAGAAAGTGTTTAAGAAAATATACCAATCTATTGCAGAAGTGCGTGAATCGTTCATAGCATGAAAGAAAACGTCAGAGAATACTTACTTTATGTTAACATAAAATAATCCTTCCTAGTCCACTGTTAAACTACTTGTTGGAGACAATAGTTGCGATATTGTCTCTGAAAAATATGAACATACATTTTAGACCTAATTTCTGATCAATATGAAAGTATTTGACATTTGTTGACACATATCGACCTCTTATTTGATAACCAACTACAAAATTATTATAATCAATATGGAATCATTACATACGTAAATTTCCATTTCAAATATGATATATATTCTAAAAGCGTAATATTTGTAGATGACAAAGGTTTTATTAACATTTGAAGATGAAAGCCTTTAGTGTCGAATCAAAAGAACACATTTTGAACAATTTAATAGAACTAATATTGAATCTGATTTTAATTATAGTGTTTATGCATATCAAATAGTGCAGGAAATTAAGCCTCGGTCAAATAAATATTTTTTCTATAAAACCGGGCTTCCTCGTGGGTAATTAAGAACACATGCAGACCAGTTTAAAGTTGATTTTAAAAGTTCATAGGGAAAGTAAGTTCTAACTATAGGCCAATCTATAACATATACATGTACATGAATATACGAAATAATCATCAAACAGGCTGTTCCGGAGAAAATGCCAAAATGGAAACATTATGAATTCGCTTAATAGTTATGAACTATTATAATGAATTTAAAAAATAAATTTGTATACAGTCTTTTACAAGAATTGTGTCAGTTAATTATACCAGGGTATTCTAGTGAGGTTATGTTTGAATAGTGACCATAATGTGGGATTTAACGTGAAATGATATGTCTCTTCAACTATTGTTCATATTTATAGTCTCCCTCAGTTTTTCCTTCTTGCAGCAGAACCGAACGACGACTTTAAAAACCTGTAAATTAATTTATAACATTTGATAACAGTCTTCAAGTATACGGTATGTTTGTTAAAGAAATTGATTCTGTGTGAATCCCGCTGATAAATACAATATTTATAATTTAATGGCAGTAAACACTCCTGACACTTATTGTTACAAAGTTCAAACTTTGGTCTATTACGATTGAAAGACAGTAACTTGTGTTTGTGTGTGTTTAAAACATAAGTTGAGTGTTTAAGTTTTCTTGAACTTCTTAGCATTGTGTATAAGATTACAAAAAGTATATTATTGTCGGAATGAAGTCGTGGTTATTGAGTCCGACGATGAAGTATATACGGACGGCATGAAACTGGTGAAGATAATTCTGTGATTTTGGCATTCTTGTGTTGTAATTGTCACACGAATCTGCATAATATGATGCTGTTGTGTTTTCTTTTAAGCATTTTTAGAAATGCGAGCATTGCGAATAAACTTTGAGAATTTACAGATTTACAGATGCGTTTTAATTCTTATATGAATATGACGTGGTTGCAAGTTTATATGTTTATAATTGAATTACCTACTGCATCAATTTGAGTTAAAAAAATATGAATGTGCACAGTTTTTTAACAGAATTCTTTACAAGTCGTATACATATGAAAGTAAACTATGCTGTACATGAGCTCATGATTAGAGGCAGGTCACACGGGTCCCTAAAAAAGGACACCACTACTGGAGTCTACCAAAAAAAAGGGATAGGATTTTTCCTATCATTTTGTTGTACATTATGTGTATCTACAATGTATGTGGTATTTTGCATGTGTGATCTTGTTTGG
Organism: Mya arenaria; assembly: GCF_026914265.1. Lineage (NCBI taxonomy): Eukaryota > Metazoa > Mollusca > Bivalvia > Myida > Myidae > Mya > Mya arenaria. The sequence goes on from NC_069127.1 coordinate 43,838,378, forward strand.
GCTGCATGACGTCATACATGTATCCTGCCCCAAATCTGGAAGCATTTACCTCCCTGCCCAAACATGGTTTGCACGGTACAAGCGTCGATGTTCGTCAAAGACATACGATAATCATTTCATTATCATTCGACACTGGGATTTCTCCGCTGCCCCATGTCCTGCAGAAAGAACGCATACCTGCTTGCCTTAGTCTAGACCAGGCAAGCGTCGTCTGGAATCCCTACCTGTGACATCGACCGCCTAGGACGCATAAGCCACATAAGGGGCGACTACAAATCATGGCAAGCCGAGACAAGAGTGCTGCGTCTCCGAAATACTGCAAAACCTTGAATTCCAGAGCATACGTGAGAAGCGCAGGCACCTGAGGATGACGTTATTAAACAGGGTGGTAAAAGGGCATGTCATGACCTGCATTGACATTGACGATTTTCTCAAATCTCAAAGACCTAATAGAACTATATAAGAGCTTAACAAACTTAAGACTACGCTTATACCAGCATTGTTGAGAATTCATTGAATAGCAACACCAAATGCTTTGTGCCTACTAAAGTTTATAAGAACTCATTCTTTGTAAGAACGGGGGGAGGGGGGTGGCGGGAAATAGTCCAAGTTAACTTTTTATGTAAATATAAATAAATACCCCCCCCCCCCCCCCTCATGCGAACACTTTATGCTATATTCATTTTGGTACTGTGAGGGCGCACGACGAAAGGTTACGCTCCTATTGTCATTGGTCCCAGGTCTTACGTCAATTCCTAGTTCGACCCGGAGAAGAGCTATTGACTGGAACAACCCGAGTGACAAATATAGTACATTTTGATACAGTGAACTCTAACAAAACGTGATTAAGTGCACGCCCTCCCCGTGGTGTTAAAGCCAGTATTGGACTCTACCACATGTGTATTATTCAAATTTAGAATCAGAAGATATGGTGGAATATAGCCTTGAATCGACCAATGAAATTATTCCATCTGGTCTTCTAATCTCTAATAAATCAAACATTGCAAGCATCATAAAATATCAATGATACTTATTTAAGTAAAGGTATCATATGTTGAAATGGTCTGCTAGGATATAGTTTGTCGTGATGAGCCCAAGAATGTCCAAAATTTCCATATATTTGAACCCGGAAATGCGATCCGGAAGTAGATGTGACTTGCAAAGGGAGATAACTATCAACACATGAATCAACACCGGTTCACGGATTTCCACATCAACAAAAATGTTCAGTGTTTACCAATGACAGTCATGATGAATATTGTATTATTGAGGCTAATTCATTACGTATTAGCCCTAGGTACATTTGTAAAACAATGTCTGTTGAAAATTCCGGCATTGCCATTCAACAAAACCGATTATTCTGTTGTCCAGTCTGATGCAAGACAGTTGAAAAAGCTGCCTCTGCATTTGGGACTTATTTTGTGTGAAAAGGAATTGTCGTATGCAGACATTGCTAGAACGATCGTGTGGTCATCTGCTATGGGAATAACATACATCAGTGTTTATGATTCAAACGGTAATGCTTTGTGACTTTTTGTTAGTTACAGTATCTACCTCTTTAGTCCAAATAATTGTACGTTGATGGATTTGTTTACGATTTTTGATACCGCAAATCCTTCACATACAGATTGTTTTGTACCAAAAGTGGGTAGTGATTCCGATCATGGCCGAGTTGTTACAATTATAATTACGTGTCTATCTCGAAGCTTCAAGTCAAGTCAAGTCAATATTTATTTATTGTCGGGTACTATCATCAACAGTTTAACATAAGCTTGTCGGAGGTGGCCGAGTTATTACAATTGGGTCGAGTTGTTCCGCTTGGCATAATTGTTGTTTGTGTCAGTCAAGTTTCATTTTATTGGAAAAGTAAATCATGTTTTTAATGCATTTAATGTTTGTTTTGTGCAAAATAGCTTTGCACTTACATGGTAAAATATGAATTTATTATCCATATAAAAAATTTCACTTAATACAATTTAAATATTTTTCAAACCCACCCGGTTTTTGCACATACCCGTTCAGATGTTAGGGATTGGAAGAATCATAAGAATAACACGTCTATTATTTTAGACTAGTACCTCTGATGCATATTCCTGAGCTTTTATTTGAAATTAAGGCTTAAACTTGCCCAATCGGGCAATATTGCTTAATAATCAGGCAACATGCTTGATAATAAGTCCATATGTAAAACAAAAGAAATCAACTGTATTGGTGAATAATTGATGTGTCAAAATTCAATGTTCATTTTAAACAACACTCACATAATCTGAATCAAAGGATGTTTCTACAGTACACTCAACGAGTTAGACCCACTTTCTGTTTCTCTCCGCGGATTTTCGCTATCGTCGCCAATACAGTGAATTTATCGAATGTCTGCATTCCTCGGAGTTTGAATTTAAGGCCCTTGGAGGGGGATCAGTCGACCGAAGAATAGCGAATGCGGCGTTCCTCGGAGGGGTTAACTCTGCGAAACTCTGCTGACACTTGATAAGAATCTACGCGAAAGTTAGTTTTTTTTATTAAAATTTTCAACCGATAAAGACTCCAGTAAATTGCTATTATTGTTTTTCCTCTGCCCGTTTTGCATGAAGTTAGCTTACCACAAGAATGCAGTGGTATTTCACTAGTTGCACATGCATCTTAAAACATGTTTTTGCTAATGATTGAATACATTGATAAACAAATTTCACCCGAGAAATGCTAGTTTACACATTTTCGGAAAATCAGGAGGTCAAACACACGTTCAAAGTTCACTGCGATGGTCGAAAGCCTTTTTGCCTTGTTTTCTGTGGAAAATTCCCTAATACCCCATAGCAATTTTTAACCACCAATATTAAATAGTGTATTCTACATTGTATTGATCACGCGCTTGACGTCAGAGGTCATGGTTCAGAATCGTGTAAAATGTTGGCTGCTTTATGATGCAATACAATTGGTGGCATTACTTTAATGATTCATTGTTTATTATTCAAGACAATATTCAATTGGTGTTTACAGACACAAATACAAATTAAACGTTGGTCAGAATATTTTACGATTAACAATGTGCATAAGCATAAAAAAAATACTTTTAAACAAGAATGATTTCTTGCTTATCTGATGAGACATGGAGTTCCGTTGCGGGATCATAAAATCGGACGATTTCCAACGCTATCGTTCATATCAAACTGGGCGGTAAGCCAGCCACTCGGAGGAACTCCGTGGGAATTAAGCGAGGGCAACAGTTTTACCCTCGGAGGAAATCCGCGATCATCGACTTTATCACTCAGAGTGAGTGTGGAAAGTGGGTCTAACTCGTTGAGTGTACTGTATGTAACAATTTTATGTCATCATGAAGTTTGTAATGCCAATAAAACAACACATTTAATGATCCGATTTAAATCAAGAAATAATACTTAAAGAAGTAACCACTTAAGGGGGGATGTACTTTATTTTATGATGCCAACAGCAGGGTAAATTATATGTCAGATTTTCAATGTGAGAATTACTCCCATTTGTCAGAAATATGTGAAACAATTTTAATTTCTGTTAGATTTTTTATAAGAAATGGATAACACAAAAAAGGAACACACTTTTTTGACCAGACATTTTGTTAGGTATTCAGAACACTTTCAATAATTAACAATTATTATTGAAGATTAAAACATGCATAACCCAAACTAATCGCTTTTTTATCGGGTCTTAAAACCGCTTTAAAGTATTTGATTAGGCACATATGTAAATGCACTGCCATTGACCCAGTGAAGAATTGTATGATTTTCAAGTGTTAAGTCAAAGACAAAGGACATGATCTGTTGTATGAAAAGTGTTAGTTTTATATTTATGTGCATTTGCTCCTCAACAAGGCCTCCAGTATTGGTTTGATTCCCGATCTTGGTAAATGTGAGATTGAAAGTCACCAAACAAGACATGGGTTTTCCCCAAAATCCCTTCATGCTTTTTACTTTCCATTTTTTCCACTCAAAACATTGTTTCAAAAGCATTATGTGTCAATGTTGTAATGATTGCATAGGGTTAAACAGTTAAAATGATACTTTAAATGCAGCTATTCCATATTTTTTTTAAATTTTATAATATTTTTATTCTTATTTTAGGAGTAATTAAAAGAAATGAACACTGTCTGGCATCAGAGTTGCAGAAACAGAGGGGATTACAAACAGATTCAGAAAAAAATAAATCTGATATACAGATCAACTCCGGTTGGAAGACACAAGGTATATTGCAGTAATAGTTGTCAATGATTACTCAGTCGTTGATTTTGTTTCCATTATTTGAATTTTAATGACATGTAGCATATGAGCAGCATTGTGCAATTTGGGCTTCAGACAATGAAAATAAATTAATTTAAAAAAAGTATCATCAAAATTTCTTTGTTTATGTTTCATACCTGTTCCGTGTTAGGATAAAAACTAAAACCGAAAACGATAAGCTAGTTGGAATATTCATATATTAATTAATTAATTGATAATTATTTAATATGTATGCGTGTATCTTATACAATTGTTGAGATATCATTATGAAAGTTTCGGTATAAGTTCAATCAAAATAGCAAATAATAAGTCTTTTAATAATAAGAAAATGTAGTTCTGTGAGTGGTATTAAGAACCAAAACAGATAATTCATTTGATTAAAACAATGAGGTTTCTCATCAAATACACACACACGCATGCACACATGCCAAACAGATTTACATTTAGGAGACTCACAACCAATAATTCATTAAGCAGATTACAACCGCCAAATTTCCATTAAAAAACGAAAACAACTGCCAAATTTCCATGTGGTGAAGAAAACTGTCAAATTTCCATTAAGGAACAAAAACAACTGCCAAATTTCCATTTAGTGCAGAAAACAGCTGCCAAATTTCCATTAAGTTACCAAAACAACCGCCAAATTTCCATTTAGTAACCAAAACAACCACCAAATTTCCATTTACCGTAAATGACTGGGTATAAGACGATAGGGGGTATTAGACGCAGGGAATAAAATCTGTGAAAAATCCGAGAAAAAACTTTTAATCTATGTTTTTGGTTAAAAGACGCATAGAAAAAATGTCAAAATCGTCCGGCATTTTCAGCCACCATGTTTGTTGACAGTGACAAAAAATTTTTTTTCGTGAAAATGGCGATGGTTATCTTTAAAACCATACAACCATACTGTCGAGAATGAAAAGTTATGTTATGCAAAAAATATTTTGACAGTGCCCAACTTTGCTTTTTTATATGTAAGTTTGATTATTGTTTAATTCAATTTATTATTCAAAATAATATTGAATACCGTAATTCACAAGAGTTCGGACACCATAAATTAATTATTTTTTTCGCTCTCCGAATACATAGAAAATTATCATTTTTACATTTTATTTACATGTTTGCTTAACCTGCCTTTTTTCTTCATGTTTGCTTTTTACCACTTATTAATTTATCCGTAGTAATCAATGGCTTGAAATTGACCTCAGAAAAAAAGTTCAAAAAATTGTTACTGGGTATTATACGCAGGTATTTTTTTGCATCAAAATCTGAGGAAAAAAAGTGCGTCTAATACCCAGTCATTTACGGTAGTGAAGAAAACAACCGCCAAATTTCCATTTAGTGAAGAAAACAACTGCCAAATTTCCATTTAGTAACCAAAACAACCGCCAAATTTCCATTAAGTAACCAAAACAACTGCCAAATTTCCATTTAGTAACCAAACCACTGCATTATTTCCATTCAGTAACCAAAACAACCGCCAAATGTACAATCCGGAAACCAAAACAACCGCCTAATATACAATCCGGAAACCAAAACAACCGCCAAATTTCCATTTAGTAACAAAAACAGTAAGCTAAAATTCCTAGTAATTTTCATTGGCCTTTTAATCAATTATGCAGCATTGAGCTAGGCTTTGTCTGGTAATTTAATTGTTAAGAATACCAAAAAATAAGCGTTAATCTCACTTATTGAGCAAGGACTACACTCATATTATGCAATATATAATTTATATTTCATATTCATCTTTTATATAAATTGCAAGATTATGGAGTTCATTACTTCTTATATATATTTTGTTGTGCATTTTTTGTTTATTTTCAGATAAATGTTCATCCAGGACAAATGTCTATCTTTTATCACAGCAAGATGGACGACAGTCCATTGTTGATGTGGCCAAAACTATATGTTGCCGAGTAAAGTCAAAACAGATGAAGGCTGCAGAATTAAATCCGCAGAGTTTAGATGTTATTTTTCAAGGTAAATGATGATAGATGAAGAATTGTTAGATAAAGTTATGCATCAGTGAATTGTAAGCACGCCCCCCCCCCCCCCCCCCCCCAGGTCCGGGGAATAGCGGAGACTTTGACTTTTGATTTAGCCAAGCCCGGGTAAAATCTCTGGCCTGCGGGGACGAACTGGAAGTAAGATCCCCACCAAATGCCCCGCACCCTAAGTAAGGCTCATTCCCCGCTATATTTGGCGCGAAGACACAACTACTGCATTCACCCGGCACTGCGGAGCCACCGGAAAAGTAAAAACACTGCCCATTTCCCCGGTATACTGTTGGACCTGGGGTGCATGTGGTTACAATTGACTGGTGCATTATATTATAATGAACAACAGCACTTATTTTATTTTCATTGCCTTTTTTTTTATTAGAGAAAAAAAAATTCAATGTAATTATTGTCATAGAAGTGGTGTGAGCACTTTTGACGCTGTTTTGGTCATAACTGGAAACAGAGATTGAGAAGAAATCAACATGAAACATGGAACACATGTTTACAATGGCGGTCAGTTTTGGATATTACTGTTCAATGATCAATGATGCAAGGTTCACATTAATTGCATATATATATATATTTATTTTTTTTCCAGAGGAATCGGGCTACCCAGATCCAGACATTATCATCCGGTTTGGGAGCGTGGAGTCCTTGCTGGGCTTCATGCCCTGGCATGTACGCCTCACTGAAATATTGTAAGTACACATCCTTTGTGGAACATGGCTTGAGAAGACATCCTATCAGTTCCTTATATAGGGTTTGAAGATCAGACAAAAACAATAACATTTGGACAGACCCTTTTGATTACTCATTGATTTCATAATCAAAATTTATTTACGTGAAATGAAAGGTAATGTTTTACAAATGTTATCTAAAGACTCATATCGTATTATAAAGAATGCCATTCCGGCTTGTTCGGCTTACCAGGATTATTTACAATCCTAGCCTTGTGAAAGTAAGAAACCTATTGGTCGTTGAAGAAGAGTGTTATATTACGGTACTATTTTTTTGTAAATGTTTCAAGAATTTTTTTTGTTTGATAATTATTGACATTTATGCATTTTACTATCACTTAAGACAGCAAAACAAGTTCTTGACTGTTTGTAGAAGGTATTGATTCCAGACAAACTATTTGAAAGAATCTCTAATTTATTATCAATTATGCTACATGTACATGTTTATGTGCTTTTTGTCAAAAATGTTAAAGGCTTTAGTTAAAGTTTAAGCATTACATGAAACAATTATTTCAATTGCAATTGCACATTGTACATGGAAGTGTGGATTCTTTTACAATTTATTTTGGATAAGACAAATCATTGACATTGTGTTTTTTTATTACCTTGATAGTTACTTCACCATTTAATTAAGAAAAAACCGTCCTTCTGCTTTGTGTTTTTTATGGCAATGTTGTGATTGATGAGAATTGTCCAATCAGTAAGCTTGGTACATGTATTGCCTGATTTACAAGTTCTGAGCAAAGCATGGTTTGATTGTTAAGATGTTCATGTTTATTTTTTGTTTCTTTTCAGATCTGTTCCATCTCATATAGGTCTTGAATATAAAGCGTTCAAGTCGGTGCTAGTCAACTATGGTAATACACACCAGAGGTTCGGCAAATGATGAAATATTAGTGCAGCGTAACCCTATTTCAGTGTGGTTTATCCATTGTGGTCACACAGTATCATTCATATAATTCCTTAGCATTTTGTGTATGTTGAGAGTGATGATGTTCCCATGTAAGAATGATTGCAAGTGTATTAGAAATAACTGGTTCACTCCTGACTTTTGACACTGTTTTTTACTTACACACAATTCAATTGATTAGATCAGAGAAAACCTACTATATGGCAGGCATGCACTTTATTAAAGAAAGCACATTGTTTGCCCTTTTTTCAATGTAAAATGTTTCAGTTCATTTTGAAAAAAAAATAAGAAAACAATTCTTTATCTGTTTAAAAATTGATAATTAAGATTTTCTATACAATTTTAGATATAACGCATCTATAAACTATTTCATATTCTGTGAGCAAACACATTTCTTTGGCTGTCATTGAAGTATTTATATTACCTTAACAATGGACATAGCAAGTGTAGGAAGTCCATCAAGAAATAGTTGTGGCTTACCTTCATATACTAGTAGTAGATTTATTGGGTCTGTTGTATAAATATACAGGTTTTTTTTTGTATTTTTGTGTCCATGGCATGGAATTCGGGTCATTCCATTACCATTTCAGTCCAAAGACAAACTGGCCTTGTCCATATTGGCCTACTTTTCTATAGTATTGTATATTAATTTTTCTCAGAAATATTCTCTGAACAAGAAAAGGATTTATACACCCTCTCAGTACTAGCATGTGGGTATAAAACAAAACAAATAAACAAAACATAATAAATATCAAAACAAATCTGGATTGAACTGAAGTGATATGAAATGAAATGTTGATGTTAAATTTCCACAATTTATTCAATAAATCTTATCCATAATCTGAAGGCCAAGTTAGACGTGGCCAAAATGGGAACTGGGCCAAAATATTATATAATTTTTCTTTTTGGAATCAATTAATGGTTATCCTTTTATTCATAAAATCACATACTAATCATGAACAGGACACATAATGAAGAAGAAGATCATGATATACAACTATTTCATCTTAAAACATCGCATATATACGTGATAAATATAACTTTTGTTATTTTGCTGACTGGTCCAAATTGACCAGATAGCCTGTTATGGAACCTTGCTGTCTCCCCATCAATATGTAGATGCTGATAGGCTTTACTTGCTGTCTGCCTTCATTTTTAATAGAATGGTATGTACACATATGCAGTATTTCAACCTAGTACATGTACACGTAAAACATGACATAACCCCTGAAATATTGTTTTTTTATTGATAAAAATTATTGTTGGGGCTTTTTATCGCTAATAAGGTTTTTCTTTTTAAGCTACTTTTATTATTATTTAAACTGATGCTAAATGTTAAGTGACCAGTGTCATTTTAAGTACTCATGTCCACTTGGTTGTCAGCAAATCTTAATGTTAGTGAGTGTGTGATTTTAAACTGCATTAAACTGTACTTTATATAGTTTGCTGCTTATAATAGTATTACATCAATTCATTTATACTATCAATTTGTTGGTTAAGCATCATAAATAGTTCTGTATGCAGTACTTGTTTTCTACATGTTTATTATTGTTAATATTGAGGGATGTAGGTTTAATTTTTTTGTGGTTATTTTTGCCAATATTTGCAATTCCAGGACACAGCAAAATCAAAACTTCACTGAAGGAACTAAATGATTATACAAAAAAATATAAAATCTACAAATATAAAATCTACTTTATTTGCAAAATTTATTCATATCATGGCATTAAGAATTCGTAACATAATGAAAATTGTAAAAAAAACATGAATAGTCGTGAAAAAGGGCAAGTTGTATTACGGTATGTAAAGTATTTGGTTAGTTAGTGTCATAGTGTAGATGTGTATAACAGCAGCCAATACAATGTTAAGAGTGATACAGATAATTTAATAGTTGACAGTAGTGTTTATTGAAAGCCCTACATTTATAATGCATTAAGATGCAATTCTACAACAATCTTAAATATGAAATAGATTTATATATCTCACCATTCTTTTTAAAGAACAAAACCTATTGGCATGTTTTTTTTTAATAGCTTTATGATAAAATCTTGTTAAAATTTTGTTTGAAGATAAATACACTGTGATAAAATCTTGTTAAAATTTTGTTTGAAGATAAATACACTGTCAATATATGAATAGTTCATGCCTCATGAAAATCTTGGCTTAGCTTAAATGGTAATGTACGATGTTTCCTACTTGTGCAGATGTGAATGTGTGGCTGTGTAATTGTGAAGGAAGCCATTATCAATGTCTTCATGTTAGGTGTATTGTTTGCGCAAAGAATCTATAATAAAATATAGCTATATTAAATATGGTCGTTGAAACTAAGGTTGAAATTGTGGAAATATTCACAATGTATTTTATAGAAAGAAAACATGAATAAATATTGTAAAACGAAAACATTGTTTCATTGCCCAGTAAATAATATGTAAGAACTGCATCTTCTTGAGGGTACTAGCATAAAATCTCAACCAGTAAATAATATGTAAGAACTGCATCTTCTTGAGGGTACTAGCATAAAATCTCAACCTGAGAAAGTTAATTTGAGGAAAGCGATTTAACTCTTACATGAAATTAAGATGCAGTATTTATTTTGTTATACCAAACATATATAAAATGTTTTCAAGAGCTACATTTCGACACTACACAAGCATTTAGATTGTATCATTCAGGTGAATCATGCGTCTAATGATTTGGATCAGTATCACTTTTCAAGATGATGCTGAAGTCATAGTTATACTGTGCATCACAAAGTGAAATGGGGGCTTTATAGGAATCGGTCCTTAATAACCTACCTTCGAGGTAAGGTCATAGCAACCTTCAGAACCAATTATGTTTTGCTATACAAGCCTTACTGATGATATTTTGTGGCTGGTCCATATTTTTGTCGTACAATGTTTGATTCATGTCCGTTAATCAATATTTACACCTCAACCTCCATTCCTTAAATGAACTGCCTTTTGGCAATTGCGTTTATCAATCGATGAACACAACATCTTCGGATATGTTCGGATCGCAATTAATCACATAACAATATACATGATTTTGTTATTGTTTGCATTGTGTCCGCAGGTCCCAAAAAATATAAATCAACATTTTAGAAAGTGTTAATTTATTAAATTTTAAATGTATTGTTGCCATAAGTGTTTCAATTTAACGTTTAAAAGTGATTTCAAGTGGTTGGAACTTTTTTTCCCTGCGTCATTAGAAAAAATGTTTCCGGTTACAGTCGGGTCGTTCTATTTACAGAATGGGTAAGAAAGGATTACTGAAAGATTTTCTAAAATGAAATGAAGTATTTTTTTAACAATTATTGAATAAACTAATGAACTATTGGTGTAAATATAAGTAATGAATTGCGGGATTGATGACATTATCGGAGATATGAACGCAATTGAGCTGGTCAGAGTATGCGTAGAGTCCTTTGGACTGGTTGATGGGGGATATTGCACGTGTTTGCCCGGCATGTATGGCGCATTCTCTGGTCTCATCATTGTGAAGATAGATGTTGGCCACAGTCCTGAACCTTAAATATTCAACAGCAGAAAATAAATGACCTTATATTTGTATCTCAAATTTTTTAACGACACCGCCCACCCGTTTATGTCAATCTATAACCCAGAATCTTTCTATGAAAAATCCAGCATATTAAATCAGAATTAAACCAAACTTCACAAACTTGCAGAGAAGAATGGGCTCATCTCAAAGGTAAAGGTCACACTAAGTGGTCAAAAGAGTCTGATATGGAATTTCATATTTACAATTTGTGTCCCAGCTGTTACACCCATTTACTTGGATCTCAACTTAACACAGAATTGTGTAACAGCATGGGAAGATGTGTTGCTCTAAGATTTATGCTCTGATCTCGAAGGTTGAGGCCAAAGTGAATGGAGCCAATGGAGCTCCAGTCAAACTTCACAGAATTGTGTAGCACCATGGGAATGTTTCGCCCCTAAAACTCCAGCTCTCATATCAAAGGTCAAGGTCATCGTTGAAGGTCTATTTAGTTTAAGTGCCAATCTTGGGGTATTTGTCAGAGTCAGTTCCACTCCTATGACAAGCTGACTACTAAAGGGTGATTTTTAAACAAAAGCTAGCATATTTAAGGCATTGGTCAATGTTGAACTGTATTTTGATTGTTGAAGGAATCACTGGTATCTTATTTGTTCTACTGAGACAGTCAGAACATCATACCATGTCATTACTGTTCAATACCTTTAAGAAAGCAAGCAATGCAGTTGAGGTATTAAGCATTGTTTATTTGATCTTTCATTTTGATTAACAAGCTTTAGTCTCAATGTATCAAAATTCTACAAACACATACAGGATACAGGATAAATATACAAGAATATATGTACATATTTTCATCTATGATCTGTGATAAAACACCCGATGCTACCCAGTTGCTATAGCTTTTATGAATGTTAAACACTGAGCTAACAAATAAATCCTAAAAATATACGAGTAAAAGGGAAATTTATTATTTTTGAAGTTGAACAGAAGATATGTCATTTAAAAATTCAAGTAACATGTCATCGGGTAAATGAAATGAATGAAACTCAAAAACAAGTCAGTTCTTTTTACTTTAACAAGGAGATTCGTAACTGTCATCATTTCAGTCCATCAACAATGTTAAGCATAACCAGTATCAACTAATAGATCCCGAGGTTGATGGGGGATGTTGCAAGTGTTTGCCCGGCACGTATCGCGCATTCTCTGGTCTTGTCATTGTGAAGGTAGATGTTGGCCACGATCCTGAACCTTAAATATTCAACAGCAGGAAATAAATGACAAATACCGATTTCTTTAGTAAATCGTTCACCAGCTCATCTGTTAACAAATCATTGTTCTACAAAAAAAGATCTTCAAGAAAACTTCATTTTGAAGTGTGCTGGACCTAGGGCTTGCCTGTTTCTTTCAAGAAAGGCCAGTGCTATACACTGGACCTAAGGGTTGCCTGTTTCTTTCAAGAAAGGCCAGTGCTTTACACTGGACCTAAGGGTTGCCTGTTTCTTTCAAGAAAGGCCAGTGCTATACACTGGACCTAAGGGTTGCCTGTTTCTTTCAAGAAAGGCCAGTGCTATACACTGGACCTAAAGGCCGCTTTTTCTTTCAAGAAAGGCCAATGCTATACACTGGAACTAGTCACTGGACCTAAGGGCTGCATTTTTCATTCAAGAAAGGTCAGTGCTAAACATTGGTATATGTAAGAGTAAAACGTTACGTATTTAAAATTCCTGATATGATGAGAATAGAAAAAAACTTGAAGACTACCATAAAGCTTTAATTCTAGCCTCATTTTATGTGTAACTAGCATACATTTCTCAAAATATAGAAGCATTACCTGGAGACTTTCAACTAGTACAAGACTTTCAACTAGTACATGAAGATATAAACATTAAGTCTGAAATCACACAACCACTGACCAGTCACCTTTCAATCGCACAACCACTGACCATTTACCTTTCAATCACACAACCACTGACCATTTACCTTTCAATCACACAACCACTGACCATTTAACGTTCAATCATACAACCACTGACCAGTAACCTTTCAATCACACAACCACTGACCATTTATCTTTCAATCACACAACCACTGACCATTTACCTTTCAATCACACAACCACTGACCATTTACCTTTCAATCACACAACCACTGACAATTTATTTTTCAATCACACAACCACTGCCCAGTAACCTTTCAATCACACAACCACTGACCATTTATCTTTCAATCACACAACCACTGACCATTTATCTTTCAATCAAACAACCACTGACCAGTAACCTTTCAATCACACAACCACTGACTATTTACCTTTCAATCACACAACCACTGACCATTTACCTTTCAATCACACAACCACTGACCATTTACCTTTCAATCACACAACCACTGACCATTTACCTTTACATCACACAACCACTGACCTTTTACCTTTCAATCACCCAACCACTGACCATTTACCTTCAATCACACAACCACTGACAATTTATCTTTCAATCACACAACCACTGACCATTTACCTTTCAATCACAACCACTGACCATTTACCTTTCAATCACACAACCACTGACCATTTATCTTTCAATCACACAACCACTGACCAGTAACCTTTCAATCACACAACCACTGACCATTTATCTTTCAATCACACAACCACTGACCATTTACCTTTCAATCACACAACCACTGACCAGTAACCTTTCAATCACACAACCACTGACCATTTACCTTTCAATCACACAACCACTGACCATTTACCTTTCAATCACACAACCACTGACCATTGACTTTTCAATCACCCATCTACTGACCATTTACCTTTCTATAACACAACCCCTGACCATTTACCTTTCAATCACACTACCATTGATCATTTATCTTTCAATCACACAACCACTGATCAGTCACCATTCAATTACACTACAACAGACCAGTCACCCTTTAATAACTCAACCACTGACCTGTCACCTTTCAATAACACCACCACTGACCAGTCACCTTTCAATAACAACACAACTGACCAGTCACCTTTCAATAACACCACCACTGACCATTTACCTTTCAATCACACAACCACTGACCATTTACCTTTCAATAACACAACCACTAACCAGTGACCTTTCAATAACACTACAACTGACCAGTCACCCTTTAATAACTCAAAGACTGACCATTTATCATTCAATCACACAGCCACTGACCAGTTATCTTTCAATAACACAACAACTGATCAGTCACCTTTCAATAACACTACAACTGACCAGTCCCTTTCAACAATGTCAGTCACCTGTCAATAATACAACCACTGACCAGAAACCTTTCAATGACACGAAAACTAACTAGTAACCTTTCAATAGCACTACCACTGACCAGTCACCTTTTAATAACAATACAACTGACAGGTCATCTTTTAATAACACAACCACTGACCAGTCACTTTCAAATAACACTACAACTGACCAGTAACCTTTCATAAACACTATCACTGGCCAGTCACCTTTTATTAACACAAACACTTTCCAGTCATCTTTCAATAACACTACCACTGACCAGACACCTTCCAATAACACTACAACAGACCAGTCACCTTTTAATCACACTACAACTGACAAGTAACCTTTCAACAACACCACAACTGACAAGTAACCTTTTAATAACACTTCCACTGACCTGTCACCTTTAAATAAAGCAAACATTGACCTGTAACCTTTCAATAACACCACAGCTGGCCAGTCACCTTTTAATGACACTAATCTGACCAGTCACCTTTCAATAACACTTCAGCTGACCAATCACCTTTCAATAACACAACAACTGACCAGTCACCTTTCAATAACACTACCACTGACCAGTCACCGTTCAATAACACTACCACTGACCAGTCACCTTTCAATAACGCTACTTCAAACCAGTTACCTTTCAATAACACTACCACTGACCAGTTACCCGGTATCTATCAATGCTCTGTCTTAACAGTTAAATTGTTTTTTTTTATCTTAATCTACTAAGCATTTATTATTGTATAAAAGAGTATCTAGGAATAATCAACATGTCCAACACACATGTCTTAGCATTTTCCAAGAATCTATTTATTTCAATTCTGAATCATGCTCATAATTTTATTAATACAACTATACACTTCAAAACTATTTAAGAAGTATTTATCATGCTTCAATTATAACTTGAAACAACATGTCTTTAGTATAATAAATGATTATGATCAATGACTTATGAACTTTTTGAGTGATAACATTGGTACTGAATTAAGAACAGCACGTGAACTGTAAATGTGATGGGAAGATGGCAAGAGTGAAAGTGAAACTCAGTTAATAAAACCAAACACCAAACATTTAACATGTAACTAATGTGAGATGTACTAAACAAGTTTACCATTTTCACCTCGCCTAATGGGCTGAAACTGTATAGCAATTATATAAGGAATAAATGAAAACATGAAACTACACCTATATTCTTAAGCTACTAGTCAAAGTGCATCTTAAACAAATAAATGTAAAACATAAAGATGTCGTAAAGCACTTAAAAATGTAAATTAAATTTATTACAAAAGAATGTATCATATATTATTTATTGAATAATTTGGAAAAGGGCTAATTTTAACTGCAACTCATCTCAGCACAAAATTTTCAGTTTTAATATACTACTTAAAATTGTTGTATTGAAAATTTGTATATTATATAGAACTTAAGGTTTATCCATGGGTTTTCTTAATGTACAAGGAATGTAATCTTCATACAAAAACTGCTTTATGGAGGGATTACTGCTGGTGTATGTGAAAACCAAGTAAACCTGTTTTCAGACATGAAGAACATGTGCAGTTTTTTTTTGTATTTTTCATAATTATATATATCATTTAGGCTAATGCTTGAAAGATTGAATTTCCAACAAAACATAACGTGTTCATATAAAACTTGTGTTTATGGTTTATTGCTACCTCCCCATGACTACATACTTGACTCTGAGCTGTGTGCAGATGTGTCCAGGGTGGCAGCGGCTCTCTCCGCAGACATAGCCTCCAGTTTCTCTGTGTAGAAACCATTGAAGTCCAGTCTGTGAAGAGGATTGTAATGCCAAGTGAGGTCATTTATTGTCTGGTTCTATTAACAACAAACAAGATTTGTAAAGAAGTCAGCTTATTACCAACAAGAACTGTGTAGAATGACTTCAATGGTGTTATACCTTACATTATAAATTCATCAGAATTAAGGCAAAATTAGAGATGGCCTCAACAAACTCCAGAAAGTATCTGCACTAGGTAAAACTTTCCTATCTTTTATAGTGAAGATGCAGAGATCGGTGCCTGACATACGTTTGGTTTACCATGGGTGGCTGTCTTGACACACTTAGTTGGGATGCAAGTTAATGCAGGGGTGTTTCTGAATCCATGTGTGCTACACGATCATGTATAATATTTGATTACAACGTAAACTCTTTAATCTTTTCTATTTTGTTTCAAAAAGGAAGTGCATCCTTCAATCTTCACATTCAATCTTGTATTCAGACTTGTATTTCTTGGCTGTTTTGTTTTTTTGTAATTGTGTTGGTATCATATTGTACATGTTTTACCAATGTTACCATTGTTGCTTTTGCACATTTGTAATATACATATTTTTTTGTCTTGGGATGATGGCCTTTTGCAAAAAGGTATTGAACTTGAACTACTGGTAGTGAACTCCCTCACACTTAAATGCACCTATAGAGAATATCGAGGAGTCTGACTACCTCATTACTGGTAGTGAACTACCTCACACTTAATAGAATATTAAGGTGTTTGACTCCCTCATTACTGGTAGTGAACTCCCTCACACTTAAAAGAATATTGAGGAGTTTGACTCCCTCATTACTGGTAGTGAACTCCCTCACACTTACCTATAAAGAATATTGAGGAGTTTGACTCCTTCATTACTGGTAGTGAACTCCCTCACACTAACCTATAAAGAATATTGAGGAGTTTGACTCCCTCATTACTGGTAGTGAACTCCCTCACACTTACTTATAAAAATATATTGAGGAGTTTGACTCCCTCATAACTGGTAGTGAACTCCCTCACACTTACCTATAGAGAATA
The DNA here is from genome assembly GCF_026914265.1 of Mya arenaria. Lineage (NCBI taxonomy): Eukaryota > Metazoa > Mollusca > Bivalvia > Myida > Myidae > Mya > Mya arenaria. The sequence goes on from NC_069127.1 coordinate 43,855,873, forward strand.
TTGAGGAGTCTGACTACCTCATTACTGGTAGTGAACTACCTCACACTTAATAGAATATTAAGGTGTTTGACTCCCTCATTACTGGTAGTGAACTCCCTCACACTTAAAAGAATATTGAGGAGTTTGACTCCCTCATTACTGGTAGTGAACTCCCTCACACTTACCTATAAAGAATATTGAGGAGTTTGACTCCCTCGTTACTGGTAGTGAACTCCCTCACACTAACCTATAAAGAATATTGAGGAGTTTGACTCCCTCGTTACTGGTAGTGAACTCCCTCACACTTACTTATAAAAATATATTGAGGAGTTTGACTCCCTCATTACTGGTAGTGAACTCCCTCACACTTACCTATAAAGAATATTGAGGAGTTTGACTCCCACGTCACTGGTAGTGAACTCCCTCACACTTACCTATAAAAAATATTGAGGAGTTTGACTCCCTCGTTACTGGTAGTGAACTCCCTCACACTTAATGAATATTAAGGTGTTTGACTCCCTCATTACTGGTAGTGAACTCCCTCACACTTAAAAGAATATTTAGGAGTTTGACTCCCTCATTATTGGTAGTGAACTCCCTCACACTTACCTATAAAGAATATTGAGGAGTTTGACTCCTTCATTACTGGTAGTGAACTCCCTCACACTAACCTATAAAGAATATTGAGAAGTTTGACTCCCTCATTACTGGTAGTGAACTCCCTCACACTTACCTATAAAGAATATTGAGGAGTTTGACTCCCTCGTTACTGGTAGTGAACTCCCTCACACTTACCTTTAAAGAATATTGAGGAGTTTGACTCCCACATTACTGGTAGTGAACTCCCTTACACTTACCTATAAAGAATATTGAGGAGTTTGACTCCCTCGTTATTGGTAGTGAACTCCCTCACACTTAATAGAATATTAAGGAGTTTGACTCCCTCATTACTTGTAGTGAACTCCCTCACACTTAAATGCACCTATAGAGAATATCGAGGAGTCTGACTACCTCATTACTGGTAGTGAACTACCTCACACTTAATAGAATATTAAGGTGTTTGACTCCCTCATTACTGGTAGTGAACTCCCTCACACTTAAAAGAATATTGAGGAGTTTGACTCCCTCATTACTGGTAGTGAACTCCCTCACACTTACCTATAAAGAATATTGAGGAGTTTGACTCCTTCATTACTGGTAGTGAACTCCCTCACACTAACCTATAAAGAATATTGAGGAGTTTGACTCCCTCGTTACTGGTAGTGAACTCCCTCACACTTACTTATAAAAATATATTGAGGAGTTTGACTCCCTCATAACTGGTAGTGAACTCCCTCACACTTACCTATAGAGAATATTGAGGAGTCTGACTACCTCATTACTGGTAGTGAACTACCTCACACTTAATAGAATATTAAGGTGTTTGACTCCCTCATTACTGGTAGTGAACTCCCTCACACTTAAAAGAATATTGAGGAGTTTGACTCCCTCATAACTGGTAGTGAACTCCCTCACACTTACCTATAGAGAATATTGAGGAGTCTGACTACCTCATTACTGGTAGTGAACTACCTCACACTTAATAGAATATTAAGGTGTTTGACTCCCTCATTACTGGTAGTGAACTCCCTCACACTTAAAAGAATATTGAGGAGTTTGACTCCCTCATTACTGGTAGTGAACTCCCTCACACTTACCTATAAAGAATATTGAGGAGTTTGACTCCCTCGTTACTGGTAGTGAACTCCCTCACACTAACCTATAAAGAATATTGAGGAGTTTGACTCCCTCGTTACTGGTAGTGAACTCCCTCACACTTAATGAATATTAAGGTGTTTGACTCCCTCATTACTGGTAGTGAACTCCCTCACACTTAAAAGAATATTTAGGAGTTTGACTCCCTCATTATTGGTAGTGAACTCCCTCACACTTACCTATAAAGAATATTGAGGAGTTTGACTCCTTCATTACTGGTGGTGAACTCCCTCACACTAACCTATAAAGAATATTGAGGAGTTTGACTCCCTCATTACTGGTAGTGAACTCCCTCACACTTACCTATAAAGAATATTGAGGAGTTTGACTCCCTCGTTACTGGTAGTGAACTCCCTCACACTTACCTTTAAAGAATATTGAGGAGTTTGACTCCCACATTACTGGTGTGAACTCCCTTACACTTACCTATAAAGAATATTGAGGAGTTTGACTCCCTCGTTATTGGTAGTGAACTCCCTCACACTTAATAGAATATTAAGGAGTTTGACTCCCTCATTACTGGTAGTGAACTCCCTCACACTTAAATGCACCTATAGAGAATATCGAGGAGTCTGACTACCTCATTACTGGTAGTGAACTACCTCACACTTAATAGAATATTAAGGTGTTTGACTCCCTCATTACTGGTAGTGAACTCCCTCACACTTAAAAGAATATTGAGGAGTTTGACTCCCTCATTACTGGTAGTGAACTCCCTCACACTTACCTATAAAGAATATTGAGGAGTTTGACTCCTTCATTACTGGTAGTGAACTCCCTCACACTAACCTATAAAGAATATTGAGGAGTTTGACTCCCTCGTTACTGGTAGTGAACTCCCTCACACTTACTTATAAAAATATATTGAGGAGTTTGACTCCCTCATTACTGGTAGTGAACTCCCTCACACTTACCTATAAAGAATATTGAGGAGTTTGACTCCCACGTCACTGGTAGTGAACTCCCTCACACTTACCTATAAAAAATATTGAGGAGTTTGACTCCCTCGTTACTGGTAGTGAACTCCCTCACACTTAATGAATATTAAGGTGTTTGACTCCCTCATTACTGGTAGTGAACTCCCTCACACTTAAAAGAATATTTAGAAGTTTGACTCCCTCATTATTGGTAGTGAACTCCCTCACACTTACCTATAAAGAATATTGAGGAGTTTGACTCCTTCATTACTGGTAGTGAACTCCCTCACACTTACCTATAAAGAATATTGAGGAGTTTGACTCCTTCATTACTGGTAGTGAACTCCCTCGCACTAACCTATAAAGAATATTGAGGAGTTTGACTCCCTCATTACTGGTAGTGAACTCCCTCACACTTACCTATAAAAAATATTGAGGAGTTTGACTCCCTCGTTACTGGTAGTGAACTCCCTCACACTTACCTTTAAAGAATATTGAGGAGTTTGACTCCCACATTACTGGTAGTGAACTCCCTTACACTTACCTATAAAAAATATTGAGGAGTTTGACTCCCTCGTTATTGGAAGTGAACTCTCTCACACTTAATAGAATATTAAGGAGTTTGACTCCCTCATTACTGGTAGTGAACTCCCTCACACTTAAAAGAATATTGAGGAGTTTGACTCCCTTATTACTGGTGGTGAACTCCCTCACACTTACCTATAAAGAATTTTGAGGAGTTTGACTCCCTCGTTTCTGGTAGTGAACTCCCTCACACTTACTTATAAAAATATATTGAGGAGTTTGACTCCCTCATAACTGGTAGTGAACTCCCTCACACTTACCTATAGAGAATATTGAGGAGTCTGACTACCTCATTACTGGTAGTGAACTACCTCACACTTAATAGAATATTAAGGTGTTTGACTCCCTCATTACTGGTAGTGAACTCCCTCACACTTAAAAGAATATTGAGGAGTTTGACTCCCTCATTACTGGTAGTGAACTCCCTCACACTTACCTATAAAGAATATTGAGGAGTTTGACTCCTTCATTACTGGTAGTGAACTCCCTCACACTAACCTATAAAGAATATTGAGGAGTTTGACTCCCTCGTTACTGGTAGTGAACTCCCTCACACTTACTTATAAAAATATATTGAGGAGTTTGACTCCCTCATTACTGGTAGTGAACTCCCTCACACTTACCTATAAAGAATATTGAGGAGTTTGACTCCCACGTCACTGGTAGTGAACTCCCTCACACTTACCTATAAAAAATATTGAGGAGTTTGACTCCCTCGTTACTGGTAGTGAACTCCCTCACACTTAATGAATATTAAGGTGTTTGACTCCCTCATTACTGGTAGTGAACTCCCTCACACTTAAAAGAATATTTAGAAGTTTGACTCCCTCATTATTGGTAGTGAACTCCCTCACACTTACCTATAAAGAATATTGAGGAGTTTGACTCCTTCATTACTGGTAGTGAACTCCCTCACACTTACCTATAAAGAATATTGAGGAGTTTGACTCCTTCATTACTGGTAGTGAACTCCCTCGCACTAACCTATAAAGAATATTGAGGAGTTTGACTCCCTCATTACTGGTAGTGAACTCCCTCACACTTACCTATAAAAAATATTGAGGAGTTTGACTCCCTCGTTACTGGTAGTGAACTCCCTCACACTTACCTTTAAAGAATATTGAGGAGTTTGACTCCCACATTACTGGTAGTGAACTCCCTTACACTTACCTATAAAAAATATTGAGGAGTTTGACTCCCTCGTTATTGGAAGTGAACTCTCTCACACTTAATAGAATATTAAGGAGTTTGACTCCCTCATTACTGGTAGTGAACTCCCTCACACTTAAAAGAATATTGAGGAGTTTGACTCCCTTATTACTGGTGGTGAACTCCCTCACACTTACCTATAAAGAATTTTGAGGAGTTTGACTCCCTCGTTTCTGGTAGTGAACTCCCTCACACTTTCCTATAAAGAATATTGAGGAGTTTGACTCCCTCGTTACTGGTAGTGAACTCCCTCACACTTACCTATAAAGAATATTGAGGAGTTTGACTCCCTCGTTACTGGTAGTGAACTCCCTCACACTTATCTATAAAGAATATTGAGGAGCTTGACTCCCTCGTTACAAGTAGTGAACTCCCTCACACTTACCTATTAAGAATATCCTTCATTACTGGTAGTGAACTCCCTCACACTTACCTATAGAGAATATTGAGGAGTTTGACTCCCTCATTACTGGTGGTAAACTCCATGATTTTATCCAGGAGTTCAAGGAGGAGACGGGAGAAGTTGGAATCAAAGTTGCCGATTGTTCGTTCAAAATTCTCGTTCCTTACCAAGTCATCTACATGCTCTGACAATACCTGAATGTATCCAGTAAACAGATTATATTAATTAAATTATCCCTCAATAACTTCTACACACTAAACACTGAATATCAACCCTATAAGGATTCCTTGCAATTGTTACCAAACACAAAAAACTAATCAGTTGGTTTGTTCTGCAAATATAGCTCTGGCCCAAGAACATTGCTTGCGACTTCTTCATGTCTATTCCCAAGAAAATTGTTAAATTAAACAGGTTTCATGTGAATTTTCAAAAATATTTTAACACAAGTTTACAAATTAAGGTCCAACCTTGGCCTTTTGTTTGTGTTTTTCAGTTGTTCGTGACCTGTCCCTGCTCCCAGAATCCCCCAGTAAGTCATTCATCTGAACCTCTGTTGTGTGACCAAGTCTCTGGAAAACAACATTTATTTAGTCATTTGCAATCTTAGTTTTAAAATTTACTAATGTTAACACTAATTAATCAAGGGCAAACCCAGCTGCGGTAAATACTTTTGCAGCCACTCCCCTGGGTAGAAAGCAGTACTCTTGCCCAATAATAAAGCACACAAGAACATGCCTGAGATGGGGCTCAAACATAGGACCTCTTGAATGAGAGGCAGTCACATACATAAATACCATTCAAAAATCACTTATAGATGTAATTTTTTTTTTTTTTTAAATGCATATGATGTTTAACAGCTCTGCATAAACCTTTGTTTTACTTGGTAAAAAAGTGAATAAAACACATTAGAACACCATGTTTATGTGGGCGCATGCAATCTGATGCACATTATTTCCTTAATTTACGCTCTGCATGAGGATCTGAGGACGGCCCATACAAGGTAACCTTCTCATGTTTTTTTCGTCAATCCGGACGTTTTTTTCATCAGACTATCAGTAGCCTACTTTTGAATTTATCCAGTATTCATGAGGTATCAGTAGCCTACTTTTGAATTTATCCAGTATTCATGAGGATATTCAGTTTGGAAATTTAGCTTGAATCTGAAAGTCAATTTGTGAAATCTAAAATAGCTCAATCAGTAGAACTTCTTGAACAAAATGAAAATTGCCAATAGCACTTCCAATTCTTGAGCATAATAGAAAATGCTGAGTAGCGTTTCTAACTGTCGAAAATAATGAATATTGCCAGTAGTGCTTCCAATTCTCCAGCATAATGATTGTGGCCAGTAGAGCTTCCAATTGTCGAACATGATGAATATTGCCAGGAGAACTTCCAATTGTCGAACATGATGAATATTGCCAAGAGAGCTTACAATTGTCGAACATGATAAATATTGCCAGGAGTGCTTCCAATTCTCCAGCATAATGATTGTGGCCAGTAGAGCTTCCAATTGTCGAACATGATGAATATTACCAGGAGAACTTCCAATTGTCGAACATGATGAATATTGCCAGGAGAGCTTCCAATTGTCGAACATGATGAATATTGCCAGGAGAACTTTCAATTGTCGAACATGATGAATATTGCCAGTAGAGCTTCCAATTGTCGAACATGATGAATATTGCCAGTAGAGCTTCCAATTGTCGAACATGATGAATATTGCCAGGAGAGCTTCCAATTGTCGAACATGATGAATATTGCCAGTAGAGCTTCCAATTGTCGAACATGATGAATATTGCCAGTAGTGCTTCCAATTCTCCAGCATAATGATTTTGGCCAGTAGAGCTTCCAATTGTCGAACATGATGAATATTGCCAGGAGAGCTTCCAATTGTCGAACATTATAAATATTGCCAGTAGTGCTTCCAATTGTCGAACATGATGAATATTGCCAGGAGAGCTTCCAATTGTCGAACATGATTAATATTGCCAGTAGAGCTTCCAATTGTCGAACATGATGAATATTGCCAGTAGTGCTTCTGATTGTCGAACATGATGAATATTGCCAGGAGAGCTTCCAATTCTCCAGCATAATGATTGTGGCCAGTAGAGCTTCCAATTGTCGAACATGATGAATATTGCCAGGAGAACTTCCAATTGTCGAACATGATGAATATTGCCAGTAGTGCTTCCAATTGTCGAACATGATGAATATTGCTAGGAGAGCTTCCAATTCTCCAGCATAATGATTGTGGCCAGTAGAGCTTCCAATTGTTGAACATGATGAATATTGCCAGGAGAGCTTCCAATTGTCGAACATGATGAATATTGCCAGGAGAGCTTCCAATTGTAGAACATGATGAATATTGCCAGGAGAGCTTCCAACTGTCGAACATGATGAATATTGCCTGGAGAGCTTCCAATTGTCGAACATGATGAATATTGCCAGTAGTGCTTCCAATTGTCGAACATGATGAATATTGCCAGTAGTGCTTCCAATTGTCGAACATGATGAATATTGCCAGGAGAACTTCCAATTGTCGAACATCATGAATATTGCCAGGAGAACTTCTAATTGTCGAACATGATGAATATTGCCAGTAGTGCTTCCAATTGGCGAACATGATGAATATTGCCAGGAGAGTTTCCAATTGTCGAACATGATGAATATTGCCAGGAGAGCTTCCAATTGTCGAACATGATGAATATTGCCAGGAGAGCTTCCAATTGTCGAACATGATGAATATTGCCAGGAGAGCTTCCAATTGTCGAACATGATGAATATTGCCAGGAGAGCTTCCAATTGTCGAACATGATGAATATTGCCAGGAGAGCTTCCAATTGTCGAACATGATGAATATTGCCAGTAGTGCTTCCAATTGTCGAACATGATGAATATTGACAGGAGAGCTTCCAATTGTCGAACATGATGAATATTGCCAGTAGAGCTTCCAATTGTCAAACATGATGAATATTGCCAGGAGTGCTTTCAATTCTCCAGCATAATGATTGTGGCCAGTAGAGCTTCCAATTGTCGAACATGATGAATATTGCCAGGAGAGCTTCCAATTCTCCAGCATGATTGTGGCCAGAGCTTCCAATTGTCGAACATGATGAATAGTGCCAGGAGAGCTTCCAATTGTCGAACATGATGAATATTGCCAGGAGAGTTTCCAATTGTCGAACATGATGAATATTGCCTGGAGAGCTTCCAATTGTCAAACATGATGAATATTGCCAGGTGCTTCCAATTATCGAACATGATGAATATTGCCAGGAGAGCTTCCAATTGTCGAACATGATGAATATTGCCAGTAGAGCTTCCAATTGTCGAACATGATGAATATTGCCAGTAGTGCTTCCAATTGTCGAACATGATGAATATTGCCAGGAGAGCTTCCAATTGTCGAACATGATGAATATTGCCAGTAGAGCTTCCAATTGTCGAACATGATGAATATTGCCAGTAGAGCTTCCAATTGTCGAACATGATGAATATTGCCAGTAGTGCTTCCAATTGTCGAACATGATGAATATTGCCAGGAGAACTTCCAATTGTCGAACATGATGAATATTGCCAGTAGAGCTTCCAATTGTCGAACATGATGAATATTGCCAGGAGAGCTTCCAATTGTCGAACAAAATGAATATTGCCAGGAGAACTTCTAATTGTCGAACATGATGAATATTGCCAGTAGTGCTTCCAATTGGCGAACATGATGAATATTGCCAGGAGAGTTTCCAATTGTCGAACATGATGAATATTGCCAGGAGAGCTTCCAATTGTCGAACATGATGAATATTGCCAGGAGAGCTTCCAATTGTCGAACATGATGAATATTGCCAGGAGAGCTTCCAATTGTCGAACATGATGAATATTGCCAGGAGAGCTTCCAATTGTCGAACATGATGAATATTGCCAGGAGAGCTTCCAATTGTCGAACATGATGAATATTGCCAGTAGTGCTTCTAATTGTCGAACATGATGAATATTGCCAGGAGAGCTTCCAATTGTCGAACATGATGAATATTGCCAGTAGAGCTTCCAATTGTCGAACATGATGAATATTGCCAGGAGTGCTTTCAATTCTCCAGCATAATGATTGTGGCCAGTAGAGCTTCCAATTGTCGAACATGATGAATATTGCCAGGAGAGCTTCCAATTCTCCAGCATGATTGTGGCCAGAGCTTCCAATTGTCGAACATGATGAATAGTGCCAGGAGAGCTTCCAATTGTCGAACATGATGAATATTGCCAGGAGAGCTTCCAATTGTCGAACATGATGAATATTGCCTGGAGAGCTTCCAATTGTCAAACATGATGAATATTGCCAGGTGCTTCCAATTATCGAACATGATGAATATTGCCAGGAGAGCTTCCAATTGTCGAACATGATGAATATTGCCAGTAGAGCTTCCAATTGTCGAACATGATGAATATTGCCAGTAGTGCTTCCAATTGTCGAACATGATGAATATATCCAGGAGAGCTTCCAATTGTCGAACATGATGAATATTGCCAGTAGAGCTTCCGATTGTCGAACATGATGAATATTGCCAGTAGAGCTTCCAATTGTCGAACATGATGAATATTGCCAGTAGTGCTTCCAATTGTCGAACATGATGAATATTGCCAGGAGAACTTCCAATTGTCGAACATGATGAATATTGCCAGTAGAGCTTTCAATTGTCGAACATGATGAATATTGCCAGGAGAGCTTCCAATTGTCGAACAAAATGAATATTGCCAGGAGAACTTCTAATTGTCGAACATGATGAATATTGCCAGTAGTGCTTCCAATTGGCGAACATGATGAATATTGCCAGGAGAGCTTCCAATTGTCGAACATGATGAATATTGCCAGGAGAGCTTCCAATTGTCGAACATGATGAATATTGCCAGGAGAGCTTCCAATTGTCGAACATGATGAATATTGCCAGGAGAGCTTCCAATTGGCGAACATGATGAATATTGCCAGGAGTGCTTCCAATTGGCGAACATGATGAATATTGCCAGGAGAGTTTCCAATTGTCGAACATGATGAATATTGCCAGGAGAGCTTCCAATTGTCGAACATGATGAATATTGCCAGGAGAGCTTCCAATTGGCGAACATGATGAATATTGCCAGGAGAGCTTCCAATTGTCGAACATGATGAATATTGCCAGGAGAGCTTCCAATTGTCGAACATGATGAATATTGCCAGGAGAGCTTCCATTTGTCGAACATGATGAATATTGCCAGGAGAGCTTCCAATTGTCGAACATGATGAATATTGCCAGTAGTGCTTCTAATTGTCGAACATGATGAATATTGACAGGAGAGCTTCCAATTGTCGAACATGATGAATATTGCCAGTAGAGCTTCCAATTGTCGAACATGATGAATATTGCCAGGAGTGCTTTCAATTCTCCAGCATAATGATTGTGGCCAGTAGAGCTTCCAATTGTCGAACATGATGAATATTGCCAGGAGAGCTTCCAATTCTCCAGCATAATGATTGTGGCCAGAGCTTCCAATTGTCGAACATGATGATTAGTGCCAGGAGAGCTTCCAATTGTCGAACATGATGAATATTGCCAGGAGAGCTTCCAATTGTCGAACATGATGAATATTGCCTGGAGAGCTTCCAATTGTCAAACATGATGAATATTGCCAGGTGCTTCCAATTGTCGAACATGATGGATATTGCCAGGAGAGCTTCCAATTGTCGAACATGATGAATATTGCCAGTAGTGCTTCCAATTGTCGAACATGATGAATATTGCCAGGAGAGCTTCCAATTGTCGAACATGATGAATATTGCCAGTAGAGCTTCCAATTGTCGAACATGATGAATATTGCCAGTAGAGCTTCCAATTGTCGAACATGATGAATATTGCCAGGAGAGCTTCCAATTGTCGAACATGATGAATATTGCCAGGAGAGCTTCCAATTGTCGAACATGATGAATATTGCCAGGAGAGCTTCCAATTGTCGAACATGATGAATATTACCAGGAGAGCTTCCAATTGTCGAACATGATGAATATTGCCAGGAGAGCTTCAAATTGTCGAACATAATGAATATTGCCAGGAGAGCTTCCAATTGTTAAACATAATGAACTTTGCCAGTAGAGCTTCCAATTGTTAAACATAATGAATATTGCCAGTAGTGCTTCCATTAGGACCATAATGAACATTGCCAGTAGAGCTTCCATTAGGGCGATAATGAACATTGCCAGTTGCGCTTCCATTAGGACCATAATGAACATTGCCAGTTGCGCTTCCAATAGGACCATAATGAACATTGCCAGTTGCGCTTCCATTAGGACCATAATGAACATTGCCAGTTGCGCTTCCATTAGGACCATAATGAACATTGCTAGTTGCGCTTCCATTAGGACCATAATGAACATTGCCAGTTGCGCTTCTAATTCTCGCGAAAAATTTGTAATGCTGAGCAGCACTTCCAATTGTGGAGCATAATGAATATTGCCAGCAGCGCTTCCCATTCTCCAGCATAATGATTGTGGCCAGTAGCGCTTCCAATTCTCAAGCATAATGAACAAGAGGCCCAAAAGGGCCTATGCTCTACTGGCATGGCTTTTGTGGTCATATCAATCCAGAGCATGTATGTATGGGTAAAAGCCAACAGACATATACTTTATGTTTTGTGTTTGGGTTACCTGAAAACGTAGCACGTTCAACATCTGAGCCCAGAAAGTATTGTAAGCAGATTAGTTGCATGAACTATTTTAATATATGCCAAGTAAAAGTCATCTGACAAAAAAAAAATGCTTTCAAAACTGTACTCTTAGTAAAAATTTCTGTAGTTTTTAAAGTTAAAAAAGTTGGTCAAAAGGTCAGTCAAGGGCATCCTAGGACAACATTGATCAATTTGAACAAACATTCACATCAATTGTGCTGAGATGGATGCACGAACACACAAAAAGATATTCAAACCTTTCCTGATTTATGTTTACCAAACCTGTGAACCCTGGGTGTGGCCAGTAATGACACCAGGTGCATAACTTAAACATTCACAACCAATTTTGTTAAGATGAATGTGCAAACTACAGAACTTAAAGCTAAAAAATGGCCTTTGGGCTTTCAACAAAAACAAGGCAGAGTAATTCACAAAATCAACTGCAGAAGCAAAAAGCAAATTGTCTCTCAAAATCCTAGACTTGCAAATTGTCTCCCTTAACTCTAGACTTGAATTTACATGTACATGTAAACTTGGCTAAAAATAGAATTCGCTCATGCAGATCTGGCTAAAAATAGAAAGCATTTCTTTAAAACTTTCATGGCCTATAATCTAGGCATTTATGGACAGATCTGGCTGGTTTTCGAAAGGAACCGAGCTCTAATGGATATCTATATACTGTACAAGTTTCATCGAGATACAATCAAAACTGAAGACTGTATCGTGTTCACAAGCAATACAGACGCACAACCGCACGGACGCACGACCGCATGGATGCACATACTACGTACACATTACCATCGCATAAGCTCTTCTGGCCTTTGGCCAGTAGAGCTAAAAATGGTGAATAGCGCTTCCGTTTGTGGACCATAATGAATAATGCTGAGTAGCGCTACCATTTGTGGACCATAATGAATAATGCTGAGTAGCTCTTCCAATTCTTGAGCATAATGGGAAATGCTGAGTAGTGCTTCCAATTGTTGAACATCATGAATATTGCCTGTAGCACATCCAACTCTCACGAATAATGGATAATACTGAGTAGCGCTTCTAATTGTCGAACATAATGAATATTGCCTGTAGGGCTTCCTATTCTCGAGCATAATGGATAATACTGAGTAGCGCTTCCAATTGTCGACCATAAGGCCACACCAAATTAATGTTTCATTCCACAGATTTTTTCCCAAAAGAATTGGAGCGAGGTGAACGAAAAAAAAATACAATTTTGTCAGATTTTATAAAACCCAAAGCGAGCGAAGAGTGAAAAATATTTTTTTTTCTAATGATCAATATAGATAAAAAATATTGTTCAATAAAAATTGCCCTTAAACCCATTTGAATGCAGTCTAGAACTGAACCTCTAATGTACATTGGGAAAATGTCCCAATACATACATTTATTCTTCAACTTATATAAATCTACCATTTGCAACTGTATTCAGACATTCATTAGGATTGATTTTGGATGTTTGAAAAATGATGTTTTAACCTGGCATCTTCAAACATCTGACTCCATATACTTCTAAATTTCTTGATTTAATTTCGTTTTGATAATCACAGTAAATGCAATGGAATGTGCTTATCGAAATGAAAAGTACAAGTGTATGTTCAGAGTTCAGTGAGATGTATTATCCTGGATTATGTTGTGAAAAAAGTTGAAATTAATGTGATAAACTTAAGTTAGGTTTACCTATTTTTTGGTCTATCCGGACCAGTGTTAATGTCGCTATTTGTGAAAAGATATTTGTTTGAAATTGTTGTTTTGTCAGAATTTGGTAAAAAATAACTCTGATACATCAATTTGGACCAAACAATGAAGCATGTTCTTGTTAAGTGAAGCTTCAGCATCAACTTCATAAGGTAAAATTGTGTTCACTTGTATTATGACATGAATCAAATAATTCTTCAATAATCAAGCCATTATTCATCATTCAGATTTCCATCCAAAAAAGAATCGCTAATAACTAGTCCACCTAAATGGCAGTCACTGAGTCTTTTGACAATTTTTTTTTACAATGGCAGACTCGAGACGTAGTTACAGGGATACATTAGAAATGTCAAAATAATAAAAAAAATTAGCCCTAATCGCTCATTATTGTAGCTACACTATGAACACTACCAGTATCAGATACACATGTTTAATTGCATAATTATTGATTCAATTAATGATCCTTTAGTGCATGAGATGATAAGCAATGACTTCCAGCATGGTCAAAATACATTAACTGTCAAAGATAAGAATAATTTTCCAAAATTGGAGCCACAGTGTTTATGCCGGAAGCCACCATTTTGATTGAATTTATTGAAACCAATGCTAAATCGATCAAAACAGTATAAAACACCACGCATTGGTTACTTCCCTTTACAAAAACACTCCAACTAGCGTAGAAATATTATAATTGATTATTTTTTCAGCCTTTAAATACATATTACTACAACAAATCTGGTTGGCGATAAAAATATAGGAGCAGCCACACGAAAAATTTTTTTTTTTTTTTTTTGCATTTTCAAAAAAATAGGAGCGGGAACTCCGTGGAACCAAGCATCAATTTGTTGTGACCTAATGAATATTGCCAGTAGCGCTTCCAATTCCTGAGCATAATGGATAATGCTGAGTAGCGCTTCAAATCTCGAGAATAATGAATAATGCTGAGTAGCATTTCCAATTGTTGAACATAATGAAAAATGCCAGTAGCGCTTCCAATCTAGAGCATAACTGACAATACTGAGTAGCGCTTCCAATTGTTGAACATAATATATAATACTGAGAAGTGCTTCCAATTGTCAAACATAATGAATAATGCCAGTAGCGCTTCCAATCTTGAGCATAATGGATAATGCTGAGTAGCACTTCCAATTGTTGTACATAAAGCATATTGCCTGTAGCAAATTCAATTCTCGAGCATAATATTGAGTAGCGCTTCCAAAAGTTGAACATAAAGAATATTGCCAGTAGCTTTTCTCCATGTCGAGCATAAAGGATAATGCCTCGTAAGTTTGAATCTCACCGAAAACAAATTTTTGGTCAATTACTTTTTTCAGTCAATGCTCCCATGGTAATTGTGTAGTGTTGAGAAATGTGTACAGGTGGTGCTAACTATGGTCTTTTTTAAAAGTTGAAATTACTCTGGAGAAAAATAAAACATGACAGAACATTGCACATAATGTGTATTCTTATAGACAGAGATATTCATAGCAATATTGTAAATCCATATAAATCTTATATGGATTTCCATGGTCCGCCATTAGATCTCTCCGCAAGCAAGGAATATCATGCCCTTTAGTCAGATTGCATGTGCATGATAAAGGAAAATTATCTCAATAATTTATTTATTTAAATAAATAACTTAATTTAAGATTTAAGATAAATATCAGTGAAGGTTTAACTAAATTCACTTTTAAATTTGTAGCAAGGATACACATGAACTACTGCATCACTACACATGAGGAATATGTTGATATCCATGCCCAATCTGAATCATTCACGAACATCTGAGACTAGGAAGATGAATTTAACAAAAAGAAAAGATAAAAGTTCAGAAATACAATTTACTCATCCTATGTACATGTAGATTACCGACATGGCTACAAGACCCTGTGCATGTAGATCACTGACATGGCTACAAGACCGTGTACATGTAGACCACTGACATGGCTACAAGACCCTGTACATGTAGATCACTGACATGACTACAAGACCTTGTACATGTAGATCACTGACATGGCTACAAGACCCTGTACATGTAGATCACTGACATGGCTACAAGACCTTGTACATGTAGATCACTGACATGGCTACAAGACCCTGTACATGTAGATCACTGACATGGCTACAAGACCCTGTACATGTAGATCACTGACATGGCTACAAGACCCTGTACATGTAGATCACTGACATGGCTACAAGACCTTGTACATGTAGATCACTGACATGGCTACAAGACCATGTACATGTAGATCACTGACATGGCTACAATACCATGTACATGTAGATCACTGACAAGGCTACAAGTCCATGTACATGTAGATCACTGACATGGCTACAAGACCATGTACATGTAGATCACTGACATGGCTACAAGACCTTGTACAGCTAGATCACTAACATGTCTACAAGACCTTGTACATGTAGATCACTGATATGGCTACAAGACCATGTACATGTAGATCACTGACATGGCAACAAGACCTTGTACATGTAGATTATTGACATGGCTACAAGACCTTGTAGATGTAGATCACTGACATGGCTACAAGACCATGTACATGTAGATCACTGACATGGCTACAAGACCTTGTACAGGTAGATCACTGACATGGCTACAAGACTTTGTACATGCAGATGTAGATCACTGACATGGCTACAATACCTTGTACAAGTAGATCACTGACATGGCTACAAGACCTTGTACATGTAGATCACTGACATCGCTACAAGACCTAAAGGTAGATAACTGACATGGCTACAAGACCTTGTACAGGTAGATAACTGACATGGCTACAAGACCTTGTACATGTAGATAACTGACATGGCTACAAGACCTTGTACATGTAGATAACTGACATGGCTACAAGACCTTGTACATGTAGATCACTGACATCGCTACAAGACCTAAAGGTAGATAACTGACATGGCTACAAGACCTTGTACATGTAGATAACTGACATGGCTACAAGACCTTGTACAGGTAGATAACTGACATGGCTACAAGACCTTGTACATGTAGATAACTGACATGGCTACAAGACCTTGTACAGGTAGATAACTGACATGGCTACAAGACCTTGTACAGGTAGATAACTGACATGGCTACAAGACCTTGTACATGTAGATCACTGACAAGGCTACAAGACCTTGTACATGTAGATAACTGACATCGCTACAAGACCTAAAGGTAGATAACTGACATGGCTACAAGACCTTGTACAGGTAGATAACTGACATGGCTACAAGACCTTGTACAGGTAGATCACTGACATGGCTACAAGACCTTGTACATGTAGATAACTGACATCGCTACAAGACCTTGTACATGTAGATAACTGACATCGCTACAAGACCTAAAGGTAGATAACTGACATGGCTACAAGACCTTGTACAGGTAGATCACTGACATGGCTACAAGACCTTGTACATGTAGATAACTGACATCGCTACAAGACCTAAAGGTAGATAACTGACATGGCTACAAGACCATGTACATGTAGATCACTGACATGGCTACAAGACCTTGTACATGTAGATCACTGACATGGTTACAAGACCTTGTACAAGTAGATCACTGACATGGCTACAAGACCTTGTACATGTAGATCACTGACATGGCTACAAGACCTTGTACATGTAGATCACTGACATGGTTACAAGACCTTGTACAAGTAGATCACTGACATGGCTACAAGACCTTGTACATGTAGATCACTGACATCGCTACAAGACCTAAAGGTAGATAACTGACATGGCTACAAGACCTTGTACAGCTAGATCACTAACATGTCTACAAGACCTTGTACAGGTAGATCACTGACAAGGCTACAAGACCTTGTACATGTAGATCACTGACATGGTTACAAGATCTTGTACGTGTAAATGTAGATCACTGACATGGCTACAAGACCTTGTATCTGTACAGGTAGATCACTGACATGGCTACAAGACCCTGTGCAGGTAGATCACTGACATGGCTACAAGACCTTGTATCTGTACAGGTAGATCACTGACATGGCTACAAGACCCTGTGCAGGTAGATCACTGACATGGCTACAAGACCTTGTACATGTAGATCACTGACATGGCTACAAGACCTTGTACATGTAGATCACTGACATGGCTACAAGACCTTGTACATGTAGATCACTGACATGGCTACAAGACCCTGTACAGGTAGACCTTGTACATGTAGATCACTGACATGGCTACAAGACCGTGTACATATAAATCACTGACATGGCTACAAGACCCTGTACATGTAGATGTAGATCACTGACATGGCTACAAGACCCTGTACAGGTAGATCACTGACATGGCTACAAGACCCTGTAGATGTAGATCACTGACATGGCTACAAGACCCTGCATAGGTAGATGTAGATCACTGACATGGCTACAAGACCCTGTACATGTAGATGTAGATCACTGACATAGCTACAAGACCCTGTAGATGTAGATGTAGATCACTGACATGGCTACAAGACCCTGCATAGGTAGATGTAGATCACTGACATGGCTACAAGACCCTGTACATGTAGATGTAGATCACTGACATGGCTACAAGACCCTGTACAGGTAGATCACTGACATGGCTACAAGACCCTGTATAGGTAGATGTAGATCACTGACATAGCTACAAGACCTTGTACATGTAGATGTAGATCACTGACATAGCTACAAGACCTTGTAGATGTAGATCACTGACATAGCTACAAGACCTTGTACATGTAGATGTAGATCACTGACATGGCTACAAAACCTTGTACATGTAGATCACTGACATGGCTACAAGACCCTGTATAGGTAGATGTAGATCACTGACATGGCTACAAGACCCTGTACATGTAGATGTAGATCACTGACATAGCTACAAGACCTTGTAGATGTAGATCACTGACATGGCTACAAGACCCTGTACATGTAGATCACTGACATGGCTACAAAACCTTGTACATGTAGATCACTGACATGGCTACAAGACCATGTACATGTAGATCACTGACATGGCTACAAGACCTTGTGCGTGTACATGTAGATCACTGACATGGCTACAAGACCCTGTACATGTAGATCACTGACATGGCTACAAGACCATGTACATGTAGATCACTGACATGGCTACAAGACCATGTACATGTAGATCACTGACATGGCTACAAGACCTTGAACATGTAGATCACTGGCATGGCTACAAGACCTTGTACATGTAGATCACTGACATGCCTACAAGACCCTGTACATGTAGATCACTGACATGGCTACAATACCTTGTACAAGTAGATCACTGACATGGCTACAAGACCATGTACATGTAGATCACTGACATGGCTACAAGACCTTGTACATGTAGATCACTGGCATGGCTACAAGACCTTGTACATGTAGATCACTGACATGGCTACAAGACCTTGTACATGCAGATGTAGATCACTGACATGGCTACAATACCTTGTACATGTAGATCACTGACATGGCTACAAGACCTTGTAGATGTAGATCACTGACATGGCTACAAGACCATGTACATGTAGATCACTGACATGGCTACAAGACCTTGTACATGTAGATGTATATCACTGACATGGCTACAAGACCTTGTAGATGTAGATCACTGACATGGCTACAAGACCGTACATGCAGATCACTGACATGGCTACAAGACCTTGTACATGTAGATGTAGATCACTGACATGGCTACAAGACCTGTACATGTAGATCACTGACATGGCTACAAGACCATGTACATGTAGATCACTGACATGGCTACAAGACCTTGTACAGGTAGATCACTGACATGGCTACAAGACCATGTACATGTAGATCACTGACATGGCTACAAGACCCTGTACATGTAGATCACTGACATGGCTACAAGACCTTGTACATGTAGATGTAGATCACTGACATGGCTACAAGGCCTTGTAGATGTAGATCACTGACATGGCTACAAGACCCTGTACATGTAGTTCACTGATATGGCTACCAGACCTAAGTTTATCACCTCATATGAATCAAAGGACAGGAAGTTAAGAAAACAACAGTTACTGCTTACAATTTTATATTTATAATGCACACATGCCATTTTTGGCATATTTATAGTATCAATATGGTTAACAAAACAGAGTTCTATCTTTAATATATTAAAAGGAAGAATGGAATACAAGGCCTATTGAAAGGAATGACACTACAAAGAGAAAACGAGACAGATATTACAGGAAATATTCATATCTATAAAGAAGAGAGAATGCATTGAAAGCCAATGTAAGAGTGGATATTAATAGTGCAGTTGCTATCTACATGTACCTTCAAATCTATGTGCATCTTCTACAAAGCCAGGTGCAGGCATTTACATGTATGATACGTAAAGGAAATAACAGTTGTATAAAATCATTAAAACAGCATTTTTATTTCCTTGAGTTTAATTGATGATACAGATTAAACATTATTTTTATACTGTTTTGAAAATGTGACAATTAACTAAACATTATTATTTTGATTGTGAAAATAAATCACATAATGACAATGGTTCTAGAACACAATAAAGCTTTACTGAACCACGAAAGACATACAATCCAAACTCGCTATGTCGACGTCGGATATCTTGACTTTACGGTTGTGTCGATTTTTTCTCTCCGGTCCCGAATTTATTCCTTCTTATTCTATATCAAATAAACCTGCTTGAGTCGATTTTCCTATCTCAATTTTTTCGCAATGTCGACCTCATATTTTAGTCCCTGTGGTCAAATTTCACACATTTTCCTTGTTTCTTATGTCGAACTGTAGATCGAGTTGTAGGTGCGAAAATATTCATGTCGCTAAATAACCGTGCGTGCCATAATAACAAACTGTCATAACTGGCGGTTTATTGGTATCTGTGAATAATTAAAGTTGATTGCTTATGTGTTCGATCAAAGAGACATTTATTGCTTAAGCTATCCATTGAAACGGAAAATTCGACAACATTGAAAGTTACGTGACGAAGAAATTTCTCTATACTTCATGTGGAAAACAACCTATTTGAAGTTGTTGTCATATGTGCTATACTGTTTTTTTTACACTGTACAAGTGTATGTAATTGCGGTTTTATATCTGTTTTGTGTAATTTATAAATGTGAATGAAATTAATGTGACACAAATATTTATTTATTTGGCTTAATTTTCAAATAAAAGTTTACTATTTTCATGACATTTAATTGAATAAGTCAGATGTCAGACATAACTCAAACCCAAATGTGTTGGGATTTATGATATTTTTTTGTAATTCATTTGTGTCAAATGTTCGTTATCTCGACTTTTTTCCCCTAGGTCCCGATAAAGTCAACATAATGAGTTTCGACTGTATTTTAATTTGATTTATTATTTACAGCATTTTTTGTATTTTTCAACCTACCATAACCACTGACCAAGCATACAAAAGACTACAAAATTACAATAAACTTATTCTAGTAAAGGTTACCATGAGCTTGACCATGGTCATCTTGACTATGACTTTTGGTCAAAGTGCATACAAAGTTTAAAGACTCTCCAATAAATCGTTCAAAAGTCCTTGATCAGAAACAAGAGTAATGCCGCTGCAAACCACATTGATGCCACCTCCGGATAAAGTAATCCAATGATTTGCAAGGGACACACAAAATCAAATGATTATTTAAAACATCAGCTAAGTGATATACAAATATATAAAGGAAATCCTTTAAACTCACCTGGATGAAGTTGGAAAAGGTAACACAGACCATCATGAGTTTGTGGACAATCTTGAGAAGCTGTGGGTTGGTGAGCATGCAGTCCTTGAGACAGTCACTGAGGAAGTCAGAGTGGTACGCCAACACATCATCAACATTTGATACCTGCAATTTACAGTGGATTCCACACATTGGATACCTGCAATATACAGTGGATTCCACACATTAGATACCTGCAATATTCAGTGGATTCCACACATTGGGTACCTGCAATATACAGTGGATTCCGCACATTGGGTACCTGCAATATACAGTGGATTCCGCACATTGGGTACCTGCAATATACAGTGGATTCCGCACATTGGGTACCTGCAATATACAGTGCATTCCACACATTGGGTACCTGCAATATACAGTGGATTCCGCACATTGGATACCTGCAATATACAGTGCATTCCACACATTGGGTACCTGCAATATACAGTGGATTCCGCACATTGGGTACCTGCAATATACAGTGGATTCCTCGCATTGGATACCTGCAATATACAGTGGATTCCACAAATTGGATACCTGCAATATACAGTGGATTCCACACATTCGGTACCTGCAATGTACAGTGGATTCCACGCATTCGGTACCTGCAATGTACAGTGGATTCCACACATTCGATATCTGCAATGTACAGAGGATTCCACACATTTGACACCTGCAATGTACAGTGGATTCCACACATTTGACACCTGCAATGTACAGTGTATTCCACGCATTCTACACCTGCAATGTACAGTGGATTCCACGCATTCCACACCTGCAATGTACAGTGGATTCCACACCTGCAATATACAGAAGATTCCACACATTCGACATCTGCAATGTACAGTGGATTCCACACATTCAACACCTGCAATGTACAGTGGATTCCACACATTGGATACCTGCAATATACTGTGGATTCCACACATTGGATACCTGCAATATACAGTGGATTCCACACATTCGATACCTACAATATACAGTGGATTCCACACATTCGATACCTTCAATATACAGTGGATTCCACACATTCGATACCTGTAATGTACAGTGGATTCCACACGTTGGATACCTGCAATATACAGTGGATTCCACACATTTGATTCCTGCAATATTCAGTGGATTCCACACATTCGATACCTGCAATATACATTGGATTCCACACATTGGATACCTGCAATATACAGTAATCCAGGATTCCACACATTGGATACCTGCAATATACAGTGGATTCCACACATTCGATACCTGCAATATACAGTGGATTCCACACATTGGATACCTGCAATATATAGTGGATTCCACACATTGGATACCTGCAATATACAGTGGATTCCACACATTAGATACCTGCAATATACAGTGGATTCCACACATTGTATACCTGCAATATACAGTGGATTCCACACATTAGATACCTGCAATATACAGTGGATTCCACACATTGGATACCTGCAATATACAGTGGATTCTACACATTGGATACCTGCAATATACAGTGGATTCCACACATTGGATACCTGCAATATACAGTGGATTGCACACATTGGATACCTGCAATATACAGTGGATTCCACACATTGGATACCTGCAATATACAGTGGATTCCACACATTAGATACCTGCAATATACAGTGGATTCCACACATTCGATACCTGCAATATACAGATTCCACACTATGCTAGTTGAGAATCTGTCATTTCGGCTCCATTTCACACATTTCATGAATTAGCTTTGTCTTAAGCCAGAATCCCAGTCCTTTTTATTTATCCATTTTATCAGTTATCTTTTCAAAAATATTCAAATTTTTTGTAATAAATGAATGTCTAAAAGGCTGATAAAAATCAAGTGTCTTTTTATTCATAAATTTCACTTACTCACATTTATGTCAAACTTAATGTGTATCAAATACGATCCCTGTACTATCAATATCAGATATTCATTTAATAGCTCGATCTGTATATTTCCATATGGAAAAATAAAACATCAATTAACACAGATGATCCCACTAACATTCTGCATGTTGGTCTGGAAGATGTGCCAGCTTGGTTCGACTACCTCAAACATCATGTAGTACTCAAAGTTCTGTACGAAGTTCAGCATGCGCTGTCGTAGGGCGAACGCGGCTGAGTACCAGCGGGCTGACTGAATACTGTACATCTTGGCCGTCTTGTTGCCTACCCAGACACTGCACAGTTGCCGCTCCACATGCTTGGTGTAGAACAGGTGCCGGAATAACATCTGGTATCTTGTTAATGCCTATAATAGCAATTATAAATTAACCTTAACTTTCAAAGCTATTACGAGAATAGTAACTCTGATTCATAGTCTCTGAACTCACTAGTTAAACAACATGCTGACTGAAACAAGTAGCGATTATCA
The DNA here is from genome assembly GCF_026914265.1 of Mya arenaria. NCBI lineage: Eukaryota > Metazoa > Mollusca > Bivalvia > Myida > Myidae > Mya > Mya arenaria. The sequence continues at coordinate 43,879,218 of NC_069127.1, forward strand.
TCTTATTCAATGCTTATATAAAAACCTTAACTTACTGACATTGAACATATTACAAATATCAAATATTAATAGGTATACCAGCATAATAAAAGAATTTAGGCAATTTAAAACCTAGGCCTGTTGAGTCTCACAGAATTTTTTAAATTATACATTAACAAATTTTCAAAATAACCTTTCTATTAAGGACTAGAGAGACGGGCCATTTCACGACGTAGTCGAATGAGAATGACTCGAGGCCAGACAGATGCATGTCTGTTGGGTCACTTATGAATTTCTTGTAGTCTGAAAATAGACACGATTCATCTTTACAATACGACATAATGCCTGATGCTTTTCTGTTGAAACAAATCAGTGCTCAATTGTTAGTTACACATGTGTAATATTAATATTAGCTCTTATTCTTCAGTCAATATCAATGCTAGCTTTTATTATTTTTATGCTTACTGGTGATTTATTGAGACTTATCGGTGAAATAAAAATGACGTATCACTGTTTTAAGCAGAGTTTCAACAATGTCTTTTCTGAAATGATGTTGCGTTCGCATACAATTTAGTGCATTTTTTTTAAAAACTACAATAAAATGTCATTTTAAATCATTTCTAGGCATTTAGTAAAAAGAAAAATTGTTCGTTTCAGTGTAAGATCGCAATATATTTCACCTTGTGAACACCAGAAGTAAAAGTTTCACTCGTGGCTATGTCACTCATGTAATAAAGCTTTTGGTGCTCACTCGGTGAACTATATTGATCTAACACTGAAACAATCGATTATCCTCTATGTATTTCATATTCAATGTACATTTCCAGTACTTAACATTTTTACTATTACTATTAGTACACATGCATAGTGCTCATATTGGTTTATGTTATACATTTGAAATAATGAAATCAAACAAACAAAGGTTTTACAGTAAAACATCAATCTGAATCAAGTTACTAAACATTATCCTCATTCTAATTAATTATTTTATTATGTGTTATAACCTACCTCCTTCCATGTTGGTTTCTATGGAGAGAATGGTAAACATCTGGGTGATCAGGTCAAACTGCAACAAGTCCACTCTGAAAGTAAATAGAAAATTGGCTTCATTTCAACATACTGTAAGCATCACAATACCTGGCCTTTAATATAAATGTGAATTCTGTCATTCCATCTGAAAGGCATGATTCTGATATCAATCTTAATCATATAATTTGTAGATAATTTCATTCAATGTCCAAACCCTTGGCATTTGAATGTAGAACATGTGTCTTTGAAAAGCTATCAATTCACGTTTTGTTACAATAGCTAATAAAATTGACAAGATCCCTTCAATTTTCTACCCTTCAAAGACACCTCAACATCGTATTAAGCCACAAAAGAAAAATTAATATAATTCACTCTGTAAAATTTAAGCAATAAATAATATTTAGATTTGGTAGAAACTCATTTGATTTGACAAGACTTTAATGGCAACTCTCAATACTTTGTTTAAATCATCAGCATTCTTACTTTAAGTCGTCCTTGAATGGGTCAACATTTGCTGTGCTGGTACGAAGCGCGAGCTCTAGAAGTGACTCAAGGCGTGTAGGGTGTATGTTCTCAAGGTCCTGTTTCATCTCATCCTCCGTCATGTCCATAAACTGTACGATAAAGTCCCCCTTGTCCAGCAGGAAGTAATGCTTAATCGACCTAGAGACAGTGATAAATGTTAATGAAAATGACTGCTGAAGTTTACATAAACTTTAAAATGAAAACTTTTTATATTAGAAGATGAATTTATGTTGATGCACCATTACAGCAAACTTATTGAAACTATTATTTTTTTTCATTTAGAGCATAAATCAGCAAATGATTAAGCCAGTGTGATTTCAAGATTGCAAAAGGAAACAATTAAATGAATAAGTAAACTAAATCCTGCAAAAAAATAATAATAATGGACAAAAACATGTCCTCCAACTGTCTCCAGGCACCTACCCTCCCACCATCACTGGGTACCTACCCTCCCACCACCGTCTCTTGGTAACTACCCTCCCACCATCCCTAGGTACCTGCCCCTTCCGCCATCCCTGGGTACCTGCCCTCCCACAACCGTCCCTTGGGTACCTGCCCTCCCACCTTCCCTTGGTTTGTGCCCTCCCACCATCCCTGGGTTGCCGTCCACTGTCCCTGAGTACCTGACCTCCCACTGTCCCTGAGTACCTGCCCTCCCACTGTCCCTGGGTACCTGCCGTTCCACCGCCACTGACCCCTCACTGTCCCTTGGTACCTGCCCTCCAACCACTGTCTCTTGGTACCTACCCTCTCACCACTGTCTCTTTGTACCTACCCTCCTGATGTTCCCAAGGTCCCTGGGTACCTGCCCTCCCACCGTCCCTGCCCTCCCACCGTCCCTGGGAACCTGCCCTTCTCCGTCCCTGGGTACCTGCGCTCCCACCGTCCCTTGGTACCTGCCCTCCCACCTGCTCTTCCTCCGTCCCTGCCCTCCCACTGTCCCTGGGTACCTGCCGTTCCACCGCCACTGACCCCTCACTGTCCCTTGGTACCTGCCCTCCAACCACTGTCTCTTGGTACCTACCCTCTCACCACTGTCTCTTTGTACCTACCCTCCTGATGTTCCCAAGGTCCCTGGGTACCTGCCCTCCCACCGTCCCTGCCCTCCCACCGTCCCTGGGAACCTGCCCTTCTCCGTCCCTGGGTACCTGCGCTCCCACCGTCCCTTGGTACCTGCCCTCCCACCTGCCCTTCCTCCGTCCCTGGGTACCTGCCCTCCCACCGTCCCTTGGTACCTGCCCTCTCACGGTTTCTGGGTACCTGCCCTCCCACCATTCCTGGGTATCTGCCGTCCCACCATCCCTGAATACCTGCCATCTCACCATCCCTGGGTACCTGCCGTCCCACCACCATCCCTTGGTACCTGACCTCCCACCATCCCCATGGGTGAAAGTTGGAAATTTTCCAAATACTGAAAAATGAAGCTGGGGGCCAGGGCTAGGCTTGGCTAGGGGTCCTGGGGGCCAGAGGCCCCGGAAGCTCCCGGAATTAAGCATTTTAAAACACATTTCAAAGCCTTTCCTGACATTTAATCAATCAAATCTATGCTGTATATTTATGGGCAGCTTTTGTCACCTCCATTTGTTTTTCGCAGGCTGTTCAAGCTCTTTAGTATTATACCCTGAGGGTAGAAACTTCATTGTTCAATATTGACCACAGTGGCAGGTTGCGTTGTTTTGACACACCACGACATTTTTTTGTGGTTTCGTTTTAATCAATTTTAAGAAACAAAACATTTTTTTTTTTTTTATTCTATTTTTAAAAAAAATAATTTGTTTTGCCAATTATTACAAGTTACAGTTACCACATCATATTCTCACTAAAAATTGATAAAAAAAGGGGGGGGGGGGGGGGGCGGGGGTGTAGTGCATCAAAACAACGCAACCTGCCCCTGTGATTTTGACAGCAGTATTTCGATTTATTTCTTTGTTTATATTTGCCTCCAATTTGCGGTATGTCGTAAAAGTCATAAAGGATACTGACCGTAAATATTCGGCAAAAACCGGCTTTTTCCTCCCTACATCCCTGGGTACCTGCCGTCCGACCACCATCCCTTGTTACCTGTCCTCTCACCACCCCTGAGTACCTGCCCTTCCACCATCCCTGGGTACCTGCCCTTCCACCTTCCCTGGGTACCTGTCCTCCCACTGTCCCTGAGTCCCTGCCCTCCCACCATCCCTGGGTACCTGTCCTCCCACCGTCTCTGAGTACCTGCCCTCCAACCTTCCCTGGGTACCTGTCCTCTCAATGTTACCGGGTACCTGATCCTAGCCATGAGCTCCTTTTCATCCATGAGGAGATTGAGCAGCAGCTTGCTGGAATATCCGTACGCCCGCTCTATGTGCTCAAAGTACTTCTTCTCCTTTAACGTGTACACTATCTCCTCAGCGTTAGGACACTTTACATCACGACCTGTACCAATAAAAGAGTTTGTATTGCAGTAGAAACAAGAGATGTTTGTCAAACATTATGCCCCCTGAGCGCCAAGTTGCCAGAAATATTTGGACAATTGAATGAAATATGCATGGACTGAAATGACAGCTGATTTGTCATTGGATGCATATGAGGCAGGTCATCTACTTATGATAACTTAAGAAGGCAAATAAATGCCCAACTAAAATAGTAACATAAAAGAAAATCATTTCTATACAAACATTTATACATCAATCCCAATCATCTGTGCATGCATTAAAAAAATATGGACAATCAGAAAACCTTTTTTCAGCTTACAGTCACACTGACCTTGACCTTTGACCCACTGACCTCAAAATCAATAGGGTTCATCTGCTGGTCATGACCAATAAGCCTACCTAGTATGAGGTCCCTGGGTCAAAGCGTTCTCAAGTTATTGATCGGAAACCGTTTTTCATGTAAAGGTCACACTGACCTTGACCTTTGACCCACTGACCTCAAAATCAATAGGGTTCATCTGCTGGTCATGACCAATACGCCTACCAAGTATGAGGTCCCTGGGTCAAAGCGTTCTCAAGTTATTGATCGGAAACCGTTTTTTCATGTAAAGGTCACACTGACCTTGACCTTTGACCCACTGACCTCAAAATCAATAGGGTTCATCTGCTGGTCATGACCAATAAGCCTACCTAGTATGAGGTCCCTGGGTCAAAGCGTTCTCAAGTTATTGATCGGAAACCGTTTTTTCATGTTAAGGTCACACTGACCTTGACCTTTGACCTCAAAATCAATAGGGTTCATCTGCTGGTCATGACCAATACACCTACCAAGTATGAGGTTCCTGGGTCAAAGCGTTCTCAAGTTATTGATCGGAAACCGTTTTTCATGTAAAGGTCACACTGACCTTGACCTTTGACCCACTGACCTCAAAATCAATAGGGTTCATCTGCTGGTCATGACCAATAAGCCTACCTAGTATGAGGTCCCTGGGTCAAAGCGTTCTCAAGTTATTGATCGGAAACCGTTTTTCATGTTAAGGTCACACTGACCTTGACCTTTGACCCACTGACCTCAAAATCAATAGGGTTCATCTGCTGGTCATGACCAATACACCTACCAAGTATGAGGTTCCTGGGTCAAAGCGTTCTCAAGTTATTGATCGGAAACCGTTTTTCATGTAAAGGTCACACTGACCTTGACCTTTGACCCACTGACCTCAAAATCAATAGGGTTCATCTGCTGGTGATGACCAATACACATACCAAGTATGAGGTCCCTCGGTCAAAGCGTTCTCAAGTTATTGATCGGAAACCATTTGGTATTCCTACCGACCGACCGACAGACCGACCGACCGACCGACCGACCGACCGACCGACATGTGCAAAACAATATACCCCACTTTTTTCAAAAGGGGGCATAAATATTGCTTTTGCTGGCATTCATGAATATTTTAAATCGGGTCCCGTTAAGCTCAATGCACTCTTGAATACTCTGTCGGAAATTACAGCCTAAAACTGGTATTTGTATTAAGGAAATTGTTTTTTTAAAAGCAAAAATAAACTTTAAACATACAAGTGTCATAATGAGCAATTGCTTTCTGATAATGATACAAATGAGAGATTTTTGAAAGGTTTAATTTTGAGTAACAAATCAAAATACATCTGTTATTTCGAACACCCTTTGTCCAAAATTATCGCTATTTCGAAATTATTTTTCCATCACGATTTTATTCCTTACTTCTCTAAATAAAATTTTAATCAATAATCAGAAATCGCTTTTTCAAAATAATCCCTGTTTGAAATAAAAAATTACGGTTCCGATTTGCTATTTCATATATTTATCAATCCTTATTTCGAACTTGATAATCTATAGCTTTTCACACCATATTGCAACAGCATACGGTCATCAGCCTTGCGGTGATAATGAAGCACAATTTGCCCTTGTCAAAGAATGATATTGAGCAATAAGTGTGAGAAAAAAATATTCACACTAATAATTAAACAAGAGGCCCTAAATCTCTCACCTGAGTAAAAGAGTTTAACCTTTGTAATCAATATAGCTTGATATTTGTTCTCAAAGAATATTGAAAAACATACTGGTCAAACATGTTGCCTATATAATCACTGACAGGACTTGTCACAGTTGCCTGCACATTTACAGGACTTGTCACAGTTTCCTGTACACTAACAGGACTTGTCGATTGACTGCACACTGACAGGATTTTGTTCAGATGCCTGCACACTGACAGGACTTGATGATTGACTGCACACTGACAGAATTTGATTCTCATACCTGCACACTGACAGGTGAGGACTTTGTTCAGTTGCCTGCACACTGACAGGACTTGATAATTGACTGCACACTGACAGCACTTGGTACAGATGCCTGCACACTGACAGGACTTTTTTCAGTTGCCTGCACACTGACAGGACTTTGTTCAATTGCCTGCACACTGACAGGACTTCATTCAATTGCCTGCACACTGACAAAACTATGTTAAATTGCTTGCACACTGAAAGAAATTTAGTATAGATACACAAACAACAAACAGTGCATCATCCAATAAAATCAATAAACTGCCTTAAGCTCTAAAAATCTAATATCAGAACACATTCAGCACCTTCAACTAATATTATCTCTTCTTCAACCTAGGACAACATCTCCATACTTTAAATATTTATAATCAAATTTTTCATTATATAAGGTTATTCACTATCCATACAGAAGATAAGATTGTAGCTTAGAATAATCTACATGAAGTTCAATGGAAAAGTCTTATTATTAAATTAATCATTAAGTAAAAATGAAATTTCTTCTAAAGAATAAAGTGTATAATAATTATTTGAATCTATGAACCTAAAAAAAGAACAATAATTACCTAAGAAGTGACTATGTTGAAGACTTAATAATATTTAAAATATATTCCCTTGTTACTAAAAATAGAAAGTAGTGGAATCTCCAACAAAAAGGGAGACCATATAGCAAGGCTTGCTGCCCTTGTTTCAATAGTAAATTTCACATAACTATCAAATTTTAACAAAATGTATTTATAATGAACTTGTAACCCACGGGGTGAGGCCAATTTTTCTCCAGGGGCATAAATTGAAAAAACATGGTAGACAACCAATAGACAATGTTACACACCAAATATTGAAGCACTAGGCCTAAAGGTTTTTGCCCCAAATTTTTTTAAATCTATTCTCTTGTTACTAAAAAAAGAAAGTAGTGGAATCTCCAACAAAAAAGGGAGACCATATAGCAAGACTTGCTGCCCTTGTTTCAAGAGTTAACTTTATATAACTATCAAATTTTAACAACTTTGAACTTGTAATCCACGGGGTGAGGTCAATTTTTCTCCAGGGGCATAATTTGAATAAACATTGTAGATAACCAATAGACAATGTTACACACCAAATATTTAAGCACTATGCCTAACAGTATTTTCCAATAAAAGTTTTTTAATTTTTCCTTTAGGTTGCTATGGCAACAAGAGTTCTGCATGGAATTTATTTTTTTGAACAATTTTGAAAAAGCACCAACCAAAGATCATTCCTATGAAGTTTCATCAAAATTGTCCAAGGGGTTTAGGAGAAGATGATGATTATAACCAATTGTTGACGCTTTTCCTTGAGGTGGCCATGGCAACCAGGGTTCTGCATGATATGCATTTCTTTAAACAACTTTGAAAAAGCACCAACCAAGGATCATTCCTATGAAGTTTCATTAAAATTGTCCAATAGGATTAGAAGATGATGATGATTATAACCAATTGTTGACGCTTTTCCTTTAGGTAGCCATGGCAACCAGAGTACTGCATGTACTTCAATTTTCAAAAAGCACCAACCAAGGATTATTCCTATGAAGTTAGATCAAAATTGTCCAAGCGGTTTAGGAGAAGATGATGATTATAAACAATTGTTGACGCCAAACAACGGACGACAGAACCGGACATAGACTGCTCACAATAGCTCACCTTGAGTACATTTATTAAACAATAATTCAACAAGCATATATACTGAACAAACACTCAAACCAAATGTAACATGTTGGTAATGTGTAACCGACATTGCAATCTTCATGGCTTAATAATTTACGTAATATATAAAACGCGAATGCTATCAGTTTTTAAAATTGTTAATGCAAAATATCGATATAATGGTGTTTAAATGTTACTATCTTTATTGCTTCAAATATGAAGCTATCATACCACACTGTCTGACTACATTGAGGTATTTTCCAGTGTTAAGGATTTTGACAGCCACCAGCTCCAGGAAGACCGGTATCCTCTCTCGACAGATGCTGTAGTGGTGTTCCCAGTAGGTGCATGTGGGTTAAGGATCAAGTTGGACATATTTGTCATCCTGGCTATTTTGCATTTTTTATTATTAAAAGATGATTAATAACTTTGATATATAGAAGGATCACAGCATACATTAAACCATTTCTTAAATGTCCCCTGCACAGCAGCACTTAAGTCCACATTGAAAGTGTAAACAAGTTATGTGAAGTAATTTAAACAAATAAAGGATATTGATCATTGTATTCCTCTTGTAACTTCTCCTTGTGTATTGTCTCATTTTCCTCGATCAAAAACTGAAACACAGAAAAGATTGACCAGAACTTCATAGGACATATGATGTAGAAGGGCTCTTAAAATTTTCAGTTTACTAATTTAAACTTTGTATAGCTGCTTCAAGGATAAACAAATTAACAATATGCTCTTAATTATACGAATGAAATGCTAGGAATATGAAGCTTGTGTATGAAACAGGGTTTCATTGTTCGCATGTTTTGGCAATTACATCATTATTTTGCATCCTCAAGGTTAAAATTCAATGTATGCAGATCTGTTTTCAATAAAAAAAAATGAAGTTTTCATTACAACAGAATAGAATGTTTTCATTGATAAATTTGAACCCAGAAGTTGACTAGGAAATTCAGCAGTATGCACTTAATTACCTCCTGTGCTAAATAATCTGCAAATAAAATAATAGTTTTAATTTAATTCATTTCTGCTTGAAGCTGACATGTTTTTTAGGTTTCTAGGTTTCACCATGAGTGTCAAATGTATTTGGCAAGAACATTCTTCAAGGAACATGAAAACTGTAATGCATTAAAATAAAGTCCAAGAGATGCAAAGATGTAGACCATCAATTTAAACCAACACCATGTACAATGTATGTTAATACTGTAGAGCACTAACCTCGGAATAAGGGTCAGTTATGATGCCTTTGTAAATCCATTTTTCGAGGATCTCAAAGTAAGGAACACAGGCCTGGAATAATGCACCAAATTCATAATTCAGAGTAAAATACTGAGGTATCTATTTTTTAGCCAGTATTTGTAACATACAATCTGTTCTAGACTGAAATGTAGAAATATTTAAGAGAAATACAATACACGCGGTATAACAAGATAATTTAAGATTAAAATTGTTGAAAACATGTTAAATATACTTACAGATTGTGTAAGATAGAGACATAGTTCCTGGCCTTTCACATCTCTGTAATGATGGAAACACTTTAATACACAAGTTTCAGATTATATCACTAACAACAGATTAGTTTCAGAAGCTGCTGTTTACCTGTCATGTACACCTATCTTGGTAAGAAATGAGCATACAGATCAAAACGCAATCTTCCTCACTTTAATGTTCAAACATAAAACACAAAGCAATTGGTTTTATGATTTCTAAAATCATGAAAGGTATTATTACTACATGAACATTAAAGTACACTTATCTTACCCTATAAAGCTGGAGGTCTTCTCATGGAGCATGCTGAGGACGGCTCCACCAATACACTCACCCTGACAAACATGATCATAGCAAATAGGACAAATGGTTCTATATATATATGCATATATATAATGTCAAATAATATTACAAATTAAAACTTGCAACCATTAAAATAGCAGTAAAGAAATTTCTCCCAGAATATAGCCTACCCTGTTGATTGAGTTGGCCACGGATGCCATAATGTCAAGTGTTTTCATGGACGGCTGAATGTAGAACCACAACTTCTGTAGAGACAAATTTCCCTGAAAAAACATATGTGTACATGTATGAGAATGGACTTCCTTGTAACTGATACAAATGATGCTTCATGCTCAAGCAATTACACATTTTGTAGACTTCAATTTAAATGCATACTATTATGTTCACATTGAAAGGGTCAATATGTTGTAAAATTCAAATCACATTATTTACAACAGCACATTTACCGTATTATATCATGTATAGGACGCTAGCATAGATAGGACGCAGGCAAAAAAATAGTTGAGAAAACGGGTAAAAACCCTTAATATATAAGATAGGACGCAGCGGAAAAATGTCAAAATCGGAGCCGAAAAATTGAGGTTGGTCAAGTATTTATAACATATATATTGAAGTAAAAAACAAACAAAAAATTGTATATAAGGCATATTTTGGTAACTGTCTTGTGTATTTTGATAATTATTGTCGTATTTTGGTAATTTAGCGTACACAACAATGATATATGTCTTGACATTTTGAGAACATTTACGCATATTATAAGACTTATACAAATGCCGTAATAGTCCCGACTGACAGTCAACCGTTGCAACCGTTGCAATAGTCTCGACATGCCTTCTGAATGACAGTCAACAGTTGCAATCGCAACAAAACTGTGTATTGTCAAAACTGATGATTGTTTTGATAAGGCTTGTCGCTGTGCGGATTAAAGCATGTCGGCATAATTAAGTGTCAGTAATTAGCCTTGCCAGCGGAAGGCACATCGGGTAAAGTGCGAACAAACAACCATAAGGTATTACCATCACAATAGTTTGTTCTATTGATGTTTTTCTAATAACAGACAGCGGGTGTTTTTCACACCTTCGCTCATTTAAAAAGATTTGATAGTGACAATAATGCTACTTTGCGTTATGCACATTCATTTATCAATTTTTTATAACAGTAACATACAACAAAATGTTGTGTAAAATATCGAAACATTAAAATCATAAACAACGATTAATTGATATTTACCTCCTTTCCCGATTTCCGTTGCCGTTATAACTCAATCCAGTTAAAGTGCACTCACATCGAGTTTTTGTGAGTTTTATGAAAAAGTAAACACTCGTGTTTTTTTTTTCAATTTATTTCTCAATAAATCATTTTAAAGTTAACATTCAATATATTTCTGCATGTGTTAACTTGCATGATTTTACCTATGTCAGTTGTTCTCTTGGGTGACGCAGTACAGATACTTACTATTACCGCGTTCTTCCCTGGTCCGATATTTTCGACCTGAAATGGACTTGGAAAAAAACAGATGAAATTCTAATAGCATAGAAAGGACCCAGGCAATTTTTAAGACGAGAATTGGGGGTAAAAAAGTGCGTCCTATGCATGATATAATACGGTAGTAACAGAACCAATAAAAAGATTGAACATTTAAATACCAAATTTGTATATTATAAATTATATAAGTATTTAAAGGAATTATCACATAGAAATTGGTTCAACAAGGCCTTAATTATCACAATGTCTAACAAGAGCTGTCACAGTATGTGACGAATGCCCCCGAATGTGACATTGACCTACGAACAAGGTCAGAACATGAAAAGTTGATCTTGCCTTTATGTGACAATTACATATGGCAAGTTATTTTAAATTTCCTCTGAACATAAAAAAATACCACCCATACTTGACAACCTACACTGTTATGTCCTTATATTCAGAATTCCCTTGTGAATAAACACTTAGTGTATCTTTCACCTTAGAGGTAGGGACATGGGTCTTGCACAGGACACATCGTCTTCGTATGTGGAACACATGTAGCAAGTTATTTTAAAATCTGTCCATACAAGGGAAAGTTACAGCCCGGACACGACAACCTATACCCTATGTCCTTGTATGCAGCACTCCATTGTGAATAAACACTAAGTGTGACCTTGACCTTTGAGGTAGGGACACGGGTCTTGCACGCAACACGTCGTCTTGGTATGTGGAACACATGTGGCAAGTTATTTTAAAATCTGTCCATACAAGGGAAAGTTACAGCACGGACACGACAACCTATACTCTATGTCCTTATATGCAGCACTCCATTGTGAATAAACACTATGTGTGACCTGGACCTTTGAGGTAGGGACACGGGTCTTGCACGCGACACGTCGTCTTGGTATGTGGAACACATGTGGCAAGTTATTTTAAAATCTGTCCATACAAGAGAAAGTTACAGCCCGGACACGACAACCTATACTCTATGTCCTTATATGCAGCACTCCATTGTGAATAAACACTAAGTGTGACCTTGACCTTTGAGGTAGGGACACGGGTCTTGCACGCGACACGTCGTCTTGGTATGTGGTACACATGTGGCAAGTTATTTTAAAATCTGTCCATACAAGAGAAAGTTACAGCCCGGACACAACAACCTATACTCTATGTCCTTATATGCAGCACTCCATTGTGAATAAACACTAAGTGTGACCTTGACCTTTGAGGTAGGGACACGGGTCTTGCACGCAACACGTCGTCTTGGTATGTGGTACACATGTGGCAAGTTATTTTAAAATCTGTCCATACAAGAGAAAGTTACGGCCCGGACACGACAACCTATACTCTATGCTTATATGCAGCACTCTATTGTGAATAAACACTAAGTGTGACCTGGACCTTTGAGGTAGGGACACGGGTCTTGCACGCGACACGTTGTCTTGGTATGTGGAACACATGTGGCAAGTTATTTTAAAATCTGTCCATACAAGGGAAAGTTACAGCACGGACACGACAACCTATACTCTATGTCCTTATATGCAGCACTCCATTGTGAATAAACACTATGTGTGACCTTGACCTTTGAGGTAGGGACACGGGTCTTGCACGCGACACGTCGTCTTGGTATGTGGAACACATGTGGCAAGTTATTTTAAAATCTGTCCATACAAGAGAAAGTTACAGCCCGGACACGACAACCTATACTCTATGTCCTTATATGCAGCACTCCATTGTGAATAAACACTAAGTGTGACCTTGACCTTTGAGGTAGGGACACGGGTTTTGCACGAGACACGTCATCTTGGTATATGGAACACATGTGGCAAGTTATTTTAAAATCTGTCCATACAAGGGAAAGTTACAGCCCGGACACGACAACCTATACTCTATGTCCTTATATGCAGCACTCAATTGTAAATAAACACTAAGTGTGACCTTGACCTTTGAGGTAGGGACACGGGTCTTGCACCCGACACATCGTCTTGGTATGTGGAACACATGTGGCAAGTTATTTTAAAATATGTCCATACAAGAGAAAGTAACAGCCCGGACACGACAACCTATACTCTATGTCCTTATATGCAGCACTCTATTGTGAATAAACACTAAGTGTGACCTTGACCTTTGAGGTAGGGACACGGGTTTTGCACGCGACACGTCGTCTTGGTATGTGGAACACATTTGGCAAGTTTTTTTAAAATCTGTCCATACAAGGGAAAGTTACAGCACGGACACGACAACCTATACTCTATGTCCTTATATGCAGCACTCCATTGTGAATAAACACTAAGTGTGACCTTGACCTTTGAGGTAGGGACATGGGTCTTGCACGCGACACGTCGTCTTGGTATGTGGTACACATGTGGCAAGTTATTTTAAAATCTGTCCATACAAGGGAAAGTTACAGCCCGGACACGACAACCTATACTCTATGCTTATATGCAGCACTCTATGGTGAATAAACACTAAGTGTGACCTTGACCTTTGAGGTAGGGACACGGGTCTTGCACGCGACACGTCGTCTTGGTATGTGGTACACATGTGGCAAGTTATTTTAAAATCTGTCCATACAAGAGAAAGTTACAGCCCGGACACGACAACCTATACTCTATGTCCTTATATGCAGCACTCCATTGTGAATAAACACTAAGTGTGACCTTGACCTTTGAGGTAGGGACATGAGTCTTGCACGCCACACGTCGTCTTGGTATGTGGAACACATGTGGCAAGTTATTTTAAAATCTGTCCATACAAGGGAAAGTTACAGAGCCGGCCGGACGGACGGACGGACAGACGGACGGACGGACGGACGGACGGACGGTGCGATTTTAATATGCCCACCTTCGGGGGGCATAAAAAGGATATCTATTCTAGTATAAACACCACAAGAAATATCTATTGCATCATTTTTGCCAAAACATGTATGAGCCAATACATTTAGGTATGAGCTAGCATTGTTAAACTCACAACTCTAAGCTGTTGTTCAAGCTGTGTGACCAGCATCATGTAGTCTTTCACCAGGGTCCTCATGGCTGAGCTAAGGGCGTGATTCACCAGGCCATACTCAAATGCTGACTTCTCTGTCATACAAGAAATAGCTTTAACTAAAAACATCCTTGGACATTTAAAAAAGATGTTTCTACATCTGGAATGAAATATGATGTTTAGAACAATGGCAGAGCATTGGATAAGGAGGGTATTTGCATATTTACACAATTAAAATCACAACTAAATTTATTTTCAAGCGTACAAAAATGCGCACAAAATGACAGATTACGCCATTGATATAACAACATAGTGATTACATTGCTTTTTGTGTTTGACCTCAGTTTTTTTTCATGTCATTAAATCATCCAAGGGCTTGATTAGAATTCTACACAGTACCTATCATTACAAAATCAAGCATCTGTTAATATAATTCATCAAGGCGTTTGACGAGCATCAATAATGTAAGGAATCAAGCGTCTCAATATTGATTGATCTATATGGTGAAAAAGTATCAACGGACCTGCAAGGTAGCGGCATTATTTCTCAATATATGAAGTTATTATTAACAACTGTGTATATTGAACTTAGCTAATATATATATAACTGTATATGCTTAAATATTTAAATTAAACTGATAAGTACAGAAAATTAAAGTATTGCTCTTCTGGAAGAGATATTAACTGGAATTGTCTTTAAATCCATCTACCAAAATCAGAAAATATTTAGTCTATGATGAACTACACTACCCCCTATTTAAGCTTCACACCCTTTTTGCAAGTTAATGTACAAATGAGTTATGAATGAGTTTATCCATATGTATACAGATTATACTTTTTTAAAATATGTAACTTTTCTTTTCCAACCAAAATTGCTTCCAAATCATCGCGAAAGAAACAAGATTTACCCAATTGGCAAGTCTGAATACCCAATGGCTAAAGGAATGAGTGCTACCCAATGTGACAGAGCCATCACAGGAGTGATAAGGGCACCAAATGATATCATGTTTGAAAGGGGGTGCAATTTGAAGGCACAAATATTTGCATGGCCCTTGAAAAACCTTATCTTGAACTCTGCATTGGTTAATTGAACAGTTTCATAAACTGTTACAGTTTCAAATGGCGAAAGAATATCAATAAAATAATTGTACCTGTATACACATTTATAAATTTGCATTACCTTCAATAAATCTGACCACTGTGGAATAATTTGAAGCAAGAGGTAAAATCCTTTTCACCATCTCCAGTAAAGAAGAGTCTGAAACAAGTTACATGTATAGAGACTAACTTGACTAATATGATAAATGACTATTTGCTTGATACCCTGTAATATGGAATGACAGTGATTGTTCAAAATAGTTCAAAGTAGTAAATCGGTCAATACTGCTGGAAGTTTCAATGTCCACTACCAGTAGACTCAAGTTAATCGATATGACGTTGACTGGACATAGGACCACCCTCGATAACTACATACTTTGATCAACAATAGAATATATATGTATATTGAATCCAAGTCCAAGAGCGTTTATTTGTCCATGGCAATCATGTGACTAGTAAATCTTTCTATTGCTTTCAGAGTAGTGAATATCTATATCAGGGTTGTTTGGCATCATGTCAAAAACAGACAAAAAATATTAGGTTAAGTCCAACCATTCCTTGCTATAAGACACTATAGGAAAGCAACACAATTGATGGTTGACCAAAGTTCTTACAGTAAGCCTTATAATTCAGTAGTAATATTTTTTGGCAAACCATGTACACCAGTCCTACCTAGACTCTGGTCAATCATGAACTCTTTCGGTGCATACCGCTCAGTCAGTGCCCTTGCTAGGATGTATTTCCCTTCAATCCCCTGCAAAAACGTAAACACATGCATGTTTGTTAAATAAACATTTCATAACATCAATGTTCAGTCAGTGGTCTCTCACATGTACTAGTAAGTCTGATTAAAACATGATCATTATTTAGAACCATGCATTGGTGATGAAACTGTAAGAATGGAAATTGTTTGACAAGATATTCACTTCACCTGCATACAACAGAGAATGTCGTCGAGGATGGCATGCTCCTGCATCATGGTCGGTAGGCTACCCAGTGGAACAATGTTCTGGAGATATAATTAAAATACCAGCATACACATATGAAAACAATTTGTATTATTAAGGAATTTTCAAATTTATGTAACAGACAAATCATCATTTCTAAAAATAAAATAATATGGAAATTTTAAATCTTTAAATTAACTAATCACCTATTTCAGTTTATGGAAAGAAATGTAATTTCAAGATATTTTCCAAACCATTCCAAGCGTGAGACACAAATAATACTTCAACTGGTTAAATGTAACAATCCACATTCATGTACGCAAGCATAACACATAAGATGATGTACAGAGTCAGTAGGTCCATCCACCCCGACAATGAAGTCCATGGTGAGACAACTGCGCTGAAACAACCAGTCTGGCTGGTGGGGAACATTCACTGGAATAAACATGGTACAATAGGCAGAGTGACATCCAGCAAATCACTCTTAAATAAGAAATAAGACTTTTTTCATATTATGATTCTTTTAAACAGGATTTCTTTTTACAACATCTTCATTTGACGTTCAATGAGCAAAATAATGTAAAATGCTTCACTTAAACAATCAGAACTTTATTATGACAATAAGTAAGAGCAGTTTTCATTGCTAAAGTAACAATTCTCCAATGTTTCCATACTACCAGTTATATTCTACCCATACAGTCAACAAGAGTGACACTCACAAAATACGCCCATCAATAATTTCTTGGATTCTAAGACAACTTACTGTCACACATTCTTGGTAAAGATTTTATAGCTACAAACATTTTCAGCAAGTTTGGTGAAGGTCAGATGAGAATTGTTCAAGTTAGAGAGTAGACAAAGCTTAAATGGCAAGGGCAGTAATCCTGAAGTGCTTCGGGGCATTTGGCTGATTATCATACTTGACCGATTTATTTTACCAACAAATATTTTCAGCAAGTTTGGTGAAGATCAGATGATAACTGTTCAAATTAGACAGTGGACAAAGCAAAAATGGCAAATTTTGACCAATTCAAGGGCCATAATCCTGAAGAGCCTGGCTGGTTATAGAACTTTGCCAAGAATATATACCAACAAACATTTATAGTAGCAAGTTTGGTGAAATTCGGATAAAAACTGTTCAAGTTTGAGAGTAGACAAAGCTAAAATGGCCAATTTTGATAAATTCAGGGGGCATAACTCTGGAGTGCCTAAAGCGATTAGGCTGGTTATCGAACTTGACCGAGATATTTCACCAACAAACACTTTCATGAAGTTTGGTGGAAATTGGATGAGAAATGTTCAAGTTAGAGAGCGGACAAAGCTAAAATGGACAATTTTGACAAATTCAGGGGGCCATAACTCTGGAGTGCCTAAAGCGATTTGGCTGGTTATTGAACTTGACCGAGATATTTCACCAACAAACACTTTCATGACGTTTGGTGGAAATTGGATGAGAAATGATGAAGTTAGAGAGCGGACAAAGCTAAAATGGCCAATTTTGACAAATTCAGGGGGCCATAACTCTGGAGTGCCTAAAGCGATTTGGCTGGTTATCGAACTTGACCTAGATATTTCACCAACAAACACTTTCATGAAGTTTGGTGGAAATTGGATGAGAAATGTTCAAGTTAGAGAGCGGACAACATTGTGGAGCCGCCCGCCCGCCGCCCGCCCGCCATGGGTGTTCCCATAATACGGCCATCGTAAGATGGGCGTATAAAAATTACTGACAATAGAAGCAAACTACACAAGATCTATTTACATGAACCAAATTTACTACCGTTAACAAAACACATGTACAGCGTACCATTTCTCTGGACTTGTTTTTCCCGGAGTGCCTTTCTCAGCATCTCAGATGATGTGACCTGGGAGACAGCTGGTCCCTCCTTCAGCCTCCGGAGCTGGGTCTGGATCTGGGGATGCAAAAGTAGGAAACAGGGTATAAAACGGTCATGTTGGTTCAAATAAAAAGATTTATGCTCAGGATTTGATGATTTGAAACCTTTATAAACCTGAACAAAGCTAAAGTGCTGGGCACTGCTTCAATGAAGGAACTAAGTGCTTACAGTACTTAAAATAATCATAAATTTTTATATTAACAAAGCAATTGGCAACAAGTTGATTTTTCCCTCAACTTTTTTCACACTTAGCAAAATAGTGAATATGACACTAGAATAAGTTCAGTTTATGACAGGCCAATGGGGTGGTATTCAATAACCAAACTTAAGTAAATCTTATGGTCATACATATTTGAATTCTTTCACTGCATTAGTCAGTTATCAATAAAATGTTATCTGATTAGCTACATCATGCTTAGAACCAATTAAGACTAGGGATGCGAACGAATGGCAAAACTAATATTCGAATATTCTGTTATTCTTTCAATCGAATATTCAATTACCAAAATACATCTTTTAGAAGTTGTAGTAAACTATTATTATTATACGCTAAAGTAATATCCAGGGCATTGTAACCCTGTCTTGAAGTAGCCACTATGCACGATAGACACTAGCTTATTTTCCCAAATGAGCCTCAAAATACCCCATTTTCAGAAAGACAAAAAGCAATTCATTATGAACAAACAAAAACAAAATTAAATTTCATTGCCTTCATATTTGAAAACAATGTGAACTTAGATGGATCTCTGCTCAAATGGCATTATGCGCCAATGAAGGGTCTTTCCGCAGGACAAGCAGCCTCGTTCTGATATTGACCTCTACTAAATATAACTATGGAAAAACCAAACCAACTCGGGAACTAGTAAAATAATGAACAAAAACATATGTGATATTTTACTCTTCTATTGTACATAAATAGAGCAAATATCCTAAAACGCTATATAATATATAGTTATATTTCAAAGCACGAACATTATATATAAACAGGGAAAACAGTTTAAAAGACATGTATATATGTAACTCCATCATTGTAGCAGATGCCATTTATAACATTGAGGCGATTTGAGCAATGTTGCACAGCTTAACTTGCTTGCAGCCAAGACAACACATTGGTGTGAAGGCCGATTCCTTAAATCCCTTTAATTGGCAAAGGCATTTAAATTTACCAAAAATAATTGAATTTTTGATGTCACCTGTCTAATAGCCAGTTATTGTAAAATTACGGGGACTTTTATAGTACCTGACAATATGTCCCTAAATGACATATGATGCCTGTTTAGTGCATTGTCATCACATTCACACCTCTGGCATTATGGGCCAGTCGTTGTAAAAACAAGACAAACGAACAATGTACACAATGACAGTTGTAGGCAAAAGGTTTATTATTCTACTTATTCAACAACAATACATCGAATATTCGAAATACTTAACGTTTGATCGAAAATTTGAATATTCGTTTGCATCCCTAATTAAGACCAATATTGAATACCAGCTCAAAATAATTACTTGATGTTCAAGTTGTTCTAACTTTGATTACAGGAAGAATGATTAATGAGCAAAATAAAACACTATTTATTCTGATATTTCAGATTTATCTTTGGTTAGAATAATTTTATCAGACTGCTGTAACTAGTACAAGGGTAAATTTAAAGTACATGTACCTCAGATGCATTCCTTTGTTGTATCATCATAATCAGTTATTTGCAAAGTCTATAAAGTAAATCACTGAATTATTGTGTTATATCCAGAATGTGAGTGATATACATGTATATTACATAAATGTGTATCAGATTTCATGTTAGTAATGATAATGAAGAATTCAGTGTAGTCAGTCATGTGTGTCTAATCTTAGTTTTACTGTTTGGGTGGTGTTATATGCTTTAATACATAAATAACAATACAGAACAAGCATACAGCTATATTTATTAGGCAAAAACAGAACCATTCAATACATATATAAAC
The DNA here is from genome assembly GCF_026914265.1 of Mya arenaria. Lineage (NCBI taxonomy): Eukaryota > Metazoa > Mollusca > Bivalvia > Myida > Myidae > Mya > Mya arenaria. The sequence continues at coordinate 43,899,295 of NC_069127.1, forward strand.
TAGAGTTTTTGTTAAAGTTTTCTGTTAAAACTATTTCTGTTTCTTAGAAATTACGAAAGTTTAGCACTCTCACGGCATTGGATCCAGCTGTATGGTAGTATGCATAGCCTAATCTTTCGCCTACAGGTCAAATAACATGCATTTTTCATTTTATAATGAGACCACCTTGGAGCCTTTGGTGTTTTAAAGTAAGAATGGTGACAATAAAAAAATATATATCCTGAACATGGTCTTAGGCAATTTTTATGTATAACATAAGTCATCATATTATTTATATCTCATTTAAGGAGTTAAATGCCATGTGACTATATCCATTAAGATGCCAATACAGTGATCAGTTAATTTTTTCTTAATTTATTTGTTTCAAAGAGAAAGTGGACATTTTTTTTTTAAATGATAATATATTTTAAAGTTTGGTTTGTCAATTTTAAGCGTATAAGATTAAACAACAGAGTCGAAACCTCAAACAATAACTTATGTTAGAAAAAGTCGAAAAGAGAAAATCAGAAACTCCAAAATCAGACTGTAAACAAACATCTCATTCAGAATACCATCAAAACAAGGCCATTTATTAAAAATCTTAAAATCCACTTGGCGAAATCTAAATCAGAATCACTAATCCAGACCTCAATACAACTTTAAGGGTAAAGGGTATTGTACTAGCTGACATTCAGCATTAAACAATACTCTGAAATCTATTTTCTCCGTATTTGAAACCTAAAAGAGTAATTATGATTCCTTCAATACATGTTAGTGTTCTGTAACCTTTAACACTGACTTGGCTTATATAAATTTAGAACTACTTGCCAATGTATAACAATACAATGGTTTCTGTTATGTAATATTACAACCATTCAAACCCGGAAGCTGAAGCAAACTGTTCACTTTTTATCTACGTATAGCTATTCTTCTTAACGCAGCATAATACACTACATGGAACAATTTTACGTCTTCATCACCTACAAGAACCCTTGTTCTACCTCAATATCCGAATGTCCAGCATATTCAGTAAAAGCAAAAGCTTTCTGTGACAATGCAGCTTTAGCATTTATATGCTAAAATGAATCATTATGCTCTAACAATACTATTTTATGTACGGTACATTTGAAGAGCACTATTCACTTTGTGTTTAGTACTGTACGGACACTAAATTTCAATCTAAGAATAGGCTCCTCATAGAGAACTTTTAACCAGTAATAAAAATTGCCAACAATATTAAGCAAACCTCAATGACATTCTGGGGTGTGAATTTTGACCCCTGTGGTGCTGTGAGCTGGGCAGGGATCTCATGGGGGGCTGTTGTTGCCCCCTGTGCATCTGCCTTGTCCTTGAATGTCCTCTCTAAAACATCTTTCACCTATAACAATATGGAACAACAACCAGTGAACTGTTGATATTATCATCATGCATATTGAGGCAATCAACTGTTTACATTGAGCGTGCTCACAAAAATGACATTACAAGAAAACAATGAAATGAAATCTATATACGCAGAAAAATGGCATGCCGAGTCTGTCACAGAATTCTTACATTAGTGTTTGGCAAAGCACTGCTAATAGAAGTCCAGAATTTGAGCAAGCTCAAAAACCATTTTACAATTTAACTTGAGGGCATGACAGTCAAAGTTACAAAACAAAAACAATTCTTAGTCATGTTTTCAGAATAATGTGAACAGAAATATATGTATGGGGCATGTCAAGTATTTTGTTGTTGCTTTTCACAATGCTAACCCACCTGATCTTCATCCACCAACTTTGACAGCAGGAATACCAGCATGTCCAGATCCCGAACACTGCAAAATAGCATAAACACTGGTTATCAAACATAAACACAGTTCACAAATTACAGATTAAATTTATATATATATATATATATCAAACAAGATTGCAATGTTATATGTTATACTATTATATACACAGTATAAATGAAGGCAGAGCTTATAATCATTCTCTCACATATGTGTTTTGTCATGGATTCCAGATATATATAGATCTAGCATTTTATGAAATACCCAATTTTCTCCGATCAATGTACAGTGCAGTGAACTTTATTTCTTACCAAGGCAAAAAAACAAGAACTATCAGAGGCCACGCTCTGGACTATTCAGTTAAAAATTGCATCAGAGGCCACGCTCTGGACTATTCAGTTAAAAATTGCAAAGTTTTGGTGAAACATGCATGGATCACTGTTAAATTAAATTATGTGCAAAACCTTAACCATAAATTCTATGTCAAACAATAAAGGGCCATAATTTACATTATATGTAAACAAAAAGAGTTACAGGTATCCAACTTCATTAGTAGGTTTGATCTTTGAATATTGTCTCAATGCAAAACATCAAGGAGTTGCCGAGATATTATGGTTTGGTTAGGGTAACATCTTTTTCAACCATTATTGTCATCATTGGGGAATGGCGTACATATTTAAACACACACTTAACTTTTATTATTTTTAAACCTGAACCAATACTATTTCTTTTTAGGCCCAACTTACAAAAATGTTCAACAACATTTGTTTTTAGTTTAATATTCTGCGAACTTCCTTATCCAACAACCTTTTTACATGCACAGCTCACTTCAGCAATTTCTTCTATAGCTAATGTTACTTTTCGAACTAAAATCATGAACAAGTTAAGTATCACAATGAGGAGTATAAAGATATCTTACTTTTTGGATTTAAGGTCGTCATATTTTGCCAGGAATTCAATAGGTGTCTTAGATGCCTCTGCAATCTTTCTCTTTGATTGGTTTGCTGAAACCTTGAAACAAATGCACATGGTGTTACAACATAAAAGTTTTATTAAACCGAACATAAATGCTTCCATAATTATCTCTCTTTTAACAGTCGGAGTCCATTACAAATCTAAAAAGGTAAAGAAAACGAGCTGTCACAGAGAGTCACTATTCCGCAGCTTTTCAGTGTAAGGATTAATATTATAGGGCAATTATTTGAATTTAATACAAACTAGAGTTATCTTACTTCGTTAATTAAGTAGGTTGGGTTGCTGGGTACCATTATATAAAGTCTCAATGCAATACATTAAGTTCTTGCTGAGATTAATCTATGTGTGCTTACATGCAAAACCTTAACCAGAATTTCTAAGTCAAATAATAAAGGCCCATAATTTGCATCATATTCAAATTAACTTTTCTAACTTCATTAATTAAGTACCGTATTATATCATGCATAGGACGCACTTTTTTACCCCCAATTCTTGTCTTAAAAATTGCCTGCGTCCTTTCTATGCTATTAGAATTTCATCTGTTTTTTGTTCAAGTCCATTTCAGGTCGAAAATATCAGACCGGGGAAGAACGCGGTAATAGTAAGTATCTGTACTGCGTCACCGAAGAGAATAACTGACATAGGTAAAATCACGCAAGTTAACACACGCAGAAATATATTGAATGTTTACTTTAAAATGATTTATTGAGAAATAAATTGAAAACAAACAGGAGTGTTTACTTTTTTACAAAAGGGACGCTACTCACAAAAACTCGATGTGAGTCAGCATTTAACTGGATTTGGTTATAACGGCAACGAAAAATCGGGAAAGGAGGTAAATATCAATTAATCGTTGTTTATGATTTTAATGTTTCGATATTTTACAAAACATTTTGTTGCATGTTACTGTTTTAAAAAATTAATAAAGGAATGGGCATAACGCAAAGTAGCATTATTGTCACATTCAAATCTTTTCAAATGTGCGAAGGTGTGAATAACACCAGCTGTCTGTCATTAGAAAAACATCAATATAACGAACTATTGCGATGGTAATTCCGTATGGTTGTTTGTTCACACTTTACCCGTTGTGCCTTCCGCTGGCAAGGATAATTACCGACACGCATTTATTATGCCTGACATGCTTTATTCCGCGCAGCGACAAGCCTTATCAAAACAATCATCAGTTTTGACGATACACAGTTTTGCAACGGTTGACTGTCATTCAGAAGGCATGTCGGAACTTTTGCAACGGTTGCAACGGTTGACTGTCAGTCAGAAGGCATGTCGGGACTATTACAGCATTTGTATAAGTCTTATAATATGTGTGAATGTTCTCAAAATGTCAAGACTTATATCATTGTTGTGTACACTAAATTACCGAAATGTTAAATTACCGAAATACGATGATATTAACGAAATACACAAGACAGTTATCGAAATATGCCTTATATACATTTCTTTTTTTTTTACTTCAATATGTTATAAATACTTTACCAACCTCAATTTTTCGGCTCCGATTTTGACATTTTTCCGCTGCGTCCTATCTTATATATTAAGCGTTTTTACCCGTTTTTTCAACTATTTTTTTGCCTGCGTCCTATCTATGCTAGCGTCCTATACATGATATAATATGGTAGGTTGGATTGTTGAGAATACATATCCAAAGTTCCAATGCAATAAATGATGTATTTACTGAAATAATGACTTAAAGGTGCTTACATTCAAAACCTTAACCAAGTTGTGACGCCGACGCTGAGGCTAGGGTGAGTAGTAGAGCTATCCTTATTCTTTGAATAGTCGAGCTAAAAACTTGGTGAGTTCACTTAAAATATATATATATATTTTTTTTTTTAATTATTTCTTAATAAAATTTGCAATACATGTACTGATGGGTCTTAATTTGTGAGGAATAACTATACATCCTGCTATGAGTGTGTAGTGTTAATCTTACATTTGTGGTTATATAAGGTGTTGTATTCTTGAGTAACATCTCAGTGTAGACCTCTGGACCCACTTTGTCTGTCGACCTCACCCTGCAAAGATACAACATGACATGTACACAATGCCAAACAAACCTATATAAAACATTTTTTTAAAGATAGTATCATACATTTTTATTTTTTTACATTATACTATTGACTACATGCATAATTATGTGACTTTCAGTCAGGAAATAGTTATATTGATTTATACATGTATTTATAAGTTTTGTGTCTTACTTCAGCTGGTTCATCAGCTCATTGACATGATGGTGAACCTTGAACTCACTCATCGTTTCACAGAATCCGACCTGAAATGCAAGTTGTAGACAGTCAAAAGCTAAATGAAATTTAAAATCACTGTCCTTGATGAAATTTCATTAGTTCAAAATAGAATGTTGGAAAAAAACAACAAAAAAAATGTTTCGGACAAACCAGCATACTTGCCGATATTCATATTTTGAAGATATAAGAAAATAATGAGACATTACATACAGTATATTCAATGATTTTGTATTTTTAAAACAATTTTTCATCATGAAAATATCACTAATAATCAACCATTTGTCTTTTGAAAATATGTGATGTATTCGTTCACTGTGCTAACATGGCCATCAAATTTGGCAATTTCCAAGAGGTGTGAATTTCTGTTTTATTGATCTAGGCCTTTGAACTCACCGCGGTACCAGGGTTCGAATTTAACTTTGAGGAGCACTCGCAAAATTTTGCGAGTGCATTTTGAGGCAACTCGCAAAATGACAAATCAACTTGCATTTTTATTATTTGCTTTATTCCCTTATAATATTGTCTAATTAAAGTAGAAATTAACACCTAAGACATATTATAAATATTGAAAAGTATCAATCTTGAGTGACTCGACTACTAGAACTTGTTGATGGCTTATTCTATTTGGGGGGTATGGAAAGACTCGTCTGATGCTGGCAGCTTTTTGATAACAAAGCTGTCCAATAATTTGACATTGTTCACTTTGTATATTTACCCTCGCCATCGGGTAATTTAATACCCATTCGACAAGCACGCTACAGATTTCATTAAGTCTATAAGTATTAAAAACAATAAAATATAAATTTAAAATAAACAAGAGATGTTTGTCAAACATTGTGCCCCCCCTGAGCGCCATGTTGTCAGGATTATATGGACAATTGAATGAAATATGCATGGACCGAAATGACAGCTGATTTGTTGCTGTTTTAAGATTATGACTATTAAAGTGTGAGGATAAAGTGTGTTATGACCGTCATGACCTTTGACTCTATGAACTCAAAATCCAGAGTCATCAGCTGGTCACCAGAAACCTAAATGTCAAGTTTGAGGGCCATGGGTGCAGGCATTGTCAAGTTATCACAAGACAAGTTTTTTTCGTTCAAGGTCACTGTGACCTTGACCTTTGACCCGATGACCCCTTAAATCATAAGGGGTCATCTACAAGTCAGATGCAACTCCAAGTCAAGTTTGAAGGCCATGGGTTCAGGCATTGTTGAGTTATCACTCGGACAACCTTTTACCATTCAAGATCACTGTGACCTTGACCTTTGAATCTATGAATCTACTGGTCAGGCTTAACATCCATGTCAAGTTTAATGATCATAGGTTCAGGCATTGTTGAGATATCAGTGGGGGAAGATTTGTTAACTTTTTTGCGTTAAAGGTTACTGTGACATTGACCTTGGCCTGATGACCCCCAAAGTCGACAGGGGTAATCTACTGGTCAGGCCCAACCTCCATGTCAAGTTTGAGGGCCATGGGTGCAGGCATTGTTGAGTTATCACTTGGACAACCTTTTATCATTCAAGGTCACTGTGACCTTGACCTTTGGCCCAATGACCCCTAAAATTAATAGGCCGGGCTCAACCTACAAATCAAGTTTGAGGGCCATGGGTGCAGCCATTGTCAAGTTATCACTCGGATAACGTTTTACCATTCAAGGTCACTGTGACCTTGACCTTTGGCCCAATGACCCCTTAAATCAATAGGGACCATCTTCTGGCCAGGCCCAACCTCCAAGTCAAGTTTGAGGGCCATGGGTGCAGGCATTGTCGAGTTATCACTCGGACAACCTTTTACCATTCCAGGTCACTGTGACCTTGACCTTTGGCCAGATGACCCCCAAAAACCATAGGGGTCATCTCCTGGTCAGGCCAATTATCCAAGTCAAGTTTGAGGGCCATGGGTGCAGGCATTGTTGAGTTATCAATCGGACAACCTTTTACCATTCAAGGTCACTGTGACCTTGACCTTTGGCCCAATGACCCCCAAAAACAATAGGGGTCATCTACTGGTCAGGCCCAACCTCCAAATCAAGTTTGAGGGCCATGGGTGCAGGCATTGTCACGTTATCACTCGGACAACCTTTTACCATTCAAGGTCACTGTGACCTTGACCTTTGGTCTGATGACCCCAAAAACAATAGGTGTCATCTACTGGTCAGGCCCAACCTCCATGTCAAGTTTGAGGGCCATGGGTGCAGGCATTGTTGAGTTATCACTCGGACAAGCTTTAAAATTATTTTACCATTAAAGGTCACTGTGACCTTGACCTTTGTCCCGATGACCCCCAAAATCAATAGGGGTCATCTACTGGTCAGGCCCAACCTTCATGTGAGGTTTGATGACCATACGTCTAGGAATTGTTGAGTTATCACTCGGACAAGCTTTGGTCTACCGACGGACAGACCGACCGACCGACATGCCTGTGCAAAGCAATATACCCCTCTTCTTTGAAGGGGGGCATAAAAAGCAACAGTAAATGTAGCGTGGATACTTTGGACCATGAAATATATCAATAACGAAGTCTATTAATTTTGACAGTTGGGCGGAAATATATTCAAAGGATGATGGGGTAAAAGCGCTAAATTTAGCCAATGATTGAGCTAGGTGATTACGTCATTCGTATTTACTTTGTATTATGCACGCTTCGGAGCATCCAGGAAAGATACGAGATAAAACTCGGCCTTTTCCGTATTTGTTCTATTTTGAAAACCTACTAGAGCGTGACTCCGTACTGTCTTCTTTATACCGGTAGTGTAAACATGCCACTTATATGCTGTTTACACTGGACTACATAGCGGAATTTAGTTCATGTTTATTCTACTTTCCTTTTAACATTTTGTGGTCTAGAAAAAGCCACTCGCAGAATTTTGCGAGCTTGAATAAAAAAAGTCACTCGCAATTTCCAAATGTCGCTCGCATTTTGCGAGTATGCGAGTCTACATTCGAACCCTGGGTACATCAAGTTAACACTGTATACACACTAACCTTTATTTTCTATTCAATTGATCGTTAATATATGCTATGAAAACATATATAGCCGATTGTGTTATTTGGTTTGATCATGACAGGCACCGCCATATTGAAGGTGTTAATCTCTGACCTCCAGAAATGTGTGACCAGCCGACTGCAGTTACATTATGAGAAATCTATGACCTTACTGGACATAAAATGCAAAATTTAGGCAATTTATTTTTTTCAAAATCGGTAGATTTAAACAATAGCGGTATAATTTGTCGGGACAGCGGTAGGGTGGTAAAAGGGACTAAAAAGCCGTACTTTTTGTCTACCACTTGTAGAATTCACATGTCTTCCTCAAAGATGCACAAGCACCCTGTTATGTCATTCTCCCACAAGCTACATTTTGATCTTTAAGTGATTTAGAACATTGAATGGCATTTTTTAGAAAAATACTCAAGGAAACAAGATAAAACTTCAGATGTGTTGCTAAGGCAAGCCTCTTTTCGATCTATATCATCAAATTATTGATCACCATAAAACAAAATGTGATTTTTAACAAGTTTTCAGTATTTGTATCCTGTTCGGATTGATAAGATTTACCTTTTGTGTTTTGTTTTTATTTGGGATTGTTGGGATAAGAATGAGGTTTGTGCACTTAAACTGGTTTAAACCCCCAGTAAATTTACATTTTACTGACCGTCCCAAGGCGGTACCTAACAATCCTTGATAAACATACCTATTTTTTGTGTGTTTTTATATATATATATATATAGTATGTAATTGTCTTGTGCTTTTCTACTGGGTTTCTTGTTTGTGAATTTTTGTTTTTATGTTCCATGTCCATACATGCCATATTTTCTGGAGACCATTCAGGGGGATTTGTTCAAACGGCTGAAAATTCAGGGGGATTTTGGTTGTATTCAGGGGGATTTTTTTAGCAGGTTTAAGTAGGCGAAATTTTTAAGTATTTTTAGACGCAAGTATGAAAAAATGTATTCACATATAGTTTGCTTTGAAAACCTCTTAACTTTTTCATTATACAGAATTATTTTATGTCATGATTTATCATATTTTTATGATACACTGTCATGTCATACTGTAATGCACTTGCAGAACAAAATACGTCATTGGAAAAATATGTTTTCGAGACAATTAAATTAAATTTACCTTCCTCCAAAGTCTTTAAAAAAATTGTGCTTAATTCTATCAGCTATGATGACTTTCAGACAATAAGAGAATAGAATAAATATTATTAATTTCTTCCTTCCAAAAGAGTAATATTTCTTTGCCTTTGATAATTACTACAAATTAATTGATCACTTGTTGTAAAAGTTTCCTTTTGGAGAGTTACACTCACATACTGTGGTTTCACTTTGTCATTATTGCCTGATATTAAATTTAATTTTTTTTTTTTTTTTTTTTTTTTAAATTCCGGGGGATTTTTATCTCCCGCCGGGAGATAGGGGGATGGATCGAAAATTCCAGGGGATTTTTCCCCCTCCCGGGGGATATGGCATGTATGCATGTCTTTGGCGTTTGCCCAGTGCCATTAAACCAGGTTTATGTTTAAACATTTTGCTACTGGGCTTGTTTCTGTAGCTTTCCACATAAATATTGTACCGTCCACAGGGGCAGTTGCGTGGTTTTGACACACAACGCCCCTGTCCGTTTTTTTAATCAATTTTTAGTAAGAATATGATGTGGTAACTGTAACTTGTGATAATTGGCAAAAAAAAATAAAAAATATTTTATTATCTTTGTAAAGGGTGACGACTTGACCCTGAATTTCCATATATTTGCCGACCCTGTTTAAGAAGCCTTAACTTTATCAAATCTTAAGACTTAACCAAACTCTACATTTTTGGACTTTCCTTGTAGAGTTAGTGTCAATCTTTAAGAAAATGTAGTTTTAACGAAAACAAATGCAATTTCAAACCCGAATTTCCTAAAACATGTTACTGACGAACCAACTTCCCGCTTAATTCACCGAAATTTTCCAGACTAAAATGCATTATCACGCTATTGCCAGGGATGATAACAGAGCCAAGTTGCCAATCCTGAAAATGTCTGCGTGGGTTTCAGGGGGCCGCTAAAGGCCCCCGATGGGTCCAGGGCAAAGCCCTGGTGGGGGACAAGGGGGGCAAAGCCCCCCGAAGCTTTCAGTATTTCAGGGTTTCTCATACCCTTTTTTGCCTTCAAGGAGTACACCTTTCAGTTTGGTAGATATAATTATGTTCAACAGGAGACATCCGCAATCAGAACAATTATCAGGAATCTTAGCAGTGAAGTTAAACACCTTTGCCTTCAAACAAAGTTAAATTTACTTTTTTACCTGAAGTCACAGGCATAAGACATGTACCTGACATTTTGGTTCAGTTGTCCACTTCCCATAAAACTCAACTGGCTATGATCAAATGCCTGTGTATGAACAGTCTACACTGTGGGATGTTTGAATTATAATAATGAACAACATATCAATTATCAAGCTTGCAAATGTTTATTGTAAAAGTGTTATTTATTCAATTTTTGTATATCATAAAGAGTATTTATTCCATTATCTGCACATTTGATGAGAATATAATATTATTAATTATTATTCCAAATAATATCCAAACGGGACGGTAAATGCTTTGGCAGTGAGCCGTTGTGGTCATTGTCGCCATCAATGTCTATGAGGTGAGGGACAAGTTGACGTATTCTGGTCTCAAAGCCAAAAAAATTCCCCCTGATGGTGTTACATGAGTCCAGTAGCACACAAATTAGATTGTCTAGATTGTCCCACGTCAGTTCAAGTCTCTCAAACAGGCTTTCAAATTCCTTAAAAAATGATTCAGAATCAACCCTTGTGATTTTTAAGGAGGCCAAATGTCTCAACACTATTTCTTTCTCTATAGCAGAAAAATAGCTGCAACAGTTTTCTCATTGTTTGTGTTTGTTGACCCGTCTAAGTTCAAACAAAACCGAGTTTCACTTAACTCCTCCACAAGTTCATCATTGAAATGGCTTGCCTCTCCCTAACTCATCTTATATGATGCTGTACACCTTTGAAGTTTTAATTCGCTGAGAGCTTTTGTATCTTTGGCAAGTGTCTTAAGTAAGGCTCACTACATGTGGTGCCAGGGAGTATGGAAGGTCATGTTCAGCCATAAATCCAAGTATCATGGCCTCTGCATTGAATTGTCAGTCATTGACAGGAACAACTGGATGCACTGGCGAGGTGTCTGTTCATCATCCCTGACTTTTGGAACCATCAACATACCTGGAAATTCAAATTACAACTATAGAAATTAAATCTCACTCAAACTGGGTCCTCAAGAAGTTTTGTTGAACTGTCTCAAATAGAAAATAAACTGACTGCTCCTACTTAATATATATTACTACTACAAAATATGTATTCATTTTTTTTTTAAATTTTCATTTGAACCTTCCATTATAGTCAACAGCCACTTCTTATTGAGAACAATGCTTCAAACATTATGGGAACAATAAAGAAATGGTTTAACAGCGTAAACTTCAATCGGCCAAATAAAATTTGTAAAATAAAAATCGATTATGACACAATCCGAATCGCGATGTCCGAAATATTGCTACATGCGCAAAAGCCATTCTCAGTTTGATCACATTCTATTAACTTAAAAAGAAACGTTTCGGGAATTTCTCTTAAAAATAAAAAGCAAATATACCTTTAAATCGACGAAATGATGTTTTTAGAAGTTGGTGGTGGTCGTTTTTTTCCAATACTCGTTTATTCGTCTTCGTCGTCTGTCATATCCGGATACTGCAGTGCGTTCAGTCAGCAGTGCGTTCAGTCAGGCGAGCGTTTACAAAACGCTCGCAAACGTTTTGTTTTGTATCCCTGTTGCAACGCAGCGCATACACGTTAAGCGGGAAACCAAATAGCGAACGTTCGCCGCAAACATCTTTACTGAACGCGCTGCAGGCGAGCGTTTACAAAACGCTCGCAAACGTTTTGTTTTGTATCCCTGTTGCAACGCAGCGCATACACGTTAAGCGGGAAACCAAATAGCGAACGTTCGCCGCAAACATCTTTACTGAACGCGCTGCTGTCTTCTAGTCCCATCGGTAATTTCCGTAATCACTCGATGCTAGCTTAACCAATCATATAGCTCGACTGCCAAGACGTAAATAGGTTCGATAATTTCCGGCTTTACACTTCCGGAAAACTCACCTTTCGTACCCATATTGTTCGATCTGAGCTAGAATCGCTCCCTGTACCCCTCCCCCCCCCAGAAAAAACTCAACGGATTTACATTAATCTCAAAATCGATCTGTGAGGCCTTAAATCCGGAATTCCGGATTAATCCGGAATTTTACCATCCCTGTATTGCATTATCAATTCAACACGCGTGCCTAAACTAAACAATATATCTATCACGTTGTTAAATTTTATTTTTTTTAAAAACCCGACAGGGGCGTGGTGTGTCAAAACAACGCAACCTGCCCCTGTGGTACCGTCGACCAGTAAATCACTAATTCAGTAATAGGTACGAACGAAATGAGTATGAAACGGTATGGCGTTCAACATCTGTCAAAACTTCACATGCAATACGGATAAGCAGATGACTGTATTAAGATACTTATTAAAACGTAACTAGTCATGTACCTGGTTTGAAAAAGGCTAGTGAAAACTACTTAAATTCGTAAAATGTGTTATTGTTGACATTCCCGCTGGCAGGAGGACGCCATTTTGATTTTCATACACTCTTTAAATAAAAAGGAAAAAAGAGCATGTTTCAAATAGTTTATATGTCAAATACCTTACCAGTTATATAAAGTTTTTTTTTATTATTTTTCTTGAACTTATCTTAAACAAATATAAATTTATTTAAGAACAATAAACAAAAACCTCATATTACAATATCTTAGAGAGTAAAATCTCCACTGTAAACATCAACAAGCTACTACAAGAACATGTTTATGTTTTACTGATTTTCTTAAGAAGAAAAATGCACCACGAAGCTCAAACTAAAGGTTCACATGTGGAGTATACATTTTACTTCTTAAATAATCCCTTTTGTCACACTTTCATGATGTGTTTTGTTTGACTTTTTCTTTACAAAAAATTCTTTCATTTTCGTACTCAGTCGCTGTCGAACAAAAAGTTTACATCTGTAACCCACACATAATTTCATGTTTGTCATGGACTCTTTCATTATGATTGGTAAGTATTAATGGGCAAGAACAAGTATAGTCTTTTTGCTCGCTGGTGTATGCTCATGGGCACAGAACTTCAGTAAATAAAATCACAGTTATTTGGCTCATTGTTTGTGTTTAAAAAGTGGATAAATATTATTGTGGGACATATAATGATATAAACAATATATTGGCATATATTTTATTAATAGAGAAACCATGAAATCTGATATTTAAAATAGAGAAACCATGAAATCTGATATATTAAATAGAGGAACTGGAAATCTGATATTTAAAATAGAGAAACTGTGAAATCTGGTTAGTTTAAGTTGCATTACTTGTCTCTGATGTACCTCATATTTTACATGAATATTTTATAACTTAAATTTAGTACTGTTTTTCAGGCTAACCTCATCAGAAGGCAGCTAGAAATCATAAGGCAGCTACATCAGCAGGCGCCATGTTGGTTGAGCGCTATAGACCTATTCTCTATCTGCAGTACTTGCTGCTGTTTGTGGATCTGTTTATGAACTCTTTTATCGAGTTGCTGCGTTTTGAAAATGTCATACTCCTAGTTTTATTGGTGTAAGTTTCTTGAATAATACTTAAGATGGGTATCTTTAATATGTAGTAGTTTTTCGTGTATTATTAAAATCCTAAAAATATTAATCAAATAACAGAGCTGTTTCAGTTAATAATTTTCAAAGCTTCATCAAAGTGTCCTTTAATATCACATAATTATATTTCCATATTATATCAATAGGTCCAATACAAATTCAACAAGTCCAACAAATAACAGAGATACATGTATAGTTTTGTGCACACTGAAACTACTGAATGCAGCTGATGCTCATGTTTAAGTAGTGAGTCCTTTAGAAAAGCTATGAGTTTGGGAATAAGATTGCACAACATATTTAATCCCTATATTATTTACACTTTAAAGGGGTTATACACCGTATGATGAAATACCTGTAGCGAAAAAAAGAGAGAAAATTGTCGAAAACTGACATAAACTTGATCGATGTGTACAATATATTGAAACTAACTAACTGAAGTACCACATAGTTTACCATTAATTTATTTTTCGCAGTTATTTCGTATTTTTCCATAAAAAATATTACTAAGTATGTATACCTAGTAGAATTCATTCTTATGCAGGGCTCATCCTAGACAGAAATTTTAGGGAGAAGTGAGAACGGGGGAGGGTGCGGGAGGGGGGTTCCCCCCCCTGTAGGTTGGAAAATTTTGAGATTATATAATATGCATGATTGGCAAGTCAATGTTATCATGTGATATTACCAAGTTAGGTATATAGCTTAAATATTCCAAATGTGAAGGGTTAACCTTTGTAGCACAGTGGATACCACACTGGACTGCAATTTTGGCGACACCGGTTCGAACCTGATTGTCCGAATCGATGTATTTTTTACATTTTAGTATTTTTTTACAATTATGATATCAAAGAGTAAAACATTTTATTAAATAATTGTCCTGCGATTTGTTCATAATACAGAAAAAACTTTTTTTGGTGCCTATTAGGTGTATAGTCCCTTTAAAATAATGTTTAAGCTGTTGATCCTGAATTAAAAGAAGTTTAACATTTAATGGATATAACAAAGCTGTACATTTTACCTTGTTGTTTAGAGACATTATTTTTAAAAGAATATTTTTGTTTCATATTTTGCTATGTTATGATGGCATTCCATACTTTATGTCTTATATTTCTTAGTATAATACTATGGTACTACCACATTTTATTATCATTACCAGGATCCAGGATGTGTGCATACTGTTCGCTGCTATCGTCGTCTTCCTGCTGTTCTTCAACACCTTCATCTTCCAAGCCGGTCTTGTCAACATTCTTGTGAACAAGTTCAGACTGCCTATTACCGTGATATTCATCTACTTCTGCCTGTGTGTTGGGCTGCATGTATGGTACATGGTAAGTTGAGACTGTCCATGGTATACAGTGGTATTCATCTAATTCTGTCTGTCTTAGTCGATCTAAATGTCTGATACGGGGTGAGAAAAGTGGTTCAAACCAGAGATAGTATTCATAAAAAAACATCAAATAGAATTTACGAACTTAAGTACTATTATATTTATCTTTCTGGTTATATGATATTTTCCTCACTTTTCAACTTATTTTCATTTACTTTATTTTATGTATAAAACACTTATGCTAGTCATTGCATTTGACAATAAAACCAGTAAATGATTAAAAATGGTTAATGAATACTGACCCAATCCCTTACTAGTATTAGCCATGGCCCAGTAGCGTACTAGAAGCAGTGTTAGCCATGGCCTATTACCATACTTGAATCAGTATTAACATTGGCTCAGTCCCTTACTAGAAAGAGTATAAGCTAAGGCCCAGTACCATACTAGAACCATTGTTAGGCAAGGCCCAGTACCATACTAGAAATAGTGTAAGGCAAGGCCCAGTATCATACTAGAAACAGTGTTAGCCATGGCCCAGTACCGTATTAGAAGCAGTGTTAGCCATGGCCCAGTACCGCACTAGCAGCAGTACTAATCATGGCTCAGTCCCTTACTAGAAAGAGTATAAGCTAAGGCCCAATACCATACTAGAAGCAGTGTTAGCCATGGTCCAGTACAGTATTAGAAGCAGTGTTAGGCAAGGCCCTGTACCATACTAGAAACAGTGTTAGCCATGGTCCAGTACCGTATTAGAAGCAGTGTTAGCCATGGCCCAGTACCATATTAAAAGCAGTGTTAGCCATGACCCAGTACCGTATAAGAAGCAGTGTTAGCCATGGCCCAATCCCATATTAGAAGCAGTGTTAGCCATGGCCCAGTACAGTATAAGAAGCAGTGTTAGCCATGGCCCAGTACCGTATTAGAAGCAGTGTTAGGCAAGGCCCAGTACCGTATTAGAAGCAGTGTTAGCCATGGCCCAGTACCGTATTAGAAGCAGTGTTAGCCATGGCCCAGTACCGTATTAGAAGCAGTGTTAGCCATGGCCCAGTACCGTATTAGAAGCAGTGTTAGCCATGGCCCAGTATCATACTAACAGCAGTACTAATCATGGCTCAGTCCCTTACTAGAAAGAGTATAAGCCAAGGCCCAATATCATACTAGAAGCAGTGTTAGCCATGGCCCAGTACCGTATTAGAAGCAGTGTTAGGCAAGGCCCAGTACCGTACTAGAAGCAGTATAAGCCATGGCTCAGTAGCATACTAGAAGCAGTGTTAGCCATGGCCCAGTACCATATTAGAAGCAGTGTTAGGCAAGGCCCAGTACCATATTAGAAGTAGTGTTAGCCATGGCTTAGTCCCTTACTAGAAGCAGTGTTAGCCATGGCTCAGGCCCTTACTAGAAGCAGTGTTAGCCATGGCTCAGTCCCTTACTAGAAGCAGTGTTAGCCATGGCTCAGTCCCTTACTAGAAAGAGTATAAGCTAAGGCCCAATACCATACTGGAAGCAGTGTTAGCCATGGCCCAGTAGCGTACTAGAAGCAGTGTTAGCCATGGCCCAGTAGCATATTAGAAGCAGTGTTAGGCATGGCCCAGTACCGTACTAGAAGCAGTATAAGCCATGGCCCAGTACTGTACTAGAAACAGTGTTAGCCATGGCCCAGTACCATATTAGAAGCAGTGTTAGGCAAGGCCCAGTACCATAATTAGAAGCAGTGTTAGCCATGGCTCAGTCCCTTACTAGAAAGAGTATAAGCTAAGGCCCAATACCATACTGGAAGCAGTGTTAGCCATGGCCCAGTACCGTATTAGAAGCAGTATTAGTATTCTACTTTATCAATCTACTTTTTCACAGACATTGCGCTGGGAAGATCCAAACACCTACATTTGGGGGAATAAAGGAGTCAGGGCCTTATTTATCATCCAAAGAGCAGGTATTTTCATAAATTTGTTTTAAAATAAAAAAAGATTTACAGGTTATGGTATAATATTTTACAAATAATCCATTACAAACTTTTAGCCGTATTTTTCATAAAAAATTACTGGTTATAGAATGGCGAAAAGCCAGCGGGCGAGCAAGCGGGTTTCGATTGTATGGGTGGGCGAGATTTAACAATTCTACGTAAAGGTTTTATAGTTTTTTTTGTCTACAGGTTGTTTGTGAATTTGGGTCACCTCAGGTCAAAAACCAGGTCACTAGGTCAAATCTTAGGAAATATTTTCCCATGTCTTAAATTCATATATTATTTTGCTTGAAACTTATACAGTTTTTTTCTGCAGGATATCTTAGTCACTTTAAATTTTTATCCAATTGTTATAAAATTTTGTCATAATACTTGTCTACTTGTTGTCTTGAACATTTGTGAATTCAGGTCAAAAACAAGGTCACTAGGTCAAATCTTAGGAAATATTTTCCCATGTCATTATTTCATATATTATTTTGCTTGAAACTTATACAGTTTTTTCTGCAGGATATCTTAGTCACTTTAAAGCAAAATAATGTAGACATCTTAAGCTCATCTGTTTTTAGCTCGACTATTCGAAGAAAAGGAAGAGCTATACTACTCATCCTAGTATCGGCGTCACACCTTGGTTAAGGTTTTACATGTAAGCTCATTTAAGTCATTATCTTACAGTGCTTTTTCACCAAAAATTGTGAAGAGGCCTAGCCTATTCATTTTGGGAAATTTAAACATGTGAAATTCTGCAAATTGGGAAATTTAAATGCGTAAACGTCTCAAATTAAAAAATTCCACATATGAGGATTGTAGACACCTTTTAAACACGAGTCAAGGACTATCCATATGAAATTTGGAACTCATGTTACAAAAAACAGGCTCATATCTTACATGTGAGTCTACTTCTAGCTGATTTTTTTCAATTATGACCTTTTTAATATGAAATGTGTACAAACACTCCACAGGGCCAAGAAAGAAAAGTCTAAAATGTATGGACTTCCAATGAATATACATGTAGATCTTATTGGGGGAGGAATCATGTCTGTGACCCTCCTTTTTATAACATAACGCAATGACAAGAGAGTGAGAGTGATTAGTTTTAATCTTCATAGAGTTGATTCTAAATCGTGGAAAAGAATTGATAACAATATATGGACTAGATGGTCCTTGAATAACATTTAAGTTATACAGCATTCTTCTTATGTGAACTTAAAAGATAAACAGAATAATTTGCGCAAACAGAATAAATTTTTATTGTAAATTTTTGAAGTAAAAATATCTGGAAATTGGGAAAAAATATCTGGAAATTGTGAAAATATGACATTTTTCCCAATTGTGAAGTAGCCTAATTTTGGCCCCTAGCAAAGTAGGTGAAATAGCCCTGTCTTAGTAAATGCATCATTTTTTGCATTGAAACTTTGAATATATTGAATATCCTAACTATCTAACCTACTAAATTAATGAAGTTAGATAACACATATTTTAATATAATGCAAATAATGGGCCTTTATTATTTGACAAGGTTTTGCATATAAGCACACAGGTTAATATCTCAGCAACTACTTGATGTATTGCATTGACACTTGATACATGCCATATTTCTGAGAGGCTTCCCAGGGGATTTTGGTCTGAATTCCAGGGGATATTGATATTACACCAGGGTATTTTACAGCGACGAAAATTTGCGCAATATCTGCATTTATAATATAAGAATAAATACTGAAATACATTCAAATTACAATAATTTTTGGACTTTGTCATCATGGTCCTTCATGGGATTTCACACTCATAATATTATTGATGCTTTCCACTGACAACCAGGGGATATGGATCCCCCCGGCGGGGGACCAGGGGATGGGTAGAAATTCCGGGGGATATGACATGTAAGCACTTTATACAATGGTACTCAACCATCCACCCCACTTAATTAACCAATTTAGATAACTCTAGTTTGCATTTTATGCAAATAATTGCCCTTTATTGTTTGACTAAGAAACTCTGGTTAAGGTTTTGCATGTAAGAACACATACGTTAATATCTCAGCAACTCTTTGATGTATTGAATTGAGACTTTATACAATGGTACTGTATAAACTTTAGACATTTATTTTTGGAATTAATTCTGTTTGTGTTGATGGTTTGTTTTAAACAACAATGTACACTGTTTGCCAGTCAATGATGATGTTGTAAGCTTTCCACAATACTCAGTCGACAATAATTACAGTATATTCAGGAGTCATCAGAATCTGACACTTTCAGCCTTAATGGAACAGCACTCGAAAGCTATGTAAGAGTTTCAATATCCAGTAGGACTTGTCTTTTCATTTAGCTATTAAAATCACATAATTTTAATTTATATTTATCTGTGCACAACCACCAATTCATTGTATATCCCACCAACTGATAGGAACTTTAAACAATCTCCACTGTTATTGAGGAAAATATGGTTTCTCTTGCATTATTGTATACAACCTATAATCTTTTAATCTATTGCATGCTATTTCCATCAAATGTATTTCATCAAAGGCTGAATGTTTTTGGATTTTACACAAATCTTTGCTGACATCATTCTAATATAATTTTACAGTGATCCATGCATGTTTCACCAAAACTTTTCAATCCTTTCACTGAAATAGTCGAGCGTGCTGTCTCTGTGACAGGTCTTGTTTAATGAAAAAAATAGGTTTAGGTATTGTCATAGCCTTTGTGTCATTGGCATTGGTATTGTTTTAGCCATGGCCATAACCAAAAAACTGTTTTAAATAAGATATTCAAATGCAAATGGGAAGACATGTTGCCAGAGACAATACACACATGTAAAGCCAGGTCCATATCTCTTTCTTTCAATATTTGTCGAGTTATGCCTCTAGTTTGACTGAAAACAACAACAGACTAGCCTTGGCGTTCACTGCAAGGTGCTCTTGTTTATTGTTTCAATGTATTGTATGTGTTTTCAGCCTCTGTGTTCTACTACTACTTCTACAAGAGAACGTGTTTGAAGTTGGCAGACCCAAGGTTTTACCAGGACTCAGACTGGATCAAGAAAGAGTTTGAAAAGCGACGATAGTGCTCCCTCATATTTACAATATGTTTATCATTCTGTGATATTGGATTATTATGGTCGCATATAACTGCCATAAGATAACCTGTTAATGGTCGTGAATTGTTTCGTGATAACCACTTAATTTTCTCGCTATTTATCTAGCTATCTAGTTAATATTCGCGAATTTTTTTCGGTAAGATAAATATCATGAGACTAATAACTGGCTTGAAAGTGCCGAGAACTGCCACCTGTTACCTTTTTTAGCTGTACAATATTATTATGTTATTAATTAGGTGATTTCATATTGGCCTAGTTATTTGTCCGAGGTTAGCTGAATTTGCCTGAGCCCTATTACCATTTTGGTTAAAAACATTCTTATAACTTACCTTTAGTTCACAGTGAAGCCGTATTTATCCCTTATTCATTCATGGTGTCTGCCTTTCTAGACTTGACTTTGCTGATTTTGACATGCTTTTGTACATTGTAAGGAAGCATGTCTTTTCGTCTTAAATTCATAAATCATTTGCCAAAACGTCAAATTTTTCGTCTTCGTCGTCCATTTTGTCGTTGTACAAAATCATAATAGTCATAAAATCCACAAACGGGTTAAATACAACTGTAATATCAAGCCGTACAAGGTGGTTCAATCATTCAATAGGTTCAAGTATTCCAAATAGGTTTATACAAAGCACAAATTTTTCAAAACAGTCGGGAAACGAAAAACAAAATGGCTACCTTTAAAAATAATTTCCGGCATATTTCTCATATTAGGCGAGTTTCGACAGCCAATGAAAATGGCCCATTTCTCAAATCCTATATAAGGCGAGTTTTTTAGCCAATCAAAGCGATGGAAACTCATATTAGACGTGTTTTGTTGATATTTGCCGTGTTTGACCGATATTGAGCGAGTTCAGCATATATTGTCTTCAATTGTCTGGTATTGGTACCGCAGTTGTCTCTGTATCTCGCCAAATACGTAATAGTTGATTAATAATAACTGGTAAACAAGTAAGGTTTGTGAATTCCATTTAATAAGTAACATTTAAATTGGTTAACTAGATCAGATTTGTGTTACCACTTACCTATAAATGCACTTTTGGCTTCTATAACTGGTTATCTAGTTCTGATTTGTGAATTCCTCTTAGTAAATAACTTACTAACTGGTTAACAAGATAAGATTCGTGTTACCAGTTACCTATAAATGCATTCAGGTGCTAATAGGTTATCTAGTTATGGTTTGTGAATTCCACTTAGTAAGTAATATACTAACTGGTTAACTAGATAAGATTTGTGTTACCACTTACTTAGTAAAATTCACAAATCATATATGACCAGGGGCCTTATTTAAAAAGCATCTTAGTGAATATTTTCTCCTTAGTAAGAATTTCGTTATTTTTAAGAACGATTATTTTAAATACCCACTACTTTTCATCAAATCTATTCATATGCATATATTGTTTAGACCATTATCTTGCATGTTTTTATATTTTTGGTGTACAAACATTGTTCGTTTTCTTAAAATTCAAATTAGAAAAAAGGTCATTTTTCACTATAAAGTTGAAAATTGTTACTAAGATGCTAATTGAATACGGCACCAGTTGTATAAATATATTTGACAGATAACAGCTAATATACCAGTCATTATGTTAGTTATTAAGTGGAATTCGCAAACCATAACTAGTTAACAAGTTAGTGTTGTATAGCTAAAAAGGGTATTAGGTAGCAGTTCTGGGCACTTTCAAGCCTGATTTTTATTCGGTTAACACAAAACAAGTCGTGAACGCTATCAGGTTATCTTACAGCAGTATTATGCCACCATAAATTATAGTTAATTTAGGTTATACCTTCATCTTTTTGTAAATATTTTTTGGATGTTGTATTTGAAATTATATCATGTTGTAAAATATTTTCAATAGTTAAAAGAATTCTTGTGTGATTCAGGACAAGTGTGTCAAAAAAAAACATACATCAAGCCATAGTGATACTAAAAATCTAAACCATTTAAACATACAACCCACCCGAGAAAGGCACATTTAAATTTGACCGTTCCGCTTGAGAATTTCTTTATATTTACTGTAGCAAAAAAGCAACAAGAACCTCCCCATATAGATTGACAATACAGGAAACTCCCCCTATAGAATTCCAATACAGGACCCCCCCTCCCCGCCACACCCACCCCTATAGAATGTCTTAATATTGCCTTCCTGGAGTGACTAGTATGTTTAAATGGAATAGCCCAAAGTAAGGATGCACACAGATTTATATAATGTATGACACAATACAGGTTCTTTTAAATCTGCAAACTTTACTCGTGTTATGCTTGAATATACCTTTGTTATTCAATTTTAGATACAAACCTAATAATACGCAAGTTTCTTTACTTAATTTCCAATTTCATATATTTTTAAACACAGTGTAGGATGTAGCAAGTGATGTGAGCTATTTGAAGATTAGATAAATGTTTCCGTCCATGTTTACTTTTTAGCTCGACTATTCGAAGAATAGGTGGGCTATACTACTCGCCCCAGCGTCGGCATCGGCGTCCGGTTAAAGTTTTAGGGAAAGTTGGGATTTTCACTTATAAGTCCAATACCCTACATTCAATTGACTAAATACTTCATGCAGTTGTTCAGGACCATCACATAATGAGGTTAGATAACTCCATATTATCTTTTATACAAATTATGGCCCCTGATTGATTATGGAACTTAGGTTAAAGTTTTAGGGCAGGTTGGGATATTGTTTAATAACTTCTATACCCTTCATTCAATTGACCTAATACTCCACACAATTGTTCAGGAGTTACATAACTCCAAATCCTTAATACAAAGTTAAAGTTTTAGGCAAGTAAAAGTTAAGGGCAAGTTGGGATTTTAATAAAAAAAACTTCTATACCATTCATTTAATGCACTTAATAAAATTCAAAATTATTTACGACCATCTTACAACAAGAAACATAACTCCGTTTTAAGCCTTAATACAAATTATGGCCCTTGATTTTTTTTATTGATTTTTTTAAAAATTTCCTTTGAAAGGCATATTTGTATATTCTTAACCACATTTTCATAATGGGAAATCAAGTTATTTGAATGACTTGCGTCATTATTTGGGCGGGCTGGTGGGAGGGCAGCATCAAAGTCACCTTATGTATCAAATAATTTTAGTTAGGTTTGACATAAAGAGACCAAACTTGGTATTATTACATCGTTATTGTATTCTAAGTCAAAGCGGCGTAGTCGAGCGTGCTGTCTTACGACGGCTCTTGTTGTACTAACAGTAAGTTATTATTATTGTGTGTGTTTTTACATGAACCTTTTATCATTGAGGCATTGGCAAAATTTGTAAGGTTCATTTGAAATATACAAACGTGGATCTGTGTTAGCTCGATCTATTTCAGTTTGCAGACTGCACCAATATTCCGAATAAAGACAGACAGATAGTGGGGAAGTACAATGTGCCAAATGTAACCCTTTGTTTTAGGTGTGGCTAAAATGAATATGTAATATGTGTTAGAAATATTGATATACAGCCAGTAAAGTGTATGTCTATCTCTTAAGAAAATGTAACAAATATATATATAGGAATCTTTCATTCTCATAACATTGGTATCAACATTAAGTGATTGACATAGAAAATTATTGTTGACCATTAACCGGAAACTGTTTGAAATGTTAAAACCAAACATGGACTATACCAATATTTAATATTAAGTCCTAAACAATCTAACAGTTATGACCTTTGATCTTATAATGAGGTTGTATTCTGATGGGATTTTATTTTTATCGTATTAGATTTAGTACAGTTTGTCAAAGAAACATAAAATGCCTTGTGAATGTGTATAAAAAAAAATATTATATATAAAAGTTGTAATAAATTATTATAAAATATTCCTTTTGGTCTTTGTTATTTCAGTACAAAAATTGATGATTCAATAAGCAACTTTATTTTAAGATTAGAAACTAAGTGTTTTAATTGGCCTGTATATTTAGCTGACCAATAGGCTGAATGGAACCACTGAGGCATGTCTAAGGATAAGGATAAGATCAATGTTGAAAACTGGCCCTGTGCAGGTAAATGTTTATTTCAAAATATAATTTCATTATTTTCAGTCAAATTATTAACAAAATGATAAGACTTTGTTTAAGTCTTGGATTTTGGGTCTCCTATAGTCATTGGTTTGGGGATAACTTTGTATAAGATGTTTGGTTTAATATTGTAATTTGTGTCCAGATTGCAACTTGGTCTATGTAAGGCATGATTGCGGGTCCTGCAATAACTCAAGTTCAGCACTTTGAGATTAATGTCAAGTAAGGTCAAAGGTAAGACATAAAAGGATGAAGTAAGGTTGAGGGGCAGGGAGTGAAGTGAGATCAAGAGTAGGACATAAAGAGATGAAGTAAGGTTGAGGGACATGGAGTGAAGTGAGATCAAGGGTAGGACATAAAGAGATGAAGTAAGGTTGAGGAGCATGGAGTGAAGTGAGGTCAAGGGCAAGACAGGGGGGCGTGAAGTGAGGTCAAGGGTAGGACATAAAGAGATGTAGTGGGTTCAGTGGCAGGGAGTGAAGTGAGGTCAAGGGCAAGACAAGGGGGTGAAGGGACAGGGGTGGAGTGAGATCAAGGATATTTCATAAAGAGATGAAGTAAGGTTGAGGGGCATGGAGTGAAGTGAGGTCAAGGGGCGTGGAGTGAAGGGTAGGACATAAAGAGATGAAGTAAGGTCAAGGGACAGGGAGTGAAGTGAGGTCAAGGGCAAGATATAAAGGGGTGAAGTAAGGATTGGGGGCTGGATGAATGAGATCAACGTTAAGACACATATGGGTGTAGTAAGGTTGAGGAAAAGGGTGAAGTGTGGTCAAGGGTATCCATGAAGGTTGGAGTAAGGTCAAGGGACAGGGTGAAGTTAGGTCAGTGGTAAGACATAATTGGTGAAGTAATGTTAAGGGACAGGGTGAAGTTATATCAAAGTTAAGAAATAAAGGGATGAATAGCATCTGAGCACAGGGAGTGAAGTAATGACAAGGGGAAAACAAAGAGGTGAAGTAAGCTTAAGGGACAGGGCGAATTAGGTCGAGGGGAAAACATAACGGTAGAAGTGAGGTTGGGGAACAGGAGTGAAGTGAGGTCAAGGGGCAGACAAGGGGGTGTAGTAAGGTTGAGGGACAGGGGTGAAGTGAGGTTAATGGGTGAACAAATGGGGTGATTTAAGGTTGAGGGACAGGGGTGAAGAGAGGTCAAGGGGAAAACAAAGGGGTGAAGTTAGGTGTACGGACAAAAGTGAAGTGAGGTCAAGGAGAAGACAAAGGGGTGAGGTAGGGTTGACGGACAGGAGTGAAGTGAGGTCTAGGAAGATACAAAGGGGGTGAAGTAAGGTTAATGGATAGGAGTGAAGCGAGATCAAGGGGAAGACAACGGGTTTGGTGTAAGGTTTAGGGACAGGAGTGAAGTGAGGAAAAGGGGAAGACAAAGGATGTGAAGTAAAGTCAAGGGACAGGGTGTGAAAGTAAGAGCAAGGGACATGGGGTGAATTAAGGTCTAGGGATAGGGATAGTGAGGTCACAGGTAAGACTTAAAGATTGGTAAAAGTGAGGTCGAGTGAAATAAATAATGTGGTTAAGGAACGTTGAATAAACACGGATGAAGTGAAGTCGATTGGAAAGAGGGCAAAGCGAAATTAAGGAGTAAATTAAGTGAGTTTGAGTGAAGTTGTTGAATAAAGAAAGGTGAAATAATGTGTATGGAAAGGGACGGGAGCTATAAAGGTTATAAAACGATGAAAAGGGCAGACCATGGGAAAATGGAAAAGGGTGGAATGAGGGAACGTTATTAAGAGTAACATGTGTTTGAGAAAGAAAAGAAGGCACAATGTGAGCAAGATTGAGTGTGTAATACAGCGGAAACGAGTGATAGTGAAAAGTACATCGATAAAAGGACGACATACATAGAGGTAAAGAAGGAAATTAGTGAGAAAACAAAAATCCAAGTTGAATGTTTATGTAATGTATCATTATGGACTTGTCTGATACGAATCATGGCTCTGAGAGACATGACGAAAGATAGAGCAGTAAAAAGAGCTCGTATCATGCACTATCACACCCACGAGCGTTAATTTTCTCTGAAAACCGGGTTCGAAAACCATGCAGCATTGTGGTTCTCGTCATAAAAGAACCTGGGGAAAAGGTGCGGTTATTAATAATAATTGTGTTAGTATTTTCCCAGTGAAATATGTAATTGCATACACGTACAATGTAACTCTCAAAATCATATATAATTATTTTAATATTTATTTATCACATGCTACACCTTGTTTCCGGTTTAATATAACCATCACGTATTTTTTTATATTACACATGTGTAATATAACATTGCTCGTCATCTATTTGTCAGAAAATATATCGCTCCGCATTTATATAAAAAGTTATTTGGCAAAAAGGAACTGCTAATTGGTAATATTCCTGTATACCAAACCTTCAATTCTTATTTTATTTCTGTAATAAATATTTGTTTTGTTAGAGTAGTTGAATTTCTTTCTAAATATTAAGAGGATAACAAAGTATGTCGTCTTGATATCTTGAAAAAGGAAATTTAAAAGCGTCCAAAATTTTGTTTATTTTAACCGAAAATGAACATAAACATTATGACGTCACATCTACTAGATGACGTCATGATGTTTATGTTCACTTCCGGTATAACAGAAAGAAAGATTTCGTTAAAATAACAGTGTTTACAGTGTGATTTTTACTGGATATCATCTGAGAATGCATTCTTAAATAAACGGAATTAAAACGATCGGGTATATATGCTGTTTTAAATAAATCCTGGTACTACATTCCTGCAAT
This sequence comes from Mya arenaria, assembly GCF_026914265.1. NCBI lineage: Eukaryota > Metazoa > Mollusca > Bivalvia > Myida > Myidae > Mya > Mya arenaria. The sequence goes on from NC_069127.1 coordinate 43,926,173, forward strand.
GCATGTAGCGCGGGAAATGACAACACTTGGTGATATTCGGCTCATCAGCCTCGCAGGTGAAACAGGTAGGTTTTTTTGCCATTTTATACCGGAAAAAAGCATGTGATAAAAAGAATCTGACACTCGTTGTCATTTAATACCAATTTTTATTAAACTCGTCCAGGAAAACTGTTAGTAAGCTCGCCAAAGGCTCGCTAACTAACAGTTTTCCTGGACGAGTTTAATAAAAATTGGTATTAAATGACAACGAGTGTCAGATCCTCTATATCTTATTTCAGTGAAATCAGTAAAAAATACATTCTGATTTCCAGTTTTCTATTACTCACTACAACATATTTTAAATAAAAAATAAAGAGTACATTTAATTCCAGAATCAACTCGTTTGTCCATCTGAATCGAAGGTATGATCATTTATATGTGCACGGCCCAGTGTAACAGAAATACCGTTGCATTAAATTTAATTTCAGTTGCAGAGTGGGCATGGTGCGTTGATGCTTGGATGGAATGTAGGCCCCATAGTCTTCATGTCGCCTTCGAGTATTGTAACTCTTTAAGCACAAAATGTATGATCGTTTGGATCTGCGATTCAAAATTTGTTTTAAAATATTCTCAAATAATACTACATTAAGAATGACAGGCATTACGACATTAAAGCCGAAATTTGGTAGCGTTTTATTGTCGAAGTTGTGTACTTTTCTTTCTTAATTCGATTACCGTTTAGAAAGAAAATGTGTCTTGTCTTGTTCTGTCATTTTCACCGTGGTGGTTTACATTTGTGGACACGTGAATTTTATTTCCGCCCTAACAGTGATACTAGGCACGTGCATATTTTGTTGGGACAATAAAGATCAAACTCCCAGTTGAAATACAAAGACCGGTACAACTTCCTCAAACTTGTTCTCGAAGCATATTGCTAAATCGGCTGATAAAAAATCATCTCGCAAATTACAATATGAAATAATAATGCGCGCGGCATACATAATTCTACCACTACTAATAATAACATCTTTTTAACATTTTAAGAAGGTAATTCATTATGACATAATTACAGTGTGACATGCAGCTTAAAACGCGACAGTACGATGATGAAAACACGATAGTATGATAACGGAAACGCGATAATACGACAGTACGATGATGATAATGTGATAAACCATCGTGTGTTCACCATTGTACTTTCGCGTTTTCACCATCGTAATATCGTGATTTCGCGTTTTAACTCATGAGTCATCGTACTATCGTACTGTCGCAGTTTCATCATCGTATTATCGCGTTTTCATCATCGTACTGTCGCCGTTTTATCATCATCGTACTATCGCGTTTTCAACATCGTACTGTCGTGTTTTCATCATCGTACTATCGCGTTTTCACCATCGTACTATCGCCGTTTTAACATCATCGTACTATCGCGTTTTCACCATCGTACTGTCGTGTTTTCATCATCGTACTATCGCGTTTTCACCATCGTACTGTCGCCGTTTGATCATCATCGTACTATCGCGTTTTCACCATCGTACTGTCTTGTTTTCATCATCGTACTATCGCGTTTTTACCATCGTACTATCGCCGTTTTATCATCATCGTACTATCGCGTTTTCACCATCGTACTGTCGTGTTTTCATTATCGTACTATCGCGTTTTTACCATCGTACTATCGCGTTTTCACCATCGTACTATCGCGTTTTCATCATCGTACTGTCGTGTTTTCATCATCGTACCATCGCGTTTACATGATCGTTCTATCGAGTACCGCGTTTCAGATCAACACATTCATAGGCGATGGCCCTGACGGCATTCCGTAAGAAACCGGATTTCTGAAACATGCGCAAAACGTCATTAAGTACTTAATCATAAATGATCTAGGTTGCAGTGCCGCAGCCAGACTTAAAAATACACCTAGGCAGAACGGTCTATGGGGGTCTGGGGGCATGACACCCCCCCCCCCCGATGCGAATTCCCGCATTCTGGAGTATTTTTGGTCGATGGTTTGCGTACTTTGAGGCAAATGAAGTTGGTCGAAAAAACATAATTTTTAGAGCCATAGAAATTGTTTTATGCCAAAAAAAAATGCCTCAGTGTAGCTACGTCACTGGGTTGGGTATAAAAGACTGGCAGGACCGGACCAAGTCCGCCCGGTTAGCTCAGTCGGTAGAGCGTTGGACTTTTAATCGGACAACCCGGGTTCGATTCCCGGGCGGACCAGGTCACTTCTGTTGTGATTGGTTATGAAATCCTTTCTACGACCATTCGCACTGTACCACTGCCCCTGGCATGTACAGAAGCTGGTAGTTCCTTGCAGTAGTGAAGGCACCTAGTACTGGTTCACCGCCCAGGATAGGTGTGCGGTGGTTGAACTGTCACTCAGGGACCCTTCAATGTGCTCACACCGGGACCCGGAGTATAAACTACTAACACCACCACCAAATCCAGACCAACTGAAATCTCCGAACTGTTACTATTATAATACACATGTATTATAATAATATGTACACGCGAACATATGTTCCATTTGTATGCATGGTATGTCCGAGATACATACACGTTGCGAAAAACAATCAGTCGTATGTAACCTGTGCCAGTAAGGTGTGATACTTTAGCTGACCAATCGAGCATTTCCGGTAACCTATCGGGATAGATTTCACAACATTTTACAGTGAATAAGTCGCAATTCGAGGGAGCCAGATATATTTAAAGTTTGATTTGAATCGACTGTCAATAAGCGTTCCTATTTAAATAGATATGCCGAAAAATAAGGGTAGGTTGATGTGAATCTTCATCATACACGTTCACAGCATTGTCAACAGATGTCGGGGAGCTTTTCGGAAATAAACTATGACTCATTATGTTATCGAAAGATTAAGATTTCCAAACTTAAGTTCACGAACCATTTTCATTTGGAAAGAGTAATATAGCGTTTATATCGTTTGACCAATTACAAGCCTAATGTCCAAATATTGACAATGTATCACCAGCACGTTTTGAAAATACTTGAATAGTTTGTCTTTTAAAATCTTTGTGGATATCAAATTAATAGTAGATCTGCTGTCCCTAGCTTGGATCATGTCTCTGTGTTAGGTTAAATTTGTTGTCATAATTTTTAGGTAAGGGAGGTAAAAATCGTCGGAGAGGGAAGAATGAAAATGAGAAAGAAAAGCGTGAGTTGGTGTTCAAAGAGGATGGACAAGGTACACTAGTCAACTTCTGAAAATAAGATATATATAAATAAAGTATTTATTTGATTTTATGCGAAAAATAAGCGGGTGGTTAGTTTGTTATGATTCCCATTATAAAAAGGTTACTGCCAGGATAAAAGGAGATAATAGAGCAATTGTGGAAAAGGCACTACATTGTTTAACTTAAGGGGGGCAGGCATAAGAAAAGGGGCTAGCTGGAGCACTGAAGATTCAACATTAATAAGAACAACAAATCAAAACTTATTTTTTTCTCATGAGTGACTATTTGCTATTCTACTTGCCCTGGCATCAGCTTCCAGTTAATGTATTAGGGAAAGCTGGCACTTGCACTTATACCACCAATATAGCTTTCATTCAATACACTTCACTTCATACTTAACAGTTGTTTAGGTCAATTACACAATAAGGTAACATAACTCCATATCATCTTTAATACAAATTATGGCCTTGATTGACTTAGGAACTAAGGTTAAAAGTTTAGGGCACAAAAGTTAAGTTTTATTTTGGATTTCCACTTATAATTCCCATACCCTTCATTCAATTGACTTTATATTTCACACAATTGTTCATGGCCATCACACAGTTATGTTACGTAATTCCATATACTCCTAAGTTATTAAATACAAATTTTGGCCCTTTATCGACAGTTTGGTTACAGTCTTAGGGTAACTTGGGGTTTTAACTCAGTCTGACAGATCCTCAATACACACATTTGTTCAGGGCCATCACACAGTTAAGGACAACTCTGTATGTCGCTAAATACAAATTTTGGCCCTTCATTAACTTACTTTTTTAAGATTTAGGGCATGTCATGATTTTTTCTTATATCTCAAATTCCATATCATCCTTAATGCAAATTATGGCCCTTGATTGACTCAGACAGTTTAAGTGCATCTTGGGGTTTTAAATCAGATCTCCAATAATGTTCATTTAATGGCCATCACACAATAGGGTTACATAGCTCCACATTATCCTACACTAAATACTAATGATTGTCCTTGGTTGACTTAGGAAGTCATGCATACTTATAAGTCATGTTTATGTACCTCATACAAAGCAGCGTTATAGTCAAACCCTCTGTCTGACAAATATCTTGATGATGTTCATTTTAGTGACATATACCTTGCACTGATTAATGTTTTTGACGGATGCATATTACAATGCATCATACATGCATTTATTTTTTAGGCCAAAGCAGTGTATAGTCATTTGCACAGTCCTACAACTCTAGTTAAATGTACCTTAATAATTGTCAAATGGCCTTTGAATCTTATTTCTTGAAAAAAAAATGTTAAGCTCCAGTGACTGTGCAAGTCAAGAGATCAATTAAACACTATTCCTGGCATTGTAAACATTGAGCAATCTAGCATGATGCACAGGAGCCTTGTTTTCCTGAAATAGTAATTGTTGTTTGGGAAATGTCTTGCAATAACTGGTCAAATGTCATCTTCAGAAAACCCATCTTAAGTTTCTGCATTAATATTTCTTGAAACTTTCACCAAAGTTCCTACACCATTCAATCAGACCAACCCCAAATCAAAACAAGTTTTTTTGTCTCTTAAGGGGTATTGTTCATGTCTGTGCAAATGAAAAGCAACAGGTATAGTTTATATGTCCATGTAAATGAGAAGCAACGGTAATAGTGAATGCTTTTGTATAAATGAAAAACAATGGGTATAGTTTAAATGTCCATATAAATGAAAAGAAGCAGGCTGAGGGAAATGAAAAGCAGTGGGTATAGTTTATATAGCTGTGTAAATGAAAAGCAACAGGTATATTTGACATAGCTGAGTAAATGAAAAGCAACAGGTATAGTTTATATAGCTGAGTAAATGAAAAGCAACATGTATAGTTTATATAGCTGAGTAAATGAAAAGCAACAGGTATAGTTTATATAGCTGAGTAAATGAAAAGCAACAGGTATAGTTTATATAGCTGAGTAAATGAAAAGCAACAGGTATAGTTTATATAGCTGAGTAAATGAAAAGCAACAGGTATAGTTTATATAGCTGAGTAAATGAAAAGCAACAGGTATAGTTTATATAGCTGAGTAAATGAAAAGCAACAGGTATAGTTTATATAGCTGAGTAAATGAAAAGCAACAGGTATAGTTTATATAGGTGTATAAATGAAAAGCAACAGGTATAGTTTATATAGGTGTATAAATGAAAAGCAACAGGTATAGTTTATATAGGTGTATACATGAAAAGCAACATGTATAGTTTATATAGGTGTATAAATGAAAAGCAACAGGTATAGTTTATATAGGTGTATAAATGAAAAGCAACAGGTATAGTTTATATAGCTGAGTAAATGAAAAGCAACAGGTATAGTTTATATAGGTGTATAAATGAAAAGCAACAGGTATAGTTTATATAGGTGTATAAATGAAAAGCAACAGGTATAGTTTATATAGGTGTATAAATGAAAAGCAACAGGTATAGTTTATATAGCTGAGTAAATGAAAAGCAACAGGTATAGTTTATATAGCTGAGTAAATGAAAAGCAACAGGTATAGTTTATATAGGTGTATAAATGAAAAGCAACAGGTATAGTTTATATAGGTGTATAAATGAAAAGCAACAGGTATAGTTTATATAGCTGAGTAAATGAAAAGCAACAGGTATAGTTTATATAGCTGAGTAAATGAAAAGCAACAGGTATAGTTTATATAGCTGAGTAAATGAAAAGCAACAGGTATAGTTTATATAGCTGAGTAAATGAAAAGCAACAGGTATAGTTTATATAGCTGAGTAAATGAAAAGCAACAGGTATAGTTTATATAGGTGAGTAAATGAAAAGCAACAGGTATAGTTTATATAGGTGAGTAAATGAAAAGCTACAGGTATAGTTTATATAGGTGAGTAAATGAAAAGCTACAGGTATAGTTTATATAGCTGTGTAAATGAAAAGCTACAGGTATAGTTTATATAGCTGTGTAAATGAAAAGCTACAGGTATAGTTTATAAAGCTGAGTAAATGAAAAGCAACAGGTATAGTTTATAAAGCTGAGTAAATGAAAAGCAACAGGTATAGTTTATATAGCTGAGTAAATGAAAAGCAACAGGTATAGTTTATATAGCTGAGTAAATGAAAAGCAACAGGTATAGTTTATATAGCTGAGTAAATGAAAAGCAACAGGTATAGTTTATATAGGTGTATAAATGAAAAGCAACAGGTATAGTTTATATAGCTGAGTAAATGAAAAGCAACAGGTATAGTTTATATAGCTGAGTAAATGAAAAGCAACAGGTATAGTTTATATAGCTGAGTAAATGAAAAGCAACAGGTATAGTTTATATAGCTGAGTAAATGAAAAGCAACAGGTATAGTTTATATAGCTGAGTAAATGAAAAGCAACAGGTATAGTTTATATAGGTGAGTAAATGAAAAGCAACAGGTATAGTTTATATAGCTGAGTAAATGAAAAGCAACAGGTATAGTTTATATAGCTGAGTAAATGAAAAGCAACAGGTATAGTTTATATAGCTGAGTAAATGAAAAGCAACAGGTATAGTTTATATAGGTGTATAAATGAAAAGCAACAGGTATAGTTTATATAGGTGAGTAAATGAAAAGCAACAGGTATAGTTTATATAGCTGAGTAAATGAAAAGCAACAGGTATAGTTTATATAGGTGAGTAAATGAAAAGCAACAGGTATAGTTTATATAGCTGAGTAAATGAAAAGCAACAGGTATAGTTTATATAGCTGAGTAAATGAAAAGCAACAGGTATAGTTTATATAGCTGAGTAAATGAAAAGCAACAGGTATAGTTTATATAGGTGTATAAATGAAAAGCAACAGGTATAGTTTATATAGGTGTATAAATGAAAAGCAACAGGTATAGTTTATATAGCTGAGTAAATGAAAAGCAACAGGTATAGTTTATATAGGTGTATAAATGAAAAGCAACAGGTATAGTTTATATAGGTGTATAAATGAAAAGCAACAGGTATAGTTTATATAGCTGTGTAAATGAAAAGCAACAGGTATAGTTTATAAAGCTGAGTAAATGAAAAGCAACAGGTATAGTTTATATAGGTGTATAAATGAAAAGCAACAGGTATAGTTTATATAGGTGTATAAATGAAAAGCAATAGGTATAGTTTATATAGCTGAGTAAATGAAAAGCAACAGGTATAGTTTATATAGGTGTATAAATGAAAAGCAACAGGTATAGTTTATATAGGTGTATAAATGAAAAGCAACAGGTATAGTTTATATAGCTGTGTAAATGAAAAGCAACAGGTATAGTTTATATAGGTGTATAAATGAAAAGCAATAGGTTTAATAATGATCTGCCACTAAGACCATGATGATAAAATGCACATACAGGTTATCCTTTTAAACAAAAAATAAAGTTGCATCTTGTCTTGACAAACAAATAGTGCACAGCTATGTTTAATATTGTTGTTTTTTTATCTCTTTAGAGTATGCACAAGTATCCAAAATGCTGGGGAATGGGCGGTTAGAAGCGATGTGTTTTGATGGAGTAAAGAGATTGTGTCACATCAGAGGGAAGTTGAGAAAGAAGGTAATATTGTAACTTGCAGAGAAATTATGTCAGAAGTTCACAAACCCTACATACCCTACCTGTTTTGGGACAAGTACACAAGATGTTGCCCTTTCCACACATTTTGAATTATGTTCTTTTCTTCCTGTTTCATATTATTGAAATTAATTCGACTCATTATACATGTACCCCTGACAAACAAAGTTTGAAGGGGGTATATTGAAGTCACATTGTGTTTGCACGGTTTGTTGAAATTTTACTTGTCTGGAGGATAACTTGAAAAAAACTTTAAACAATGATGAAAATAGGAGGAAGTGCAGTATGTAAGAACTTGAAACTACTGGATGGAATTTTATTAAACAACATGCTATGGTAAAGCACAATAAGATGAAGTGCAGTGTACTTGAACCATTACCCAATTTAAGCTAATAACAGAGTTATTGCCCTTTGTTACCTTTTCTTGTCTGGAGCATTACTTCCAAACTACTCATTGGAATTCAATAAAACTTCACACAATGATCAAACATAATGAAAGGAAATGCAGTATGTTAGAACATTCTACTGTATTGTAGCTTCTTTCAGAGTAATTGCCCTTTGTCGCTTTTTCTTATCAGGAGCATAACTTGAAAACTATGGGATAGATTTCAATTAAATTTCATGCTTTTGATAACCATAATTAGAGGAAGTGCAGTGTACAGGAACCATAACTCTATATCAGCTCATTACAGAGCTAATGTCCTTTGTTACTTTTTCTTAACCGCAGCATAAATGAAAACTAACGGATGGAATTTAATAAAGCCTCATACAATGGTAAAGCACAATGCGAGGAAGTGCATTGTAGACGAACCATAACTCTATTTCAGCTTACCACAGAGTTATTGCCCATTGCTAATAGCAGCGTAACTTCTTAATAACCAAAGTGTGATGTTTAATTAAAATCCATTGACTAAAGTCAATGGATTTTAATTAAACAACACACTTTGGTTAACCTTGGAGTTATGGCATCTTTTTAGAAATAGATAGCCTTCCTGTGTTGAGACAGCATTTAGGGGGTATTCGTCACTTCTGTGACAGCTCTAGTTTTCATTTATAAAAGATAATCATAATCATTTAATATTTGGCTTTAAGGTTTTTAATAGTATCAAAAAAACCAGGGTACCAGTTATTGAAAATCCTGATTTCCTGACCAGGGATCATAATGTTTGTAAGTCGGTATATAGACGACACCTCAAACCCTCTTTGATTTTGTATTGTGTAGGTGTGGATCAACTCTGGAGACATTATCCTGCTGGGTTTAAGGGATTATCAAGATGCAAAGGCAGATGTTATTTTAAAGTACACACCAGATGAGGCTAGAAATCTTAAAACATATGGCGAACTGCCTGAATCAGGTATCACATTTATTTTTTCAATAACTACAATTACTGGATTATTGTTTTTAAAGCTGTGGTTTTGTCATAGCCTTAATGTTGACATATATAAGACAGGCTGACAGCACTATTATTGACATACCCAGGTACATAAAACAGGTTGACAGCACTATTATTGACATACCCAGGTACATAAGACAGGCTGACAGCACTATTGTTGACATACCCAGGTACATAAGACAGGCTGACAGCACCCCAGGTACATAAGACAGGCTGACAGCACTATTATTGACCTACCCAGGTACATAAGAAAGGCTGACAGCACTATTATTGACCTACCCAGGTACATAAGACAGGTTGACAGCACTATTATTGACATACCCAGGTACATAAGACAGGCTGACAGCACTATTATTGACCTACCCAGGTACATAAGACAGGCTGACAGCACTATTATTGACCTACCCAGGTACATAAGACAGGTTGACAGCACTATTATTGACATACCCAGGTACATAAGACAGGTTGACAGCACTATTATTGACATACCCAGGTACATAAGACAGGTTGACAGCACTATTATTGACCTACCCAGGTACATAAGACAGGCTGACAGCACTATTATTGACATACCCAGGTACATAAGACAGGCTGACAGCACTATTATTGACATACCCAGGTACATAAGACAGGTTGACAGCACTATTATTGACATACCCAGGTACATAAGACAGGCTGATGGAACCTTAACTGTCATAATATGCTGACCATAATTTGTAAAACAGCAGTTTTATGAAATTATATACATGAATTGTTGGTTAATGCCCATTGATGTACCAAGTAAAAAAGTATGAAAGGTTTGGCATCATGGTCTGGTTGTTCACATGTATTCAAAGACCTCAGATATACTATGATATAAAAAAATATATTGTTCACCATAGACAGTACATATATAAATGATTACATAACTAGTCACTTTGGGGATTTCTATAATAACTGTCAGAGAAATGAGAATTTGAATCAAAATGCCAAACTCTTTGCAGGTCTGCTTGACTTATGAATTTTAACTAGCCCTGTTTTTTTTGTTATAATATTTTAGAACGGGGCAATATATTATTATTGGTGCTGAGTTTGTTGATAACCTTAATGGCATTTTTCTGTCATTTTTCATAAATTTGGTAATTTTTGATAAATACTTATGCAAGTGGAATTTATTCAAATTCTCTTATTAACCATTTATTTGTGTACTTTTGATCAACTTCAAAAACAATAGACTAGTTTTTCAAACAGAACTTTTTCAATTTTGCAATTTGGCATCCGGAACATTGCCAAATATCATCTATACAAATAGCAGAAAAAACATTACTATTTACTCATTGTTTTCCAGCGAGAATCAATGAGAATGTTGATGAAGGCGAGACGGGAGAAGATTTCATCACATTTGACGACTATGATGGATCAGATGATGACATTGACGACGTGAGTATTTCTGTTTACATTTTCCGGGGAAGTGAAACTTGGTATCAGTGCTTGTGGAAAAAATGTCATGGTCAAGTTTCATCTTTGGGTAAATCGCCCAGTAACTCCAAAGTTCTGCCCATTTTAATATTAAAATATTAGGTTTATCACTTTTGCAGATCTGAATTAGACTTAGTGACAAAATGTCTTGACAAAGTTCAATAAGGAGGTTACGCTCAAGTAACACCGAATTTTTGCCTTTTTTACTTGATGTATACTTACTATTTTTTCAGTATAATAATCAAACCATTTAGTTAAAAAAATGCTTCATTCTCTTAAAGATATTAAATTTTGTTTTACAAAAATTGGCACTCCTTATGATTGACCCATTTATTTCTGCAGAATTCTAGTTACTTGTGTTAACAAACTGTTGTTGGTCATTGGTTATTTTCAATAATGATCTCTTATTTTTCTTCATTGCAGATATGACGACACATCAGGAAGATTGTTTCTCTGTGTTTGTATGTTGTATAGGAAAGATTCATTCTCATGTGGGGACATTTTGTATGTCTGTTGTGTGAAGATGTTAGTGGGTTTTTTGTAAAACATTTAACTAGAATACTTTTGTTTCACTTTCTAAATTGGGTACTTATGTTGGAATGTAAGTTAAAAAAAGGAACTAAATATGAAAGCATTGAGATTGCTAAAAGATGTTTATTTTTTCTTTAATGTCTTTGAAAATTCATTACCAAGGTGGATTTGGCTGTGAAAAGTTAGGAAATACTTCTGATCTTGTTTATATCAAAATTGTCTAATGAATTTGTAGACATTCAAAAGTCATATTTTATTCACAAATTATGTATTTTCATATCATATGCTAAGTTTTTTAGTAATGCGGATTATAATTTTTTATTATGATTTTGCTACTGCTCTTTTCATCAGATTTGTTTTGTGCATGATATTTATCCTGCATTCATAATGGAAATAAGATGTGAACTCTTAAAGTTCATTGTCTTTCACAAGTATTGCCATAAAATGATTTTAGCCTCAAGTAAAACTGTGTCATCTTCATTTATTAGTATGCATCCAAATAAATCTACAGAAATACGATTACAATTCATTTTAGCAACTCTCTTAATTGAAAATAGCTTGAAAATTACATGTATTTGTTGAACACATAATTATTAAAAAAATGTTTCAATAGTTTTTGAATAAACCTTTTTCCTCAAATTATATTGTTGAAATTGCTGTCAGAAATTAAACTGGGTTCTTTGATTTTGTCCAATTGTTGCACTTTTAAAATAGCAGTCTCAGATTTATTTCTTTTGTCTACACATTGACAGTAACACTGCTGTCACTGTTAGATATCCTTGCATTGAAGGCTTGCGGGCAATTTAGGAACATACATGTATATTCTATATTGAAGTTATTGCAGCTTATGTTGCGTTTAAAGGAATTAAAAACGAATGCTTATTGTTGCATGCAAGCCATCAGTCTCTTACATAACACAGCACATGGTTAACACTACCAAACGATTTTAAAATATATCAATGACACTAAAATCTAAAGTCTTTCTGGCTGAAGTATCTCACTGGTCAAATGATAATTTTTTTGAAATTGTTAAAAAGACTATTTTACCCACAGAAAACAAAGTTTGGAGGGGTATATAGTAATGAGCTTGTCAGTTTGTCACTATGTTAGTTTTTACTTTGTCCAGGCTGATAACTCGTGAAAGGGTAGACAGATTTAGATAGTTTGTGGTTTACATGTTTAACACCATAAAATGCCGGGCAAATTCAACTTTATTTATTAACAACTATTCTTTCACAGAATTATGCCGTCTTTTCAATTTAGAATTTATAACAACAAATGATAGGTACAATCAGTGGCGTAGCTGCCGTTACGCACAATACGCCCATGCATACAATTCGTCGCACAGACAGAAATTATTTGGGGCCAAACATGCAATAAAAACTGAAGGGTTAGAGGGTTGAAGCTTTCGCGGGCCGCCTATTTTGAATATGTGAAACAATACAATTTAAAATTTAAAAAAAATCCCATTATTCAGTAAGAGCCTCGTTTACCGTTTAGTTGAAGGAACTTTTTTATCCATGCAGTATACAGGGCCAGTTATACAAGCCTGGTGAGTAGTTTCCCTTATGGTTGAGTCATACATGAATCGTCGATAAATATTGAATATACCCGAACAATGTTTACAAAGCGGCCAGTTTCAAAATGTCAAACGCCAACCTTGAACCTCCTCATCTGGACATGTTCAAAGATAATCTTTAAACAGTTGACAATTCTGATAAACTAAACTGCAAAATGGAAACATTTCTATTAGTTTTCCTCCCCAAATTGGTACATTTTGTGTAGGTTATTTGTGAAGCATAATTAAATGTGTAGTGCCCCGTAACATTTGATATAAGAGGACGATATATCACATATTTTGATTTTAAATATCAGATACACAAATATTCTCTGCAGATCTTTGCAAGACCCATTTCTCAAAATTGTCGAATATACTGCGGGTAAAAAAAATATGCTTAATGAAGGTTCACGACTCGGTAAACTAATGGCTCATTGCAACTTGTGTTTAAACTTATGAATACGACAGAAATTGTCCATGACCTTTTCTGGAGTATACCTTCTGTAACATTACATAACAATGTGAAGGATCTTTTTTTATATAACCCCCCCGCCTCCCAGTTTGTCGTCACTTGACCGGTCTTGGGCTGCTTCACGTTTACCGTGAGGCCACACCAATTAATGTTTATATTATCACAGGAAATGCAATGACATGTGCTTATTAAAACAAAAAGAACAAGGGTATTTTTCAGAGTACTTTTTTTTTGGTTATTTAGATGTTTTTATGCACCAGCCAATTGTATACCCCCCCCCCCCCCCCCCCCCCCCCCAGTCCGGAATAGCGGGGACTTTGACTTCCAGTCTCTCAAAACCCGGATTTTACCCGACTGCAGGGACACACTGCTGGTAAAATCCCTGCCAAATGGCCCCGCAACCCCGAATACATATGTGAGGCCCATTCCCGACTATTTTCAATATGAAGACAAAACCACATTCACTAGGCACTGCGGGGCCACCTGAAAGGTAAAAACACAGCCCATTGCCTCTGCTGTCCCCCGTATACCCCTGGAACAAGGGCGAGGGGTGGGCGGGGCAGTGGTTACAATTGGTGCATTACAATCCCGGATTATGTTGCAAATATAAACAAAATATAAGGTGATAAACTTAGGCTAACTTATGTTGAGGTATATCCAGACCAGTGTTTATATCGCTATTTGTGAAAATATATTTGTTCATAACTGTTGTTTTGTCAGAATTTGATCAAAAATGAGATTGATACATCAATTTGGACCAAACAATGACTCATGTTCCAGTTAAGTTGACCTGTGACATCTTCAGCATCGTCGTAACGAGGTAAAATTTTGGTCCCTTGTATTATGACTTAAATAAAATAGTACTAAGTTGATCATTCCGATTTCCATTCAAAACGAGTCACTAATTACGCAATATAATCATTACCAGTCGCAGATACACATGCTCTAAGGGGGGGAGACCCCCTGACCCCGCATAAGGGCTCTCTGCCCATTTTAACCACAATTGTGCGTATACTTCGAAACGGCCTAGCTACGCCCCTGACAATGGTTTCAATAGTTTTTGGTACACATGCTCAACTCTGAAGTACAGGTGAATTTGGAATTTGGTTACAATACGGTTCCCACAATCGGGGATTTTTTTTAACGTGCTGTCAAACGGCGATCCCCTCTGATGACGTTCTTCACCGACGTCGAAAACATTGTGCCCCTTGTCTTTTCTGTCCCTTTTCCTTATCGTCTTCTATGGAATATCATTGTTCTCTTAAACGTTAATGCCAGTTAAATACTTATGAACGGCACATGTTGCTTCATTTCCACCTCGGCCATCATTATCATAATCTGTGTCCGTGTTTTCCGCAATTCAACGCAAAACTTTATCGTCTCGCGCTTATTCTAAGTCCGATGACGAGATGTTGTATCCCAGACTGTGCTTGTAATCAAGTCAGAATATTACAACTTTTAAACGGAAATGACGTCAGAAATTTGAAAAGTATATTCGTATGAAGTCAGCGTTTAATATGACGTAATTTGGCCGAATTTCATAGAAAAACATGGAAGAAAAGCATGTTGTAAGAGATACATAAAACGTTTGTGAACGTACATTTTAGACGGTGCGCCGACCGTCCGTTCCTGTTATCTAAGAACCCGTAATTTTTCAATACTCAAAAATTTTACAGATCTAAATTTCATACCGTCTATGTAGAATACTTCAAATAAGATGTGCATGAATTTTAAAATGATTTGGACGAAAAACATAGAAAATATGTAAGAAGTCCACGTAATTCTGGATCACCCCACGTAAGGTCAGGGAATTTTAAAATTAATCAAAGTTTGGGAAACAGGCAAAAGTCAGGGAAATTTTGAACCGAGATCTATGGCTATTGAAACAATTTGTGTAAAATAGCAAAGAGAAGGAAATAAGGCTAAGGTAGATTGTAACAGAAATGCTAGACAATACATTTTGGCCTGTATGTTGACTGATGGTTGATCATAAATGAGCATGATTAAGGTATTAGCCGCGTAATACACACTTTTAAAAGCTTTAACCGACAACATAGTTATAATCACGGTAAACTATGGAACTTTTGTCCAATTTTGAAGATTTTTTACCGTGAATTAAAAAAGTTATTTATGTTTAATTACACCCACCCCCAAACTCCAAGGGCTACAAAGAGCGACAAGTAAATATTTTGTCTATATTTGATTTTTTTTCGCATTATCAGAGATTATGAAATAAACACAACAGTTTCTGGTAAAATAAACTTCAGTTAACAGAAAACTAAAGTTCAAACGAACACATTATTGATAAACATGGAAAAAAATCATTTTGATTGATCTTATGATTCTTCGGAAAAGAGCAGTTTTTCAATGTTTGAAAATATATAGCAGTTTTATAAAATTCATAAAAAATAGTTAACTATAAGGCAAGCTGCTGAAATCATTTTAGATATTATCTATAATGTCTATTGAACAATTTAAAAGACAATTTATGATAGTTTACCGTCCTGTTTTGAAGAAAATATACATAATGTCATGGTACCATACATTTTTATAGCTAATAAAATGCTTAAAAATCAACCTTTTTCTTGTAAAAAAATTGTAAAGCTTAATTGGACTTATTCATAAAATGTACTCTTTCAAATAAATGAATTTTAATTATGATACTAACTCAGTATACAGAGTTTAAAACAAATGAGTGTACTTTTAAACTAAAATATGTGAAGAAACAAGAACACTAAGTGGGCTCGCCCCTCCAAAAATATCAGAGTGAAAGTTCTTAACTAATGTTTTTTTTAATATTATAACATGTAAACAATCTCTGTGGGTAATTTGATGTATATCTGTTTTATTTTGTCATTGGTATTCTAACAATTAGTTTTTTCACAATAATTCTTCACTCTTCAACATTTGAAGTTTGGTCTGTTCCCATGCTTTGTACTTGTAGTGTGTGCACAGATGATAACTACTCAATGCTGAGTCAATGCTGATTTGGTTTTCATGCACCTTCAGGTACTTTACCCATCAAGAATGTTTAGTGCTGTAAAGGAAAAAAATTGTACTTTAAAGCCTTTCTAACTAATTAGTATAGATAATAATACTGCCATACATGTATATACAAAATAAAATATAAACAGTTTAATATTTCTCGACATTATTTTGTAAAAACAACAACAAGCTGATACATACATGTAGATAATATATAAAGGAAATTACTAAATTTATCAATAAAATTCATCATCATCATTGTCATCACCACCACCACCACCACCACTTGATTATTGAATACAGTGAGTTTATAAAACAACAAACACCAACTCAAATATGTTTTATATGAAATACTCACATCATCTCTATCAGATGTGACTGCCTTGTGGATGACAAGGATGTCAAATCTGTCTCAATGATCTAACATATTTAATGCAGGCTGGAATTCTTCATAACCCCAATTTGTTGACTTAGTAATATTCAGTCATTTTCCTACCTGAAAGAAATTAAACTTCTGATTATCAACCGGCAGAAACTACAACTGTGAAAGACAAATGCACATGTACCAATTATACATTCTGCACTAATATCCGTTTTAGCCAAGAGTAAATTGGTAAGCACAAACGTGTAGTTGTGCATATATGGTTGATAATGATTAACAACAGTACGGGGTTTTAACGAGACCTACACCAAGCAAATGAATGTCGCTAGTGTCAAAGCTGTCGTGGCTTCCAGCCCGAAACCATGTATGTCTTTTCTTACAGGTTTATTTTGAAAATATGCAGTTTGTAAACAAATAATGGATATGTTTATGTATTATGGTATGTTAAAAATAGGTCACATACCAAAACACATCATTTTTAAACAAAATTTTAAGTCTAATATTTTTCTAAGATAAAACAATCAAATAAAAGATTACATACTCATATCATATACATAAATAATGTGCATAAGTACATTTAAAAATATGTAACATGTACATAATGCACCAGTCAATTGTAACCATGGCCCCCCAGGTCCGGGGTTATGCCGGGGATAGCCAGGGAAACGGGCTGTGTTTTTACCTTTCAGGTGGCCCTGCAGTGCCGGGTGAATGCGGTGGTTTTGTCTTCAAGCAAAATATAGCGGGGAATATGCCTTACCTAGGCTCCCTGGGGTGCGGGGGCATATGGCAGGGATTTGACAATCAGTTTGTCCTCGCAGGACGAGGATTTTACCTGGGGTTGGTTGGACCGAAAGTCAAAGTAACCATGCCCCACCACCGCATTCACCCGGCACTGTGGGGACACCTCGAAGGTAAAAACACGGTCCTTTTCCCCCGCTATACCCCCGACCTGGGGGGGGGGGCGTGGTTAAAATTGACTGGTGCATAAGTAGATGTAACATGTGTATTTATAATAATATATAATTATAGTACATGTATGTAAAAATATTAACACGCTGTCTTAACATTTAGCAAATAAAAATGATTTAAGAATTCCAAAGATAAATTAAAAAACAAACATTTTTGAACACATCAACGTACACAACTACTCAAAGATACTTACATACATTGCCCTTTGATACGAATATCCCAGATCCATGCCGATTGTTGACATTCGTTTTTTCGACAGAAAATCTTCTCTTACGCGTAAAATTCACTTATAATATGACGGTAAAGTTGGAAGGTAGTTGGTAGTTGGTAGTTGGGGATTCGAATAATCAACTACTTACCAGTTGCCAGTTGGGTATTCAAATATTCAACCACCTGCTAGTTGCCAGTTGGGGATTCGCCAAACACTGTTTTAATTCACTTTTATTCGTATATTCGCCAGTCGGATATTCGACCATTTCCAGTCGATTATTCGCGAATGTTCAACTGCAAACCAGTCAGTAGTTGGGGATTCAGTCTATGTCTTTATGTATGGTTTTAAAGGTCACATATGGGAAAATTAATCCCCAAATGTTTCTTTATGCATGAACACATATGTTTCTTTGCGACAAACACTGTTTTTATTTACTTTTATTCGTATATTCTCCAGTCGGATATTCGACCATTTCCAGTCAATTATTCTCGAATGTTCAACTGCAAACCAGTCAGTAGTTGGGGATTCAGTTTATGTCTTAATGTATGGTTTTAAAGGTCACATATGGGAAAATTAATCGCCAAATGTTTATGTATGCATGTACACATATGTTTCTTTGCGACAAACACTGTTTTAATTTACTTTTATTCGTATATTCGCCAGTCGGATATTCGACCATTTCCATTCGATTATTCGCGAAAGTTCAACTGCAAACCAGTCAGTACGAATAAAAGTGAATTAAAACAGTGCTTGTCGCAAAGAAACATATGTGTACATGTATACAGAAACATTTGGCGATTAATTTTCCCATATGTGACCTTTAAAACCATACATTAAGACATAAACTGAATCCCCAACTACTGACTGGTTTGCAGTTGAACATTCGCGAATAATCGACTGGAAATGGTTGAATATCCGACTGGCGAATATACGAATAAAAGTGAATTAAAACAGTGTTTATCGAATCCCCAACTGGCAACTAGCAGGTAGTTGAATATTCGAATCCCCAACTGGCAACTGGTAAGTAAGTGATTATTCGAATCCCCAACTACCAACTACCAACTACCTTCCAACTTTACCGTCATACTTATAATCCATGTTTTACTGTAATGACTCAAATTGTTAGGTGTATCGTAATCAACTGTCAGTGTGCACTTTGAGCGTTTACTTATTTTAAACGTATATTCATGATAAAATCATCACCCGAGTTTCCAACTGCTACGATGTAGAAATTCCATTATTGACCTATGAATAGCGGGGAAATACCTTCTGGTTCTAAAAATAGCAACATCCGGTATGTGTTACAACTCGGGGACAATCGTAATAAAATTTTACTAATGTCACCTTCAACACATTAACAAATAAAGTTAGGTGAAAATTTAATTCCAATATCGATTAGATTAAAGAAAATAAATTACCTCATGGTTAATCAATGCAGTAAACATAACAAAACAACATTAAACATAATTATTCCCATTCACATAATTACCGGTCCACATATTTTACATTTCCGGCACATGATATTTCAGATATTTCAGGTAACCAATCGGAAAACGTAAACGAATCGGGAACAGTTATTAAACTTATTTGTCGTTCTTCCGAAATAATGTTTTGAAGATAAATTGAAGACTATCTATTCAACCATAAAAAGCATTTTTAACATCCATACAATCGCCACTCATTTGCATTTTTTAATCATTATAAAATAACAGTAAAACCCAACTGTCAACCAACTTAAAAACCGCTCCTACCACTAACTAAAATAAATTCCCATTCCATAATAGGCGCGCACTTCTGTGCGGCGCCAATAAACAGTTTCCGTGTGGCCGTTTTGGTAGAACTCAAGTACCCGGATGTGCGAGTAAAAATTTATCGATCCGCCATTTTGAATACATGGTGAATAATCAGAGCGCAACCGTCAACTGTGTATTGACCTATGAATAGCCGGGAAATACCTTCTGTTTCTAAAAATAGCAACATCCGGTACAGGCCGAATACGCCCGATGTTCGTCGCGATCTGTTACGGCGAGTGGCGATATATGTCGATGTTACCCGATGTTTCCCGAGTTGTATTACATGGCTAATACCTTAAGTTGTATTAAAATTCCTGTTCCTAATCGAACCAAGTATTTTGCTTTAGACTCGACAGTAAAACAGTATTTTACATGATTTATTTTGGTCAAATACTCTCTGTTAAGTAAAAGCTAGTTTTCAGTACATAAGATCACCAAATTTTCATCCAAATTTAATGTCTCTTGTATGGAAAGATTTAAAAAAAAACTTGCCACATGAGTTTGACATACCAAGATGGCGTGTCGCGTTCAATACCCGTGTCCCTTCATCGAAGGTCTAGGTCACACTTTGGAAGGACATAGAGTTTAGGTTGTCGTATCCGGGCTGTTACTTTTTCTTGTATGGACAGATTTTAAAATAACTTGTCACATGTGTTTGACATACCATGACGATATGTGGCGTGCAAGACCCGTGTCCGTCCCTCTAAGGTCAAGATCACACTTAGTGTTATTCACTACGGAATGCTGCATATAAGGATATAGAGTATAGGTTGTCGTGTCCGCGCTGTAACTTTCTCTTGTATGGACAGATTTTAAAATAACTTGCCACGTGTGTTTGGCATACCAATATGATGTGTCGCGTGCAAGACCCGTGTCCCTACCTCTAGGTCAAGGTCACACTTCGGTGTCTATTCACAATGGAAGGTGTCTATTCACAATGGAATGCTACATATAAGGATATAGAGTATAGGTTGTCGGGTCAAGGCTGTAACTTTCTTGTACGGACAGATTTTAAAATAACTTGCCACATGTGTTTGACATACCAAGACGATGTGTCACGTGCAAGACCCATGTCTCTACCTCTAAGTTGAAAGATACACTTAAGTGTTTACTCACAATGGAATACTGAATAAGAGGACATAAGAGTGTAGGTTGTCAAGTAAGGGTGGTATTTTTTATGTTCAGAGGCAATTTAAAATAACTTGACATATGTATTTGACACATAAAGGCAAGATCAACTTTTCATGTACTGACCTTGTTCATAGGTCATGTCACATTCGGGGGCATTCGTCACATACTGTGACAGCTCTTGTTTAAATGGTGTGTGTTTTTTTAAGTAAATTAGCTTTCTTTATAACATGGTATATGCAAGCATCTCAGATTTTAAATACACTGTTCTACAGAAAAGTTTTTTTAGAAAATTTTAGGGAGGTCAAAATGATGCAAACAAACCTTAATACTTGGGTAGGATTAAGAATAAGTGCTATTTGCAAATAAAAGATGAATTAAAAAAACAAAACAAAAAACATCATATGAGCAATTTGGCATATTCTTTTACATATTGGTGAATTAAAAAAAAATGAAGCCTATTCCATTTTTATTGATATCCTTTTATAACAGAGGTCCATGAGCTCAACTTTAAGCTCATCAAGTGTGTTTTATGGAAAGTGTTACTGTTGGAAAGTTTTATTTAGTTAAGTCGGCAAAATGTCCTGAGTGTACCGATTTTCACATGACATTTTAACTTCTCGGCCATTTAAAATTTGAATAATACTTAAGATATATGGTATATGATCAAATTTTCTGCTGCTATTCATTATTAGCATGTCTGCCATCAATACATTTGTATATCATCAGCCATCTTGGATTGAACAATTTAGGGAGTCTTGAAATGAACATGACATCAATGTAATATTTGAAACTTGAAATAAAACAACAATTATCATTTTTCTTTTATAAATAAGCTACAGCCAAATATATTACTTGACAGCATTGTCCTGAGTATACGATTTGGACACAATTACCATTATTTTTTTTAGTTCTTATTATTTTATTACACCAGACTTATTTTCCAAATAGCATATAACCATACTGATTTATTTATCCCCTATCTGATGACACAGTGATGTGTATTGATTTTTTTCTGGAACTTATATGCTGTCCTGAGTGTAGACCTATTTGACACAATTGATTGACAGAGATGCCAATGCCATGATATAAACATGGCACTTCTTGAATTTGAAAGTTAGCTACCCTGAAGTTTTCTTTACCACAGAAAAGTGGTTATTCATTCTGTATAAAGGATTACAGGTAAGATTTTTTTTATATAAATATACAAAATAAATGCATAAAAGAGCGATTTTTTATTTTCTCTTGATGATATATCTTCATTGACCAGAATTTAATGTAAACAGACACATACCTATCTTTAAAAATGTTATCATATTTAAGATGTATTTTTTTGCAAGAAGTTACCTATACATTTGAATAGCAGACCAGTAGTGCACTCAGGACATAAAAATACCCGACATGCTTATTTCACATAACACTGAACCAATCACATATACACTTGCAGATAATGATTTCATGTGAATGTATGGATAGGCTAATTGTAAAATTCCGCTTTAAATATAGATTAAGGAGCAGAAATGTTGAATGAAGTAAGAGTGGGGAGTGTAATAAAAAGAAATTTCAAAAGAGTCTGAGAGGCGGAGACCCTACAAAGATTGCCGAATTAAGAGCCAATAATTTTTCAAGGTTGAGAACAACAACAATTACAGGTAAGAAGAAGGAGAAAGCTTTATAAGAAATATGATGAGCTGATGAGCTGATAAAAAGTAAGTAGAGAATCCAAAAAAGGAAATACAGAAAGATGAAGAAACAGCAAATAAACAACAGAACGATGAAAAAGTAGTAACTATTAAAGCAAAATTTTGAATGTCTTCTAAGAACTCCATTTACTATATACAATGGACTTTACCCTTCTCAAAAAAGTGCGGAAAACGCGCGTTTAACGCGCGTTAAACGTGCAGAAAACGCGCGTTAAACGCAGCGGTATTGGCACTGCGTTTTAAGCGTATTTTTCTTACCGAGTGCGTAAAAAGTGAATAAAATTGAACAGAAAAGCGCACTTAAGCGTATTTTTTCTGCGCTTTTTACAAAAAACGCACTAAAAACGCACTTGAGTGTATTTTAAGTGCGTTTTTTAACCAAAAAAATACACTTAAAACGAACTTACACAAAAAAAACGCACTAAGTGTGTTTAAACTGCGTTTTTTTTTTTGATAAAATGCGCACTTAAAACGCAGTTGAGTGCGTCTTTTCTGAAAGTGCGTTTTTTACCTCCAAAAAGCGCAGTTAAAACGCACTTAAATGCGTTTTTTTTAAAATATGCACTTCTTGAAAGTGCGTTTTTAGTTCGCTTTTTGGAGGTAAAAACGCACTTCTAGAAAAGACGCACTCAACTGCGTTTTAAGTGCGCATTTTTGGGTTAAAAACGCAGTTAAATGCACTTCAGTAAAGAATTGCGTTTTGATCCCTAAAAAACGCGCTTAAAACGCACTTCCGTTTTTACTGATTAAAAAAAGTGCATCTTTTGCACCCAAATTTTATGAAAAAATGCATTAAAAGTGCATTTTTTCTGCATTAAAAGAGCATTTTTCTGTGTTAAAAAATGAGCACAAATTCACTCAGGTGCATTTTACCTGCATTAAAAGTGTCCATTTTTGCAAAAATAAAAAATGGACATATATATATATATATATATATATATATATATATATATATATATATATATATATATATATATAAATAAATATATTGAACCATCAAAAATAGAACTCATTTGAATAAATAAATACTGATTTTGTTTCATTTAAATTTCCTAAACATGAGTTTGTGTTACATATATAAAAAAAATATCTCATAATTAATTTAGCATGACACCTTGTAACTGGACATAATGTATTTACAGTCAGACAAACAAGTACATATTTGTAAAATTTAGCAATAATAAAATAACCTTTTACTCAGTGGCAAAAATAACTGATAGAAAATCATGAAACTGTAAGCTACAAATTGGAAAATGACAGTCTCAATGACCTTTTGTTATATTTTTGTCAAATCTAGAGATTCCTGACAGCTCTGGAATAAAACAGGGTATCATATTTTAAATAAGTAATGACTTTATTAGTACTTAAATTGATTGACCCAATTTGGCCAGTTTCCAATAACTGGTAAGCCATGTGGAAGATGACAGTTTTATGACCCCTCCAAAAACCAACACTGTAATCATTTGTATAACTTTAAAGGTGCTAGTGTGCATATTTATGGAACCATGGCAATTTCTGCTTAATATGTTAATATTATATTAACATATATAAGGATAAAAACAAGTGCATCTTCATAGAGTTTTAAAACTACATCTACTATCTGGGACCAATAATCCTACTTCCAGCTACTATCTACACCAGCATTGTTATTTATTAAAATATGTGCACAAGATTGAAAGTTGACAAACAAAAGTCCCACAAGTAGTAAAGTGTCATAACAGTGAAATTAACAACTGAAATAAAGAAAACATACCATGACCTGAGTGCTTTCACATGTCAGTTTATCACAAATCATCCAATAAAATTATAGTGGTATTGTCATGTTTCTAATCATAGTTCATATTTACCTGATCTAATGATCATTATTTTATTTCACTAATCCCTTTAATATTAATTTGTTTTAATTGGTGTAAATCCATTTATTAATTAAAACATCATCAATATTCTTTTAATGAAATCCCAACAAAATGGCTACCAGTAGCTTTGATTTGAAATTGGCTCCCTAAATGCTGAGATTTAATTGGTCCTTGGTACAATCAGATAAGATCAGGCTTATCATGCATGTTGTAAAATTGGAAAGGAAATGACAAAGAATTTGGTAGTCATTACAAGAAACTTAAGGAATAATAATTCTATAAATGTTGAAATTACATGCAATTGATTCTTGCCTATAAGTAAAATGTGTTCTTTTGATTACACAATAAATAAGAAATTATAATATATTTTTGATTTTTAAAATAATCTTTCTTTTTATTTCATTATTTTTTTATTTATTTTTTGAAGGTATATTGATCAATAATAAAATGCTTATTTACTGGTTGATTTATTCATTCATTCATATTCTTGTATTTATGTGTGTATTTCATAAATGTTATTTGGAGAAGGGCATGATTCACATTAATATTAAAAAAAGTAAAAGATTCACTTCTTAACAAAAAGACGCACTTAAAACGCACTTACTGGTGGTCAGAAAAATATCAAAATAAAAGACGCACTTAAAACGCACTTATTGGTGGTAAAACAAAACAAAATAAAAGACACACTTTTCCCTTAAAAGATTCACTTAAAACGCACTCTGCTGAAAACAAAAACCTAAAAGATTCACTTTTAACGCACTTCTGTATAAAAAGCGCACTTATTGACAGAAAAAATACACTTAAACGCACTTCTGTTAGAAAAGACGCATTTATTCACACAAAAAACGCACTTCAGTTAACAAAAGATGCAGAAAAAATACACTTATTTAGAAAAGATACACTTATTACGCAGTTATTCATAAAAATACGCAGAATAAATACACTTTTTCAGAAAAACGCAGGAAAAATACACTTTTTAGTGCGTTTTAAGCGCGTTTTGGTAAAATGTGTAATTTTTTTTTTCATTGCATAATGTTGTTGGTCATGTCATTTGATAATGTTACAAAATAACTTAAATGTCCTGAGTGTACAAGAACAGTCCAAAAAGTGCTATGTATTGAATTAGCTGTAAGTCAATTTTAATTCAGGCTTGATGAAATTCTGCAATTACGGTACCTTCATTTTGACTTACATTTTTCTAAACATGTCTTTTTATGTTATACAAACTTTTTGGAGTGTTGTTATGAAATAACAGGGCAGCAAATTGTTTAAAATTTTATATTTCGCAGGTTTTGGTGATTGTGTCATCAATGTTCAGTCATATTGTTAGTTCAATATGTACTTGATATTACTTAAATAGAAAAAACAGTATCATTTTGTTGTTTAAGATTATATGTTACTTTAAAATGTGTTATCAAGTTCATAAAAAAATATCAAAATCATAATTAAATGCTAAAAAAATCACATTTATTGTAAACTTATCCATTTGAGAATTTAAGAAAATAAATTTGAATATATTGGATACAAAATGGACTAAAAATCACTTTGGATATTTGATGTCCAATTTTGACACATGGAGGAACTAATTCCTGAAGAGGATCCCACAAAACATCCATACATGTACAGCTTGCATTGGTATCATTGTCGCATAAATAAGTTGAAACAGTGTCTGAAGCGTGCACCACCGAGGCGGTACAAATTGACTGTTTCTTGGGTGCAAAATAGCCTTGCCATTGTGCTTTGTTTTGAGCAAGTTTTTTTTGCAAACAGTAGTTTCGTGAAGTGACCACTTATAAGTATCTTTGAATTTCACTACCGGTATGAATTATTTAAAAAAATCAATTTGGAAAATGAGATGCTTAATGAATAAAACCAGCCAAGACTTGCCAAGTATTTTTGACCATTGACGTAATCTACAAACCAATTTCTCGAAACTTCTTAAGTCCCTGATAACAGGATTAAGCTAAGCTCACTATTTTTATTTTTCAATAATTTGGGTAAAATGTACCTTTTATTTTAGTTTTTTTATACTTAAGATAGGAATATCTTATTGATAATCACAATAAACTATTTTCCATTTATCAAAATTCATTTGAAGTATGTATTTTGGCTAATGGAAATAAGCTACTTAAGCCTGTTAAGCTTAAGAAGTTTTGAGAAATTGGGGCCTGGGTCTTTTGTTTGACAAAAGGTTTCATAATGGTGAACCTTTGAAAATCTGCAAATTTATGATCATGCATGGAAAATGTTATTTACACTTAAGTGGACTATGAGTTAACTGTTTTTGAAAGTTTGACCTACTGACATATTTTTAACCTGACCTGACCATAATCAAATTTTTATCAAAGTTTATTAGAGACATACAAGCATTAATGTTGAAGATGGACAATGATCAATCAATATATTATAGCTAATCATGCTGATTGCATGCTTTGGTGCTAGTCAATTTAAAACTGAAGTTTATGAACATCACCATTTCTAGTTTATTACCAGGTAAAAGTATAAGTATTTGACTTTAACAACAAGATGAGAATATTTTAGGCCATAAATGTTAACAAAACATCAAGACTTTGATGATTTAAAAGTAGTTGTGGCTTGCACAATGTTTATCAACGCTGCCCTTGCTTCTGAAGGTTCAAAAGAGTCGAGAGATTGCATTGCTTTGGATCCATAGTCTCTACACTTGTCTTTGCACCACTCGACTGAATCCCCAGCCTTCACTGTGCAGATTATCTGAAAATAACAAACACAGACATTGTACAAACATGGACTTGGAGCTATGTTAAGATACTGTTCGAAAATTGCGCCATGATTTTGTCACTTCATGGTCAGTGAAAAATCCCCATGATATATAATATTCTTTATGCTCATAACAATACTACATGACTCAGATTAAAGGAAATATGACATTAGCAATTAATAGGCCACATTTTTACATTGTCTTGTTTGATAAAAAAGTAGGGGTGTTGTGATATCATTGGCATTTGTGTCATAGTGAAAACACTTTGATCATCATTCAAAAATAGTTCCAGATATTTAAATGAAACTTGGTACACATGTTGCAAGAGACAACATAACACTTGCTTTAACAATTGTGAATTAATGTCACTTGTTGGAAAAAAGACCTAGACAAGCATTTGATCAACACACTCTTGATATGAAATATGATGTTTACCAAAATATCAAGGACAAGCTTAATTTTGTTGAAAACAGTTAAATGTATCCAGGAGAATCAAAGACTAGGTCACTAGGTCAAATTTAAGATCTTTTATATCTTTTGGGAATTATTGGATATATTCACTGCTTGCGCAGTGAAATAAATCATGCATGCACATTCTTATCCCCTGGCTAATTCTATATACAGTACATTTTAACTTTTGGACCTACCTCCTCCTTGCTAGCTGAGGGGTTTATAGATGAGTGACCATGTTTCTCTGCATGCCGTATGACAGGACCTGAGGCTAGAACACCGTTAGGATCATAGCTGGGGTTCAAGAATGGCATGATGTCTTCATTCATCTGAAATTATACACATGTTTCATTGTATCATAAATACATATTCTTCTGTTATTATTATTCTGTTCATAGCCTTAGCAAGCATTAAAAAACACTGGTATGCAATATTTCACCAAACGACGATTGAACAAACAAATAATTTTTATGGAATGTATTTTGTGTGTGACAAAACAAAACATTGACTCAATCACATATTTGAAAGTCGTAAAGAAAGCATCATATGAACTTGCAGTCCATATATTTAGAACATTTGCACTGCTCATTTTCTATGCTATATTTCTTGGTTAGGATTGCGGTTATTTATTTTAGCTCTAGAATATCATATTTCTATGCTTAATCGATATCTTTATATAATCTATATCTCTCTATATATCTGATGGTTTGCTAAATCTATATTTTTATCTTGATGATGTTGTTTTTTAATTCTGAATGCTATAAGGCCACCCTCTTATGGACCTGATGCATAGAAACATGTTGGTATGGCCTTATTGTACAACTTGGTTACTTGTTGTAATATATCAGCATCTCTTTAACTACACCTTATCAAGCTGATCTAGTCTAAGCTAGTGCCATATACAATGAACTGTTCACATCAACTTGTTAAACTAGCAGATGATTACCTGTCTGGCATATGCTATATTCTCCCCAAACTGTGCACCCAAAGTCTGCAATTCTTCTACATGCCCAGCCAGCTCCAACGACGACTGACAACTTCTGGATAACAAACTCCCAGACTGCAGAAAGGTTTGCCTCTCCCAGTCCTTGAAGGTAGCTCCCTCTGGCAAGATTGGGTGGCCATCACGGTCTCGAAGACTTGTGAACTCCGCAGACATCATGTCACCAATTGCCATAGACACAAGCTCTACAACCTTGGGGAATTAAAGAACTTCAGGCATTATAGATGGACTATTTGGTTATGAATGTTAGTAAAATGGATAGTCTCTAAATAAAATTAATCCTTAATGGTAGTCCTGAGTCATGTAGTAGTAACGCTACATTTTCAGAACAAACTTATTCAGTAACAGCATGTTATGTCCGACAGTATCTATTATTTATTTGAAATAAATAAAAGTTGTTCCATGTGAAACAATTTTACATTTCTCCATGATAACGTGATTTATCCACACCTTGGTATTGCGGAGTTCAGCGAGTCCAGTGCTGGCGCTAGTGAGTAGAAAGTCCCCACTGAGGACAGCTATTTTATTTCCAAACTCCATATCACGGTAGGAGCCATCTGTCTCATTCAGTGTGTCCAGGTTAACAACTCCTCTGTGCACCAGGTTTGCTGTGTGAATCATCTCTGTTATCTCTGCAAGCTGCCTCTGACTAGAAAAAAGTTTCCACATTTTTTTTGCCTTTCATGCGTATACATAATTGTTATAAATGCCCCCAATGGTGAGCATGTTAAAATTGCACCAACCATGACTTTGTGTGTCCATTGTGCTAGTTTTCTGTGTTTGGGCTATAACTTTGTCATGCACTGAGTGACTGAAAACAAAATCGGCATATGTGTGTTCTGTACATAAAGGTGAAATGTCACATGCAAGACCCACAACCCTACTTCAGAGTTCAAGGTGACACTTTATCATTATGGAATATTGCATATATGTACATAGAGTATTTGCGTCTGGGCTGTTACTTTGTTATGCACAGAGGGATTTTAATAAATTGGCATATGCGAACAGTACATAAAGGTGATGTGTCATGTGGAAGACCCACAACTCTACTTCATAGGTCAGGGCAGTTTTTATTCACCTTTTTGTGAATGGGGCCAGGGCGCTTAGAATTTAATCATTATGCAATGCACATTAAAGGGCCATCTTATCCATGCACGTATGATATGATCCCTTTTCCCAATTAATATATCTGAGTAGTTATACTATCTATTTGGAAAATAAAAGCTTTATTGGTTAGTTTATACAGTGTATATGTTTTTGCAAGTAAAACTTTCAAATTAACTTGTGACACTCACTAAATAATCAACTGAAATTCTTGATCTTACCATTTCTAACGTGCCTTGATAAGATGACCGAATACAGTATAGTTGGTTGTGGCCGGGCTGTAATTTGTCATGCACAGAGGAATTTTAAAATTACTGCACTTAAGTTTAGTACGTAATGACAATGTGTAAAATGCATCCATAGCTCAAAGTTTAAGGTTACACTTTCATGCTAATCATAAGTTGATGCATAAATAGTCATAGAGAAAAGATGTTTGTTTCTTGGCTGTAATTTTGTAATGCATAAATTATGCCCCTGAAGTCCATTAAAGTCTCATGCCCAGGACCCATCTCAAAGATCATACACAAAACTTTTCGTGTAACATGCAAGATCCAGGCCTGTACCTTTTATTTCATCACTTCCCCACACGTTAGATCAACCATCAATGATCATGGAGTCCGGCTATATACATGTATGTTTTATTTATGATACCATTTCCTGAATGTAGGCATTTATGTAGGCATTTTAGAAATAGCATAATCCATTGAAATGTATGGCACTTACGGGCATTCCTCATTTAATGTGACACCTCTTGATGAAGATTTACATGATATGAAATTATCCCCACATGTATTTAACCTCTCTTGGAAATTCTTGTTTTGATACAAAATTGATTTTATTAAATTGATTCCGCCATCAACATACCTTGGGTATATGCCACTAACCATCTCATCAACTGTTTCCTGGCACTCGGACCAATTTGCATCCATCGGACCAGCTGCCTTGGAAATCAATAGGACCATCAAACCTCGCGTCTGCAGACTGTGTTTTCCATTGTCTAGAAAGGACCTGAAAAAGAATAGGTTTTATAATCTTACAACACGTATGTCATGTATTGTACTGTAAAATTATGTTGAGTAGTAACATGAATCATAATACTCAAATTTATGTTTTAAAAATTGAGCTATTGTCTAAAAAAGGGTAAAAAGGCCACTGTTAAGGGGGATGGGGATAATGGCAGTGACAGAGACAATTTTCAGGCATTATCAATAATCATATAGAATTGGTCTTGTTTGGTTTTATATATATAAAGACCATACCGCCAAGACTGGCTAACTGTACCAGTATGGCCCAGTATAAGCTACAATAATGCGCGTTAAGAGAACTTTTTTAACATTTCAACACTCATTTTGTTCCCTTAAACATAGAATAGCCAAAACAAAAATCGCCAAAGACTAAGAAGCAGCTATTTAAATGGACTAGGCCCAGTGATTACAACCAAATAGTTATCCAACTTAGGCTGAATGGAGCCATATTTTCCACAATTATTGGTCGTTTAGTATGCTTACCTAGGTTGTATTGTTCATTAAATCTCAGCATATCAGGGAATGATCACTAGTTATTTGAACATTGTTCATATAATGCACCAGTCAATTGTAACCACGGCTCCCCAGGTCTGGGGAATAGCGGGGACTTTGACTTTTGGTCCAGCCAACCCCGGGTAAACCGGGGCCACCTGAAAGGTAAAAACACGGCCTATTTCCCCCTGCTATCCCCTGTATACCCCCAGACCTGGGGGGGGGGAGGGCGTCGTTACAATTGACTGGTGCATAACATAGTATATAAATGTAAATTAACTACTGTTTTCAAACTGAATTATGAATGTTTATTTTACCTGGCAGTTTTCAGCAGCGGATGCTTTGTTCCAACAAGTTTTCTCACTTGTACTGCCACATTAGCAAGTTCATCACTCAAAAGACATCTCAAACTCATGAACGAGGTCGGGTACCCCACTATTTTCTCAGCATCTGACACCGCTTTTTTCCAATCGCTTGTTTTATGCCTATCCCAGGCTATAAAATGCCTTACATTATTTAAACCGGTAACGTCTGTATGTTTAAGTAAACGAGCAATGTGGCGAAATGTGTGTCTAACCTTCATATTTTATTTTCAACAAGATGCTTAAAATATATTTAGTTCATGAAAATCGCAAGGTCAAAATCTAGGACGTAGTCATCGAAATGTCATCAACAAAAGAATGCTTCAATTCCAGAAATATGTTTACCAAATGTCGGTGTTCAGAAGCTATTGCAGATGTGTTTCATTACCTGTAAGTTGATTTTAACCCGAATGTGTTTATTGAAGGTCCGTCTAAGGCCTAAGGTATTGAAAATTGGGTCCGCCGGTGGGTGCGTTTTTTGTTTTATTTTCGTGAGATTTATTTTAGAATTCGTCTCTATACTCTCAATTTCCACCGCTTACAAGGAAAAAGTAACATAATTGTATTACTATATTTTACTCAGTTGCTACCTTGCATCATCTTTAAAACAATGGAAAACATCGTATTCAGCCAAATTATGAACCATCTTGACGGAACAACACCAACTGTGGCTTTGAGCAAATCCTCGTATTTGAAAAACAGCTACCAGACCTGCTGGTGATCATTGCAAAACAGCTTCCTCCCGTGCACCACCAGGGACTGGACCGCCCTCCGAACAGATCTGCCGGATCATTGGACCCGACCTACCGGAGATCACTGTATAACAGCTTCTTCCCGTGCACCATCAGGGACTGGAACGCCCTCCGACCAGACCTGCCGGAGATCACTGCATAACAGCTTCCTCCCGTGCACCATCAGGGACTGGAACGCCCTCCGACCAGACCTGCCGGAGATCACTGCATAACAGCTTCCTCCCGTGCACCATCAGGGACTGGAACGCCCTCCGACCAGACCTGCCGGAGATCACTGCATAACAGCTTCCTCCCGTTCACCATCAGGGACTGGAACGCCCTCCGACCAGACCTGCCGGAGATCACTGCATAACAGCTTCCTCCCATGCACCATCAGGGACTGGAACGCCCTACGACCAGACCTGCCGGAGATCACTCCAAACAGCTTCCTCCCGTGCACCATCAGGGACTGGAAGGCCCTCCGACCAGACCTGCCGGAGATCACTGCATAACAGCTTCCTCCCATGCACCATCAGGGACTGGAACGCCCTACGACCAGACCTGCCGGAGATCACTCCAAACAGCTTCCTCCCGTGCACCACCAGGGACTGGAACGCCCTCCGACCAGACCTGCCGGAGATCACTGCATAACAGCTTCCTCCCGTGCACCAGCAGGGACTGGAACGCCCTCAGACCAGACCTGCCGGAGATCACTGCATAACAGCTTCCTCCCGTGCACCATCAGGGACTGGAACGCCCTCCGACCAGACCTGCCGGAGATCACTGCATAACAGCTTCCTCCCGTGCACCATCAGGGACTGGAACGCCCTCCGACCAGACCTGCCGGAGATCACTGCATAGCAGCATCCTCCCGTGCACCATCAGGGACTGGAACGCCCTCCGACCAGACCTGCCGGAGATCACTGCATAACAGCTTCCTCCCGTGCACCATCAGGGACTGGAACGCCCTCCGACCAGACCTGCCGGAGATCACTGCATAACAGCTTCCTCCCGTGCACCATCAGGGACTGGAACGCCCTCCGACCAGACCTGCCGGAGATCACTGCATAACAACTTCCTCCCGTGCAACATCAGGGACTGGAACGCCCTGCGACCGGACCTGCCGGAGATCACGCAAAACAGCTTCCTTCCGTGCACCATCAGGGACTGGAACGCCCTCCGACCAGACCTGTCGGAGATTATTTCAAAAACGCTTTCTCCCGTGCACCATCAGGGACTGGAACTCCCTCCGACCAGACCTGTCGGAAATCACTGTCGACTAGTCCTGCCGGATATCACTGCTGTAGACGACTTTAATCGACCTTTTGGGCTTTAACCTCTTATAGCGTAAGCAGCGCTGGGCAGTATCAACATAGAACCAGTGTAGTCCAAATAATTGTACGTTGACGGATTTTTTTTAGATTTTTGATATGGCAAATCCTTATTTTAGACTAAGAACCAGTGTAGAACTTTCGCCATTTTTGACAGTTAAGCGGCGCTCATACATTGTTTAAAACGTCCTTACGTTTAAGTTGTAGAAATATGAACGCAATTACGAGTCTCGTAAAGAACCGTTTTAAATATGTTGAATTATCATTTAGTCTGTCATTGATGATGTCGCATTTTCGTGACTGGAGTACACGCGATTGAAGTATTTTAAGCATAAACAATGTTATAATTTATATTACGATCGCGAAAAAAGTTTTTTTATTGAGTCTTTTTTAATATATATCAACTTTATAAAATGCCTTAGCTGTATGCATGCCTTAACCGGAACAGTGCATTTGGTTGCATTCATGTCTGTTTTGTTTTAAATAACTGCTTGATGCTTTTGTACAAATGACAATAAACGAACATGTCCTTTTCACGTGACACTAGTCAACTGTACCATTTCGTTATTATTAACATGCAGTCAAGGGGCGAGCAAGTGATGACAACAGTAAAGCCGGCGACCCGGATTGACCGCACATACGCTAGATGTTACAGCAACGGTACAGGGAGCTCCCTTCTCAAAGACGAACTGAAGTTTTTGCAGTCGTTCTATGCATCAGAAACCCATGGTGTTCTGTCTATTGAGGTAATAGCATGTTATTTTATTAAGCAATACCGTAAGTACGGCCCATCAGGCACAATTTGATATATTGAAGCTTGACGGACATCGCCGGGATGCTACATCAGATGACAGCCGGGAACACGGTCGGAAATGAGAGCTTTTAAATCGTTGTACTCGACGACCATTCAACGTGGGGGTTTGACCATTTGTTAAAATGTTAAATAATTGTTAGGTAAATAGCCTACAATAATAAAACTTACTACATACAAAGGAGAAATACGTACCGAACCTACGAACGAACTCGTATGTACATTTTCTATGCAATCATACATAATAGCATCGGCAACAACTTACTTTCACTGTATAATGTACATTATTCAACGTGAAATTAGGGTTAGGGTTTAAAGGCTTGATACCCTTTTGTAGATACATTCACTGTTACAATACGTATTCACTGGAGTTGGAATTCGAGTAAGATTTTTTTGGGGTCTGCGACTTTTTGTATATATTTATATTTCATGTAAACACATGATTTTACAAACTGTTATTAAACTATTTCGCATTTTGCAATGTGTACTCTCCGTTTGGGTAAGGGATAGCAACTGTCGCATCAATTACAGAGCGGGTGTCGGCGATTCTGCGAGCTATATCGTTCTATGGACGCCGGGAGTAAGATGGAACTACTGCGCCACATCGCTGAGAACTATGGCGTGGACCAGACTGTGATAGTCAACGTGGCACAGCGAGTCATTGATATACAGGTATACCACCAGTAGTTACACAATTTAAGTGAAACATGTATGAATAATGTAATAATAATTGATTTCATTATATTTTATTTGCATTTAGTTTTATTTCGATCCGTAGAGTTCGTCAGAACAGCCTTTACTAAAACAACGCGTTGTGCCATGAACCCCGTCACTAATTGGTCAACTTATAACGTATTACAGGAGAACTTAACCATACTAAGATGTAATCGTTTCTATTTAAGGCGAACTTCGAAAAGCAACGTTTTATATTCTGAATCATTCATTAATCAGTAGAACTAGCAGCTTTATTGTCATGGGCGGATCCAGGATTCGACGTTTGAGGGGGCGCATTATTCTTCAATACTTCATAATTGAAACTTTCGGAGAAACTGCGAAGTTTCTGTTAAAATATAACAAAAACATATCTGCGAGTTTAACCTAACGTGTTTAATGTCCTATACCCACTATAGACGCGCGGGGATGTGCCGATGCTACGGGCCGAGGAGCGTCTGAAGAGGGCGCTGACGGCGAAGTACCAGTTGCTGTTCACGGACATCGGCCGGCTCGAGGGAGGAGTCAAGTTTCTTGCGGATATGAGGGCAGATATTCTGGTTTGTTGGATGTGCCTATTCGGAACTCCTCGGCCATTTTTTTCAAAAACAACCTCGGATGTATGCAGGTACATCAGTTGAAGTAGTTCGTAAAATTTGGAATTTTATCATTAATTAAATGTAGTGTTTTAGAGTTGTATTTATTGATCTAAGTTTAAATTGATTGCCATTGAATTGTATTATTGCAAACGTAATTAAGAATCCCAAGAGTTAAGTCACAAAGTTTAACTGCTAAATAAAATTACTACGCGATCTACTTGCGGCGGACTTAAACGTACCACTTTTTGAGTATGTAAACCGTCCAAATACATCTGAGGTTGTTTTCGATAAAATGGCCGAGGAGCTCCAAATAGGATGTGCCATGGAGTTTACAATAGATTTGCACATTTTTCTCAATATTTGTAGAATAGCAAGGACGGGCAATGTTGTTGTTCTATTGTTTTGACAGGTGTGTGCTATTATAACTATAAAACATGGAAGAACAAGTACTGTATCACCCATCGTAAAACACTTTGAATACATGATGATTGGAAATAATGATCACCCTTTGACCGTTTATTTTGGACGATGAATTCATTGCCCCACCCCCCGGCTATCCAAAAGTACTGGGTCCACGGAATATTGTTCTCTTTTAGTGGCTTTTATCGAAGTCGGCCACGAGTGTGAGTGAGACGGACCGCGCCCACTTGACCAGCCTGCAGTTATGTCTGAAGGAGCTGTTGTCCCTGTGGTTCACTATGGGCTTCCTGCGCCTTGAGAGACTCACCTGGCAGTCTCCATGCGATGTGTTACAGAAGGTAGGCTGGGCTAGAGATGGGTATAGTGTGTCTGGAGGAGCTGTTGTCCCTATAACTCACCAGGGCTTCCTCCGCCTAGAGAGCCTCATCTGACAGTCTCCATGTGATGTGTTACAGAAGGTAGGTTGGGCTAGGGATGGGTGTAGTGTGTCTGAAGGAGCTGTTGTCCCTATAACTCACCAGGGATTCCTGCGCCTGGAGAGACTCATCTGGCAGTCTCCATGTGATGTGTTACAGAAGGTAGGTTGGGCTAGGGATGGGTGTAATGTGTCTGAAGGAGCTGTTGTCCCTGTGTTTCACTATGGGTTTCATGCGCCTGGAGAGACTCACCTGGCAGTCTCCATGTGATGTGTTACAAAAGTTAGGCGAGGCTAGGGATGAGTGTAGTGTGTCCCAAGGTAAGTTGGGCTAGGGATGGATGTATTGTGTTTGAAGCGGCGTAGTCGAGCGCGCTGTCTTAAGACAGCTCTTGTTAAACTATCGTATTACCATGTATTGTTGTGTCGAAATATGCGTATTGCCTTAATCTTGTAATTGTCATCGTTGTTGGCCGCGTTGTGCAAAAGCTTGAATGTTGGTGAAACTGCAACAACTGTTATTGCATAATTATTACCTTTAAACGATGTCCGCATGTTCTCAAAGACGATGAGCCTACTTTAAGTAATTATTATCACGCTGTGTGAACGTTTGTTGAGTTCTGCTATTTTGTAACTAAAGACTACCGATCGTTGGAAAAGTCACCAGCAATAATTATATTTGACATGGTTTTAACGTTTTACCTCTTTTTTTCCTTACCAGATCTCGGAGTTTGAGGCGGTACACCCGGTGCGTCATTGGGCGGACCTGAAGCGTCGGGTGGGTCCCTACCGTCGCTGCTTTGTCTTCACCCATACCAGCATGCCACGAGAACCCATTGTCGTCCTTCATACAGCGCTCACCGGGGAAATATCTTCATCCATAGATGTAAGCTATACGGCTATACCTCGATAGTGTTCATTGCTCATCAACAATTTCGGGTTACATATTGACGAAAACCGGGCGGGCGAACGGGCGTTGATGTGTCGTTAACAATTTTGCGTTCATGTTTGCTTTCCATGTTAATAATACATTTTTTATCCGATCGTAATGAAAATATCTCATAATATTTGTCAGCATGATATTTAATATCATTGTGAATAGTATTCATCTCTAGTTGAACTAGGTTACAATAAACACACAAATTAGTGTTAAGGACTCGTATTCGTTCCACAAATCAATCAGTGTTCATCCAATATTCATCTCAACAAATCTCCATGGCATTCGATCACGATAGTCTCAACATGATAATTAAGACGAGTGTGAGTATGGATCAGTTAGGTTAAAAAACTAGGTCACTAGGTTAACTATAAAGAAAAAAATTGGTCAGAATATTTGTCAGTATGATATATAAGACCAGTGTGAATATGGGTCATCCCAAGTCGAAAACTAGGTGAATAGGTCAAATATTAAGATAAAATTTAAAGTTTCTTTTTTACATTTCACAAATTTATCTTCCAAAAAACTAGTTGCCATGTTTGGAAGAAATCTTGTATCTAGAATAGCCTTTCAGTTGCAATATAGCGGGCTCTAATAAAACCTGCCACCTAGCTGTAATAGGACGAGGATAACTGGATTTATTGTAATTACATGCCTAGTTCAAATGATGCAGCATGCATAAGGCCATCTTTCAAGGCCACACAGCGATATGATTATTATGTACAAACAGTATTGGCGACAAATATACAGAAATGACTAACACAATTGTATCTTCTATTTTGGTAGTCTAAGACAACTCATTTATTAACTGAACACGCACATTCCTATCCTGTTTTGTATTTTCTGTTAGACCAAACTATAATAGGCGTATATTACATTGTAACGGGTCTTTTTTTTACAGATGTATGACATTATTTTATGAACGGCGCAATTTGAAAAAAAAACACATTGAGTTTATGGTATTTCACAATTTCGCAGACGTAAGTTCTATAAACCATTAATGTAGAAAGTAATAAAACAGGAACTTGAATTACGAAAGGCTATTCCACAATGAACATCTTTGTTTTAGTCCATTCTTGAGCGGCCTGGTGGTCGGGACAATGCCGATACCAGAGTACCGGAGCATGGACATGAGGACCCCAACAAGATTAACACGGCCATGTTCTACTCAGTAACCTCCACACAGAAAGGTGTGTGTGTGTGTGTGTGTGCGTGCGTGCGTGTGTGTGTGCGGGTGCGTGTGCCGCTGTGTGTGCCGGTGTGCGCGTGCGTGCGTGCGTGTGTGTGTGCGTGTATTTCACGCCTATACTTCACTGTACAGTGAATGCATTTGTTCAATAATCATTTATTGATGATAGATTACTAGATTCCATACCAGGTAGATTACTTAATGTTATCAAAGTATGCTCATGAATAAGAAATTTATGACCCATTATTTTATAGTTCTATGTTTATGGCCTATTTAAATAATGACAGAACATATCGAGTTCACACATTATTTACAATCAGAATGTATATGGCATATGGTCATACACTAATCGAGAAGAGGAAAAAAGGCTTGCATAAATCTAAATCAGTTGCCCTGTATACAAACATAACGAGTGCAGTTTTCTTCAGGTCTGCATGGAGTAGATTTGGGTAACTACCTTATCAAGCGTGCGGCGGGCGAGCTGGCCCGGGAGTGGCCTCAGATCACCCAGTTTTCAAGCATCTCCCCCATACCTGGGTTCCGAGAATGGCTCCTTGGAGAGATCAACAGGCAAATAGCAGCACTAAGTGATTACTTTATCTCTCCTCTTTTTATACTGTTTTGTTTTTTTAACGGAAGAGCTTCTTGGTTTTCGGAAAGTTTTTGAAAATCAATAGAAATGTGTAATCGGAATTTTAAATATCCCACACATATTTGATGTTTCAACATTGGTATGATTTTCTGAATGTTCTCCTGTACTCAAGCAAATGCATCCTTTAAACATGATATATCATATAAACATGATGTAAATATAGACACCTGTTTAGATTAAAAGCGACATCGTTTTTATTATAGAAGATGGCTCACGTGAAGGTAGTGCTCATCTGCTGACATTGGAGGAAGTGGAATCTATTTGCTCAATTTCCAACACCAGCAATGACATTTTACTTGCTCTATTGCATGTAAAGGAGCTAATTAATGACCACATATGGACAAAGAGTCCGCAAACAAGCCAGACGCTTAAACCTTTACTGATGAGACTATGTTCTCAATACTTGTATAAAGCAAAACGACGGGGATACGCATTAAACTCAGTTGGTAAGATGACACTACCGCGTATATGGCAAACTGTCATCTATACGTTTAAAACTCTGCTTTACTACGAATATTCGATCGGTTTAACTGTTCTTTTTATTTCACAACTAATGTTGAACTATAACTACATAAGCACACTGCGTATTAGATATTTGGAGAACAAGGATGTTTAAAACTGAGGTAATATTTTTTCATCTCTTTGAACGTTTCAGCAAATTTTCATCTTCAAAATGGCGCAGTGCTTTGGCGGTTAAACTGGGCAGCCGATATGACGTCAAGAGGACTAGAGAACTCGTGTGGTTTAATGGCTAATTATCGCTATTTCTTGAACGACACTGTCACAAACAGTCAACGCTATATAGAAAGTGGATACATTTGTGCTTCAGAGCAAGTTCTTCTTTTGTGTGGATAAACAATGAAATCGATGGTAGCAAAAGTTTCGAAATATTTATTTCTTGCTGAATTAAACCATAATATTTCGAAGAGCTTGATAATTTTCCTCAAAGAGCGTGGCGTCAAGTTGTTGTATCAATTCCTGAAAAATGGAATAAACACTGAAGTTGCAATTCCAATAAATAACAAATGATCATTGTTGAAATGTGATAATGTTTCAACTGTACATGATTGTTCCAAATAGAAAATAACAAGAGCGCCGCGGAGGGAACGCCAATGCTCGTATGTTTATTCTTTGTCGAAAACGGGCATAACTCAACAGTTATCCAAATTAGAGTTATGTGCTTTATTGTCTTTGTGCATATCGGCTCTTGCAACTTGTGAAAACCATGAACGTTTTTTTTTGTAATGACCATTAGTGTTTGCACAACGACTCTTCCGCCTGCGACGACGATACAATCCCAGTCAGCAAGGCGATATCGGGCATCGGTTCATGGTCGGCATGTAGGCAGATCGGTCCTATATTGTTAACGTATACTCCCTATATGTATACTGGCACAAGACCATACATGTAAAGTATAATTTCAAAATGTTAATTTTAAATGTCTTGTCAAACACTTTTGAACGGTCAGGAAACAAGTGTGGTCTATAATCAGACTGGGACCGTTATCTTTCAAATATCGACATGCTATCGAAGACGATATTAAGCCTATATTGATGCTAATCGGATGCAAGTTGGACCGATATCTTACTAATAACGGATATGAATTGAAAACGATATTGGACCTTTATTTATTTTCCTATCGGTAACACGTATAACCAATATCATGTCGGCTTCACGATGTACGATATCACAAATATCAGAACAGTAGTATCTAGGCAATATAGGATGTTTATCGTTCAAAAAAGATATCAAAGCGATATTGGATCTGTATTGTGTTTGCGAATTGGATACAAATCGGAACAATTCGCAAAATTCTCCCTCACGAATTGTTTACTCAACTGCAACTTGTACATGTAGCTACGCGTACTCTTCGAAGTACAATACCTCTATTGTCCCCTTAGAGCGATTTAGACGTTTAAGAGGGATTTAATCTCCTAAACTCGCCATCGAAAGGTAAACTTCAAAGTACAGGTCAAGTTTATTAAGTGTCCCAGTAAGATATGGAACAGTATCATACGACCGCTAATAAAAACAATGAACCACATAAACAAATTAAATGTTCATTGTTGAAAATAGTGCGATTTCGGTGAAATAAAGACATGTAAATTCAGACGTCATTTTGGTCAAGTTGTGATCACCAACGACATAAATGGTAACTAAAATGAGGTAAGATGCCATTAATTTTACCACAAGCGTATATTCGGTGTTAGGATTTAGATTCGTGACCAAATCGCAAGCATACACAAGTTGTCAGAGACGGTTTCCTTTCACAGGTTCGGAGTAATTAAAAAAGGACTTTATGGTAGATTACACGTCGGTTTCTCTTTATTAGATGTCTTAAAATTAATACCTTACGAATTTATAGAGTTTTGACCATCATACTTATTCTACACAAGTTGGACAACAAGTCGGTGATTACCTGAATTTTCCTGCTTGCGGTCATCAAGTGTTTTCTTGAAAAGATCGCTGGAGGCTGTAAGCAAAGTATGGAAAAGGTTATCGTTGGACACGAGTTTTCCTCCCCGAATGGGTACAGACACCGATGTCAAGTTCCTTCACGACATGGTAATAACACCGATGTGTCCTCTCCGACAGGATAAAAACACCGATGTGTCCTCTACGACAGGGTGCGGACACCGATATTTCCTCCCAGACAGGGAACAGACACCGAGGTTTCCTCTCCGACAGGGTAAAGACAACAATGTTTCCTCCCCGACAGGGTACATACACCGATGTTTCCTCCTCGAAAGGGTACGGAAACCGATGTTTCCTCCCGACCGGGTCAAGACACCGATGTTTCCTTCCGACCGCGTTAAGACGACGATGTTTTCTCCCCGACAGGGAACAGACACCGGGGTTTCTCCCCGAAAGGGTAAAGACAACGATGTTTTCTCCCCGACAGGGTACAGATACCGATGTTTCCTCCTCGACAAGGTACGGAAACCGATGTTTCCTCCCGACTGGGTAAAGACACTGATGTTTCCTCCCGACCGGATTGAGACGACGAGGATTTCTCTCCGACAGGGTACAGACACCGACGTTTCCTCTCCGACAGGGTACAGTGACCGACGTTTCTTCCCTGACAGGGTACAGACACCGACGTTCCCTACCTGAAAGGGTACAGACACCGATGTTTCCTCCCCGACAGGGTAAATACACCGACGTTTCCTCCCCGACAGGGTACACACACCCACGTTTCCTCCCTGGGTACAGACACCGATGTTTCCTCCAGGACAGGGTACAGACACCAAGGTTTCCTTCCAGACATGGTACAGACATCTATGTCTCCTCCCCGAAAATGTACAGACACCGATGTCCGCAAACCGACAGGGAAAAGACACCAAAATTTCTCCCCGAAATGGTACAGACACCGATGTTTCCTGCCCGACAGGGTAAAACACCGATGTTTCCTCCCCGAAAGGGTACATACACCGATGTTTCCTCCCCGACAGGGTAAAGACACCGTGGTTGTCTCCCCGAAAGGGTATATACATGTATACCGATGTCTCCTCCCCGACAGGACACATATACTGATGTTTCCTCCCCGACAGGGTACATATACTGAAGTTTCCTCCCCGACAGGGTACAGCCACCGATGTTTCCTCCCAGACAGGGTACAACCACTGATGTTTCCTCCCCGACAGGGTTCAGACACCGATGTTTCCTCCCCGACGTGGTACAGACATCGATGTTTCCTCCCCGACAGGGTACAGACACCGACGTTTCATCCCAGACAGGGTACAGACACTGATGTTTCCTACCATAAAGGGTACGGGCATCGACAGGGTAAAGACACAGATGTTTCCTTCCCGACTGGGTACAGACACCGAGGGTTCCTACCCGACATGGTACAGACACCGATGTCTCCTCCCGGACAGGGTACAACCACTGATGTTTCCATCCCGACATGGTACATATATAGTTGTTTTCTCCCGGACAGGGTACAAACACCGAAGGTTTCCTCCCAGACATGGTACATACACCGATGTCTCCTCTCGGACAGGGTACAGACACCGATGTTCCCTCCCCGACATGGTAAGGACATCGATGTTTCCTCCACGAAAGGGTACGGACACCGATGTCTCATCCCTGAAAGGGTACATCCACCCATGTTTCCTCCCCGACAGGGCACAGAAACCCTGGTTTCCTCCCCGAAAGGGATCAGACACCGATGTTTCCCCCCCGACAGTGTACATCCATACATGTTTCCTCCCCGACAGGTAAAAGACACCAATGTTTTCTCCCCGACAGGGTACATAAACCGATGTTTCCTCCCCGACAGGCTTCATATACCAATGTTTCCTCCCCGACAGTGTACATATACTGATGTTTCCTCCCCGACAGGGTACAACCACCGATGTTTCCTCCCAGACAGGGTACATACACCGATGTTTCCTCCCCAACATGGTACAGGCACCGATGATACCTCCCCGACAGGGTAAAGACACCGAATTTCCTCCCAGACAGGGTACAGACACTGATGTTTCCTAACATACAGGGTACGGGAATCGACAGGGTAAAGACACCGATGTCTCCACCCGTCAGGGTACGGACACTGATGTTTTCTCCCCGACAGGGTACAGACACCGATGTTTCCGTCCCGACAGGGTACAGACACCGATGTCTCCTCCCTGACAGGGTACAACCACAGATGATTCCTCCCAGACAGGGTACAGCCACCGATGTTTCCTCCCCGACATGGTACAGACACCGATGTTTCCTCCCCGACAGGGAACATACACTGATGTCTCCTCCCCGACAGGGTACAGACACCGATGTTTCCGTCCCGACAGGGTACAGACACCGATGTCTCCTCCCCGACAGGGTACAACCACAGATGATTCCTCCCAGACGGGGTACAGCCACCGATGTTTCCTCCCCGACATGGTACAGACACCGATATTTCCTCCCCGACAGGGAACATACACTGATGTCTCCTCCCCGACAGGGTACAGGCACCGAAGTTTCCTCCCAGACAGGGTACAGACATTGATTTTTCCTATCATACAGGGTACAGACATCGACAGGGTAAAGACACCGATGTTTCCTCCCCGACAGGGTACAGACACCGAGGGATCCTCCCCGACATGGTACAGACACCGATGTGTCCTCCCGGACAGGGTAAACACC
Source organism: Mya arenaria (assembly GCF_026914265.1). NCBI lineage: Eukaryota > Metazoa > Mollusca > Bivalvia > Myida > Myidae > Mya > Mya arenaria. Next base: position 43,970,464 of record NC_069127.1, read on the forward strand.
AAAGTTTCCACCCCGACATGGTACAGACATAGATGTCTTCTCCGGGACAGGGTACAAACACCGAAGGTTTCCTCCCAGACATGGTACATACACCGATGTCTCCTCCCGGACAGGGTACAGACACCGATGTTCCCTCCCCGACATGGTAAGGACATCGATGTTTCCTCCACGAAAGGGTACGGACACCGATGTCTCATCCTTGACAGTGTACATCCACCCATGTTTCCTCCCCGACAGGGCACAGAAACCCTGGTTTCCTCCCCGAAAGGGATCAGACACCGATGTCCCCCCCCGACAGGGTACAGACACCGATGTCTCCTCCCCGACAGGGTAAAGACACCGATGTTTCCTCCCCGACAGAGTTCGTATACCGATGTTTCCTCCCCGACAGGGTACAACCACTGATGTTTCCACCCCGACATGGTACAGACATAGATGTCTTCTCCGGGACAGGGTACAAACACCGAGGTTTCCTCCCCGACATGGTACATACACCGATGTTTCCTCCCTGACAGGGTACAGACACTGATGTTTCCTCCCCGACAGGGTACAGACACCAAAGTTTCCTCCCCGACAGGGTATGGGCATCGAAAGGGTAAAGACACCGATGTTTCCTCCCCGACAGGGTACAACCACTGATGTTTCCTCCCTGACAGGGTACAGACACCGATGTTTCCTCCCCGACAGGATACAGACACCAAAGTTTCCTCCCCGACAGGGTACGGGCATCGAAAGGGTAAAGACACCGATGTTTCCTCCCCGACAGGGTACAGAAACCCTTGTTTCCTCCCCGAAAGGGAACAGACACCGATGTTTTTTCCCCGACAGGGTATAGATACCGATGTCTCCACCCGACAGGGTACAGACACCGATGTCTCCTCCCCGACAGGGTACAGACACCGATGTCTCCACCCGACGTGGTACGAACACTGATGTTTCCTCCCCGACAGTTTACAGACACCGATGTTTCCTCCCCGACAGGGTACAGACACCGATGTCCGCTCAACGACAGGGTACAGACACCGATGTCCGCTCAACGACAGGGTACAGACACCGATGTCACCGCCCCGACAGGGTACAGACAGCGACGTCTCCTCCCCGACATTGGGCAGACACTGATGTTTCCTCGTGACAGGGTACAGACACCGACGATTCCTCCCCGTCAGGGAAAAGACACATTCGGAAAAGAAAACGCAAATGACTTTCACGTTTTTTTAACTACCAATTATACAAATAGCAAAAATGTAGGCTTTGAACACAAAAAAGATCACCAACAGTTGGGATTTGTTTCAAGTGATTTCGACACCATTCATTTGCAGAAAAGAGCAAGCAAACGATTTGGAGGAAAGTATTGTGCAAATTGGAAAACAATACTTGATGGGATTTTGTTAGGTGACAATGAAGTGATAGTGGACATAGAATCATTGTTTCGTATTGCTGTTGTGAGCCTACGTGCCAAATTATTTGGAAATCTTTCTCTGAATGAACATAAAATGACCATTTTAACTTGGACCCCTAATGTGACCTTGATCTAGAAGTGAGGCAACTGGAACACGCACTCTGCACGTTGGCTTAATGCGTTAAATATGCATTTGTAAGTCAATTTGAAATCCTATCTCGGTTCTGGAGTTATGGAGTGGACACAAAAAATGGCTACCTGAACTTTGATCCCTGAGTGTAACATTGACCTGCTGGCATTTAGCAGGAACGTATACCCAGCTCATTAGCTTCATCTGGTTATCATTGATGAACATTGGACGGACAAAGCGGCGACTACATGTTCTCTCTTATCAGCGAAAATGATTGAATTTCCGAAAAGTAAGGAGCACAATAGACGAAAAAAACATGAACTATCACCTGTGTACACTTTAAAAGTGCACAGTGCACTGCAGCGGCCACTCTCTGAGAACTTGTAACTGAGACCTCAACTCTCTCAGAAATATGGCGGTTCAGCTTCGTGTTAACTGTGATTTCTTCTCCAAACAATGTGTTGAGGGTAACAGATTTGTCTTGACGAAGAGGCGATATCTTTGCGATGAAATCATCATGTCCTGTGATAACAAGCACTTTATGATGTACTGATAGAGAAGGCACCATTGCCTTAAATCTATAGCATGCTTTTGGAACTTAAACCATAAGGTTGTTTTTTAGATAAAGCACAACTTCTTATTAACTATCAGTATGATAAATGTTTACCCACGCACATGCAAGTAAAACGTGTAAAAGGGGAATATAAGTCGATGCTACTGTCAAATAAGGAAGTCGATGTGACTGTCAAATAAGGAAGTCCATGTTACTGTCAGATTAGGAAGCCCATGTTACTGTCAAATAAGGAAGTCCATGTTACTGTCAAATAAGACAGTCCATGTTACTGTCAAATAGGGAAGTCTGTAACTTGCGGATAAGTAAGTCCATGTTACTGTCAGATTAGGAAGCCCATGTTACTGTCAAATAAGGAAGTCCATGTGACTGTCGGATTAGGAAGCCCATGTTACTGTCAAATAAGGAAGTCCATATTACTGTCAGATTATGAAGTCCTTGTAACTGTCAGATTAGGAAGTCCATGTAACTGTCAAATAAGGAAGTCCATGTTACTGTCAGATTAGGAAGCCCATGTTACTGTCAAATAAGGAAGTCCATGTTACTGTCAGATTAGGAAGTCCATGTAACTGTCAAATAAGGAAGTCCATGTTACTGTCAGATTAGGAAGCCCATGTTACTGTCAAATAAGGAAGTCCATGTTACTGTCAGATTAGGAAGTCCATGTAACTGTCAGATTAGGAAGTCATGTTACTGTCGGATTAGAAAGTCCTTATTACTGTCGGATTAGGAAGTCCATGTTACTTTCAGATTAGGAAGTTCATGTAACTGTCGGATTAGGAAGTCCATGTAACTGTCGGATTAGAAAGTCCATGTAACTGTCGGATTAGGAAGTCCATGTTAACTGTCGGATTAGGAAGTCAATGTTACTGTCGCATTAGGAAGTCCATGTTACTGTCAAATAAGGAAGGTCATGTAGCTGTCAAATAAGGAAGGTCATGTAGCTGTCGATTAAGGAAGTCCATGTATATGTCCAATAAGAAAGTCCATGTAACTGTCAGATTAGGAAGACCATTTAACTGTCAGATTAGGAAGTCCATGTTAACTGTCGGATTAGGAAGTCCATGTAACTGTCAGATTAGGAGGTCCATGTTACTATCGGATTAGGAAGTCCATGTAACTGTCGGATTAGGAAGTCCATGTAACTGTCAGATTAGGAGGTCCATGTTACTATCGGATTAGGAAGGCCATGTAACTCTCAGATTAGGAAGTCATGTTACTGTCGGATTTGGAAGTCCATGTAACTGTCAGATTAGGAAGTCCATGTAACTGTCAGATTAGGAAGTTCATGTACCTGTCAAATAAGAAAGTCCATGTAACTGTCAGATTGGGAAGTTCATGAAACTGTCGGATTAGGAAGTCCATGTAACTGTCGGATTAGAAAGTCCATGTTACTGTTGGATTAGGAAGTCCATGTTAACTGTCGGATAAGGAAGTCCATGTAACTGTCAGATAAGAAAATCAATGTAATTGTCGGATTATGAAGTCCATGTTACTGTCACATGTTACTGTCAGATAAGAAACTCCATGTAAATGTCAGATAAGGAAGTCCATGTGACTGTCAAATAAGGAAGTCGATATTACTATCAAATTAGAAAGTCCATGTAACTGTAAAATAAGGAAGTCCATGTAACGTGTATGTGCATGTAAAACGTGCAAAAGAGGAATAAAAGTCGATGTTACTGTCAAATAAGGAATTCCATGTAACTGTCAGATAAGAAAGTCCATGTTACTGTCAGACTAGAAAGTCCATGTAACTGTCGAATTAGGAAGTCCATGTAACTAGAAGTCCATGTAACTGTCAAATAAGAAAGTCCATGTTATTGTCAGATTAGGAAGTCCGTGTTAACTGTCAGATTAGGAAGTCCATGTAACTGTCAGATTAGGAAGTCCATGTAACTGTCGGATTAGAAAGTCCATGTAACTGTCGGATTAGGGAGTCCATGTAACTGTCGGATTAGAAAGTCCATGTAACTGTCGGATAAGGAAGTCCATGTTACTGTCGGATTAGAAAGTCCATGTAACTGTCGGATTAGGAAGTCCATGTAACTGGAAGTCCATGTAACTGTCAAATAAGGAAGTCGATATTACTATTAAATTAGAAAGTCCATGTTACTGTAAAATAAGGAAGTCCATGTAACGTGCACGTGCATGTAAAACGTGCACAAGTGGAATATAAGTCTATGTTACTGTCAAATAAGGAAGTCAATGTAACTATCGAATAAGGAAGTCCATGTAACTGTCAGATTAGACAGTCCATGTTACTGTCGGATTAGGAAGTCCATTTTACTGTCAGATTAGGAAGTCCATGTAAATGTCGGATTAGAAAGTACATATATAAAGTCCATGTAACTGTCGGATTAGGAAGTCCGTTATTACTGTCAGATTAGGAAATCCATGTTATTGTCAGATAAGTCATGTAATTGTCGGATTAGTAAGTCCATGTTAACTGTCGGATTAGGACGTCCATGTTACTGTCGGATTAGGAAGTCAACGTAACTGTCAAATAAGGAAGTCCATGTAACTGTCAAATAAGGAAGTCGATATGACTATCAAATTAGAAAGTCCATATTACTGTCAAATAAGGGGAATAGAAGTCGATGTTACTTTTAAATAAGGAAGTCAATGTAACTGTCAGATAATGAAGTCCATGTAATTGTCGGATAGGAAGTCCATGCAACTGTCAGATTAGGAAGTTCATGTAACTTCAAATAAGGACGTCCATGCTACCTCGAGATGAGGAAGTCCATTTTACTGTCAGATAAGGAAGTCCGTGTAACTGTCAAATAAGGACGTCCATTTTACTGTCAGATTAAGAAGTCCATGTAAATGTCAAATAAGGAAGTTAAAAGATAGTATACCCTGTTTTGCTTGAACAGATGCATCCAATGAAACTACTGTTTTCGTCATGACAAATGAATGGTCAGTATCTGAAAGTAATGTTTGATACATAATAATGTAAAAAATCATTACAAAATAAAGCGAATATTCCAAGGCAGTTTTCTTATGAAGAATATTTTAAATCATAGATATGACATAATTCACTTGTTGCCATCATAATTATATTGTTTTGTTATTACAATTTGTTTATTATGCTATCTCCAATGCTCAATTGAAACGTACCGTTTTGCTTCTGTTTTCTTGGTTCTTTCAATTTATTTATAGCTGTCTCTATCGGCGTATGTTGTACGACATCAGATGCGTTCGTCTGGGTTTTTTCCATAATCATGTTTAAAATATCCAGCTTCTCAGTCAATACAGGAACTGACAGATATAGCGTGTCAGTCCTTGTTGGCGTGTCAGTCCTTGTTGGCGTGTTTACAGCTAGCGTAATCTTCACCACTACGTCACATCCGCCCATTACAACCTGACCGTCTACACGAACTTTAACAATTTGAACCTCATTTACTTTCCACCCATTTGCCAAATTCCTGAATGTCGATGTAGCTGCTTCAGCAACTCTAGTGGCGTGTAGCTGATTTGGTACAACGCTGATAGACAACGTCCAGTCATTGTTCAACGCTTTTGACATCTTGTTTGTAATTGCAATGGTCAAAAGTATTTTTTTTTCACTAGACCTCTCCATGTGTAAATGGCAGGAAAAATCAGAATTTTTATTTGCATCAGCATTGTCTGCCTGGCTAACCCTTTGCATCAGATACGCACATAGCCCTAGCTGTTCAATTACATCTAGATAAGAGAATCGTTTGCTGTCAAATGTTTTAATACGATCGGATATTTCGTCCACGTTAACGAGCGCTGCCACCGTTGTGTTTATGTCCTCTGCGCTTCTTTCTGTATCTCTCTTATCCATCTGAACTTTCTTGGTTTCACCATTTGACAGAAGGCAATGAAAGCGTATGCCATGTTCTGCAATAAAAGTGTTTCATACATTCTGGGATATCGGAAGCACCAACTGCGTCCACAGTATGGAAATATCAGTTTCGATTAGATTGATATTGGTTATTGAAAGCGATGAAATGTGCATCACGGCCAACGACCCAAAGTAAGGCTAAATGCCATCGATATTCTGAAATACTTAAAAGGGCGATACGAGCATTGCGAACATGAACCATAAAATTAATTAAAAGCCAGATATAAAGAATAATAACTCACCATTTGGCGTAATCCCATTGGAGGACCAACAATCTCTCTGTATAGAAACCACATTGGAACACGGTATTGATCTAGTTGGAGTTATTGAAAGTTTTTTCGTTTCAGAGTCCGTTCTCACAGTGTACTCAATAAGTCTACTTCCGTTAGACAGGACAATCGTATTGTGGGAAGTGGCTATAGCTAAAATAACTTGGTCAACCTTAGCCGCTAGCATGTCACTGACATCAGTTTCTTCCGACTCAGAAAACACCGCTAGATTTCCATTATTGTCGCACATTCCCATACAAGGTACGTATATCAATCTCTTTCCTTCCGCGTCTTGAATATCACATAGCTCTGTTGTCAATAAGTAAGAGGTGCTGCATGTAAACATGTAAGGCGCAGACGTGTCCATCCGACAAAGCAGTTTCCATCCGCCAAGGTCATTTGATCTTTCCTTATTCACAACTCGGTCTGTAACAAATGCTGTTATTGGAGCATATAAGACGGATCCACACGGTGCTGTCAGGAGAACAACAGGACTTTTATTTATTAAAACGCTCTCTCCAAACAATTGTTTAAACAAAAGTCTACTAATACACAGTTCATCCGTTGAATAACTGTTTTCATTTTGCATACCAACATCTGTTACTGCGACATATAGATGAAAACTATTCTTGGTATCGTTTCTATCTTGGGCTGTTGGAACATTAGCAGGAAGGCAAAGTTTTCCAAATGGTTTCAATTTAAGACCGTCAGCAGAATGTTTATAACCATGAATTGTTACACCGAGCGCGGTCCTTACAGCAATAAATACAGTTTCTCCTGACAGACAGCATGTCAACACAGGTTCGTTGACCCGAAACCAAATATCGGATGGTTGTAACACGTAAGCAGGGCCAGACGCAAATAGTTCTTCCTCAACCTCATTTGCTTTTGTTTCTTCCTCGTCAAGAAGTTCGGAAAATATTGACCGACTTTTACGACATGTGTTGGAGTTTTGCCTGGAAAGCAATATATGTTGCAGTGCAATAGAAGCTGTGTTATCGCAGTAATGTTACTTTCCCATTGTCTTCTATGACGGTAAAGTTGGAAGGTAATTGGTAGTTGGTAGTTGGGGATTCGAATATCTAACGATTTACATACAAATCAGGCACAGTGTATATGTTTATCTACATACCTCTTTATCTTGATTTTGTTTTTATCGATCTTGTAAAGATGACCGTTCTCAGTCATACAGTATAGAACAATTGACAGAGGGTTGACCAGTCCGTCAGTAACTTTGCTGCATGATACAATGCCCTGTTCGGAGTACAATGTCGCCTGAAATACAATATTATATTCGAACAACTGCATATACGAGTAAAGGTTATTTTATGCTAAACCGGTTCTTGTGATTGTTCCACTGAAAGCATCTTAGATTCCTAACTCATGTTCCATTTGTAACAATAATTATTAACTGTACTTCTCGTATACTCATCTATGGTGGCATATAACTGCCGTAAGATAACCTCATATAACTGCCGTAAGATAACCTGATAGCTTCCATCTATGGTGGCATATAACTGCCGTAAGATAACCTGATAGCTTTCATCTATGGTGGCATATAACTGCCGTAAGATAACCTGATAGCTTCCATCTATGGTGGCATATAACTGCCGTAAGATAACCTGATAGCTTCCATCTATGGTGGCATATAACTGCCGTAAGATAACCTGATAGCTTCCATCTATGGTGGCATATAACTGCCGTAAGATAACCTGATAGCTTCCATCTATGGTGGCATATAACTGCCGTAAGATAGCATTCGCGAACTGTTTGTGTTAACCAATTAATTTTCGCGATAATTTTCTAGCTATCTAGTTTATATTTGCGATACTTTTTCGGTAAGATAAATATCATCAGACTAAAAACAGACTTGAAAGTGCCCAGAACTGCCACCTATTACCCTTTTAAGCTATACAACACTAACAGGTTAACTAGCTATGGTTTGCGAATTCCACCTAATCAGTAACATAATAACTGGTTAACCAGATAAGATTAGTGTTAAGTTACTGTTAACCTAACAAAAATGCTTAAGTTTTCTATTGTGTATTTAACAGCTATACATTTTTAAACATACAAGGTGTAACTCTGTAATAATATGGTGAAGATTTAAACATACAGTGATACTCGTCTTCTAGTTCAATAGAATCATAAGAAAAACATATTTCACCATGACGCATGTTTCTTTCTAGTCTATCATATCTACCAGTAAGTATTCTTAAACTATGAGAACAAACACGTTATTTTCTAATAGCAATTACAAATTAGTAATATATTTCTTGACGCGATATCGTCTAAATAAGAGTCAAATTCATATATATGAGTTTTTAATTTCTCTATTCACAGAATACTATTTTCGTTGATATTTCTTTGCAATTGTTGTAAATATTCGTCTATAAGACGTTGTTTAAAAACACAAATAAAATGGTTTTCGTTTATCTGTGAATCAATATATCACACCATATGTGAAAAAAAATCATATCGTCTGAGAAGGCTCTTAAAATCATTAAACCAGTTGCATTTATCATTATCAATTTCTCACATAGCATCTTGATTGACCGATAGAATAATTATATTATCCCTTTGTTAAACGAGCATTTTAAATGCGTACAATTCATACCCAACAGCGTTTGAAGTTGATTGTCCAATACCAAGTATAGATTTGCAAAATCTGAAATGTATCCTCTCCAACTGTGTAAATTATCATGTAATTGTAACGAATCATGATACCAGCAACCGAAATTCGCTATTGACATTCGAAGTGTTGGCTCAAGACTACGAAAAGTACATGGTAATTACGTGTAACACAGGAACAAACAAACACAGAAATTAGACTTCATACGAGAAGTGAGGTTGGCAAGTACGACTGTACCTATGTATATCTAATACACTGACATGATTATACACTTTAAAGTTTGAATACTATATTTAAACAGGCAGTACGTCTCTGTAGAAAAATTAAATAGACACTCAATAAGAAGGTGAACATGGCTTATAACTAAAATGACGTATTGACTTTTAAGCTTATTTTAACAGGGGGGGGGGTCCAACGTAAATTATTTTTGCGGAATTTTAAGTAAGTGAGGGGCATGTTTAGTGCGGAACAAAAAGCGGACTCTAAGTATTTTGGTGTGTTCGAAGGATATGTTGACCTGGTAAGTCAGTTTATATTACATCAATTAGGTAATTGAATTTAAATATCAGATTTGCCTACACTAGCCATGTCAACAGCAAAAAATAACAATGTTAAAATAATATCTTCTAAGTGACCACAGTAAATATTATTTTATTTTTTTCATCTCTAAATCTTCTACAAATAAAGAACTTTCCCTTGACGCAAGCCAACAGCGTAACTCTAGAAATCAGAATTTGAAGACATTGATTTTACAGAGATTCAGTTTCAACCGTTTTTCTACTTTAAGTAACATAAGAGTCTAGAAAAAGCAACTACTCAACTCAGTGCACTGTTTAAATCATGTGTATATTTCTAATATTTCTTAATGATTTAACAACATTCGTGATAACGGTAAAGTTGAGAGGTAGTTGGTTGTTAGGGAATCGAATATCCAACTACCTACTAGTTGTTAGTTGGTTATTCGAATATTCAAATACCTGCTAGTTGCCAGTTGGGGATTCGAATAACCAACTGCATAATTTATAGTAGTTAGATGTTGATACTTAGCTTCTCGATCATTTCCAGTTGGTAGTTGGGGATTCAGATCGATGTTGTGTATTTATATGGTCTTAAGGTACACATGTGAAGAAATCACACGCTGAATCTATTTTATGCATGTACACATATGTATCTTCGTGACAAACATTGTTTTAAAGAACTATTCATCGTGTATTCGCCAGTAGTTTATTTAAACATTGCCAGTTGTTTATTCGAGAATATCCAATAACAAACCAGTTGGTACCTGGAGATTCAGATTTTGTCTTGTTTTATGGTTAAAAGGTACACATGCAAAGAAATCAAACATTCAGTGTACAGTTTGAACCTATGAGTAGAATAATCTGAATCCCCAACTATAAAATGGTAGGTAGATGGACATTCGAATAACCTTCTTGAGAATGCAAAAAGCCATAGCGAAATAAAACAGTGACACCTGTTAAATTTAAACTTAAAACACGCGTTTATTTAATGTGATCAATAATTAGATTATCTAGATAAATACAGATGGTTGCCTTAAACTGTACTCATTTCGAATTTGTAAAATGGTTCATTATTCTTTATTGTAGTGTTGCACTAAGATTTTAAACCCGTTCTAAAAGCAGACTTTACATTTTCATCAATGATAAGTCTCGAGTCACTGTGGGTATTATTATACCTTCACTTTATAAATACATCCGACGCTCTTTCGCTTTAGCATGAACATAACATTACTAGGTATGCTCCCACGGCTATGAAAATAAAGTTATGTTATTAATAAATAATTAACGAATACCTTAAGCTCATCGTCAGATATTGTATTGCTGTTATAAAACATGCTTTACAATTTCCAGCGTCCTGCTGTTCCTTGTTTTTATTTCGGATAATGGCAAATTTATTTCAATGGGAAATAACCCACGTGTACAAGCTACTACAGTACTAGTACCAGGAAGTTTATTTCAAAATATTTTGACGAAGGATTGTCATTTTGTTTTGGGTAAGTACAATTACTACTAATACCAGGAAGTTTATTTCAAAATATTTTGACGAAGGCTTATCATTGTTTTAGGTAAGTACAATCTTAAAAAAAGAGGACAATAACCTGTTAAAGGCAGCTCTTATATGACCTGATTAATAAGATTTGCTTTAATTAAAATCACGATTTGTTTAGAATTCAACATAGCCGTAGTCGGCGTGTTGTCATGTATATAATTTATATACACACACCTCAAATTACATTCCTTCATTAACAATCCTATTAAGTTTTAAAGCATTTATTTTTATTTGTTTTATCTCAATTTATATCTAATAACATTCCTGAGCACCCAACTGAAAAGCGTTCCAAAAAAGGCCTTGAAATATCAATGCTGCACATGTTTGTAGTTTTTCTATAAAGAGTACACAACCTGCACAATTCTTAATTAATATTGACTAAAACTGGACCTGGAGTTTCAATTTGTTAAAAAATGGACCGTTTTTTAGTATGATTACAATCCATCAGTATTTTGACTACTTCTACATCATTTTGTGCATTGACGACTCATATTTTATCTCAAATGTTTAGTTTTTGTTATCTTTTTAATGACGGCAGACAGTGTTGTATCAATGTACAATGTATGTTTAAATCTTTAGAAAAGTCGAATTGGGGTCAAAAACTAAATGGATGATTAGATTATAACCGTGATGTCATGAACATTTCTGTCCACATACACATTTGATTAATTATAAATATGGTAATAAATTATAATGAGTATAGAGAAAGGTAGGATGTTAACTGATAAAATGCCATTGCAAATGAGGCTAGTCTTTTTTCTATTTTACATAATTATATGACGCTTTTCATGGCAGAACCAGTCCAATACCGAACTTGTTCCAAATAATATTGATAATGATAGCCAACCGTGCTATAGGATTTTGTTTGTCCATAGCCCAGTGGCAAATTGTGTCACCATATGTCTTGGCCGGGGTAACCAGAAGAACAGAACAGAACAGAATTTATATAATAATAGATGAAACAAAGACATCAGATAATTGCAAAGCTACCCTAGGTTTACATTCATATTTTTTTTTAAGATTTGACTACAAGGTGTTTACTGCTTTTAATCCTTTACCATATAATGTTTGGGTATTAAGGCTAAAATTGCCAGTATAATTTAAAGTTACTCCTAGATAGTTAAAATCATTTACAATGTCAACATCTTCGTTTGCATACACCCATTTTTCATAACGTTTTGTGCCACTTCTTTTGCGAAAAGTTACAATTTTTGTTTTAGCAATATTGACTTCTAAGCCCCAGGTATTACAATAACTGTATAAACGGTCTAACGACATTTGTAAGTCTTCCTAGGTTTCACCAAGAACAACCATATCATCAGCAAATAACAATAAAATCAAACAAATATCACGTAAAGCTAAACCACAATCGTTTCTATTTTGTAAATACAATTCTGAGTCTTCCACAAATAATGAAAACATAATCGGGGAAAGTATCTCTCCTTGCCTTAAGCCTACTGCAATATTAAAAAAAATCTGAATAGCTATTACAGTATTCTGTTCTGTTCTGTTTAGTAATAAAGTTAGCATTTATTTTTTATCTTCAAAAATATTTAGTTGCCAGGCTATTACTTAGATGACCATAAATGTAGTGGATAGATATTAACATCAACAAATTTGTTATACCATTCATGTTTTTGAAATATTATTGATCTCAAAATGTATCAATCTTATCGATATAATTATGCTGTGCATAAAGTGCAGACGGTTGGAAAGAGGATCTTAGAGTTCGGTGAATAAATAACTTTGCTCACGAATTTCAAAAACAATAAACATTGAAATCCTTTAAAAATGTATAATACATATATATGTTACTATGTATAGTAACACATTTGTACAGGGATTCCGCGATTATTTGCATGACTCAGCGATTATCAGTTTTGCGGCCCGAGCCGAGTATCGATTATCATTTTGCGGCCCGTAGAACGTTCGCACGTGAATTTATTTTTTGTCTTAAAATCAAATTTGGCGACTGTGAAATGATTTTTTTAACTAAATTATCACATTTTTTTTTATCTGCTTGAACAGATTTATTATTAAAATCCTAAGGGGAGACAAACGCGAATGCAGTTAGGAAACTTTGCTAGTGTTCCATAACCAGTGTGGACTATTAGGGCGGCGTTTTGTTTATTCAGCGTTGACATTCTTAAAACAAAACAAAGGGAGCGGCAAAATTGAATTTACTTGAAAAACAACCACTGTACATCAATAAAACGAGGTATTGGTTTATTTAAGTACAAACAGTCCATCTACTTGCTAAGTGTTCATGCTTCTAAATAGAAGTGTGACCTTCAAGACATGAAACGACAGCCATTGATTCGTACAAAAAAAATCGAATAGACGTGTTGAGGAATTTTCAAAGTGAACAATTGAAATGGATGGGAACATGAACTTAAAAACAAAATTTTGTTTTCCTTTTTGACTTACTCTCAAAAACTAAATTTAATTTGAGAGTGGGTTTACTCATCGCAGTCAAGCTAGAGGCAAATAAGAATAAACACTGGATTGCAGGTAAACCTTAAAAAGAAGAGTTTAATACACGGCGTAGCCGGGCCGTTGAGTGATAATTGGCCCGAGTGACTCATAATGGCCCGAGACTACGCCGTGTATTAACCTCTAACTATTTGGTAGCTTATGCATGCATATGTAAACCTGGCAGGTGTACTTTTAATTAAAAACTCCAGTTATTATTATCAAGGCCAAGAGGAAATCTTGAGTTATGTACATATTTTTAACGGGAGACACAGAGCTGCTTTCTTATTTAAAGACATTCAAAATGACCATGTTTTATGATTTGCATAAATATGGATTTTCTTTTCAGCAATATGGCTGATATGTATTTCAACTGCGGTCACCGCTGCAATATATTTTAGAAGTTAGAGATATCATGGCACATGAATTGAATATATTTGCCAAAAAGACCAGGAACAGGTTGTCAGCGATGGTTTGCTGTATTTATCTTCAAGATGGTCTTAAAGAATTTATTTTGGACACGATAGGTGGTTTATCCAAACCAACTGTTAAGATAAGTGTCTTACCATGGCGCCTTTGTCGAATCTGTGAATCCGGTGGCATGTGTTGGATCGACACATTCAAAACACTACAAACAAATCTTGCTTTCGAAGATGAATTTCCTTCGGATAAATGGTATTGTCCGAACCGTGTACTGACACATTTGCTACTTAATTTGCAAGATCATCACCGGATTTATAAACCTTCAAAGGAACAATTTGTTCCTCCTTCTATGGAATTTGATTTCCTATACAGGAACAAACGCGACAAGTTTGCCATTTTAGTAAAAGAAGAAAATCAAAGAAGGCGAATACAATTTCTTGGTATTTTCGAAGCAAATGTAGATTTGGAATGTTGGGTATCCAACACTTTTCAGCTGGCCAAATGCTTCCTCCCTGCAGGTTACCATGACTTTGCATCTGTAGACGATATAGGCCTTTGTGGGTTGCTGACTGTCATTGGTAACTGCGACTTGTTTGCCGACTTCCTTTCACGTGAAAGACTTCGTTTACAGGAGGTACACTTTTTAAAAAATATTCGCTCACACACCACTCATTTACAGTAGAAATATAAAATAATAAATAGAGTTTTCCTGTAATTCAAAGTTTAAACGAACCTTCTGGATCCAGAAAAGCCATTAGCATTCATGACTATGTTTGGGCATAGGCCATTTTCATCCAAATGTATTGTATACGTGAGGGAATTTAAAGGATATGTGATATTGTTTCAGAACATTGCGATTGTTGAACACTATACTTTATTACTATACATCTTTTAATTTTTAAAGGTTGATCGTTTTGTAAGGCAGTTGTTTGTGACAAAAACAGAATTATTGGACAACTTTGAACAATGGTATGTTCATGCTCTTCCTTTGTTCATAACGCTGCTGAATGAGCAAAAATACCTGAGGTACGATAGGAATGCTCGAAATGCTGTTGCAAAGTTAGTGAAGGTATGCACGAAAATGAAATAAACTATATATTACGTGTATAAAGGGAACAAACCCAAAGACTGGTGAAACTCAAATATAACTTCTTGGTTTCTTGTAATAGTGTTTTATAAAAATAATTATATTATAATAATATTTACATATGTATTTAATCGTAGGCCTAAACAAATGTGTTACATTATGCCTGAAGTAGATTTAACGTATATGAAGTCATAAAAAATAATCAAAGAGATTGATATCTTACTTGTATGTAATAACAAGCATTCTTTGGCTCTCGAAAACAGAAAAATGGAGTATTTATGATTAAAATTCATGATCAATTCATTGTTACTGAAGCGCCGATTGTATTCTTTTATTAACGTTTTTTTTCACTGACCTAAGGTTATTCAAGTTAACGGGCAAATGGAAGATGAAGAGATCGGGAGGGTGTTGAGTGCATCAAATGGAACAGTGTTCAGTTTTCACGGTACGACAAGCTTATCTTCATCGTTAATTACATTATTGTTGCAGCAAATCCCCATCTAAACGTGTTTAATTTATGTCGAAACGTTAATTAATATTAATGTCACTTACTTTTAATGAACGGAATTAAACTTGTCTTGGTTTGACGAGAACGTATACTGACATTAGTGGTAAGTACATGTACACTGGCTTTATCTTTAAGAACCTTTGAAATAGTCATTGTACTGTTGAACTGTTGAATAAAACAAGTGTTATCGCTTACAATAGCATAACACATTTGGCTAAATCACACATTTCCAACACAGTTCACATGAACGTCATGCGTAATATGGATAGTGTTTATTGGTCACATTCAAAGAGTAAAACGAAATCGTCATAAGTCAACCCTCACTGCAGAAAATGAAATTTGTAAAAATGCACCGACTTACGTTCATAAATTATGTTGCGACGCATGGTCGCGGGAATCGATGTTGTATTGCTTTCAACAAGTGGTCATATAACACCAAATACATAATAAATACAAGATAATAGCATAAAAATAAGGACTTGTATCACATTCAACAAATATATCAGTCGAGTTATGCCCGTTGACTACCCGGAAAACAGACGATTATTGATATCGTTTGCGGTACTGTCGCTTCTTCAGTTATATATGTTAATCGCTTATAATAATATTTCGTTCATGCTTTTCGATGAAATATAGTGTTTTATCAGTGAAATGACAAAAGTGAAAATATCAAATATCAACTTTCAGAACTACTTTTAAAATCCATTGTAGTTACTTCCCCTTGATCAAAACAGAACACTTCACTTTTGAAACAGAAAATGTTTGCAAATAAAATATTAGAAATTTAAAGAAATGTTACATAAGTTTAAATACAGATATATTTGGAAATTAACAACTTACCGTTTATTAGAAAATGGTTATTCCGTTTTTTTAAACGTTTTCTTGATCTTGAAGCTGAATGTTCGAACGTTTGCTTTCATACCAAAAGAATTACAGACGAAAACAACTGTTCGAACATAAATATAATGTTTTATCATCGTTTAAATGTATTTTGAACTGTTTGTCGTTGAAATACGTAATACGAACTTCCCGGAAATTCACACAACAATTTACAGATTTATAATTACTGATTTTTTTTTACCCCAACCACGTCTCAAAATTTGTCAACAAACTAGCTTGGTCCTCATCATTACCTGCAAATCGACCTGTCTTCAAGCAAAACAGACTGGTCTCTGACAGTAAGATGGCTGAATATCCATGTATCATGAAATACACTCTTAAACTAAGAAAAATGTTTTATATCCAATGATTATCCGCAATTGTTTTGCCAACACATTCAACCTTTCAAATTTTCACTCAATAAATGGCGTCGTATAGTAATTTGGTTATGCATTTATACCACGCTTAAAATAAAATTGATTTCGTTATTTTTGGAACATGAATGCTCTTATAAAACTGCATTTATTACTGTTCATAAAATATTTGCACTAAAAACGAGCGAATAATAAACTATAAAAAAGAATCAGAGAACTCTTTCTCAACAAACTGAAAATAGAAAATTGACAGCTATAATTTTGCATGAGGGGCGCCCCATGGGTAGCGGCGTAAATAATACCCTTTTCAAAAAGGGGGTAATTAAGAAAATAAATTAAAATTCTATAAAACTCGGAAAATAAGCATAAAAGAAATTTCGCCACTCGTGAAAATATGTTTTTCTACGACAATCGTGAAATAAAATATGATCTTACACCGAAATAAACAAATATCCTCTGTTAATGTATTGCCACGGACCTATATTGCTGATTTACGGAACAAAATTTTTTTATCTCGTATTTTCATTAAACTAAAAATTTAAGCATCTTGTATACACAGTACAAAAAATACGATTGCTTATGGATATCACGGACGTGTTTATAATTTAATTTTAGGTCCTTCATTTGAAAGGAAATGCAATGGGAACGGGGACTGTAGTGTAGTTGAAATACGAGACATGCCTCTAGTTGAAACAATTGACAGTGAGGAGAGGTTTTCGTGGCTTCATCGCGTTTTAATGGCGCCTTATAAAGTTTGCCTGTACTGCAAATCCGAAAAGGCGTTACTTGTATTTGAGTCTTTCAAATTACGGTCTTTCATCGACTGGAGACATTTTGAG
Organism: Mya arenaria; assembly: GCF_026914265.1. Classification (NCBI taxonomy): domain Eukaryota; kingdom Metazoa; phylum Mollusca; class Bivalvia; order Myida; family Myidae; genus Mya; species Mya arenaria. Next base: position 43,987,988 of record NC_069127.1, read on the forward strand.
TCACGAAGTATACAAGAAGGTATTAGAACAAAAAAAGAGTTTGCTATATTAGGCGGCGAAGTCCGTAGCTTTTGTCCAAAATCGCCTTTGACAAAACCCCTCTTTGATTATCTCGATGATTTAGTCGTGAAAGCTCAAAGCATTGATAAGCCAGCTACCTCAATTTCTTATCATTTGCAAAACGACGTCAAAAATAAAACAAATTTAACAACTTTCAACTCAGTAGTGGATTTGAAACAGACTCGAACCAAAGTAATTGCATGTACTGGAGACGCGACTCCGAATTGTGTAATCGCTCCAGCAGATTCGAAACACGACCGGTCGCTTCAGATTCCTGCGCAAACTATGACAGATGAAGAAAAAAGGCAGATACACATGCAAGCTACTGAAGAAAACAACATAAGGAGTGAACTGGCTGTTTCTTATTCTCATACCCAGGGACCTTTTGTAAACCAATCGCAACGACCGGAATTGCGTCCAGGTTATTCATGCTCAAATGAATCACAGGACAATTTTCGGAGTTCAGATAATGCAATAAGAAGCGCCATTTCACCACCAGAAATGTTTCGACCCGAAATACCTAGACCGGGGACGCATCAATGTAATATCCAAAGTCATCATAGCCTTCGAATCTTGGGAACAATTCAGCGCATTCCCTCTTTAACAGTTACGAACAGGGGAATGGATTGCCTACCACAGTTCCGACACCTTTCAAGGTAAGGTACAAGATGCCAACAGAAACGCATGTGTGTTGCACATACTGCAGAACCAGTTTTATTTTATTAATGTCTTCCGTAACATTTAATATGTTGCAATGTAATTTGAAGAATGAATAAAAAGTTGATTTAGACCGAGTAGTTAAATACAATTATAATACAAACAACTTTTATTATTCGCACTTACCAATAACATTTTTGTATTCCCCAATTTTGACAGTTTGTTATTGACACGCACATTATTTTTCGACATGCCGCGAACCGTCATGAATATTTTCACACCTACGTCTCGATCTACAGTTCGACATAAAGAACATAGGAAATGTGTGAAATTCGACCACTGGGACTGAAAAACGAGGTCAACATAGCGAAAAAGGCGAGATAAAAAAATCGACACAACCAGATTTATTTTATATAGAATAAGAAAGAATAAATTCGGGACCGGAAAAAAGTCGACATAACCGGAAAGTCGACTTATCCGACGTCGACATAGCGAGGTTCGACTGTATTGGTAAAAAATCGAAGGAAATATGAAAAGCGTAGATTTAATAATTTAAAGGCAAAATGCCTCAACTAAGACATCCTGAATGATTTTTAAAACAAGGTGTTTCCTCATTTAAGAAACTTGAATTTCTGAGCCCTTTTGATTTTTTTTTCTGCCGGTTACAATCGGTTCTAATCAGGTTATTACATCACGGCATTGTCCAGAATGTCATAACACGCCAATCGAATTATTTTGGCAAAAATCACGGATGTTACCAGCTAACTTTCAAAATATCATTTGAACTAAATTGTTATTAAAGTTCTTAATCATTACAGCCCGTAGTTTAACAGGTACATTTTCTTTGTATTTTTCAAAATAACTTAAATTATAATACAAGTAATATCCCATATTGAAGACCCCGCGATCGTAAATATATCTTTTCCATTTCTTAACACAACTAAATACGCTCTAGAACTTATACATTTCAATCTCAGTCTCAAAAATACCTTAAAGAACCATATCACAGATAAAGATTGGATGGCGAGAAAATTTATTATAATCATATTTAGGTAAATAAGTATTCAATTTCAGAACACGCCAAAATATCCCAAGTACGTGGACGAAAATGAAAGGTTTCGTTCGTATACAAGATGGATACATATAAATCCAAGTCCAACACAGCTTAGTAAAGCAGGATTCTTTTTTACAAGTATGTTTTAATTTACATAACACGCTAATGAACAAATTTATCGTGAGTGTACACGTATCCTAAATATGCTACAACAAGCTAGCTGAGTATACTTTACATTACCTAAGAAAATAAATATGCCTTTGATTATGTTACTTTATATTATTCTTTAAAGCAGTCAACAATCGGATAATTATTACATAACCACTTGGCTGTTATATAATTTTTACTTATTTTACTTAATTCGGAAGTTCAAATGGTCATTATATGCTAACAGTTTTGTAAATTAATATGTCACTACTATTATTATCCCCAGGCACTGCTGATTTGGTGCGATGCTATCAATGCGGTATTGGCCTCAAGGACTTTAGTAGTACGGACGACCCATTGAAAGAACATGTTAAACACTCCTCACAGTGCCAGCATTTGCTTCTCTATTTCGGAACTATGAGCGCTCTTGAAAACTACAAGGTAATTCTTACATTATCTGCAATAACCAAACGATGTATTCTATTAATACGTTGACTTGATCATTTGCCCATTTCGTTTTACAGTAATCAATGCAAGATCTTGAGCCCGGTGCAATAAGACAAAAGCAGTTAGCAGAATTCAGAGAAAGGTCGCTTCAAGGTAAGTCTTATCTGAAGTAACGTTTATATGAAACTCACATTTTATTTCTGCTATAATCTGGTTGTATGTATATTTTGCTTTCAGGACCCCCACCAAGGCAGTACAGAATAAGAAATGAAGCATATAACACATACGAACTAAGACTGACATCATTTGAGAAATGGCCAGAGCATATCGTGCAAAGACCGCCGATACTCGCTGAGGCTGGATTATATTATACGGGTAAATCTTGTTTTAGGAATTGAGGTACTGACTTTTAACGCGCATTATGATTTAAAGTTTCAGTAGTTCTCTGTAATTCCTGTTACTGACTTACTTATGTTATAATAACAAAACTATAGCTTTGTTTTTCAAAGAAGTAAAACCGTTAATGTAATAGTTGCTGTAAATTAATCGCGTTAATGCATGAATGTATTACATGAATTAAATGTCGGATATATTTGTTCAGTGAAAAAAAGAATGGTTTTCTGCTGCAACATATCTATATTGTCTTGATATATAGCTATAGCACCTTGTAGGCGAAGCAATTATTTTGAGTGCACAATTATTTTAGACACAAATGCGTTATGGGTATGTTAATATGTGCTATTTCATTACCAGGAATAGACGACCACGTGCGTTGCTTTGCCTGTGATGGAGGACTGAGGCGCTGGGATCCAGAAGATGATCCGTGGATAGAACACTGCAGATGGTTCCCGGCCTGTCCTTTCGCGCGGAAACAGAAAGGAGACGAGTTTATTGCTCTTGTGCAAGCGTCTGCTGACCAAAACATCGATGTAAGGAAAGCAGTGTAAAATAATTCACGCATTATTAACTTATGATACAAAGGGTCAACAAAAACCAATGAAGAAAATCTCACTGAAACTGTCTTGTTATTTGTCTTATTATTGTTTCAAAAGATAGATGATTAAATCTACAATATACAATATATGTCGACAGCAACTCCATTGCGCCTTTTTAAACTATTACTTTTTAACGGAAATCTAGATAGATTAGATTTCTACCTTCAAACGAGTTTACTTCTTGTGTATATGAACATATCTGATGCATAAATGATTCTCGTTGTCAAATTAAGATTGATCTTTTACCGCTCCCCATTGGCTAAATCACAAACAATACATGTACACGCATATTGCCTTACTGCTTCATAGGAACTTGGTGCCACTTCCGGAAATTTCACCAACGACTACGTTGGTGGAGTTAATAATCTCCATATTACTGATCCGGATATCAAACGATCGATCGAAGAAAAGAGGAAGATATGTACTGATGACATGGGCTTCAGTAATGAGGTGTTTTCCTTCGCAGTGAGCGAACTAAGACAACAAGGTAAAGTGTTTGTTCAGAGTATGTATGAAAATAATTTGAAATTGAAATTCACATTGTGACTCACAAATCAAAGATAACCTTTTTTATTTAAATGATACATGTGACTCTGGGTATTATGCAATCGAATGTTTAATACTCATAATAGTTGACAGTTCCGGACAGCAAAGCAACTAAAATGACTTTTCTCAGTGAATTTTATACATAAACATATGGTTAATGACTTTTGCGATTAACGATTTTAGCTTTGGTATAAAATGTTCGTTTGTATTTACATTTTGAAGCCTTTCACAACTTGAACTTATGTACAGGTAATATAAAACCATGTATAGAAGACATTGTTGTTGCAATTGAGGTAATAAAGGGCAGAAATCAACAACATTCTACGGAAATCCCTATTAACGTGAACAGGAATGACACAAGTACAGGTAAAAAAAATCTTCGAAATACAAAACGAAGTCATTTTCCGGTAGTGCTATGAAATTTAAAAGGTTTTAAACTTTCCTAATGTTCAAATTGTAATGTTGAGTACTAGTATAAAAAAACTAAATAAGCACTTAATAAGTACTGAAACAAAGTCACACATAATCTATGTTTAAAATATAGGTATTTATATTGTTATATTCCGTTATTTCAGAGGAATTACTTGAGGAAAATAAAAGGTTGAAAGACATGCTCACCTGTTTCATATGCCAGAACAACCCGGTCAACGCTTTGTTTTTACCTTGTACACATCATCGATTGTGCCTGGATTGTTCTCATGATCTGAAAAAGTGCCCTGTTTGCTTGAGGCCAATCCGAGAAAAAATTAAAACATTTATGGGATAATAATTTAAACTATAATATATTGCTCAGAAAATAAACATCTGTACAAATAATTCAAATACTACATGTATAATCGTTCTAAGGCCTAAAACAATGTGTCTGTTTCGGGTAACCCGACCCTACCTATAAAAATACGCCGAACATAACTTTTTTTTTTCGTTTCTGAGCAAAAAAAATATTCGTTAGCAAATAGAGAGTTACGAAGGGCGGATAAATGCAGATTTTAATCCGAATTATTGTTTATAAGATAAAACAAAGTCAGGCAATGACAGTAATGTAGGAAAGAGTGCCATGTGCAAGAAAACATTCTGAACTTACGACAGATTTTGAAAAAAAAAATAATAAAAAAAAAATAATTCCCTACATACCCTACCTAGAAATATTTGGAAGGTTACCCTAAACGAACATTTTTTGGCCTAATTATCGATCGATATTTTAGCCTGCCGTGTAAATACGATGTTCATCGATAGCACATGGTTGCTGTAAACAGAACGTTTTGCCTTATCCATGAGGCTTGATTTATGCTCCATTCGAAGCAAAGGTTTACGTTTATAACAATTTTATTATTATACAATATAAATTATGTTTAATGGTGAATGTCGTTTTCGTTATTTAGATTTACCAATCGCACTTCAAGGAAGGCTTCGGTTAACTCGAATCATAAAATAAAGGCGTAGGCTGGACTTGAAAAGAGATTGCCATGTCCATTTTAGGTTCATAAGAGTTTGCATGGTTGGAAGTTTACGTTTCAATGTGGCTACTTAATTAAGACACGCTACTTAATTAAGACACATATATAATATTTACAATTTCAATCCAAATACCAAAGTATTCGAGATTAAGGACCATTGCACTTAACGCGGGTTATGTCAACTACAATATAAGGACAGCTAATATTATTGTTCATCTGTTATTTTGTCATCTTGACATGTACTGATCAATATGTGTATTTATTTTCACTCCATGCCGATATTTATGATGAAAGCTTTGACAACTACTAGTATCCTGTCTGTGATACATCATGAGCAGATTATTTGGAAAAGAATGATTGTTCATATACTTTGTCAAAGAGATAATATATAAACCTGCATACATATAAACATATATATATTGTTCTAATGATGTCCGTGTATATCCTATCATCGATGTGTGTATATATGTTGAGTACTCAGCCGTATATATGTTAATCTCTTCACTCATGGAGTGAGTCAGTGAAAATTATCTAAGATATTTTGTTAGTGATTGTTTAATTCAAAGCTATAAACGTATTGCTTTTTGTTAACTTATTTGTTTATCATTAATGAAGTTATTTAACGGTGGTTACAATATATTAAGTGTGGAAACTCTTACCTGAAACAGAATAACTACGTTTTTATGTTCCTTATGTCGCGGGGTCAATTTGCCCTGCTCTATATGTTTGTGTTAGTGTCATATGTCTACATGTATGTTTATCCAGTACACGTACTTTCCAAGTCCATCTTTCTTGTGATTATCCATTTTCCTATTCTTCCATTCCTTTCAGTCATTCCTATCATTCACTAATTCATATACTAATTTCACTTTCATTTTCGCTTTCACTTTCTATATTTATTAAAGTAGTTCGCCTCGTGCACAGCTGGTGGCGGTATTTTCCTCGTGCACAGCGCACTCATATTTTGTCGTTGGAGACGTAAACATCGTTGGATAAATTTGGAAACTTTATTGTTTCATTTCTTTATAAAAGTGTATTTGGATAATTCCAGGTATGATTTATTACTATAATATACATGTTGGCATTGTGTGAATTTGTCTTTTGTGTAATTTGATGTATAGGCACTCATATTTTGTCGTTGGAGACGTAAACATCGTTGGATAAATTTGGAAACTTTATTGTTTCATTTCTTTATAAAAGTGTATTTGGATAATTCCAGTCGCCCTGAGAGACGAACCACTTTCATTCGCGACACTTATTCGAGTTTTGATAAGTTTTAAAGCACTAAGCACTACAACCCACTTGATTAAACAACGTAGTATTGTAAACATTTTGTGTATATTACTTTTGCATAGTTATTTGATCAAAATGTTCGAGTAAAACGATTGAACGGATGCATGAAAATAAAGAAAACAAACATATTGCGAGGTAGTTGAATAAGGAATGAGGAACTAGTTAAAACAAACATATTGCGAGGTAGTTGAATAAGGACTGAGGAACTAGTTCCCTATTCTTTATTCATTGTTCTATTTCCATCGTTTCGTTTCACAAAGTTGCTTAGTTTATATAAAAGACGAAACATATTACACAGAAGTGATTTTATGCATACTTGCAATAATACATTTTGAATACACTAAAACTTGTTCCTGATTTCTTATAATAAAATAATTAAGGAACTCACTAAATTTCATCCATCGATGGAAAAATAAAAAAGTTCATTCTTATGACAAATGTCTGGAATGTGATTCTGCATTCAAACTCGGAATAATTCAACAATTTATCAAATTTTATTAACTCATGATGGTCGATCCGGTCATTGACCGTCCATGTCGACCGTGATGAAGAGTCCGTTCTCGTAAACAGTAAACATGGCAGGTATAAACATTAACTGGTACATAGTAAGTACACCACGTCAACATAGCTTGTATAAACAGTAACTGGTATATAGTTAGTACACCACGTCAACATAGCTTGTATAAACAGTAACTAGTACATAGTTAAAACACCACGTCAACATATAGCAGGTATAAACAGTAACTGGAACATAGTTAGTACACCTCGTCAACATAGCTTGTATAAACAGTAACTGGTACATAGTTAGTACACCACGTCAACATATAGCAGGTATAAACATTAACTGATACATAGTTAGTACACCTCGTCAACATAGCTTGTATAAACAGTAACTGGTACATAGTTAGTACACCACGTCAACATATAGCTGGTATAAACAGTAACTGGTATATAGTTAGTACACCACGTCAACATAGCTTGTATAAACAGTAACTGGTATATAGTTAGTACACCACGTCAACATATAGCTGGTATAAACAGTAACTGGTATATAGTTAGTACACCACGTCAACATATAGCAGGTATAAACAGTAACTGGTATATAGTTAGTACACCACGTCAACATATAGCTGGTATAAACAGTAACTGGTACATAGCTAGTACACCACGTCAACATATAGCTGGTATAAACATTAACTGTTACATAGTTAGTACACCACGTCAACATATAGCAGTTATAAACATTAACTGGTACATAGTTAGTACACCACGTCAACATATAGCAGGTATAAACATTAACTGGTACATAGTAAGTACACCACGTCAACATATAGCAGATATAAACATTAACTGGTACATAGTAAGTACACCACGTCAACATATAGCAGGTATAAACATTAACTGGTACATAGTTAGTACACCACGTCAACATATAGCAATTATAAACATTAACTGGTACATAGTTAGTACACCACGTCAACAGACAGCAGGTATAAACATTAACTGGTACATAGTTAGTACACCACGTCAACATATAGCAGGTATAAACATTAACTGGTACATAGTTAGTACACCACGTCAACATATAGCTGGTATAAACAGTAACTGGTACATAGTTAGTACACCACGTCAACATATAGCAGGTATAAACATTAACTGGTACATAGTTAGTACACCACGTCAACATATAGCAGGTATTAACATTAACTGGTACATAGTTAGTACACCACGTCAACATATAGCAGGTATAAACATTAACTGTACGTCAACATGGCAGGTATAAACAGTAACTGGTACATAGCTAGTACACCACGTCAACATATAGCTGGTATAAACAGTAACTGGTACATAGCTAGTACACCACGTCAACATATAGCAGGTATAAACATTAACTGGTACATAGTTAGTACACCACGTCAACATATAGCTGGTATAAACATTAACTGGTACATAGTTAGTACACCACGTCAACATATAGCTGGTATAAACAGTAACTGGTACATAGTTAGTACACCACGTCAACATACAGCAGGTATAAACATTAACTGGTACATAGTTAGTACACCACGTCAACATATAGCAGTTATAAACATTAACTGGTACATAGTTTGTACACCACGTCAACATATAGCAGTTATAAACATTAACTGGTACATAGTTAGTACACCACGTCAACATATAGCAGGTATAAACAGTAACTGGTACATAGTTAGTACACCAATTCAACATAGCTGGTATAAACATTAACTGTTACATAGTTAGTACACCACGTCAACATACAGCAGTTATAAACATTAACTGTACGTCAACATGGCTGGTATAAACAGTAACTGGTACATAGTTAGTACACCACGTCAACATATAGCTGGTATAAACAGTAACTGGTACATAACTAGTACACCACGTCAACATATAGCAGGTATAAACAGTAACTGGTACATAGTTAGTACACCACGTCAACATATAGCAGGTATAAACAGTAACTGGTACATAGTTAGTACACCACGTCAACATAGCTGGTATAAACATTAACTGTTATATAATTAGTACACCACGTCAACATATAGCAGGTATAAACATTAACTGTTCGTCAACATGGAAGGTATAAACAGTAACTGGTACATAGTTAGTACACCACGTCAACATATAGCTGGTATAAACATTAACTGGTACATAGCTAGTACACCACGTCAACATATAGCTGGTATAAACATTAACTGTACGTCAACATGGCAGGTATAAACAGTAACTGGTACATAGCTAGTACACCACGTCAACATGTAGCTGGTATAAACAGTAACTGGTACATAGCTAGTACACCACGTCAACATATAACTTGTATAAACATTAACTGTACGTCAACATGGCAGGTATAAACAGTAACTGGTACATAGCTAGTACACCTCGTCAACATATAGCTGGTATAAACAGTAACTGGTACAAAGCTAGTACACCACGTCAACATATAGCTGGTATAAACATTAACTGGTACATAGTTAGTATATAGCTGGTATAAACATTAACTGGTACATAGTTAGTACACCACGTCAACATATAGCTGGTATAAACAGTAACTGGTACATAGTTAGTACACCACGTCAACATATAGCTGGTATAAACAGTAACTGGTACATAGTTAGTACACCACGTCAACATATAGCAGGTATAAACAGTAACTGTACGTTAACATGGCAGGTATAAACAGTAACTGTTACATAGTTATTACACCACGTCAACATATAGCAGGTATAAACATTAACTGTACGTCAACATGGCAGGTATAAACAGTAACTGGTACATAGTTAGTACACCACGTCAACATATAGCAGGTATAAACAGTAACTGGTACATAGTTAGTACACCACGTCAACATATAGCAGGTATAAACATTAACTGTTACATAGTTAGTATACCACGTCAACATACAGCAGGTATAAACAGTAACTGTTACATAGTTAGTACACCACGTCAACATATAGCAGGTATAAACAGTAACTGGTACATAGATAGTACACCACGTCAACATATAGCAGGAATAAACATTAACTGGTACATAGTTAGTACATCACGTCAACATATAGCAGGTATAAACATTAACTGGTACATAGTTAGTACACCACGTCAACATATAGCAGGTATAAACATTAACTGGTACATAGTTAGTACACCACGTCAACATACAGCAGGTATAAACAGTAACTGTTACATAGTTAGTACACCACGTCAACATATAGCAGGTATAAACATTAACTGGTACATAGTTAGTACACCACGTCAACATATAGCAGGTATAAACATTAACTGGTACATAGTTAGTACACCACGTCAACATATAGCAGGTATAAACATTAACTGGTACATAGTTAGTACACCACGTCAACATATAGCAGGAATAAACATTAACTGGTACATAGTTAGTACATCACGTCAACATACAGCAGGTATAAACAGTAACTGTTACATAGTTAGTACACCACGTCAACATATAGCAGGTAGAAACATTAACTGGTACATAGTTAGTACACCACGTCAACATATAGCAGGAATAAACATTAACTGGTACATAGTTAGTACATCACGTCAACATATAGCAGGTATAAACATTAACTGGTACATAGTTAGTACACCACGTCAACATATAGCAGGTATAAACATTAACTGGTACATAGTTAGTACACCACGTCAACATATAGCAGGTATAAACATTAACTGGTACATAGTTAGTACACCACGTCAACATATAGCAGGTATAAACATTAACTGGTACATAGTTAGTACACCACGTCAACATATAGCAGGTATAAACAGTAACTGGTACATAGTTAGTACACCACGTCAACATATAGCAGGTATAAACATTAACTGGTACATAGTTAGTACACCACGTCAACATATAGCAGGTATAAACATTAACTGGTACATAGTTAGTACACCACGTCAACATATAGCAGGTATAAACATTAACTGGTATATAGTTAGTACACCACGTCAACATACAGCAGGTATAAACATTAACTGGTACATAGTTAGTACACCACGTCAACATATAGCAGGTATAAACAGTAACTGGTACATAGTTAGTACACCACGTCAACATACAGCAGTTATAAACATTAACTGGTACATAGTTAGTACACCACGTAAACATATAGCAGGTATAAACAGTAACTGGTACATAGTTAGTAAACCACGTCAACATACAGCAGTTATAAACATTAACTGGTACATAGTTAGTACACCACGTAAACATATAGCAGGTATAAACAGTAACTGGTATATAGTTAGTACACCACGTCAACATATAGCAGTTGTAAACATTAACTGGTACATAGTTAGTACACCACGTCAACATAGCAGGTATAAACATTAACTGTTACATAGTTAGTACACCACGTCAACATACAGCAGTTATAAACATTAACTGGTACATAGTTAGTACACCACGTCAACATATAGCAGGTATAAACAGTAACTGGTACATAGTTAGTACACCACGTCAACATATAGCAGTTATAAACATTAACTGGTACATAGTTAGTACACCTCGTCAACATATAGCAGGTATAAACAGTAACTGGTATATAGTTAGTACACCACGTCAACATATAGCAGGTATAAACAGTAACTGGTACATAGTTAGTACACCACGTCAACATAGCAGGTATAAACAGTAACTGGTACATAGTTAGTACACCTCGTCAACATATAGCAGGTATAAACAGTAACTGGTATATAGTTAGTACACCACGTCAACATATAGCAGGTATAAACAGTAACTGGTACATAGTTAGTACACCACGTCAACATATAGCAGGTATAAACATTAACTGTACGTCAACATGGCTGGTATAAACAGTAACTGGTACATAGCTAGTACACCACGTCAACATATAGCAGTTATAAACATTAACTGGTACATAGCTAGTACACCACGTCAACATATAGCAGGTATAAACATTAACTGTACGTCAACATGGCTGGTATAAACAGTAACTGGTACATAGCTAGTACACCACGTCAACATATAGCTGGTATAAACATTAACTGGTACATAGCTAGTACACCACGTCAACATATAGCTGGTATAAACATTAACTGTACGTCAACATGGCAGGTATAAACAGTAACTGGTACATAGCTAGTACACCACGTCAACATATAGCTGGTATAAACAGTAACTGGTACAAAGCTAGTACACCACGTCAACATATAGCTGGTATAAACATTAACTGGTACATAGTTAGTATATTGCTGGTATAAACATTAACTGGTACATAGTTAGTACACCACGTCAACATATAGCTGGTATAAACAGTAACTGGTACATAGTTAGTACACCACGTCAACATATAGCAGGTATAAACATTAACTGGTACATAGTTAGTACACCACGTCAACATATAGCAGGTATAAACAGTAACTGTACGTTAACATGGCAGGTATAAACAGTAACTGGTACATAGTTAGTACACCACGTCAACATATAGCAGGTATAAACATTAACTGTACGTCAACATGGCAGGTATAAACAGTAACTGGTACATAGCTAGTACACCACGTCAACATATAGCTGGTATAAACAGTAACTGGTACATAGCTAGTACACCACGTCAACATATAGCAGGTATAAACATTAACTGGTACATAGTTAGTACACCACGTCAACATATAGCAGGTATAAACAGTAACTGGTACATAGTTAGTACACCACGTCAACATATAGCAGGTATAAACAGTAACTGGTACATAGTTAGTACACCACGTCAACATATAGCAGGTAGAAACATTAACTGGTACATAGTTAGTACACCACGTCAACATATAGCAGGTATAAACATTAACTGGTACATAGTTAGTACATCACGTCAACATATAGCAGGTATAAACATTAACTGGTACATAGTTAGTACACCACGTCAACATATAGCAGGTATAAACAGTAACTGGTACATAGTTAGTACACCACGTCAACATATAGCAGGTATAAACATTAACTGGTACATAGTTAGTACACCACGTCAACATATAGCAGGTATAAACATTAACTGGTACATAGTTAGTACACCACGTCAACATATAGCAGATATAAACAGTAACTGGTACATAGTTAGTACACCACGTCAGCATATAGCAGGTATAAACATTAACTGGTACATAGTTAGTACACCACGTCAACATATAGCAGGTATAAACATTAACTGGTACATAGTTAGTACACCACGTCAACATATAGCAGGTATAAACATTAACTGGTACATAGTTAGTACACCACGTCAACATACAGCAGGTATAAACATTAACTGGTACATAGTTAGTACACCACGTCAACATATAGCAGGTATAAACAGTAACTGGTACATAGTTAGTACACCACGTCAACATACAGCAGGTATAAACATTAACTGGTACATAGTTAGTACACCACGTCAACATATAGCAGGTATAAACAGTAACTGGTACATAGTTAGTACACCACGTCAACATATAGCAGGTATAAACAGTAACTGGTATATAGTTAGTACACCACGTCAACATATAGCAGGTATAAACAGTAACTGGTACATAGTTAGTACACCACGTCAACATATAGCAGGTATAAACAGTAACTGTACGTCAACATGGCTGGTATAAACAGTAACTGGTACATAGCTAGTACACCACGTCAACATATAGCAGGTATAAACATTAACTGGTACATAGTTAGTACACCACGTCAACATATAGCTGGTATAAACATTAACTGTACGTCAACATGGCAGGTATAAACAGTAACTGGTACATAGCTAGTACACCACGTCAACATATAGCTGGTATAAACAGTAACTGGTACATAGCTAGTACACCACGTCAACATATAGCAGGTATAAACATTAACTGTACGTCAACATGGCAGGTATAAACAGTAACTGGTACATAGCTAGAACACCACGTCAACATATAGCTGGTATAAACAGTAACTGGTACAAAGCTAGTACACCACGTCAACATATAGCTGGTATAAACATTAACTGGTACATAGTTAGTATATTGCTGGTATAAACATTAACTGGTACATAGTTAGTACACCACGTCAACATATAGCAGGTATAAACAGTAACTGGTACATAGTTAGTACACCACGTCAACATATAGCTGGTATAAACATTAACTGTTACATAGTTAGTACACCACGTCAACATATAGCAGGTATAAACAGTAACTGTACGTTAACATGGCAGGTATAAACAGTAACTGTTACATAGTTAGTACACCACGTCAACATATAGCAGGTATAAACATTAACTGTACGTCAGCATGGCAGGTATAAACAGTAACTGGTACATAGCTAGTACACCATGTCAACAAGCCCTGTCAACATATAGCAGGTATAAACAGTAACTGGTACATAGCTAGTACACCACGTCAACATATAGCAGGTATAAACATTAACTGTTACATAGTTAGTACACCACGTCAACATACAGCAGGTATAAACATTAACTGTTACATAGTTAGTACACCACGTCAACATATAGCAGGTATAAACAGTAACTGGTACATAGATAGTACACCACGTCAACATATAGCAGGTAGAAACATTAACTGGTACATAGTTAGTACACCACGTCAACATATAGCAGGAATAAACATTAACTGGTACATAGTTAGTACATCACGTCAACATATAGCAGGTATAAACAGTAACTGGTACATAGTTAGTACACCACGTCAACATATAGCAGGTATAAACATTAACTGGTACATAGTTAGTACACCACGTCAACATATAGCAGGTATAAACATTAACTGGTACATAGTTAGTACACCACGTCAACATATAGCAGGTATAAACATTAACTGGTACATAGTTAGTACACCACGTCAACATATAGCAGATATAAACAGTAACTGGTACATAGTTAGTACACCACGTCAGCATATAGCAGGTATAAACATTAACTGGTACATAGTTAGTACACCACGTCAACATATAGCAGGTATAAACATTAACTGGTACATAGTTAGTACACCACGTCAACATATAGCAGGTATAAACATTAACTGGTACATAGTTAGTACACCACGTTAACATACAGCAGGTATAAACATTAACTGGTACATAGTTAGTACACCACGTCAACATATAGCAGGTATAAACAGTAACTGGTACATAGTTAGTACACCACGTCAACATACAGCAGTTATAAACATTAACTGGTACATAGTTAGTACACCACGTCAACATATAGCAGGTATAAACAGTAACTGGTACATAGTTAGTACACCACGTCAACATACAGCAGTTATAAACATTAACTGGTACATAGTTAGTACACCACGTAAACATATAGCAGGCATAAACAGTAACTGGTATATAGTTAGTACACCACGTCAACATATAGCAGTTGTAAACATTAACTGGTACATAGTTAGTACACCACGTCAACATAGCAGGTATGAACATTAACTGTTACATAGTTAGTACACCACGTCAACATACAGCAGTTATAAGTATTAACTGGTACATAGTTAGTACACCACGTCAACATATAGCAGGTATAAACAGTAACCGGTACATAGTTAGTACACCACGTCAACATACAGCAGTTATAAACATTAACTGTTACATAGTTAGTACACCACGTGAACATATAGCAGGTATAAACAGTAACTGGTATATAGTTAGTACACCACGTCAACATATAGCAGGTATAAACAGTAACTGGTACATAGTTAGTACACCACGTCAACATAGCAGGTATAAACATTAACTGTTACATAGTTAGTACACCACGTCAACATATAGCAGGTATAAACAGTAACTGGTATATAGTTAGTACACCACGTCAACATTTAGCAGGTATAAACAGTAACTGGTACATAGTTAGTACACCACGTCAACATATAGCAGGTATAAACATTAACTGTACGTCAACATGGCTGGTATAAACAGTAACTGGTACATAGCTAGTACACCACGTCAACATATAGCTGGTATAAACATTAACTGGTACATAGTTAGTACACCACGTCAACATATAGCAGGTATAAACAGTAACTGGTACATAGTTAGTACACCACGTCAACATAGCTGGCATAAACAGTAACTGTTATATAGTTAGTAAACCACGTCAACATAAAGCAGGTATAAACATTAACTGTACGTCAACATGGCTGGTATAAACAGTAACTGGTACATAGCTAGTACACCACGTCAACATATAGCTGGTATAAACAGTAACTGGTATATAGTGAGTTCATCACGTATAGAAGGTATAAACAGTAACTGGTACATAGTTAGTACACCACGTCAACATAGCTGGTATAAAAAGTAACTGGTACATAGTAAGTACACCACGTCAACATAGCTGGTATAAACAGTAACTGGTACATAGTTAGTACACCACGTCAACACAAATGGTATAAACAGTAATTGGCACATAGTTAGAACACCACGTCAACATATAGCAGGTATAAACAGTAACTGGTACATAGTTAGAACACCACGTCAACATATAAACAGTAACTGGTACATAGTAAGTACACCACGTCAACATATAGCAGGTATAAACTGTAACTGGTATATAGTTAGTACACTACGTCAACATATAGCAGTTATAAAAATAAACTGGTACATAGTTAGTACACCACGTCAACATACAGCAGGTATAAACAGTAACTGGTATATAGTGAGTACACCACGTCAACATATAGCAGGTATAAACAGTAACTGGTACATAGTTATTACACCACGTCAACATATAGCTGGTATAAACAGTAACTGGTACATAGTTAGTACACCACGTCAACATAGCTGGTATAAACAGTAACTGGTACATAGTTAGTACACCACGTCAACATATAGCAGGTATAAACAGTAACTGGTACATAGTTAGTACACCACGTCAACATATAGCTGGTATAAACAGTAACTGGTATATAGTTAGTACACCACGCCAACATATAGCAGGTATAAACAGTAACTGGTATATAGTTAGTACACCACGTCAACATAGCTTGTATAAACAGTAACTGGTACATAGTTAAAACACCACGTCAACATATAGCAGGAATAAACAGTAACTGGTACATAGTTAAAACACCACGTCAACATATAGCAGGTATAAACAGTAACTGGAACATGTACATAGTTAGTACACCACGTCAACATATAGCAGGTATAAACAGTAACTGGTATATAGTTAGTACACCACGTCAACATATAGCAGGTATAAACAGTAACTGGTACATGTACATAGATAGTACACCACGTCAACATATAGCAGGTATAAACAGTAACTGGTACATGTACAAAGTTAGTACACCACGTCAACATATAGCAGGTATAAACAGTAACTGGTACATAGTTAGTACACCACGTCAACATATAGCAGGTATAAACAGTAACTGGTACATGTACATAGATAGTACACCACGTCAACATATAGCAGGTATAAACAGTAACTGGTACATGTACATAGTTAGTACACCACGTCAACATAAAGCAGGTATAAACAGTAACTGGTATATAGTTAGTACACCACGCCAACATATAGCAGGTATAAACAGTAACTGGTATATAGTTAGTACACCACGTCAACATAGCTTGTATAAACAGTAACTGGTACATAGTTAAAACACCACGTCAACATATAGCAGGAATAAACAGTAACTGGTACATAGTTAAAACACCACGTCAACATATAGCAGGTATAAACAGTAACTGGTACATAGTTAGTACACCACGTCAACATAGCTTGTTTAAACAGTAACTGGTATATAGTTAGTACACCACGTCAACATAGCTTGTATAAACAGTAACTGGTACATAGTAAGTACATCACGTCAACATAGCAGGTATAAACAGTAACTGGTACATGGTTAATACACCACGTCAACATAGCTGGTATAAACAGTAACTGGTAAATAGTAAGAACTCCACGTAGACATAGCTGGTATAAACAGTAACTGGTACATAGTTTGAACACCACGTCAACATAGCAGGTATAAACAGTAACTGGTACATAGTAAGTACACCACGTCAACATAGCTGGTATAAAAAGTAACTGGTACATAGTAAGTACACCACGTCAACATAGCAGGTATTAACAGTTACTAGTACATAGTTAGTACACCACGCCAACATAGCAGGTATAAACAGTAACTAGTACATAGTTAGTACACCACGCCAACATGGCAGGTATAAACAGTAACTGGTACATAGTTTGTACACCACGTCAACATAGCAGGTATAAACAGTAACTGGTTCATAGTTTGTACACCACGTCAACATACCTGGTATAAACAGTAACTGGTACATGTACATAGTTAGTACACCACGTCAACATATAGCAGGTATAAACAGTAACTGGTACATAGTTAGTACACCACGTCAACATAGCAGGTATAAACAGTAACTAGTACATAGTTAGTACACCACGTCAACATAGCTGGTATAAACAGTAACTGGTACATAGTTAGTACACCACGTCAACATACCTGGTATAAACAGTAACTGGTACATGTACATAGTTAGTACACCACGTCAACATATAGCAGGTATAAACAGTAACTGGTACATAGTTAGTACACCACGTCAACATAGCAGGTATAAACAGTAACTGGTACATAGTTAGTACACCACGTCAACATAGCTGGTATAAACAGTAACTGGTACATAGTTAGTACACCACGTCAACATACCTGGTATAAACAGTATATGGTACATGTACATAGTTAGTACACCACGTCAACATATAGCAGGTATAAACAATAACTGGTACATAGTTAGTACACCACGTCAACATACCTGGTATAAACAGTAACTGGTACATGTACATAGTTAGTACACCACGTCAACATATAGCAGGTATAAACAGTAACTGGTACATAGTTAGTACACCACGTCAACATATATCAGGTATAAACAGTAACTGGTACATAGTTAGTACACCACGTCAACATATATCAGGTATAAACAGTAACTGGTACATAGTTAGTACACCACGTCATCATAACAGGTAAAACATTATCCGGTACATAGTGAAGGTATCACGCCAACATAGCAGGTACAACCATTC
This sequence comes from Mya arenaria, assembly GCF_026914265.1. Lineage (NCBI taxonomy): Eukaryota > Metazoa > Mollusca > Bivalvia > Myida > Myidae > Mya > Mya arenaria. Next base: position 44,007,201 of record NC_069127.1, read on the forward strand.
AATTGTACATTGTGTTTTCATTACGTCAACATAGCAGGTATCAAAATTAACTGGTATATAGTGAGTGAGTACATCACGTCAACATAGCAGGTATAAACATTAACTGGTACATAGTTAGTACATCACGTCAACATAGCAGGTATAAACATTAACTGGTACTTAGTGAGTCCATAACATCAACATATAGCTGGTATAAACAGTAACTGGTACAAAGTGAGTACATCACGTCAACATAGCTGGTATAAACATTAACTGGTACAAAGTGAGTACATCACGTCAACATAGCTGGTATAAACATTAACTGGTACAAAGTGAGTATATCACGTCAACATAGCAGGTATAAACATTAACTGGTACATAGTGAGTACATCACGTCAACATAGCTGGTATAAACATTAACTGGTACAAAGTGAGTATATCACGTCAACATAGCAGGTATAAACATTAACTGGTACATAGTGAGTACATCACGTCAACATAGCAGGTATATACATTAACTGGTTCATAGTGAGTACATCACGTCAACATAGCTGGTATAAACAGTAACTGGTACATAGTGAGTACATCACGTCAACATAGCAGGTATAAACATTAACTGGTACATAGTGAGTACATCACGTCAACATAGCTGGTATAAACATTAACTGGTTCATAGTGAGTACATCACGTCAACATAGCAGGTATAAACATTGAATTGTACATAGTGTTTTCATAACGTCAACATAGCAGGTATAATCATTAACTGGTACATAGTGAGTACATCGCGTCAACATAGCAGGTATAATCATTAACTGGTATATAGTGAGTATATCACGTCAACATAGCAGGTATAAACATTAACTGGTACATAGTGAGTACATCACGTCAACATAGCAGGTATAAACATTAACTGGTACATAGTGAGTACATCACGTCAACATAGCAGGTATAAACATTAACTGGTACATAGTGAGTACATCACGTCAACATAACAGGTATAAACATTAACTGGTACATAGTGTTTTCATAACGTCAACATAGCAGGTATAAACAGTAAATGGTACATAGTTAGTACACCACGTCAACATAGCAGGTATAAACATTAACTGGTACATAGTGAGTACATCACGTCAACATAGCAGGTATAAACATTAACTGGTATATAGTGAGTACATCACGTCAACATAGCAGGTATAAACATTGAATTGTGCATAGTGTTTTCATAACGTCAACATAGCAGGTATAATCATTAACTGGTATATAGTGAGTAAATCACGTCAACATAGCAGGTATAAACATTTACTGTCACATAGTGAGTACATCACGTCAACATAGCAGGTACAACCATTCAATTGTACATAATGTTTCATAACGTCAACATAGCAGGTATACTATTAACTGTCAACATAGCAGGCCTATTGCGTAATTAGGGTGATTCATTTGTATTTGTTTGGCTTCATCAAATTTTAATTGTACTGATGATAACGTAGCTTTTCGGCCGAAATTATCAAATCAGTTCCGGGGTTGCCGCCTTCCTAGCTAAAGGAGTGACTTTTGGGTATGGAAAAAATACTCGCATGCATCAAAGGCAACGGTGACAAAGATGCAATAAATAGGTATTACTTAAATATACACAATCATCGCATTATAAAAACAAAATAATTATTGTCAAAACCATTCTGAATTATTATCGAGAAAATAAATGAGAAATATTTGGTTACCATGACAACCACTATTGAAGATGGCGTTTTGGGGGCGTTTAAATTTTCATTTAAATATACAATAAAGATGGCGTTTTGGGATTAAATTTTCATTTAAATGTACGATAAATGTCATCTTAATAATTTGATAATAAAATATGGTTATCCTGAACCCTTACTTGACTTAATGTATGTACTTGATAGTCCTGAATATGTAGGAATAAATGAAAAACGTTCGCGAGGCACCATAGTTCATTGGTAATTTTCAAAGCAAAAACAATGAATGGACAATACAATTCATTATGTACTTTCAAGTACAAGTCCTTTTCGGTTTCCGGTCAGTGTAATAGTTGAGTCACATCTTTGTTCGAGGGACATTTTTTGCAAATTATTCAGTGAAACTTAGTTGCGGGACTATTTAGAGCTTATACGAGTGTGCGTGAATGTATCATGGACTAAAGTGTGCTAAGAGGTGACTTCCTTTTTTGCTTTTTTGACTTAGATACATCGTTTATTTAATATCTACCTGTGTCACGCTTCACGGGTTTGTAAACATTCTGTTTGCACCTGGTATTTTCGGTCAGTGCACGAGAACTCAATACCGGGCAACCTTCATGTGCCTGTATCTACACTGCGCGACAAAAGAAGCGTTCCTATTATGAGCCCACCCCTAGCAATTGTGACAAAAATACGTAAAGCTTCATCACCACTAGATTTAGTTGATATTAAAAAGTCACGAATATTGTCCTCTGACTCTACCTCCTCAATTATGGCTGAAAATGTTCAAATTACTTTAAACGACACCCAGATTCTGAAAAATGCAGAAGTTTTGCAAGCCACATTTGAGTCGAAGTTAACCGACATGGTGACTGCCGTCGTATCTTAAGTGCTCGGTGAAGTCGACAGTAAGATATCGGCGCTTCAGCACGATAATACTTCACTCAATGATAGAATCGCGCGTCGGGTTGACATCCTAGAAAAACAGGACGATACCAACAATCAGTACAGTAGACGGAATTGTTTACGGGTCTCTGGCATCAAGATGAGCAAGGCGAGTCTTTGGATGCAATATTCAAGTGTCTGTTAACCGAGATCAAAGTTGACATTGATATTCACGACATTGACAACATGCACCGTCTTGGCAAACTAAAATCTTCCTCTCATTGCCAACTTTGGAGCTTATCAGGGTAACGACGGTCCTATCGATTTCTCCTCTCAGTGCAATAGTAGCGTTAAGATACGCTAGTTAATCACTTATTTATCAATTGGACGCAGTGTAAGATTAAGGCAGATAAGAAATACAGAATATATGAGGGTCATAAAGTTGACCCGTCCTTTTATTATAAGTTGCGATAGAAAATTTCAGTTTCGGAGGATTTTAGATTTCGCCATTATTAGGTGGGGTTGTTCTATAGGGGAAACGATAGTTGATTAAGTACTGAAATATCAAATCATCTCTGATAAACTTACTTCTTTTACATATTTTATTCAGTGTCTTTTTGTTGAAGTCTATAATTGATCGTTTATCAAGACATTTGATAGGGGCCATTTCCACACCTTTATTTTTACATTTTCTAACAGTGTAACACAAAATTGGGTGTGGAATATCGGAAAGGAACAGCTAAAATGAAATTTTAACAGCAGTTGCTATCATTTAGTACCAGTCTTTAACGATACAAGTTAAAATGTCATTAATGTTGTATTGACAATAAGACACGCATACCCTTTTATACCATAACAACACGTTGATTTATTGGCATTTTGACACGTACACGTTCAAACACACTGCTCACAATCTGTATTTGTTTTTGTTTTTGTTTTCTATTTTTAGCTCGACTATTCGAAGAATAGGGAGAGCTATACTACTCACCCTGACGTCGGCGTCGGCGGCGGCGTCGGCGTTGGTGTCACACATTGGTTAAGGTTTTGCATGTAAGCACCTTTAAGTCATTGTCTCAGTAAAAACATCAGTTATTGCATTGAAACTTTGGATATATATGCTTTTTATTTCCTCTGATCGAGATACATATATTAATTAACATATACATATATAAATGCATGTGTTAACAAAAATAAACGAAAAGAAATATGTCATGATAAGTACATGTGAAGATATACTAATGATATGATCAGATATACATTTGCAAGCAGAAAGATAACACAATATGACAAAATGTGCATTTGTAAAGAATATGTTTATATCAAAAAAAGAAGAAAAAAAAGAAGAGAAAAATGCATATGCGAACAAGCATAAATATTGCATTATCACGATAAACTTTTGTGCCAGCAGCGACTCGAAACAGGTTTACAAACATTATTACAATGAAATGAGGTTAAAAAGGAGCATTTACGATATCTACTTATTGTAACATTTGTATCGGTATTATCATACAGCAAACAAATTATTACATGAATATGCAATCAGTAAAATATCACTTACGATAAAAAAAAATCATGAGTCATCATCGAAATCTTGCTAACTTATGTTTACATGCTAATTGAAATTGAAATGTATTTTCAAAATAGTTAAGCATTTGTAGACAAAGTGAATTGCCATTCTCAAGAAATGTTTGTGTACCTTCTTATCTATGAAAGCTAAATGTTTTTTCCAATCAAATATTGCAACTTTGCCTCCTCATTACCAAACGAAATCAACGAACACATGTCGTAGGGAAAGTTTTCTGAAAGCGTATTTAAAAAAATATTTCTTATATCAGACGATAGGTTGCATGAAAATAGAACATGCTTTACGGCATTTTTTATAATAACGCCACACGCGTGACATAACATAACCGACTTATTTTCGTATATGCTAGGTTCAATCCAAAGTTTACTAACTTCAAGAGCATGACGCCTTGATTGAAAATCGTTTGCGCAGGTCCATATAATGGCCGGTTCGATTCTTGTATGTAGGAGCATGAAGCGACCAAAAGTTGCGTCACTTTGAACTCTGTTTCCAATCGTCTAATTCCATATTATACACCAACATTTTGCATTTACGTTTCCACATTGACTTTTTAGGAAACAATCCTGTTTGTATATATCTAATAATAAAATCAGATAACCTGTATTTTGACAAAATTCTCATAATGTCTGGAACAAATCCTTTTTGAATAAACTTATCAGTCCTGCAAGGAAATAAGGCTAGTCTTTTATTGAAGATCTGTTTTGTAAGCACCGATGTCGGCATATTGCATAGCCGTTCGAGGAACATAAGCTTCTTTAAATGTATTTGCTTTCTATACGTTTCCAGCCTAACATCGCTAAACAGATATCGGTTCGTGTTCGAATGGGGAATCATTGAATAGTTTTTGCCGCCATTCGTATAAAACGTTCTAATTGCATGCAGTTTGATTTTGTTAGATTGTTCCAGAGTTCTGCTCCGACAAGAAGTTTTGGTATACAAATTTTTGACACTAACGATGCTGATGTAAGGAGATTGATGTGAAACGTTCCGATGTTGATTGATAGTAGGGAATAGAACGATGATTCTGCTTTCTTGCACGCTACCGATATTTTATCATTGTCTGTCATTTTGTCGTTTAGTTGTATACCTACATGTCTTATTTTATCTGTGCGTTCAATTTTGTTTGGCCCTAGATAGACATTAATGTTCGTTTTATTTTTGGCAGTGTCACCGAAAACCATTACAAAACTTTTTGTTTAGTTTATTATGTATCTATAATTACATATATAATCGTAAGTAATGTTCAGTAGATTTTGAAGACCATTTGGTGAAATTGCAGCTAACGCGATGTCATCAGCCAACGTAGTGTTACTTGTTATTACGTTTATAGCATTTAAACCTTGTCCACTTCGCTCCAGTGAATCTATTCCCAACTATCTTACATACTAAATTAATGAAGTTAGATCACAATTATTTGAATATAATGCAAATAATAGGCCTTTATTATTCGACTTAGAAATTCTGGTTAAGGTTTTGCGTGTAAGCACACATAGGTTAATATCTCAGCAACTACTTGGTATTCAACCACCCATCTTAATTGAATAACCAAGTTAGATAATGTATTTTGCAAATAATGGCCCTTTATTATTAGGCTTAGAAATTCTCGTTAAAATTTTGCATAGAACCACATTTATGTTAATATCTCAGCATACCATGTATTGCATTGAAATCTAATCTAACAGTGATCCATGCATGTTTCACCAAAACGTTTCAATCCTTACATTGAAAAGCGGCGGAATAGTCGAGCGCGCTGTCTCTGTGACAGCTCTTGTTTCATTGTTGTTTGAATTTTATTGATACTAGTTAACAACCAGAATGAAGATGCATTTTTTGTGTTTAGTCAACAGATAATGATAACAATTTGCACTTCTCGAATTTCTCGTATACTTACTATATCACATATTTCAATCTTAACGTATACTTTTCAACTTCATAGAGTTTACCATCTATAGCATACTGGCAAATTAAAATGTATTATGTATTTATAAATGTCCTCTCTACATACATCCACAGTTTTGGTATGGCAATGTTTTTTTTTCAATTATCATCCTTTTCTTCATATTGTTGTTTTGTCACACACACACTGCCATCGATCATCGATTCACTGTTGGTGCGAGAGTGTTGGGTAATCAGATGCCCCTCCAAATTCAGCTGGAGACAGATTATGATTTAAGACCAACTTTCTAGATGCTAGTCTCAAATAGTATTTCTTATTTTACTCGCCAACTTGTAACATCCCTGGCTTCATTAATGTACTTTGTTCTTGTTTTCTTGTACATCGCCACACTGCTTATCAGCAGATCGGGCGATATTGAGCTTAATCCTGGTCCTTCGACAAACTCTGATAGCTTGAACTCCTCATTCGATTCTTATGCAGCACTAACCAATAGTGGTCTGAGCATCATGAATCTGAACATACAAAGTCTGAAACCAAAACTTGACATTCTAACAGTAGAAGCCCAACCTTACGATATTCTTGTAATGGCTGTCAAAAAAAATCAGACGAAGATGTCGAACTCCAAACTTTAAAAAAAACATTTCGGGTAACCTTTTTTTCAGATGGCAAATGGCAATCTCACATATCTTCAAACGTCAACAAGGCATGGGAGAGAATTGGTATTCTTAGGACATTAAAGTTTGTAATTTCCCGTGCAGCCTTGGATAAAATGTATGTCACTTTTATTAGACCTTTACTCGAGTATGCCGATGTTGTCTGGGACAATTGTAGTAATGAATTAAATCAAAGCGCTGATAGCGCTGCATGAACAGGGTTTTATACGGGTTTTCACCATTATGATTCACGATCATGTGTGTATGCTGATTGTTTACCAAGTTATAAGTTTCCAACGCCATATATATTTTTGTTATTGTGTTTCTTCATTTATTTTGCAGTTATCGTCAATGCCTTTGTGTTGTATACGAACCGCGTTTACAGTTAATCAATATGCCGTTTGGTCAGCAAGGTCAATGGTTTACTAAAAACAACAAATATAACACAACAACATATATTATTATCGTGGATTTATTGTCAGTTTGAGCATTGTTTTTGTAAATACATATCAAAAGTTTGGGATAAAAAAACAGACAAGATAATACAATAAATTCACAGCAAAACTTTGTTTACGACTAAACTTAAGTGCATTTGATAAAAAGTATGGCAAGACTAACATTCAGTTCATGACACTTGTTCGAATTAAAATTAAGTTGTTGTGTTAACAAAACGTTCAATAAAACATGCATCAATTAAAACACATACAATTATCAAGTTGGATTCCATTACTCTTAAAGGTTCTTGTAACACATGTTATTGTATCTTTTTGAAAGCGAAGAAACAATGTGATACATGTATACAATATTGCTAATATGCAAAATGAAAGATATCAATTTTATACAGAACACAGCTTATACCTTTAAAATTCCAAAATAAATTCAGTGCAATGCAAAACAGATTATACACGAAAAAGGAATACATACATGTAGCATGGGCTACAATATCAACAACGCCCCAAAACTGAACACAAACTGAATACCGGTATTTCCTAATGAGTATAAATAAAGACAACAACTTTTGGGTACCAGTATCATGAAATTTGGCGAAGTATTTAGTGAAATTTTAAGGTTGATGAAAATCTTTCAAAATGCCTTTTATCTACAGATTTTTCTGAAATAAAATATATTCTGAAGTTCTAATGGCTGGAGTAAAACCAGTTACTAGTTAACATCTTTTTAGCATAAATGGCAGTATTTTTTTTTACCCACTAACCTCCTTTACCTTTGGCAAAGTTTCCAACTTGATTTAATTAAAAATCGTAAAAAACATCCCTATTATATTTATCATGGAATGGACTTTAGAGACTTTTAATGATGAATATATTACCTCAACTCACAGCACTTATGATGAGATCATGTGTATAAATTGCAAATAAAAACAAGAGCTAAGTTGCATGTATTTCGCCTGTGAATGTCCAACAATTAAAGCCATAATGAAACTATTAGAAAACACAAAGTTACTAGTCCAATTTAAAAAAAATCACTATATTAAACTATATGAGCACGCAAATTCACTTCACAAAATCCTTAAAAAATAATAGTAAGAATCACACAAAATACGATAAAAAAATTAAATGTATATAAATATTTCTGCGTTAACTATGCAACGAATATAAAAGTGATATTCCCAACCAAGAAAATGAAATATATACATATCAACCTTTACTCATTAGCTATTACTATGTTTGCCTTGTTATTTACAAAACAACTTCAAAATTACAACAGATTAAAGAGAAATAGTTTCTTAATTAAAATGATCAAAATTAAAATAATTACTTTCAAACAATTGTAAATGAAACACCTCATATTCTTACCAAACCAGCAAAAAATATAACTCAATTCATTTCAATGAAATGCCATTTTCAAAAAAAAATACACAAACATCCGTTGATGTACACTATGAAAAGTATTTAAAAAAATAAACAAAATAAGTCTTGAAAAATCTTAAAATTTAAAACTTTTTTTTTTTTCCTTCTTTGTCTATATTATGGTCAGCAACTCTCTTCTATTTCAATATCGTCAGCTAACATTTCCGCACTTTAGCACATGCCTGTCAAAATTGCGTGCGTTTGTTATTCACACGACTGTTGATTGGATGCAGGCTATCATGTGATGTTTTAAGCGGGGAAACTGTGCGCAGGGGATGAATCATTGTGTCACGTGATGGAATGATGCGCTTTGAGTGGATAGTAATTCTTTGTTTACGTTTCGATGTTCAGGCGCAGGTATATTACTTTAATATTATCTTTATCTAAGTTCAACTAATTAAATGATTAAAATAGATATTGCGTTATGATTACTTCTTGCTTTTTCAAATTTAGCTCGGTTATTAGAAACATAGCTTGCAATTAATATAGTCCGCACTTTCTCAAACTATATTTTTGGTGGTAAAGAGGCAGACGACACTTGTTACTATTAATAGGCATTTTATGTTGTGAGTTTCGAGTTTGTGGCTACACCGTTTAATCAAAGCGCGAAGCGCTGAAAGACTATCTGCGGGCAAATATGTGAGAGTTGCAAATTTTATTCGAACTATGGGAATGGGTAAAAGGAAAATAAATAAAAGTGAAAAATGTGCCGACAGCGCTTGTGCCCACACTGGGCAAAGAAACAAACATATCTATATCCTTATGGCGTCTTATGTCTAGGGATGGAAGCGAATATCCGAGTATCCGGATATCACGCAAGTATTCGGATACCAAAATCGGTATTCGAATATTCGTTAAGAATTAAAATTTCAATGAAATAGCTAAGCAGAGACATAGCAATTGTTATAAAACTTTTCAGATGAAATATTTCAGGTGATCAACAGTGTCTGTCGCAAAGTGGGTATGTGTCACAAATCGTCTGCTAATTTGGTGCTTGCACAAGGCGTGATATATTGTCCTTGTGAAGCACCCTGTGAAGTTCTATGACCTTGTTTACAATGACAAGTGTTGTTTTATGATATCAGATGTGCTTAATTGACACTAATTGGCACTAGTTGATATTAAACGGATTGATCATTAATCCGCAGAAATTGATCGTCCAATCACAAGATAAGGGTCGTGCAATCAAAGCTATTAATGACCAATCGTATTTTTGATAAATATGCATGAAGAAATTATTGCTATCTGAACAATAAATATAAAAACAAATTTGTTTATCTTTTCACTTTTCAATCAAATTTCCATCATTTTGCATCTTGTAATTGTGTTTTGAATTATTAATCGTTATTCCTGTATCACGACAACGGAAATATGCCTCCAACATTGACTTTAAGTTTTTGGAAGTATTTCACAAAATCCGAGGATGGTAAAAGTGTTGTGTGTCAACTGTGTAAGGTTAAACTGGTATATTGTGGTGGAACTTCAAATCTTAGAAATCACATGAAAAAACACCCCGTAAGCAGTCCACTGTCTTCTTATCTTTTCCGCAATAATATCCTTCATCAAAAAACACCGCAGAAATTGTAGGTATTGCATTAAATAAAACAATATAATGAAATAAAATTACAATCGACTAATCAAAGCGTCATTTAACATGAAACCTGCTGATAAATAACAAACTCGAAAGCACGTGGCAGTAACCAAGCAACCACCTCGGCCGAAGTGACTATCAAATTCGCGAGGTGTTTATGTGGTATTCATCATGAGTTTTATGACGTAAAATGAGTTGTTTAGCTTTGATTAATACATTATAAATTATTAACACTGAGAAAGTGAAATTGCCATATGACGAATTATAAATTAAGTGGACACTTATGTCAAATAACAGAAGGTGGGTGACATATAATAGGAAATTTACTTATTATGAAAACAATTTGATACGAGTATCCGGATAGTATTCGAATACTTGATACGAATATCCGGATACCGATTTGGTATCCGGTTTCCATCCCTACTTATGTCAATTTGTTTTTGTAAATATCACTTTAATCGCCGTAATTCCCCATCCACATGTATTTAGTGTTACAATGCATGCCCCATTTAAATCGTTTCTAAAGGTTTTTCGTTGCTTTGATTAGATATCATACATTTAGGAAAATACAATACATCATATATATAATTTCCTTTTATTAGCATACACGTTTTGTTTAGGGAAAATCATTTTTTTACAAACAACTTCAGCAATAATTCCATTCAAAATGCACAGCTTTATATCAATTCAGTCGACGTATCCCCATGTATTTGAAGTTACAGTAAATGCTCTTTTCAATCGCGTCTAAAGGTTTTTCGGTGCTTTGATTAGATAGCATACGTTAGACAAAGTTTATGAACTTACACGTTTTAATTCTTTAAGGAACATGATCTTATTTTTACGAGCAACTTTAGCAATAATAACTTTTAAAATGCAGGGCTTATCAGATGGTCGTTTTCCCGCGGTGAGGACAAACATGTGGTCAGTTAATGTATGTAGAAACTATGTTTAGAATATAGGTCAGTTAATGAAGTTGAAACTATTTTTAGATTATCGGAACTAGTCTGTTTTTATGAATGAGAATAGGATTGTGCTTTTTAAAGTTTATTGATAAATTTAATGATATTTATGTTTAACCGGTGCTACCAAACTTTGTAGTATTGAGCGGCTTATTGCTCACGTTAACTGGGATACACTGGCGGAAAGGAGACGCAAACATCGCCTCATTCTGTTCTTTAAAATGAAAAATGGTCTTTCTCCAGAGTATCTTACAAATCTTATTCCTCGGCCGAGAGCTCAGCCATATGCCCGACAAAATCACTCAGATGTTCAAGTCACCCTTGTAACACTCAAGCCTATGCTACTTCATTTCTACCCCTGACTTTTCGCCAGTGGAACTCACTTCCTGAAGATATCAGACATACACCTACTCTCAGCGAGTTTAAATCACAACTTAACACGAAACCAAAGAAATCACAACTCCTGTATAATGTAGGAAACAGACAACAACAAGTTAATCATGCTCGTCTGCGATTAGGATGTAGCTCATTAAATCATGACCTTCACAGAAGAAATAGTATTCCTTCTCCCCTTTGTGCTTGTGGTGCCGTTGAAACTGTGTCACATTATCTCACTCAGTGTCCTAGATATAAATTAATGCTTGACCGCTTTATCCATGACTTACCTTGTGCTGCTACTGTAGAAAATCTTCTTTTCGATAATGATCGCCTTTCCCTTGATGCCAATTCAAGCTTGTGTTTTTTAAAGTCTATAGATTCATTGCAGCATCAAAGCGTTTTGATGTATCGTGTATCGATCGCTTTTCATCGGGACAGTGTGTGACAGAATATTTTTGCGTTTTTTTTTTATTTTATTATTCCAAAACATTCAAGTAAAATGTAAAAATTAGTTTGAACAGTTATTAAAATAATATCTTTCGTCATACTGTACACATCATACACTGACTTTCTATGCAATTCGTAACTGTACACTGCTACATGGAAAGGAATTAGTATAAGCAATTACATTGCTTGTTTTCCAATCCATTTCATCATAATATTGCTGTACTGTTGTTTTTGTATATATGAACTGAATAAAATATGTTTAAACTAAGTACAATTGCTATAAGTACAATTGCAATAGGCGAAACAGTACCTGAAAAAATAGTATTTCAATGCTTTTTTATAGATAAAAGTTACAGTTGTAAATGTTTATACGGTTTAAACAGGTTTTAAAACAGCTACAGGGAAATGGAAAGGGTGGTAAGGTTTAAAATAGAACAATTTATCTGGCTGAAGAAGTGACATAATTATTATATATTATTTTTGCATCGAGTCTTTTCAGTTGGTTGCATTCAGGGAGATCTCTGAGAAGAGCCATCGTTGCGGGACTTATCTTCAATCTCACTGTCCTTGACATGCTCTCTCACGACCACACTCAATGTATTGTGCTGAAATCCAGCAAAATAATGTTCATAAGAGCAATAGCTGGTGTTTGGAATTAATTGCGCACTTCTACAACATCTCCTGGTGTACTCTAACCTCTCCTGATGTAGTCTAATCTCTCCTGGTGTACTCCAACCTCTCCTGGTGTACTCTAACCGCTCCTGGTGTTCGCCAACTTCTACAACATCTCCTGGTGTACTCTAACCTCTCCTGATGTAGTCTAATCTCTCCTGGTGTACTCCAACCTCTCTTGGTGTACTCCAACCACTACAACCTCTCCTGGTGTACTCCAACCTCTTCTGGTGTACTCTTACCTCTCATGATGTACTCTTTCCTCTCCTGGTTTACTCCAACCACTCCTGGTGTACTCCAGCCTCTCCAAACTCTCCTGGTGTACTCTAACCTCTCCTGGTAAACTCTAACCTCTCCTGGTGTACTCTAACGTCTCCTGGTGTACTCCAGCCTGGCCAACCTCTCCTGGTGTACTCTAACCTCTCCTGATGTACTACAACCTCTCCTGGTGTACTCTAACACTCCTGCTGTACTCCAAGCTCTCCTGGTGTACTCCAACCGCTCCTGGGATACTCTATAACCTCTCCTGGTGTACTCCAACCTCTCATGGTGTACTCTAATCTCTCCTACTCCAACCACACTTGGTGTACTCTAACCTCTCCTGGTGTACTCCAGTCTGTCCAAACTCTCCTGGTGTACTCTTACCTCTTCTGGTGTACTCCAAGCTCTCTTGGTGTACTTTAACCTCTCCTGGTGTACTCCAATCTCTCCTGGTGTACTTCAACCGCTTCTGGTGTACTCTAACCTCTCCTGGTGTACTCTAACCTCTCCTGGTGTACTCTAATCTCCCCTGGTGTACTCCAACCTCTCATGGTGTATTCTAACCTCTCCTGGTGAACTACAGCCTGTCCAACCTCTCCTGGTGTACTCTATCCTGTCCTGGTGTACTACAACCTCTCCTGGTGTACTCTTACCTCTCATTGTGTACTCCAAGCTCTCCTGGTGTACTCCAACCGCTTCTGATGTACTCTTACCTCTCCTGGTGTACTCTAACCTCTCCTGATGTACTCTAATCTCTCCTGGTGTACGTCACCCTCTCATGGTGTACTCTTACCTCTCCTGGTGTACTCGAACCTCTCCTGGTGTACTCCAACCTCTCCTTGTGTACTCCAACCTCTCCTGGTGTACTCTAACCTCTCCTGATGTACTCTTACCTTTCTTGGTGTACTCTAACCTCTCTTGGTGTACTCCAACCACTCCAACCTCTCCTGGTGTACTCCAACCGCTCCTGGTGTACTCCAACCTCTCCTGGTGTACTCTAGCCTCTCCTGGTGTACTCCAGCATCTCCTGATGTACTCTAACCTCTCCAGGTGTACTCCAACCTCTCCTGGTGTACCCCGACCTCTTCTGATGTACGTCAACCGCTCCTGGTGTACACCAACCTTTCCTGGTGTACTCCAACCTCTCTTGGTGTACTCCAACCGCTCCTGGTGTACTCCAACCTTTCCTGGTGTACTCCAACCTCTCCTGGTGTACTCCAACCTCTCCTGGTGTACTCCAACCTCTCCTTGTGTACTCCAACCACTACAACCTCTCCCGGTGTACTCCAACCTCTCCTGGTGAACTCCAACCTTTTCTGATGTACTCTAGCCTCTCCTGGTGTATTCCATCCTCTACAACCTCTCCTGGTGTACTATAACCGTTCCTGGTGTACTCTAACCTCTCCTGGTGTACTCCAACCTATCCTGGTGTTCTCCAACTTCTCCTGGTGTACTCTAACCTTTCCTGGTGTACTCCAACCTCTACAACCTCTTCGGTGTACTCCACTTTCTCCTGGTGTACTCTAACCTTTTCTGGTGTACTCCAACCTCTACAACCTCTCCTGGTGTACTCTTACCTCTACTGGTGTACTCCAACCTTTCCTGGTGTACTCCAACTTCTCCTGGTGTACTCTAACCTCTCCTGGTGTACTATAACCTCTCCTGGTGTACTCTAACCTCTCCTGGTGTACTCTAACCTCTCCTGGTGTACTCCAACCTCTCATGGTGTACTCCAGCTTCTCCTGGTGTACTCCAACCACTACAACCTTTCCTGGTGTACTCCAACCTCTCCTGGTGTACTCTAACCTCTCCTGATGTACTCCAACAAGTCAACGAATATAACTGGTTTACCAGGGTCATCAATCAGCTGTGGAACGTTGTGACAACTGCGTGACAAGGAGAGCCGAACTGAATCAGGTACGCCGTCCATTGTCTCGGCAGTGTGATGCCTCCATTTGGTCTAACAAAAATAATCCTTTCGTAGATATTATGTTATGATACAATTTGTTTCAACACAATATTTTTAACATTCTTACGTTTATAACAACTTAATGGTATCATTTAAAACTTTAGTGTTTAATAATTGTACCAAACATCCATAAAAAATATATACAACTTCCTTGCGTCATTAAACCCTTAGAGGATTAAACATATGTGCATTATCAGGGGCGAATCCAGGATTGCACAATAGAGGAGACGTAGGTTAGGGGCGTAACATTTGAATTGCACCCCTCCCTCAAAACCGAAATCAATTTGGTTTAAAGAATGGGAGGGGTGTCTCTCCCACGATAATTCTAACGATTTCTAGTCCGAAATGGTGCATTTTGGGCGTATTTTTTTTTTCCTTAATTGAAATATAAAGTAAACTTGAACAATTTTAGGGTGGCGCCCCACCCCTGGATCCGCTAGTTATATGCCTAAAACAGATATTAAATGCCATAGTTATTTAGAAAAGCTCTCAATCGCATGCGCACCTATGGTCATTGTTCATCTGACACCATTTAAATAGCCCAGTGGGCGCTGACGTTTGATTTGGACGTGATAGCCGACCAAAGTTTCAGAAAAGAAAACATTTAAAATTGCAGTGTTTCAAAATCTGGGTAACGTTAAACACTATAAGTCAAAAAACAGAAGAATTTAACAGCAACAAAATATAAGGTGCAGCAGAGATACCACACTATTTACCCCCCCCCCCTTGCACACACCATTTAATATTATCTAATTAATATGCTCATACCTACTCACTTTGTGAATATTTATTGCTAAACAATGGAAACAGCAATAACGATCGTCCACCAATGGACTTGATAATTTTCGGAACATACCTAAAGTGTGCGAGACCTGACATAAGCATATTTCCTATTTTGTATTTTAAACTTTTTTGTATATCTTAAATTATAATGTTATACTGTATATATGTGTAATTGGCTTGAATTACATCATTGTAACGCAAGCGGTGGTCATTCATTGTTACTCGTATTTAATACTACTTTACGGTAAAGTGAAATATTTATATTTTATTCTGTGAGTATTAAAAGATTTCAAGACTTTGTATTTTTGTTTAAGTTGTTTTTGAAGAATCATGTGATATGCATTTACTGTTTAGAGCACGATAACATCTATCTTTGACCATAAGAGAGATTTGCTTTCGGGTTTAACATAAAACCTGTTATGCAATCTGGGCATAAACTCCAATGTTTGCAAAAACTATGCAATGTAGGTTTTTATGTCTCAATTAACGGATGTTGTGTACACATACACTTAGACTGCGCTATGTTTGGTCAAAATTTCGTCATTTTCTCTTTTTATCGAGCTGGGAGAAGGTTTGTATTTGGTCCCGAATCGAGCCACCATTACCTAAAGAGACGTCACAAAACACGTGACATAACCAGATATGTACACAAGTAAGTTATCGTTATTAGATAATAACAAAGGCCATGTCTATAGAGATACATGTTTACAATTTACAATGTACAAGGGTCTATGAATAAATGTTTAGATTGTAAGAAAAATTTAATACTGACCAACAACACATTTCTTTCAGCTTTCCATATTCTATATTGCTAAGGGAAACCGTTCATAAACAATCTATATATAACATGTTTTCATAAAGAAAGTTTAGCTAGACGATACGCTTTAAATTTATTATCTGCCCTTTTATTTAGACTGGTCGTTGGTCATACGCAGTGGCTGCTCCCCTTTGCGAAGGGAAAACACTGTGCTTGAAATATGGCTTCACATTCACGCGCATACCCGTCGAAAATTTAAACCAAACGGAACACAGGGCTCTGTGGTTAACCGTAATGTTAGGATTACTGAAGTAGCCGATTCATTCCATGCGATTACGCACAATAAGTAGCCATTTTAGGGCAAGGGAAGACATTCATAAACTCAAAGAAAGCGATAATGCACCTATATCTTCTGATGTTTAATGTTTAACTTAGTTATATGATTCTCCCATCTGTATTGTTTAATTATACTGTTATACTGCTAGTCACACAGTTGTTTTGCTGCGTTCTGGGTGTAGTTAAGTTGATTAATAAATGGAATACAAAATTTAGTTGTATTGTTTCTTCTATAAACACCAAACATTAAAACACTATATATCAACCTTACGTGTATGGAATATTTTCCACATATCCTTATAAAAAACCACAGACATTTACTGCGAAAAGACTTATTCACTGCCCTTCGGATGGTTTGGGGATACATGTTTTATTGGCGCCGCACTGAAGTGCGCCTATTATGGAATGGGAATTTATTTTAGTTAGTGGTAGGAGCGGTTTTTAAGTTGATTAACAGTTGGGTTTTACTGTCATTTTATAATGATTAAAAAATACAAATGGATGGCGATTGCATGGGTGTTAAAAATGCCATTTATGGTTGAATAGATTGTCTTCAACTTATCTTCAAAACATTATATCGGAAGAACGACAAATAAGTTTAATAACTGTTCCCGATTCGTTTACGTTTTCCGATTGGTTACCTGTAATATCATGTGCCGGAAATGTAAACATTCGGAGGAGTTCCGAATGAAATGTAAAATGTGTGGACCGGTAATTATGTGAATGGGAATAATTATGTTTTATGTTGTTTTGTTATGTTTACTGCATTAATAAACCAGGAGGTAAGCTGTTTTCTTTAATTTAATCGATATTGGAATTAAATGTTCACCTAACTTTATTTGTTAATGTGTTGAAGGTGACATTAGTAAAATTTCATTACGATTGCCCCGAGTTGTTTTATTTTTAGAACACTACACATATCCGGATGTTGCTATTTTTAGAACAGAACAGAACAGAACAGACAGTTTATTCGACTTATACATGTGTACATCGTCGTAATACATATAGTTATACATATAAACATGTCACGTATCTAAACTTACAAACATAATACAATAAAATAAAATATAAGCAAAAATATTATGTAAATTGAATACCAAATAATTATTATGTTAACTTTGGCAGTGAGGGAATGTTTCATAACTACTATATCAAGTTAAATTATTTATAAGTGAGTTGCGTATAATAAATGATTCTTTAATATATTTACAAGCATTCATAACTTCCTTTTTATCACATGATACCAATAATTGATGGAATTTGAATACAGATGGATTAACATAATAGCATCGTTTTATATAAGATACACGTAACTGACGATAGCATGGACAAATACATATGAGGTGATATTCATCCTCTATGTCCCTACTATTACAACATAAACAATATATTTCGTTACGAGGTATATTGTAACGTGCATAACGTCCTGTTTGTATTCTTAAAGGGTGTGCAGAAACTCTCAATCTAACAAAGTATAAACGTAAATTCTTTGGAACTAAATCTAAATATATTTCATAATCAAAGGAAGTTTTGAAAATTCTATACATATCCAAAACAGAACTGTTACTAATATTACCATACCATTCTTGTTTAAATGTATCTATAATTCTACATTTAAATTCGTTTATAAATACATTAACATGCGCAATATTTGGGTTATCAAATACGTATGCAAAACCATAATCATTTAACAGTTTTTTTACCTTAGAAACCCAGTTTATATAACCCTTATTACAGTCATCAATGGCCTGTTTATACACGGACTTTATTATAATGTTATTACTGTTGCAAATCTTAAACCAGTAACTAATAATTTTTACATATCGATTAATGTATAAAGGGTATCTACCTAGTTCTCCATACACTGTAGCATTACATGTGTTTATTTTAACGTGTAACAATCGCTTACAAAATTTTAAATGTATACGTTCTATTTCTTTTGACTTACTAAAATCCCATATTTCACAGGCATAATTCAATATTGAGCCAACAAAAGAATCAAATAGTTGACAACATATTTTAGGTTTAAGGTCGTATTCTTTGTATTTACATAATAAAGTATTCATGGCCTTAAGAGCTTTTCCAACCAAATGCTCTTGATTCAATGTAAAACTTCCAGTGTAGTTTATCACAGTACCTAAATAATTAAAGTTATCAACAACATCGATAGTATGGCCATTATATGTCCAATGCTCATTACGACGTATTCCACCCCGTTTACGGAAAACCATTATTTTTGTCTTTGATGTATTTACATTTAATCCCCATGCTTTGCAATACGAGTAAAGAGTGTTTAAATGGTGTTGGACTTCCTCGGGCGATTTCCCTAAAATGGCCATATCGTCAGCAAATAGCAACATAATTAATACAATGTCATCAATACTTAAACCGAAGGTGATGCTATCGTGCATATATTGTTCTAAGTCCTCTACAAACAGGGAAAAAGAATCGGGGACATAACCTCCCCCTGGCGCAGGCCAACGGCATAACTAAAGTATTCAGAGTAAGATGTACATGATTTCACACAAGATTTAACATTTTCATACATATCTTTCACTATTCCAAGTAATTTACCTTTTATACCAGATTTATACAACTTAAGCCACAGAGCATTGCGATAAATACTATCAAAACACTTCAACATGTCGACATAAATAACATATAATCTTTTATTATCATTGATATATTTTTGCACAATAGACATTAAAATATAAATTGCGTCAACTGTTGAGCAACCTTTTCGAAATCCGAATTGTGCATCCGAAAAAGTGGCATTAGCCTCACAAAATGACTCAATGCGCTTATTTAAAATTGTTGTAAATACTTTTGAAAAACAACTAACAAGTGTAATTCCTCTATAATTATTGACATCATTAACAGAACCTTTTTTATGGAGTGGAATGATGACACATTCTGTCCACTTTTCTGGAAAAAAACAGACGCTAAAATGCTATTAAATACATCACAAAAGTGGCTTGTTAATATGTCAGCGCATTCAATAAAGTACTCATTTAATATACAGTCGCTACCAGCCGATTTATTTCGTTTTAAATGCTTTATTGCGTTATGTACTTCAATAATAGAAATAATGTTGGTCTAACTCTGGAAATGTAGAGTTATCTTCATCAAAATCATTACTTGAACAAAACTGTTCAGCCTCGTCGTTATTGCAATCAAACGTATTGTTGCTAAGATTATTAAAAAATGTTTTAAAATCTTCCAAAGGGATATTACAATTATTAACTTTATATTTTGATTTAAATTTTTTTATCTAGGTTTATTTTTTCTTAAATTCTCAATATCCTTCATTTTTTGACGATAAGCAAAGTTTTTCTTTTTACGAAGTAAATCTTTATAAGACTTCTTTTGTGCACAGAGACTAGCTCTATTAATATCGTAAATCTATCTAAAACATCATTAATTGACAATCTATTTGAACATTTTATATTATCAACAATATCATCGAACACAGGTAATTTTGTAATAATCCCAGTGCGAAATTGTTCACGTAGAGTATTATCCCATTTAAATTTAACATCAGTGTATGTATCGTAACTATTCGAGAAATTATTACAATATAATGAAAACTGTATAGGAGCGTGGTCGCTCCATTCTTTGAAATCGCCAATAGTAAAGTTGGATATCAATGAAAAGTTACATTCATGGGTCAATAAGTAATCAATTACGGAAGATCCGTTATGAGAATAAAAAGTATGTTTACAACTGTCACCAATTCTACCGTTTAAAATGCGAATACAAGTTGATTTACAAAAATCTAGCAATTTAATCCCATGACTATTATGTACATTTTCAACAGAGGCCCTAACAGAGGCATAATCAGGGACATAGTCTAGGTCGTCAAAAAAAGTATTAACATTATCATGTGTAATAAAATCGCATTTGTTGCCTACACGGCTATTAAAATCACCAGATAAAAATATTTTACCAAATTCAGAAAAATATGTGATGTGATTTTCTAGAATTTCAAATAGATCTACGTTAAATGTATTATAAACTGGCGAACCTTCGCCCCATATATAAGATGCACAAATATATACATCCTCTTCAGTATTAAAGAAATTACGATCTAGTTTTAGCCAGATAATGCTATCATAATGTTTTTTTTACAATTTGAATGCCGTTTGCTAGATGGTCTTTAAAGTAAATAACGATAACACCGCTATTTCTACGGGCGTTTTTGTGTTGAAATTTTCTGTAGAAATTAAACGAACTATAACCGCTTAAATAAACGTTACTAGATGAATTTGTCCAAGTTTCATATAAAAAACAAATATCAAATGAACTAATCAAATCAGTAAAATCAGTATTGCTCTTTTTACAATCAGTTAAACCATTGATGTTCCACGACAGGATGGACACCTCAACGCCGTCGTGCCCCTATGCCCTCACAGCAGTTCCGTCGATGTAGAGGGTGCCGTAGGCTAGGTAAGCCCTCTTACCCAGCCGCCTCGCCTCTTTCATCTGGGGAACCAGCTTCCTTCTCTTCTGAATGACATCCGGGGAGAATTGTTCAAAAACCCGAAACTGGGTCCCATCAAGCTGTTTCCATGATTTACGAACCATTTCCCGGTCTTTGAAAAAAGAAAACTTTGCAATAATATTCCTGGTCTTGCCCGCAACTGGGGATCCTGGTGACCGGTGAACCTTCTCAAAACGAATACTGTCCGCTACCTCACGGGCGATCTTGAAGGCGTCCTGGAGATGCCGACGCAGCTTCCGCTCTGTCGCTTCCGCTTGCTCGTTCCCGTCGGTGTTATCCTCGGGCACACCGGTGAAAACCAAGTTGTTTCTCATAGATTGAGACTGCAGATATGAGACGTCGTCACGCAGAGTATCTCTCTCCTTTTCCAGATTCTGCATCCGCTCTGTCAGGACAGCCGCGTGCATATCGACCCCCTCCACCTTGTCTTCGAGACGAATTACTCTCGCGTCAACTTTCTTCACTCGGTCATCCAGCGCTACCCACAACTTTTTATGTCGACCTCAAAAGATGCCATTCTTTTTTCTAAGGATTCAATGGCCCCTAACTTTTTTTCTACGGTTTCAAGCCTACCATTCACGGCATTCAACACATTCAACAAGTCCCAGTTTGTAGGTTCAATGCTGCTTTCTGCTATGGGTGTACTGACCTTTGTAACTCCACTAACTGTGCTAAAATCTCATCACCGTAAAGCACAGAATTAGTCCTGTTTAGAATATCACTTACAGATGTAATTCCAGTGTCCGAATCTCCGGACGGGCCTCTTTGTTTACATATTTTCCGGATATTGGTTTCATTGTCACTACTATTTCTATCTTTTCTCTTTTTATTTTTAGATTTAGTCATTATATTTCATTGTGAATGTGTTCCATGCACTAAAATACATTAAATCCACCACTCAACTAATCTTATAAAGCTTTTATTTTTAATTAATTCCAAAATTATTTTCACATTCAAAATTCGAGTGTTCGCGCCTAGATCACGTGACCATTTTAGAACCAGAAGGTATTTCCCCGCTATTCATAGGCCAATAATGGAATTTCTACATCGTCGATTAATAGTTGGAAACTCGGTGAAGTTTTCTCATGAATATACGTTTAAAATAAGTAAACACTAAACGTGCACACTGACAGTTGATTACGATACATCTAACAATTCGAGTCATTACAGTAAAACATGGATTATAAGTGAATTATACGCGTAAGAGAAGATTTTCTGTCGAAAAAACTAATGTCAACAATCAGCATGGAACTGGGATATTCGTATCAAAGGGCTATTCATGTAAGTATCCTTGAGTAGTTGTGTACGTTTATGTGTTCAAAAATGTTTGTTTTTAATTTATCTTTGGAATTCTTAAATCATTTTTATTTGCTAAATGTTAAGACAGCGTTTTAATATTTCTGCATGTACTATAAATATACATGTTACATACTTTACATCTTCTTATAATGCACCAGTCAATTGTAACCACGCCCCCCCCCCCCCCAGGTTCGAGGAATAGCTGGGACTTTGACTTTCGGTCCAGCCAACCCCGGGTAAAATCCTCGTCCTGTGGGGACGAACTGATGGTCAAATCTTCGCCATATGCCCCCTGTATCCCAGGGAGCCTAGGTAAGCCATATTCCCTGCTATATTTTGTTCCCCATTTCCCCGGCTATCCCCGGCATATCTCCAGACCTGGGGGGCCGTGGTTACAATTGACTGGTGCATTATGTACAGTACTGTTAAGACCAAACTTGACTGTAAGTGAACTTCTTGTTCACTATCAGTTCACCATCAGTGCACTTCGTAGTGCACTAGGGTAAGACAAGGGTAAGACCAGAGTAAGACCAGGGAAAGACTAAATGTAGACAAGGGGCTGACCAGATAAGGCTTCTTCAGTCTATCATAAAAGCTATCTTTACAGTGAAACTTAGAATGATGAGTGTAGTTTAAACAGATGTTTTAATGTTAATTAATATACAGGGAATAATTATAATCCATTTGGACCTTTCATCTAAATAATATAGATTTATAAAATTAAATAACTGATGTTGTTTTATAAAAAAATAATGGCAAACCATGATATTTAAATGTTTTTTGTTTTCTTTTGAAATATGCATTGCATTATTTTGATATTATTTGATAGGTATAATGATATAATTTTGATTCTGGGTTAATGGGTTTCATCTTCAAACACTTATTGAACATAATAATGAAAGGAATTCATGAGCCTTTATTTTAAGTAAAACTAAGTTTCACAGGGTGATAATTACAAGTTGTTTGTTATTTGAAATAGTTAATCCAATGGTCGAAATTAGCACAAGCCCACCAGCCATGCACTGGTAAAAGGTCTTCCGGGCTTGCTCAAATTCTGAATTTTATATAGCAGGGCTTGTTAAAAAAAATGATGCCAAGCAATAGTATAAGCATTTGGGCTTGTTCATCCAAAAGTCTAATTTCGATGACTGTAATAATCATCAAAGTTCACGCCTTATTGTTCCAAGCTCAAACTGTGAAATTGTTGATTCATTCAAAGGTTATATAAACAAAGATTTTCTTCCATCTATTCTGAAACTTTCAATTTTACATTTATTTTTGTTTAGCAAATATATTATGACTTAAGGTGACAACCTGACAGCAATTATTATCAAATAAGTACACCATTAATTATTATAGTATATTTAATACATTGTACCCAGATTTATTAATTGCAATTCTGATTTGAAACACATAATTAGATAAACACATATTTTAAATGTTTTGTATAATTGGTTCTGCTGCTTCATTATCAAATGAAATACTATCCATTGAAGGCTAATTTAAGCCTTATTTAAGTGCCCCCACCCCATAGTACACAATTCTGTGTATTGATCTTTATCTTTATTGCCTCCTGCTGTCTGTCAAATCT
The DNA here is from genome assembly GCF_026914265.1 of Mya arenaria. Classification (NCBI taxonomy): domain Eukaryota; kingdom Metazoa; phylum Mollusca; class Bivalvia; order Myida; family Myidae; genus Mya; species Mya arenaria. Next base: position 44,031,309 of record NC_069127.1, read on the forward strand.
CAGATCTGTCAGTGTTTGACTAATGGTTTAATTTTTATAAAAAAAAATTAAATCATATTAAAGGCATTATTACGATGCTTTAGAGTAATAATAAGAATAAGAGTAATGTTAGATATTATTTATAATATCCAATTATTATCATTTATAGACAATATAAATGGAATGAAGCCCTTTTAACTTTATTTGTTTATTATTTACTTCCCATCAGTCAAATTAATATTGGCTATGCATATATTGTTTATGCAAGAATTGGTTGTGTATTAGAGACAATGCTATTTTCTACTCTAAATGGTGTCACCTCTATTTAGAGGTGACACCATTTAGAGTAGAAAATAGCATTGTCTCTAATATTATTATAAGAGACAGTAATAATCAAATACACAGGAAATTGGCCCTGCAATGACACTAGTGCAATAAACAAGGGATACACAGCAAAGAATTATCATGACAATCATTCCTAAAACTAGGCCTTTGAAGGAAACTCAATATATTTTTTACGAATTTTGTTTTAGAGAAGAGATGTAAACAAATATTTTTTGATAAAAGATAGGAAATAGGCTATATTTATTATATTTTGTGTGGCAACTGCATTATAAAATAAAAGTACTATTTCTTTAGGACACTTTTCATCATTTGTTAATCAAATTCATTGTGTAGATTTTTTTTATACCATGCATATCATGTATTTTTTACATCAAATTGCAAGTTTAATAGGAACTCATATTCATTGTAATGCCTGCTTAATGGTTGGATGCATAGGATAATTCCCTTTTTTAATGTTATCACAGCAGGATTCCTGATACTTCCTGTGTTTATTTTATTGGTTCTGACCTATCAGGGCTAACACTGTTATAATCTCATCACTAAAAGTATGAATAAGCATTTTATCATTTTGCTTAAATTTAATCAATTTTAATGCCTGGTTAGTCGGCCATTTGGTAGGATAATTTCCTTTTGTGCTCTTTTTATAGACAAAGATAAATAATTACATTCAGTATCAAATGCTCATAAGATGTTAATGTTTGAAAAGTAATGAAATAAATCGTGCATATAGACATAGTTACATAACATCTATACAGGATAGTAACAGACAATTGCAATATCATTTAGATTAGTATTTATTAACTTTTTGATGAAGTTATAATAATATGAGCTACTATTTTTAAATCATTTTAATTAAAGCAAAGTCTTTTTTTCAACATCTTTAAATCACAATTACTTTTTTATCTTAAACATTGGTTTTGCATTCACAGTTTGAATATAAATCTTATATGTGTAGGATTCAGAATTATTATTTTGTAATCATTAATTGACTTTAATTAAATGTCTGAATTACCAAAAAATCATAATTGTTTGGATGTTATAATTGTAGCACAATTATATTTATATCACCCCTATTTTCAAATATTGGCTTCCAAAGAAATTTATTGTATTTATTTAAGAAATTCTATTATTCTCATTTCACCTACATTAGAATTAAAAAAAGGTCAAATATAATCTGACAGTAAATGACGGGTAGAAACCCCTTGTCTTTAGTTACTGGCCCATTAAATGATTAACATCATAAAGTCATCAGTAAACTGTAACTGCTTGAGGAAATGATCTTATCAGTAAAATTAAATCAATATAGTAAGGCCAATCTGAGTGGACAAGGAAAATCAATACTGGCTTATCTAATAGACTACATTAGTTTATCCATAGTGCACAAATTGTTCACTACAAGTGCACTCCTAGTGAACAAGAGTGTAAAGTTTGGTCTTAACAGTAATGTACATGTTACATATTTTTAAATGTACTTCATTTGTGTATATGATATGAGTAAGTAATCTTTTATTTGATTGTTTTATCTTAGAAAAATATTAGACTTAAAAATACCCATTATTTGTTTACAAACTGCATAATTTCAAAATAAACCTGTATTAAAAGATGTACATAGTTTCGGGCTGGAAGCCACGACAGCTTGGACACACGCGACATTCATTTGCTTGGTGTAGGTCTCGCTGAACGCCATACTGTTGTGAATCATTATCAACCATATGCACAACAACTACACATTTGTGCCTACCAACCCTTACTCTTGGCTAAAACGGATATTAGTACAGAATGTTTAATTAATACATTTGCATTTGTATTTTACGGTTGTAGTTTCTGTTGATTGATAATCAGAAGCCTAATTTCTTTCAGGCAGGAAAATGACTGAATATTACTATTATAAGAAGAATTCCAGCCTGCATTAAATACTTTGTTGGATCATTGAGACAGATTTGACATCCATGTCTATCCACAAGGCAGTCACATCTGATACGCCTTGGTCACGATATAATGACAATTTCCTTTTTGCTGTTGTTACGTTGTAATTTTCTTAACATGTTATGTTAAAATTGTCTTTTTTATGTCTCATGATATATAGAATATATCTGTCGACTCAACTTATACAGACTTCCATCGCTTGATTTGACGCGTTTTCTAATTTCAACCTCCAAATAGCCAAAATGTGGCTAAAAACTGTCGTTACAACGTTTCATTTCAAAATTACCCCTTTTTTAACATAAAAAATACTGAAAAATAATTGTATCAGATATCTAGAGCATTGAGTAAGCAATTTAGTCTTCTTTCTGTAGCTGGTTATTTCATTTAAATTGCATAAAAACTGACGGAGTACTACTAAAATAACTGAACCCACCATTTCGTTACCAAAATCTGGCTTTTTCAATTCAGGTATACAAAATGGCCAAAATTTCTTAGCAATATGTTATTTTGTGAAAATATGACCCTCAATTGGAAGAACTACAACTCATTTATCAATAGCAATAAGAAATTTATACATAATACCTACATTACCAAATTTATTATACGCCTGAGTATGCACCCAAAAATACAGAAAATTTTGTCCCATCCGTAGACGCATGTTTTTCCCAGCAAGGAATATGCTTAGCATATAACCAACCAGGCAGATTTTGCATTTCCATTCAGTGACCAAATATATTATTTGTTGCATCAATATCTGATTGTAATTTGTAAATATGAAGCTCAACATGTCAATGTCCCATCCGTAGACACCATGTCCCATCCGTAGACACACATAAAATGCTCAAAATTTGCATATATTAAGCGAAAAGAACCACTTTCCTTTGACAGAAATGTAGCACATATTCAAACCTAGGCAATGGATTACCAAAAACAACTCATTACCTTTGTATTTTCATTTTTCCACTTCTATATGTTGCTAAAACATTGAAATTCATGCCTTAACTTATTTTTTTCTATAGTGTGTATGTTTGGGAATTAAAATAAGTAGCCAAAATACAGGATGGATTATGCTGTTTTAGCTAGACATAAAGAGGCCTATTAGAAATTTATTTATGGTTAAGAAAATGAAGTACAGTAAAGCTGGTAAATGTCTACGGATGGGACATTTAAATCACGCTATGTACGAAATGTCCATTTATAAATTCAGGTGTGACTAGAATTAACATTAATTCAAAAATGGACAAGCAGAGAAATAAAAACCATTCAAATATACCTGAAATTGACATTAATGTAAGTGCAAAAGCACCAAAAAGAAAGAAGGTGCAGACAATATCACAAACAATACTAATGGAGAAAACCAGACTCCTAGACAGACACCGTGTAACAATAAGAATAGAGAAATGAAAGAAAATGAAAGCCTGAAAAAGAAGAAGAATGTGCTTAAAGATGCTTAAAGTACAGAATTGGACGATGGGGATAAAACTTAAAAAAATACAGTGTGCAAAATAGACTTTCAACAGACCAAGATACTACAAACATTGATCAAACAAAAACAGATGGTACAATAGACAACGATGATATTAACAGATCCAGAACAGCCACAAATTCAGCTGAAATATAAGTAATGAGATGTGTGAGCCTCCATTTAATTCAAGAAGCAAGAAGTACAAAATATAGAGCAATATCAAAAGTAAAAGAAAGTATGCCTACAACACCAAAGCGTAAAACAAGAGTGTAAGAAAAACTGATAGAGTATGTCACCAACGATGAGAAGAAATTTGGAAGAAAAGGGTTTTATTTTACCAAAGAGTGCTAGAAGAAATTTAAAGCTGAGCGAAACAGTCAATATGAACAACATTAAAAGAAGAATACCGGATGTGAAATTGAGTCATGGAGGGACTTCACAAGAAAAGAAGACAGAATACAACAATGTGTTGCAATGTGTGCTTGATAGGAATATAACCAAATACCATACTAGCTTTGGTAGTGGGATTGCTTCCTTCCTACAAGTTAGGCGACCAACAGGGAAAATAGACAACACCAATGAAAAGAAGTGGAAACTAAAACCAAGAAAGACAAGGAAAGATAGGCTGACTGCAGGAACTGTATTTTGTCAGTAGATGTGTCCGGAAAAGTACCGAATGAAAATGATGTAGAGTTACTCGATGGAGAGAACATCCAATCTCAAGTAATGACAATGACCTTGGCCGAGGCATATGAATTATTTATTTTCTGGAGTTTTTAAGTAGTTAAGAAAAGGTCATTGACAAAATGTCATTTTTACATATGATTCAGAACAGTTTCTCAGTTTTGGAGTATATATACCAGTTATCAGGGCTTTTTCTGCCCATTTTTTGAAAAAGGATCCTAGAAATTTTGGGAAAATTTGCGTCACAATTATGCCTACGATTGGGAAAATTTACAGTTAAAATAACAAGCTTTTCAGTCTCCTGCAAATGAGGAAATTATTACATATAAGTTTGTTTTCCCTTTCAAAAGCCCTAAAACAGCTTAATTCTTGGGTGTAAATATTTATTGCAGTGAATCATGACAGATACTAATTTTTCATTTCAAATGATCTCTGAATGTGATGCAAATCAATGATTTCTGAATTCAGTTATCCCCAACACTTCACATCACCTAATTTTAGGATGTTGAATGAACCGGTACAGGTAAAAACACTGTTTTACTTTTGATTGGGATATTTTTCTGAAGATTGGAAAAAATATCATATATTTTGCTTTAGGAATGGGTCTGATAGTCGGATCCGTGGGTACTATATAAAATGCCCTGGTTATTGTTAATTAAACATGTTTCTAAGTTAAAATTTCCTTGAAACATTGAAGTAGTTAGTAACTGGATACAGTATAAGTATTGTGGATACCATCAGGGAATATCTTATGCCTGCAGCTTGGTATTACATTAAATAGTTTTATGTCCCATCCGTAGACACTTACAACACATGGTACATTTACATCGTGTCTATTTCTAACAACTGAACTAGTGAAAAATCTTACATTTGGTGTTCAATGAGGAATTTAAAACATATACTAATTGACACCATTATAATTCAATGAATTTTCACCTTTGAAAGTTGCAACTTAAAACTGAACTTAAAAGGTCCGATTATCAAATTACAATTACATTGTAAAAGGTTGTCTTACTGAAATCTAGAAATATTAAATATCTTGTACTTCATTTTTGTGTTCTGTTAGCATTTTTGCAACAAGAGATGTTTATACTAGGTTTGTAACTGAACTTAAAGTTCATATGTAAATATATAGTGTGCCTTTTGTCCCATCCGTAGACACTTCGGACCGGATACAGAAAGTGATCTAAAAAAATTATGCATCAAGATAATGCTGAAAAATTGGTATGGCCTTGTTTGTTTTTGATTTTGGTGTTAGAAAAAATCACTTTTATTTGCTTCCTTGGGCTTCTAAAAATGGTAGATCATTTACAAGCAGTCAAATTCAAAATAATATCATGACATTTATGGTTAAATCTCATTTATTTCTACTAAGAAGGAATAAAGTCAATTATTTTGCCCATAACTGTTTATTTGGCACCTATGCAACAAGTCTGGCTAAAAAAAGCATTATAAAAGAGTTCTGTCACATTATCAAAAGCATTTAAATATACATCACAAAATTATTTTTTTCAGTATTCCTTGATACATAAACCTCCCTGAAAAAAAAAACTGGAGATCGAACCTAATGATTTTATTCGAATTATTATAACACCATGACCCTACTGTTATGGAACGTATGTTATTTGGCTATTTGAATACTTTGATTTTTTACCCTTTGTGAAACACTTTTTGTCATTATATCGCGACCAAGGCGATAGAGATGATGCCAGTATTTCATATAAAACATATTTGAGTTGGTGTTTGTTGTTTTATAAACTCACTGTATTCAATAATCCAATGGAGGTGGTGGTGGTGGTGGTGATGATGAATTTTATTGATAAATTTAGTAATTTTCTTTATATTATATACATGTATGTATCAGCTTATTGTTGTTGTTTTTAAATAATGTTGAGAAATATTAAACTGTTTATATTTTATTTTTTATATGTATGGCAGTATTATTATCTTTACAAATTAGTTAGAAAGTACTTTTTTTTCTTTTACAGCACTAAACATTCTAGATGGGTAAAGAACCTGAAGGGGCATGAAAACCAAATCAGCATTGACTCAGCATTGAGTAATTATCATCTGTGCACACACTACAAGTACAAACGCATGGGAACAACCAAACTTCAAATGTTGAAGAGTGAAGAATTATTGTGAACAATTCTAAATGTTAGAATACCATTGACTAAATAAAACAAATAGACATCGATTACCAACAGAGACTGTTTACATGTTATAATATTAAAAAGACATTAGTTGAGAACTTTCACTCTGACATTTTTGGAGGGGCATTTATGTAACCGCCTACTTAGTGTTCTTGTTTGAACTTTCTTTACATATTTTAATTTAAAAGTACATTCATTGTTTTTAAGTCTGAATTCTGAGTTAGTATCATAAGTTAAATTCATTTATTTGAATGATTACATTTTATGAATAAGTCCAATTAAGCTTTATCAATTTTTACAAGAAAAGGGTTGATTTTTAAGCATTTTATTAGTTATAAAAATGTATAGTTACATGACATTATGTATATTTTCTTCAAAACTGAACGGTAAACTATCATAAATTGTCTTTTAAATTGTTCATTAGACATCATAGAAAATATTTAAAATGAATTCAGCAGGTTGTCTTATTATTAACTATTTTTTATGAATTTATAAAACTGCAATATATTTTCAAACATCGAAATACTGCTCTGTTCCGAAGACTCGCAAGATCAATCAAAATGATTTTTTTTTCATGTGTATCATTAATATGTTCGGTTGAGCTTATTTTTCTGTTAACTGAAGTTTATTTTACCACAAACTGTTGTGTTTATTTCATAATCTCTGATAATGTGAAAAAAAAATCAAATATAGACAATATTTAATTCATGGTAAAAAATCTTCAAAATTTGGATAAAAGTCCCATAGTGTACCATGATAATAACTATGTTGTCGGTAAAAGCTTTATAAAAGTGTGTATTACTTATACCTTAATTCAGTTTAAATAATTATGCCCTTTAAGGATTTGTGTTTTCATATAGATTTCCTGTTATATTGAGCTTTGTCAATTGTTTTTGTTGTTTTGTATTATGTACAATTACTACTTCTATTTCCTAACTTTTGACTCATTTGTCAAATTGAATTGTTACATATTTAAGTGAAAAAACACACACACTTTATTTAAAGATGCACTCTTACTCCCAAATAAGACTTATCACAATTAATATTATTGTATTATTGTTTTGATTTTTTTTAAATGGGTTGATAGATGTCAACAACAATGTTTCTAATGAAGGATCTTGAGTTCAATTTGCTAATAAGAATGAACATAAAACATGGTATTTCTGCCTTGTGATACTATAGTAGACCACAGTAAATCTTTTAACAATCACCAATCATTTAATATGTGTCATGCTTTCTGCTATTATAAACAGGGTCACAAGCATGTTATCAGTAAACAATATTTCAGTAAATGCATTATTTAGTAAGTAGTTATTGTTTTATCATTCAATTTGATGTGTGTTATAAATACAATTATATGTATTTATATGTATTAATTTCAAATAAGAGTTTCACTTTAAAGATGCTCATTTAAAGATAATGAACAGACACACAAAAACTAGACACATTTGATACTAATCATATGAATGATTATTGTTAAGGTGACCACTGATTTGTTTTGGAGATATTCATAAATGGGTGTTATTCTTTATTGTCTTTAGTTTCTTAAACATTTAAGGATTTTTATAATTGCTTTTCTGGTATATATTACAATGTAATTTAATGCAAATGAAAACATACTTGAAACTGAAACATTTGATACTAATGATATAAATGATTATTGTTTGCATGTACTCTGATTTGTTATGAAGATATTCATAAAGGGGTGTTCTTCATGTTATTATACATTTTGGACTTGATTTAGTATTGCTTTTCTGGTATATATTCATTCGATGCACAAAGAAATTATTTTAAGTGTTCAGTATCACTTTCACACATTGTTTACTTTTTTTTGCATATTTGGCCTATTTATGCTTATATGTGCATTGCTGTATTTCAAAACCTTTGTGAAAAATAGAAACAGTATTATTTCTTTCATACATAGTCTGATACATATTCATTTTGAATGCGTTATTTTTATCATATTTGAAAAAATTGCCATTGTCCAATAAGATACATGCTGTTTTTGTGTTAATATCAACTAAAACATCCATTTTCAACTTTTCTTTACTATGTAAATGAAGAAGTTAACATTATAACTCCATTGACCAGATTTTTATGCAATTTTACATTACATTTTAGTATTATTAAACAGCTAAAAACAAGGCATGTTATGTTATAAATGCATTTCACCTAGTAAACAATGTTCACTTTTTATATAACAGTTCAATAATTATGTTCTATTTATGTTAGCAACTTTCAGACGAAATGATAATGTTTATCAAAGTACTACAAAAATTGTTAAATTGTTATTTCATATCACTTCTTCATGATGAATGAGGTAACTTATTCTTCCCTACAAGTTGTCATTCCAGCATGGTGACGTTGCCCCCTCCCCCTATATGATTAGAACTGCAGTGTACATGAACAATAACTCTATTTCAGCGCATTGCAAGAGTTATTCCCTTTGTATCTTTTCCTGCCCGGAGCATAACTAGAAAACTACTTTTTTTGAAATTTCATTAAACATCATTCAATGGTATTTAGCACAACGAGAGGAAGTGCAGTGCACAATGACTATAGCTGTTTTTAAGCTAATTACATAATTATTGCCCTTTGCCGCTTTTTCTTCACCAGAGCATTACTTTAAAACTACTTATGGTATTGAAATAAAACTTGGTATATGGGTAGGTGGTAATGAAAAAAAGTACAGTGCACAAGCACCCTAATTCTGTCGTGTTCATTATTGTACCCCACCCCTAATGAAATGTTCAACTTGAAACTATTCAATTTCAATGCTTTTGCCTATGTTGTCAAGCAGAATACTACAAATATTTTGAGAATACCGTAGATGCGGTTCAATGCACCATAATATGCTTGTTGGCCTTGACATTTCTTGTTTTTCAACATATAACAAATGCATAAACTATTAAACGGCGCCCTTTGATGCTTTGCATCAATGGTCTTTCTTGTTAAATCTTTAATGTGTTTCTAAACATCATGGCGCTTTCTTGGTTTGATATGTTATAAATTATATCAATTCATAATCATCCCCACAGTGGCTTGATGACAAAGGCTCATTAAAGTCACAATAAAAAAATTCAACTAGCCAAAATTATATTTTATACATACTTGAACATGTAAAAAAAAAACACCCTATACTGTAATGTTTCATATTACAGTATAGGGTATTTTTTTTTTCAAATCTCATTTTATGTTTATGGCAATGTATTATATTGATGATATACATGTTCAAGTATGTATAAAATATAATTTTGGCTAGTTGAATTTTTTTATTCTGACTTTAATGAGCCTTTGTCATCAAGCCACTGTGGTCATCCCGGCTTATTTCAATCACTTATTTAGAGTGTTCAAAAGTTTGTTTACCATCTCTTTATCTGGAATCCCACTCTTACTTGTACGTTTTTATAACCAGATCTATAGCTAAGTATAGCGCAATTATTGAATCTGACCTATATTTTGTACATAATAATATACTGTTGAATGTATCGGACTCGAAGATAAGAAGGTTAGTAAATGCATTTGTTTTTCATCAAATAACAAACACTTTATGCAATCAAATATTTCAAATTAGCAACTTAAGCCTAAAATCAGTGAATGCATGTTAAAATCAAACGTATTTATCTATGTTTTATTCAAAGATTGACCTAGTTGACATAAAGTGCATATGTTTACCTTACAGCTGTAATCTGATCATTTTGAAATATTGAACATATTGTATATGGTTGTGAAAATGCGCAAATAGTGTTATTTGATTACCTAAACATGAACACGTTGTGGTAAATATCATTCTCCACATTGGTCAAATTATTGATAATAGTACGTTGTTGTTTTTTAATTAAACTTTAATTGTTAAGTGTACCTGCCATCGGACAAAAATCTACAGGTACATGTTTTTAATTTGACTTTGTAACAGTATAATTTCCATATTAATAAAATGTCAGCATGATATGTATTGGTTAAAATGCAACGTATTAATCGAAGAAAACAATAATATAGCCTATATGTGATTCACGATTTTTTTGTCTACTATTTTCACTTCATTTCACAACGTAAGGCACATGGTGTGTACCAGTGAGGTTAAATGAAATCAATCTTGAGTGATTGACAGGCGCGTTGCTTCAACCACTTCAACCCTACCCCACTTCGGTTTTTATTTCAAATTCGGGTTTTTTGGTATGACAAAATTTCGACCTGTCAAAATTTCATTACGCATCTGCGTATTAACGTAGTCAGCTACGCGCCTGATTGAAGTATTAACTAGAAATACCACAATCATGACAATGCGACGAAGCAGGTTTCAAAAAAACACTGTTAATATGAAATGTTGATATGTTTTCACATGAAGAACACGCTGAAATTTGGTATAAGTCAGTATTCTAATTTTTCCTTGCATCTTTCATTTGTGAATTGTCGAGAATAACTGTGCTCTTTACAGTGAACGGTCATTAATGGGATGAAAATGTCATGCGGACAGTGAGGAGTTTATTTTTTAAGTTGAGCTATTTATGTTAGACATGCCATGACCCCACCCAATTACCATTTTTAGTTACTTAAATATAGATAAATTGTTGTATTTGAAGAATATCTATGGTTGTCATTCGCTCAAAATGATCTTACCTTTGGCCAAAGAAGATTATTTTAACAACTTTGTATCGTGTAACCTTGGGTTACATATTTAATAAATCGTTCTACTCTAAATAGTGTGTGGACTTTGAAAAAATATAACGTTGATTTTCAAATATCCATTTTCAGATTATATTTACTCAAGATGGACGATAAAACGACCGGAAAAAAACTACACGTCAACAAAAATGCCGTAATTAGGAAAAACTATGACCTCCGTTGGCTCAAAATATCTGTGTCATCTTTCAATGACGATTGCGTTTCATTGTTTAAATTCATGGTCTTCGTTATTGATAAATTTCCAATACATCTTGTACTGTTCCGTCGAGATAGAAATTTGCAATGTTATGTACTTTTCAAAATACCAAATTATTTGATTAAAGTAAAGCATTTATTTAAACGGTGTGTAGATTTTAATACCCTTATTGAATGGAAACAGTTAATGGTATGGGAAAGGAAGGACAGTTCATTTAATATATTAACAGAGAATGCTGATACATATAAGCTATTTCGCAATGTCAGCGAACTGCTACGAAGAGATACGCATTCAGATACATCAGAACCAACAATTCTACTACAGTACACAAACATGATTGGCTTCCATGTCATATGTGATCCAAAGTCACCCTTTGGCCCAAATGCATGGCCAAAAGGAGACATTGCAAGAAAAGTAATATCCATCAAGAACAAAAACAAAACGGGGATCATATTGGTGAAACACAATCGGCACACATCCCCGACAAATGTACGACCTGTTATTAGATTGGAGTCGCAATTTGTGGCACCAGCTTTCAAGACTGAAACTTTTACTTTTCATACTCAACCGCAAGTAAATGATCAATTTGGAGAATTGTTGTTGTCGTGTGGACGATCAAGGAAGTGGACTGGCAAATGTTTTGTAATTACTGGCCCCGTTGAAAAGGAATTTCAATTGTATTTAACAAAAGCGAATTTTGACAAACTGTTTCCTGTAAATAACATTTCCAGTACCCGAGAAGCGTTGATAATGTTGTCAGCTGTGAAAGCAGTTTATGAAGGACAAATACCACTTGAAGACTCCTCTCAAAGATTGCAAGGCAAAACTTGGTATCAGGAAAACAACACTAAACAGCGTAGACCACGATATTCACTGTACACTTCAAATGCGGCTAGGTATGGTTCATTTATTACGTTTATTTTCCACTAAAGCAACATCACTATTATTATTTGTACACGAATTAGTCCCGATTTCTCAAAACGTATACATAATAGACCGATAGGCTAAAACAATCTATATCAGATTTGAAAAATCGGCATGAGGTGCTCCGAAAAATGAAAACTGGAAAGTTCATCAACTGTTCGCAAATATAATTTTGAGTAATAAAATACCTTGCGTACTCACAACAATCCTTAACTCTCTGAAAAGTCTCAATTAAATATGCAAATTTAAAGGTATCATACTTATACGTCTTATTTCTATGAAGGCTTTTGAATTTTCCTAAAGAAACCGACATTTAACTCAATTGTGTACTTCGTTGTCCTGCTTAGAATATAACCTAGACTGAAATGTTAATATGATATTGTATAATCGAGAGTTAAACATCTTCCTTTATTTGTATTGAACGTATGGACTTCGTTTTAATAAAACTTAAACGGCAAATATAATTTATCAAAATTATCGTCTATAAAACAATGGATTGGTTTAAGCACCACTTTTCTTTTACTTTACCTACCAAGGTACGATACATTCCTTCCTCTGTGGCCGCGAAACAGACCGACTCCGCAACAACTAGCAGGGGCTGGTTTCTTCTTTACCAGTACGTACTTACATGCAAACACTGAACTGCTTTATGCACAGTAGCAATACAAACACCAATACAATAAGATAATCTCGGCATGATCAGCAAAGCAATAACATTAATGTATTTCTCGAAAATCATGAATGCCATTGGATGACATTTACGTTTAATATAAAGGCTGCTCCATAAACCATTATATTCAATATCATATCATCCAATTACCCAGGAACTGATGACCTTGTCCGATGTTATTATTGTGGAATCGGTCTAAAAGACTTTTCCGACTACGACGATCCCCTTGTGGAGCGCATAAAGAACGCAAGTCAGTGCCCATTTCTATTGGAATATCTAGGAGAGGCAGAGTTAGCACGGCGAAAAGTATGTTATTCTAGTTTCTTTCTATAGAACGTTCAATCATTGTGAAACACCCTTTATAGTTTATACAGATATTGCCTGAAGAAACACTGCTATATCAAACCAAAACTTATAGTATTATGATAACGCATTTAAAATAGAACCACGCGTCTCTGTTTTGGGGTTTTGGTTTCTATGTGTAGTTTTGTTCCACTCGTAAGTATGTAAAATCAAGTAACTCGTATTTCGAAGTTATAATGAATATTCGATAAATAAAACTCACTATCAATTTCATGTTTTTTCGAGGTAGGTGTATGATAAGAAGTCGGGTAACAAAAATTGTAATAGCAATTCAGACATAATTATAGCATGTGTTTTGATATATTTTTCAATTATTTTGATATATTTTTGATATTCATTTATTGATCTGCAAATGCAAATACATAAACATTTTTAGAGGCAGTTAGAGCAAGAAGGTCCAGAAAATATTCGACAGAGGCAACTTGCGGAGCTTCGAACCCCGTTAGGTGAATTATTCAAATATTAAGATAATGAGTGCAGAGCAATGATACTTGTGCAAGGTATAGCAATAGCAGATCGTAATGGGATGTATGTCAACTAAAATTATTTATGAACGAAATGCATATTTGAATGAGCGATGAATGAAATCGTGTTTTAAGTTCATGACAATATAGAAATGTAAAGGACTTTCTAAATGGGGAATATCTCAGTTTCTTGTCACTATATATAACGTTAATTTGGTAGATAGTAGATAGTACTATAAATGAAGATCGATTGAAAAAGATCAACAGCGGTTTGATCCCTCAAACATCCGACCAACATTATTTTTTCCTTTAAAATTCAATTTGTTGTTATTTTAATAGATCAATGCTAGTTGAACGAAAGTTACAAAACGACCACATAAGGAAGTGCATAGATAAATACTAGGCATTTATTGAGTAACGAAGTCAAATCGATCCCAATACTAGTAAATATTAAATAAGTAATTAATTGCAATAAAATTTTAACTTTGAATAAAACGAATTCCAACGAACCCAAAATTTAGATTATGGCACATGGACATGCCGAAATCCGGCCTACAACACATACGAAGCTCGGATGACGTCTTTTAAGAACTGGCCTGAACATTTCTACCAACGGCCGCACCAACTAGCAGAAGCCGGCCTGTATTACACTGGTAAGTTACAATGAACGTGTAGTTATATTTCATGTACTGGTATAAAGTACATGAAGGTATAAAGTGGTTCAATAAGTTCAAATAACATTTAAATGATAATTAAGAACGAAACACATTAGAAGATACTTGATGGAGCTTTATTTTAATACTGTTAGTTAAAATGTAATAATATTTAAAACTAAAATGATAGTCGGTCATCAAGTTTTTCAAGATAGGGATCATTTCCATTATACGTCCATGTATTTGATCGTTTAATTAATTTTCTCTAAAAAGCAACTAATTTCACATTCTCAGGTATAGACGACCACGTGCGTTGTTTTGCCTGTGATGGAGGACTGAGGCGCTGGGATCCAGAAGATGATCCTTGGATAGAACACTGCAGATGGTTCCCGACATGTCATTTTGCGCGGGAACAGAAAGGAGACGAATTTATTGCTCTTGTGCAAGCGTCAACAGATGCAGAAGAAACAAGTGAAGCCTACGTGGGTGTAAGTAAACTTGATATTTATCTAGTGCATGCCAAATCAGATCGTACAAAAACAACAAAAACATTAATTGTCATACGTTAATATATTATATAAATATTATATATACATTACTTAAGATGGTAGCCTCAACTATATCTAGTCACTCACCAATATTTCCTTTTTTAATTTGCTAGAACCGACGAAGTGAATTAACGAATATAAAGTCCAGAACGGAGACACAAGCGAAATTTAGTCGGGAGGTTGAGGAGCATAGATCAGCGTGCACTGATGAACTTGGGTTCACAGACAAACAATTCAATGATGCTGTCCAACAACTATTTGGCAGAGGTATGACTAATTCTATGCAAAAACATGTATTATGATATTTTTATCACTTAAGTTGAATGTTTTATTGTAGACGTATAAGAAAAATATCGTAGAGAAAGCTTTTTTTTCATATTTAGGTAATGTTCGACCTAGCATTGAAGATATTGTTGCGTGCGTGGGAGAAGAAGAAGCAAAAAATGGCAATATATCAATATCTCAAGGCCATACGTCTGTCCAAACACCAGGTAAACACCACGAAACACAGTTACTCACATATAAATATTCGATACTAACATACGAGAGCAATTTATAACACAGACTGTCGAAAAATGTTCACTGTGATTGTATTGGTTGAGTTTTAACTTTCAAAGCAAGTATTTTTTTATGGTAATTATTTGGTATAAGTGGAAGCATTCAAGGGTCAAAGGCATCTAAATAAAATTAAAATGTGCTTTTATATCAGTGCAAGGGTACAAAGTCATTTCATATGGAAAACACATACATATCACAAACTACACATTGTATGTGGCTTTGTTTTAATATGTGTTCCCTATACGCAAAGGCATTCTTGTTATCCTCTTAGTCATTGTTGAAAAGCGTCAAAGATCGAATCGACGCCATCGGGTAATACCCATTCGTCGAGCATGCAACAGATTTTATTAAGTCTACAAGTATTTAAAACCACTACCGTGTATCATCAATATTCTACCATTTCCATTACATAAGTAATGTGCTTTACTTTCAACTGCGTTTTTGACGTCCATATAGCCTATATAGGTATACTAAGTCGACTAAATACGTGATAGACCTGCTTCAGACAGCTCAATCTATCAGGAAACGTTGATTTACGTCCTCAATGAAGCTTTATTTGTATCATACCTTCAAAAACATGTTTTAAGTATAATGACAATGTATTTTTTGTATGTATAATGACAGTATGTACTTTCTTCAATACAAGGTCCTAATACCTGTATATAAGAGATGAACTACTTATACATGGAATAATATTTAACATTCCTACATCAAATACTATGAAACATTCAGGTTTATATAGATGAAGATTTGACCAATGACATATAATGTAATTTGGGAGTAACATTGCAAAATTAAGAACAGGATTTTAATCTATAACATAACTTTATTAGAATCCATCGAACATGCATATCTGTCAGCCTTTGATGTAATACAAATAAAAAAAATGAGGCTATAAGACTGAAAAAAAAATGAACTTCACCAATGAATGCTTGTTTTCGATGTTTACAGAAGACATGCTGGAAGAAAATGTGAAACTCAAACTTATGTTAAAGTGCAGCAAATGTAGAACAAACCAGGTGGACGCCCTTTTCCTACCCTGTGCACATCATAGGATGTGTGTGCAGTGTGCCAAAGATGTACAATTATGCCCCATTTGTGATAGACCTGTTCTAGAGATACTAAGAACGTTTATGTGAAATAATGTCTGCCCCACACATGCTCGTATATGTTAATGGTATATATAGGTAATGTTCAATGTTTGTGTTTCAGAAACTTGTTGAATCATTCATAAACTGCACTCTCACAGATTTACCGTTTTTACAACTTTTTTTATATTTTGTCTTGGAATGAGCAAATGTTTGCGTAAATATCTGCAAACCAGTGATAAAACACAGCTGACAAAAGATCAGATCACAGATTTTCATAGTTCCGTTCGAAAATTAATGTGTTATGACTAAAAGCATTACTAACGGTTTAAGAAAAATGCCTAAAACATCAATATTTGAACTTAAATATAAAAAAATGCGATCTGGTTTTTTTGTCAGCAGTCTTTTATGAATGGTTTACATGCATTTTCGCATAAATTGGCTCGTTCCAAGACAAAATAAAAAGTTGTCAAACAGTTCAATCTTTGAGAGTGCAGCTTTAATGAAACTTCATGGAATCACGTGTCTCTATTCAACTGATTTACATTCTACATCAGCGCATAAAATAATGCATCCATTTCTGCAATTATATTTATATATTAGCGGTCATCGGCACCTACTAGTTATCAATAGGAAGCAAATTTTACTGGATTTAGAAACCAATTACATTTCCCAAGCCAGACACAGGCCATAATTTCTTCTAACCCGCCGACGTGTTCAATAATAAATTAAGAGCGCTATACTTTGTTTAGTTTGTGCATTATATCACGGTTATGTAAATATACAATGCATTCTGATACTGAATAAATAATATATTGCAGCAACTGTTCCGTAAACTATCTAAAATGAGGTAAAAATGAAGACATTCAAAGGTAAATAAATATAAAAACGAACTGTAATTGCAAAGTTTTATACCAAGAAGCTTTATTGAAAAACAAAATAATGCTATGAAATATGGTTCCAACAATGGAGCATTCGTCGTGTGTTTGCAAGCCATGTTCGTTACGGAGCCGTCACACTATTACTTTCTCGTCAGCAATCTACGACGTTGAGGAAGCGTTCGTAATCGTCCGTGGTCGCTGGTATAGCGCCAGAAGAGCGTTGTGTGAACGCTGTAATCGTCGGTGATCGGCGGAGAACGCAGGTCCGAAAATTAAGTTTTGAACATGCACAACAGTTCTCATGGATACCAGCATTCTTCAATGTTTAACTTTAAACGACTAAGGGCGACCTGTCAACGACCACTGAACGGACCCAAGCGCAGGCAGCGAGTAAATAACGCCAAACGTCGACAGGCCGATAGACACACGTTAGTCATCCGTCACGTTAGTCATCTGTTAGTCACACGTTAGACACACGTTAGTCATCCGTTAGACACACGTTAGACACACGTTAGTCATCATTTAGACACACGTTAGACACATGTTAGTCATCCGTTAGACACATGTTAGTCATCCGTTAGACACATGTTAGTCATCCGTTAGACACACGTTAGTCATCCGTTAGACACATGTTAGTCATCCGTTAGACACACGTTAGTCATCCGTTAGACACACGTTAGTCATCCGTTAGACACACGTTAGTCATCCGTTAGACACACGTTAGTCATCCGTTAGACACATGTTAGTCATCCGTTAGACACACGTTAGTCATCCGTTAGACACATGTTAGTCATCCGTTAGACACATGTTAGTCATCCGTTAGACACATGTTAGTCATCCGTTAGACACATGTTAGTCATCCGTTAGACACACGTTAGTCATCCGTTAGACACATGTTAGTCATCCGTTAGACACACGTTAGTCATCCGTTAGAGACGTTAGTCACACGCTCGTCTCACTTTGACTACTCGTTCGTCGTGCGCCAGTTACACGTCAGCACACGATAATAGTTTTCAGGGGTGTCTTACTTGGTCGCGGGTACACGATCATCATGCCCTAATCATACGCCAGATGTGTCCACCTCACCCTAAATCGCCCTAAAATTGAACGATTTAACATTCGTAGAACGTTGAACAGAACGCTGTGGTGTGACGGGCCAATTACATAAATAAGTTCGTTGTACACACTTCGGATATAAGGAATTTGTTTGTTACACAGATATACTATAATAGGACACTCCGGATATAACGACCACACCTGAAAGCTCCCGATGTGTTCGTTATATCACTTGAATGTTTAAGTCTGGGTTTGCCCCTGTATTTTTTTATAGTAGTGTTAATGTTGTATATAATCATATTTGATTAACTGTTCACGCCTCCGTGTATAGACACTGTGGTGAACATATGGCAGTATGTGTGGGAAGACACACTGACTAGAAACCATACACGTTTGAGGTGTGTTGCCAGGGCCATTATCCCAGTCGTCGCATAAATTACACATAAAGCGAATGCACCAGGCTGACAAGTGCCACGTGTGTGACAGGTATGGAAAGTCATTTGCAGAATGGCATACTACTGTAACGTTTCTTCCCTAGCTAGCTCTGACACGCTGCCTTAAATTAAACTACAAACTTATTCTCGGACTGCATTTTCCAAAAAAATAAATATGAAATCAGTAATATATTCATGCGATTAACAATGATTGCTTACAAAACCAAATGATTAGAAATTATTATTATTATGGTTCAAGAATCAATGTTTAATTATCCCAAAACTAAGAACGCGCAAACAGAAAAGCTACAACACCTATGCCTTATCTTACAGGGCCAGCATACAAAACGCTTATAAAACAATCTCACAATATATCAGTGAAATCCGCAATCCTAATTGTATAGCTTGTACGGGGAATCAAACCATTGACCCACGGCGTCGAGACACAAACTAACCATTCCGGTGGTGTGTATACTCGCACTCGGGCCCATTCGGCGAGTGCTCCGTTAAGGTTGTTAGTTATTTTAGGTTTTTTTTTGGAGCATAGTGCACAGACAGAATGTGGTTAGAGCTACCCTGGTTCTTGAACGTGCACCAGGTACCCCCATTTAACGTCCCCCCCCCCGGAAGACGATTAGTATTTATATTTGCACAGCCAAGTTTCCGCAGTTCATTTGTGGCAAAAGGGAAAAGGAAGAGGAACACCGAAATGGTTGAAAATGTCTGGCAGATATAGATTTTGCCAGATGGATTTATTTCTTAAGTTTTAAATAAGGAAAAAGGTTTGTAGAGTTAAAAAAGCGATCACAAAGTTGGACGGCTGCGAAAAAAGACGTAGACAAAGTGCCCGACAGATTTAAATCGGTGATGAAATTGATCGATAGAAACTTTTGAAAGAAATAAACACAGATGATAATGACAGCGAGTTTGCCATAACACTTATTGACAGGTCAGTGTGTGAAAGGATCACGTGGATGTATTTTCGGCCACATACTAGCTCGTATTAACAATTCTAAGCTTGTTTTGAGAAAATACTGTATTTGCCGATTTTGAGACAATCTGGTGTATGCCAGTAGTCAATCGATCAAAATTTGGATCTACCGACGGACCGACATGTGCAAGGCAATTCATCACTTCTTTTCGAATTCTCGAATGAAGAAGGGTGGGGGGGGGGGGGGCATAAAACTATATTTGCATACATACGTGTACCGGGATGATCCCATGGTGACCAACATCCCTCTCAAGTTTCATGATAGTAATACTTTTAGAATTACCAAGTCGTCTGCATTTCTACGAGCACGCAAAATGTAAAGTATTGGTGAAAATTTGACAGCGAGAACTTTATAATTTATTATGTGTAAAAGTGCATCGTTTGATGCTTCAAATGCCATTTTAGTCAAGGTACAGTTGAAATTTAAAGCACAGGTGCTTGGATGACATCCAGGGGAACTTGAAAACCTGACACCGACTGCCAGATAGAGCTAGTTATGGGTGTATGTATGTACGAGTAAACGAAAGTGAATTCATAAAAAAATGCAGGGACGGGTTTAGTTATAGGTACGTTATAATTAAATGCTAAGTACCATGACGTGGTCTAGAATGCCCTCTATATTTAAGATAGGGAATGCTACTTCAGATTGAAATTTTATTTAAATCTGAGTGATGAACATATTTATAGTTCTTATACATGTACTTAAAATTCAGTCCAATACCTGCACTCAGGGAGACAAAAGAAAACGTAAATATCCGGGAAATTAAATGTATTTGGCTGGAACAGAACTTTGCTGTGTCCCGGCCTGATGTGACATGGATGCTCTGTCCCGGCCTGATGTGACATGGATGCTGTGTCCCAGCCTGATGTGACATGGATGCTGTGTCCCGGCCTGATGTGACATGGATGCTGTGTCCCGGCCTGATGTGACGTGGATGCTGTGTCCCGGCCTGATGTGACGTGGATGCTGTGTCCCGGCCTGATGTGACATGGATGCTGTGTCCCGGCCTGATGTGACGTGGATGCTGTGTCCCGGCCTGATGTGACGTGGATGCTGTGTCCCGGCCTGATGTGACGTGGATGCTGTGTCCCGGCCTGATGTGACATGGATGCTGTGTCCCGGCCTGATGTGACATGGATGCTGTGTCCCGGCCTGATGCGACACGGATCGCATTTTTGCTAACGTTGCAATTCTCTTACAATGTTGTAAAATGATTCCGTGAACATTAGGTTAGCACAGTATTTATAAACATATTAACAAAGGTGTTTTGCATTTAAAATGAGATTATTTGAGTAGTTGTATATATAAAACATTTAAATATTTTAAAACAGACTACAACTATATCACGAACAAAAATGGCAGTAAGAATGCAAACTAGCTCAGTTATATACAATCTATTAAGATAGCATAATTTTAAAGGTTTAAATAAATGCCCTACTGGCAGCGACAAATCAACCTTGTAACCATGTACAAGCATGTACATCTTGACGTCCTTAAAAGAATGCCTTATATTAAAGTTGCAACAGTGTGATAAGTTTCTTTTGTAAATACACAAAATGTTTAAAACGTAGTTTATAAAATGAATACACTTCAATGTGCCTCATCAATTATAATAAGACCCTGTGAATCAATGCCTGTGTCTATTATTTACAGGTACTTGTAACCTTGTAGGTGAATACCTCCAACCCTGGTATAACCAGGAAGTTTACATAATACAGACGTAAATTCAAGAGACAGAAGTGTAAGTGTCTACACATGTGTCCTCCGCCATTGGAGTCACCGGTACAATTCACATTTAATGATTCAGGAAGCCTCTGGCGAAAACAACATCAAAACTTATGCACCTGTCAATTGTAACCACGGCCCTCCCCAGGTCCGGGGCTATACCGGGGATAGCCGGGGAAATGGGCCGTGTTTTTACCTTCCAGGTGGCCCCGCAGTGCCGGGTGTATGCGGTGGTTTTGTATTCGCACCAAATATAGCGGGGAATGGGCCTTACCTAGGGTCCCTGGGGTGCGGGGGCATTTGGCGGGGGTTTTACCAGCAGTTCGTCCCCGCAGGGCGGGGATTTTGCCCGGGCTTGGCTGGACCAAAAATCAAAGTCCCCGCTATTCTCCGGACCTGGGGGGGGGGGCGTGGTTACAACTGACTGGTGCATAATACATTAACCATTAAGTCATTAATTGGCTTTATACACTTGGTTATTTAGAACGGCTCGCGCATGCGCGCTGGTTTGTATAGAGGCAGTTGTAGTAACACTTAGTTCGCCCGCCTTATCCCGAATTAATGGCTTCATAAAGCAAAAATTAACAATAATTATAACGTTATATCAGCATGTAAAACACCGTCTGGAGTAGTTTGTTGGCACCATTCGCTCTTCCGAGGTACAACTAGGTTATCACGTGAGAGACTTCAATCTATGGAAGCAAAACAATAGTTATGACAGAATTATACACGTGTTTTACTTGAATACAAATGAATAACAAACTGTATTCCCCTTTTTGGATTTGGTACACAAATGAAAGGTTTTAAAAAAAGATCATCCGAACAATGTTTCAAATATTCAACCATTGCATATTCTTAAGAAATCTTTATTTAAATAAAAACAATATGAAACAGCGCTTACCTATCTAGCACTCGTAAGCAACTTATAACAAAGCTCCTGTCACATCTCTTACTCCAGTTCCTGACGGACTGCCGGCGGGCGTCAGCCTCGTGGAAGCAGCTCTCCATGCTTTTGTCCTTGACCCTGAAGCCGGCATCAATGCCCGCCCAGCAACACTCTTCAACAGAAAGGTTCGACTTACTGTCGTGACCATCTGCAAGTGAGCATAGCAATTGTGATAACACAGAAGATGAAGCAACATCAGTTACGCGGACAGTAACACAAAACAAGCTTAGCACCGAAATATTTTCACAAAATGCCAAAATGCCTTACACATTTTAGTTGTGGACATAAGCTATGGAAATCTGAGAGCTTATCAAGAGAATTTCTTATTAAACAACAACAAATTGAGCGACACATATCCACATACATTTTCCTTGACCAAATCATTTCAAACACGAACGTGCTTGACTTACGCTTATTAATAGCATTTTCGGAATAATCATCATCATCATCATCAATATCATCATCATCATCATCATCATCATCATCATCATCGTCGTCGTCGTCGTCGTCATCATTGTCACCGTGGTAATCCGTGTTGATTTCGTCAATGTCGCCACCATTATCTTTGCTGTCTGTATCATCGGCATCATCTTCATCATGTTCGTGCACATGTGCGCCCAATGTTCCTTTGACTTCCGCGTCCTCAGCGCTCCCGTCTGACTCTTCAACCAAGCCCGATACACTTTCCGGACTGTACTTCTCGGGCAACTTCTGGTTATGGTTTTGTGATATATGGGATGGGTGTCTCTGTATTTGATCCATGGCTGGGGGTGATTTTACTATCGTCTTATTGTGTATGACACTATTTTCCGCTTTGCCAGACCGAGGCAGCGTTTCAGTTACGTCACTCGTGACGTCATCGGAATGTTTTTCGCTCTGATGTTCTCGGTGTTTTTCTTTTGCGAAGCTCTGAAAACAAGATCAAGTAATTTTGAGAAAGGCAATATTTCATTATTTAATACTGGAAAACTTTAAGTGTAAATGTCCTACTTAGCAGTAAGGTTATAAAAACCTTTTGAACATGTTCAAACGTCAAAGTTGTCAGCATGCTCTTTTTTAAAACCAGAAACATCTCAACTTTTCACAAGACGTGAAAATCGGAATAAGTTCATAAGGGCTAAAGTTGATATCATCAATGATTGTAAAAAACACTAACAACAACAACAACAACAACATCACCACCTTCACCACCACCACCACCATTCCTATGAAAAAAATGAAATCAAGCAAATGTTTTCTGAAGAGTAGATTTTCCATATCGACACGTAGTAAAAAGTAGACCCGCCTCTGGCAACCATGTTTTTATGATCAACATGGTTTGAAGGAATTTGATAGAGGCTCACCTTAGGAACAATTCTGTGAAATTGTTTTGAAATTGGGCCAATAGTTTCTGAAGAGAATATTTTCCATATAGACATATTGTGAAAAGTAGTTACGCCCGTGGTGGCATTGTTTTTGAATGAATTAACATTGGGTGGATGAATTTGATAGAGGGTCCGCTCAGGAAAATTTGTGCGAAATAATTTTGAAATCAGGCCAATAGTTTCTGAAGAGAAAATTTCCAAAGTTGTTCATGTAGACATATAGTAGTCCCGCGCTTGGTGGTAATGTTTTTTATCAATCATCATTGACTGAAGGCATTTGACAGAAGGTCACCGTAGGAACATTTCTGTGAAGGTATTTTGAAATCGGGCCAATAGTTTCTGAAAAGAAGAGTTTAAATGTTTTCCATCAAGTCATTTAGTGAAAAGAAGCCCCACCCTGGGAGCCTTGTTTTTTTACGAATCATCATAGGGCTAAAGTAATTTGATGGAGGGTCAACTAAGGATTATTTCTTTGAAATTAGGTTGAAATTGGGCCACTAAGAATATTGCATTCCTTTCAGGTGCCATGGCAACCAGAGTTCTGCATGAAACCGCTTTTATTGAAGTAACCTGAAAGAGGTCCACCCATGGAACATTCCTGTAATATGGTGGAAATTGCCCAAGTTGTTTAGAAGAAGAAGTTGCTTTATGGAAATGTTGATGACAGTCGACGGACGATGAACGACGGATGACAGACAATTGCCCTATCGCAATAACTCACGCTGAGTAGTTTGTGCTCAGGTGAGCTTAAAATGCATAGAATGGAAAACCAAGTTTTCTCTACATATTGTTTACTAAAACATGACCAAAATGTTCATGAATAAAGTTGTTAAAATATAATTATTAATACCTTTATACATTTCCCTCAAGGGATTCTCGTATGCGGATATTCTGAATGGCTTATTAACGCGTTTGAATATCGTTTTAGGATCAAAGAATCATAATGGCATGATAGGTACTGGCCCTGGCATGCGTTAACTGAAGAAGACACCAATGCCCGCCAACATAATTGGTAATATTTCATCATGTTAACGCTGGAGTCAAGTGCATATGTCCTTATTTAGCAGTAAGGTTATAAAAAAGCCTGTGAACGTCACAATTGTCAGCATGCTCGTTCTGGCAAAACGGAAGATGTTGGGGTGATGTGTATTTTTTTTAAATTAAACATACTATAAGCCAAGCACACGTACCTGCCTCAGGCTGTCCGCCTCGGCGTAGTCCTCGAGATCATTGGCGGGGTCAAAGTCATCCATATCCTGTCGAGGCAAGCCATGGTCTTCCTTCATCATCGTCTGCTCCTCCCGTGTGAAGTTAAAACAGTCGTATCGGTACTCTCCTACAGGAAGCAAACAAAAATGCGACGGGGGTAATGAAATGGCTCAAGCCCACAATTATCCGGATGTGAATACAGAAAAAAGAGTGCTTGTGTTCAAGTATCAATATTTTATTAAAGTTGAATGTAAAGAAACAGGTGGCCTTTTTGCATAGAGCTTAACATAATTGGACACTGTATTTTAAAAACTTATAGTTTTCAGTGTACAAAATAGAAAAATCATTGCCTGTGGAACTATGTAAATTGGTTATTAATAGCCTTATTCCGTCCTGACCTCAGGGTCATGTATTACTACTCAATTTTGTGAGAAAACGCAATGGTCAATCCTATGTTTTCTTGTGATTAAATTTTGTGTCTTGGATTGTTCTACAGTAGCCAATTACTTGTTTTTCAATTGGGACTATTTTAAAGTGAAACGCCAGGTTAGTGTCTATATGAAACATATAGTAAAAATAACTGTAGTCTCACGCCAAACGACATTCACAAATCAACAATCTACATGTATTCAAATATTATATATTTACTTAGGGCGTTTTTGTTGATACCAAACCAGTTTCAGTTTTGGTGTCAATGGTTTCAGCAGTTTCGAACTCGGTTTTGATAGTTTTGCTCGAAGAAACATATGCATGGTTTTGTGTACAGTTTAAACAACATGGTAGAGCTACTGCATGTAGCCATTATTTCTAATTATAAATATAACCTTTATCATTTAGCTTGTATGCCCATTGTAAGGCATTGCTATCAAAAGAATTGAGTTTCAACAAAGGTGGTTGATCACTTTCCGCCATCTGTATCTATTATATGGCGTCTTGTGTCATTTTGTTTATGTAAATGTCACTTCAATCGTCGTAATACCCCTTCCGCATGTATTTAATGTTACAATGCACGCCCTTTCAATCGTTTCTAAAGGTTTTTCGTTGCTTTGATTAAATATCATACGATTGGAAAATACAAAACATCATAAATTGTATATCATTTCCTTTTCTTACATGTTTTGTTTAAGGAAAATATTTTTTTACAAACAACTTCAGCAATAATTCCATTCAAAATGCACAGCGTATCACTTCAGTCGACGTATTCCCATGTATTTAAAGTTACAATGCATGCCCCTTTCAATCGCTTCTAAAGGTTTTTCGGTGATTTGTTTAAATATCATACGTAAGGCAAGTTTTATGAACATACACGTTTTATTTGTTTAAGGAAAATGAAAATGGGGTTATATAACACCAGTGGATTTTTTGATTTTATAGAAAGTTGAAATATCGTCGACAAATCATGTTTAATAGTTGAATTGTGTTCTATGACGTGTTAAGCAGCCCATCAAATGTTGTATTTTTTTTATTTTCAGGGTCAAGACTGTTTTACCCAACTGAGGCCACAGGCAACTATTAAAAGCAAGCCAGGGGCAGCTGTTGGGATCTGCATTATACAATGTCATTCAAGTCTCTGTGTAATTAGTGACTCATTTTGAATGGAAATCGGCAGGGTCAACTTAACTGGAACATGAGTCATTGTTTGGTCCAAATTGATGTATCAAGCTCATTTTTGATCAAATTCTGACAAAACAACAGTTTTGAACAAATATCTTTTCACAAATAGCGATATAAACACTGGTCTGGATATACCTCAACATAAGTAAGCCTAAGTTTATCACCTTATATTTTGTTTTTATTTGCAGCATAATCCGGGATTGTAATGCACTTGTCAATTGTAACCACTGCCCCGCCCACCCCTCGCCCTTGTTCTAGGGGTATTCCGGGAACAGCAGAGGCAATGGGCTGTGTTTTTACCTTTCAGGTGGCCCCGCAGTGCCTAGTGAATGTGGTTTTGTCTTCATATTGAGAGACCCCGCTATTCCGGACTAAGGGGGTGGGGGATATACAATTGGCTGGTGCATAAAAACAAAAAAGTACTCTGAAAAATACCCTTGTTCTTTTTGTTTTAATAAGCAAAAATTTAAACAAAATTTAGTTTATGTTATATGGAGTCTGATGTTTGATGATGTCTGTGTAAGTGATCATGTTTTACAAATCCAAAATCAATCCTAAGTTATGTCTAAATACAGTTGCATATGATGTTAAACTGATTCAGGTAGATTTATAAAAGTCGTTTCAAACTTTTTACTAAAAGCAGGGTTATTTATTATTATGAAAGATCGTCATATTAAAGTATGTTTTTAATTATATAAGAAATTAGATTTATCCATATTATGTTTGTACTAAACACGGATGAATAAATAGTATGTATTCCGACATTTTCCCAATGTCCGTTAGAGGTTCAGTTCAAGATGGCATTAAAATGGGATTAAGGGCAATTATTTTGAACAATCTTTCTTATTTATATTGAATATAAGGAAAAGTTTATTGTTCGCTCTTCACTCGCTTCGGTTTTTATAAAAACTGACAAAAAAATTTTTTTTTCGCTCGCTCGCTCCATTTTTTTGGCAAAAATCCGAGGAACTGAACATTAATTTGGTGTGGCCTTATCTCATGAAATGGTAATATCAAAAATACAAATTAGCGTGCTTCAGGGTCACACCAGGTTATAATAACAAACCATGCAGGCGATGGGACACTTGCGGTCGGTAATACATCTTGGGCTAAACTCAGGGTGGATATCAGTATGTTAACTGCCTACCAGAGCATCCATTATTTTGACCCTTTAATCTTGTAAATATAACGATTAAAAAATAGTTTGTCCCGCTAAAATAAAACGCCGTGATACAGAAATACAGGGCGGAAATAGCCGAACAAGCAAAAACTCATACTCGGAACGCAATACAACTAATCTATTTTTATGATTGTGTCGTCATTCTGCTAAACATAGAGCGCATTGAGACAAAAAAAATGGGTTAAAACGACATGAATAGAAGTAGTTCTTTGGAATTTGTGGTCTTAAGACTACCTGCTTGCATGTGCAGATAGTCTAAAAACGATAAGACTGGTTTTGGTTTATTTAGAAACCGATATAAAACCGAAACCAGTTTATAACCAACAAAAACGCCCTTAATTAACACGTTTTATCGCGGACAATGTGATACGGAAGCGACGTATTTTTAAGGCAAATATTAATTTGGGATGGTGCAAGGTCACAAATGGACAACTTAAAATGTTATCTTTAAAATATTTAAAATCTACGACAAAAATGTTAAAGCCCTGCATTCACATATGATATGATAAAATATATAACATTATTATACATTTATTTATATAATAAAAATGTGTTGAATTATCAATTGCGCGTACTTTTGATACGTTCATATACTGGTGTCGTCTCTCACCTATTTCAATACAGCATTCCTGTTGTTTACTATCCAACCAGGCCCGGTGTGCCGTGGTAAAGGGCACATCCGGTTCACCATTGGCACAGAACTGGTCAATACGGCGTCGCCGAACGTCTCCCAGGCACGAGTGAATGACCGGGTAACTCTTCTGTAAATGTATTTTGACGACTTTGTTAAGTTGATCCAATCTATATTCAACCGAAAACAAAATTTTAATTCAGTTACTCAATCTCTAAAATCCTTTTTTACAATAATGTGTTTTATTGTACCATGCGTTTTCTTTGTTTCCGTCTTTACGTTAACAACCACATCGGAACGGTAACCAGTAGAATGTGCGTAAACGTTCTATAACTACCGTGGGGATAACCTACCAGGAGCGTTGCTGCCTATTCGCGACTACGCGGCTGAATCCACATGATTCCGACCAAAAAAAAAATCAGCCGAAATTTTAGTATGCGAACTTGACTACATGATCCTAAAACTGTCCCATTTTCTAGTACTAAATAAAGCACCTCAGAACGCACAGAATGTACCAGATTGCACCATGGTTTTAAAAAAATCCAAGGGGGCATACCACCGGACCCCCTACCATACTTATGGATCCACATATAGGGCTAGCTACGCCCCTGATTGCAAATAATTCTGTACGTACATGTTCACAGCATTTTTCCACCGCAAAGTGTCTCTGATGCAATGCTATATTAAGCTGATCCAGTTCGAAAGCACTCAGGTGTGAAGCTTTGCGACGAGTGAGGAAATCCTCGACTGTCTGCATCTTAATTGGGTCACGTGACTGGCTAACCTCACAGAGCATTTTCAGTTTCTCGTCTCTTGTCATCTGGAAAAGTGTAAGGTGATGGCTCTATTATCAAAAAGAATGTTTTCGAGATTATAAATTACATGTTGTTAATCTGATGGCTGGTTTTCTAATAAATATATTTTTCTATTTAATATGAAACGGTATTTACCATTCGATCTGCCAATGTAAAACATAATCTTGTTTTACATCTAAATACGTTATAGCACATATGTAGAGCATATTTATTTTAAAAACAAACATAAACGAAATATTTAGTGGAGGTAGTTATACATAATAATTATAGACACAAACAGTTTGTAGTATATGTTTCACTGCTTACCTTATGCCATTCGTTTGCATTGTTTAGAAGGTTAAAACGAAAAGTTCATGCTTACATAGTAAGCACTGAGTGGAAGTGGCGCCCCTGTTTCCGGTGTCGGTGGTGTCGTCTGCATGATACTTTCCGCTGAAAACACAAGATGTTTTTTTTGCGGCAAGGGTGTACCCGCTTTGCAATGTCGGCAGCGCGCAAATTACATGTGCTATTTTGAAGCATGCACAGATTATCCGGACTGTATCAGTTGAGAAATATTGCAAGCTTCCGATACTATTGGTCGCCATAATTTAGATATAGAAACTTGTATAAAACTCGTTAATATGTATACAGCATACATATTCTATACAGCAGCAAGATTGGTTATACTTCTCTCATGATCCATCTTTTGACTAACAAATATTGTTTCAGAATAAGAAGTTTCGCACCACAGCGAATGCATATACATGTACTAGCATATTCATATAAACTCAAAGTCTGTTAATATCATAGGCATAACATAGTAGAATATCACTTTATATTAATGATTGCATCTTTTCATCGCATATTTCGAGAACATATGGAGTATTGAGAGCGGATAACGTGAATATGGTCAATTTTTGATAATTCAATTCTATATATCTCTAACACTGTCGGGTTGGACGTAATGACCCGCATATTATTAAAACAATTAAATATGTATACACGTGAATAATATAAGTTACGGGGTTAGTAGGTGACCCGATGATATGTAGGTTTCCTGTGTCCCGTATATCCAATATCGGGTCATCTACTAACCCCGTAACGTATATATCACGTGGACAACCTGTGTACATGTTTAAATGTTTCATTTATTCATCGAAATCGGGAAATAGACGCCATTTTGGTACGATATAAATTTAGTGACCCATTATGTAAAAATATGATGTCATCGCGGGACCAGTCCGGGACCAATTGCGTTGCGTCATTTATGTTGGAGGCGTGATATATTAAACATTCGGAACTCCTCGGCCATTTTTATCGAAAACAACCTCGGATGTATAAGGAAATTGGTGAAATTACCTCATCTATATCAGATATTTATATTAATGCTGCGAAGGAAGCAGATATGCTAAAAACGTATGCAGTGTCTCGAAGTAACACATATTTGAAAAATAATCAAAAACAATTCAAGCCTTGGTTTGATACTGAATGTAAGAATAAACGCTCCGAGTATATGCAAGCAAAAAATGCATATAGGCGGGTTAACTCAAGTCTTTGTTTTGAAAATGTAAAGAGAACGAGTATACAGTATAAAAAGGTGATAAACTCTAAATTCAACTCATATAATAAAGATTTGAATAAAAAATTCAGGAATTTGAGAAATTCAGATCCCAAGTCTTACTGGTATTAGCTAAATAGGTATTCAGGCGATAAAAGCAAGATAGATTCTAAAATTTCTTCTGAAGCTTGTTTTGAACATTTTAGTAAGCTGAATGAAAATATTGAGGAGGTAAATGACTTTGACTATTTATGTACTCCTGAGTATAATGTGGAACTCAACAAGCCAATTTCTGAAAATGACATATTAACTGCTTTATCCAATCTTTATAATAACAAATCATGTTCTATGTTTGATAATATTCTAAATGAATATTTAAAATATTTCAAAGATGTAATGTTAAGTGTCCTGTGTATGTTTGTTAATATTATTTTGGACACTGGTCATATCCCTGAGGAATAGTGTAAAGGTATTATTCTCCCCATATATAAGAAGAAAGGGGACGTAAATGACCCTGATAATTATAGAGGTATAACCATTTTGAGTTGTTTCGGTAAATTATTTACAAGCATATGAAATAGAAGGCTCAACATTTCTTAGAAGACTCTGGACATTTGTGTGAAGAACAGGCTGGTTTTAGAAAAAAAATACAGTACTGTTGATCATGGATTTACTCTTAAACTGTTGACTGATTTTTTACTTTCACAAGGGTAAAAAAAATATTGTGCATTTGTGGATTATCGTAAGGCGTTCGACTCTGTTGATCGAATGTCACTTTGGCAAAATCTTTTAAACACTGATTTTAATGGTAAAGTATTCAAAATTATATACTCAATTTATAATAACGCCAAGTCTTGTGTTAAGAGTAATAATGGCTTGTCTAGTTTCTTTGCCAATTCATCTGATGTCAGGCAAGGAGAAAACTTATCTCCGATTTTATTTTCATTTTTTTTAATGACTTAGTAGCACATATGTCTAAGTATCATAACGGCCAGGAAGTTCTATCGGAGTATATTCACAATTCTTTGAGCGATGATACAATTGATGTCTATTTAAAACTGTTCTTGTTATTATATGCTTATGACACCGTTATTTTATCTGAATCAGCCTCTGATTTGCAGAATGCAATTAACGCTGTGTTCTTATTGTAATCTATGGAAATTAGAAGTTAATGCCAATAAAACTAAAGTTGTCATATTTTTCAAAGGAACATGTAGAAATTTGCAAGTCTTTTATTATAAAAATAATACACTGGGTATTTTTGATAACTTACGTTACTTGGGAATTTGCTTTAATTATAATGCCAAGTTTAGTAAAAACAAGAAACTCTTATGTGATCAAGCTCGCAAAGCCATGTATTCTATTCTTAAAAAGTCAAGGTCATTTTTCTGGATATTGATCTCCAACTTCAATTATTTGATTCTATGATTGCACCTATTTTATTGTATGGTTCTGAGGTCTTGGGGTGTGAGGTGTATTACCTATTAATATTTTGATAAAGAGCAGAGTTTTGAATTAATGGTGTAAAAATAGTTAATAGTAAACAAGATAAAATTTGTAATGTCATGTATAGATTTTATGTTTGAACTTCATAGAAATAATATTTATCAGTGGCCATGGTTAACATATGTAAAAGAATCCTTAGAGCAGCGGGGCTTTTCTGAATATTGGATAAATCAATCTGCTTTATCACCACATGTTTTCCAAAATATTGCTTTATCAAGAATAAAAGACCAGTATATTCAAACATGGAATGAATCAGTAAATTCTTCAAATAAGTGCATCAATTATAGAATTTCTAAGAACGAGTTCAAGTTTGAGAGATATCTAAAGATATTATCCAAAAAATTAGCTATGGCTCTCTTTCATTATAGGTGTTGTAATCACAAGTTACCAATTAAGAGATTTAATAATATTGAACGTGTTAACAGAATCTGTCTCCTGTGTCCCATACATGCTTTAGGTGATGAATTCCATTATATATTTGAATGTTCACATTTTTGTACTGATAGAAAAATTCGAAAGCCGAGTACAACACATTTACAACAACTTTTTCAAAACAATGACACTAATATCCTTCTTAAATTGTCTTTTTGTGAGAAAAATAATGCAAATTGTACTATTGTGAAAAAATGTGGACATCTTTTTTTTTTATAAATATGCACTTTGTACAATTTATTATAAAAAAATCAATATTTTTTCACATTTTCGGTATAATAATTTTTAGTTTGGAATTATAAGATTTTTTTTTTGATTTTTTTAAAAAATGATTGAGTTTGAAAATCTGGTGCCAGTGGTTTAAGTCCGCTACAAGTAGATCGCGTAATAATTTTAATTTAGCAGTTAAACTTTATGACTTAACTCTTGGGAATCTTAATCATGTTTGCAATAATACATTTCACTGGCAATGTAAACTTAGATCAATAAATACAACTCTAAAACACTACAATTAATTAATGATATAATTCAAAAAATTGCGAACTACTTCAACTGATGTACCGGCATACATCCGAGGTTGTTTTCGATAAAAAGGCCGAGGAGTTCCGAATGTATATTAAAATTTTATTGAAAGGAAATGACAGCTTTAAAATCTGTCCTAATTTATGACGAGTATTTTAAGAAGAAGAAGAAGAAAGTTTATTCAAAAGCAACATACAACACACTACATATTTGAAATAGGCCAATATGACCCTTGATCAAATTATTACATAACATAATACAATAGCTTATGTATACATGTATGGCGAAGCATATTTAATTATTTATAAATAGGTTTATCTATATCGCAATGTTAACAACTGTATCTGTATGATTCAATATACTTTTCTAAGTACATCAACTTTGAAATATTTTCTCTGTTGTATACCCATTATAGGGAATACTTCCGCTTGTATATACATATTTAATTACGAGCAAATGGCCCATGATCGAAATTAAGAAAAATAAATAAAATCAATGAAATTCTTAAACAAATGGACAGATCATAAGACAACAACTGTATTCAGCATACCAATATGATAATAATATAATGTTTATAACCTTTATAGTGAATAAAGATTTTGATGAAACTGGTAAAATATCTTGGTCGAGCAGCATTAAGAAAAAGAAAAGAAAAACAACAACAACAACAAAAAAAACCCAACAAAACAACAATTTAGGTCTCCCTTAATTGGCCTGGATTAGGGTGTGTGTCTTTCTTATTTCAAAAGCATTAAAGATAAATACAACTAATTTCCTCACAACATTTGCGTTGTTGGATTTTAATAACTGAATAGTTTTGAACATACTTGGTCTTTCTCTATAGTAACGCTTGATATATTTACATCGTATATCATTATACAATATGCATTCAAATAAGAAGTGATATTCGTCTTCTAACTTATTACACGTAGCGCATAACCGTTCTGCTCTTGGCACGTTTCTCCATCGACCAGTCTCAATACCGAGCCGGTGTGAAGACGAACGTAATTTTGTAAGTGTTATTCTATACTTCTGAATATTGACTTGGTTAAGATATGACTGCATTTCAAAATTTGCGAATACTTTATAAAAAGTTGCTCTAGTTGAGTTTTCTAATCTGCTATACCAAGTTTGAATAAAAGTATCCTTAACTCGACGTTTGAATATGCTAAGAAAATTATTATTGTTAACCAACACCCTGTGCAATCCAAACGTCTTGAAAACCGAATGTGCATAACATGTTTTTCACCATAACCGCCCAGTTGCTTTTACCAGGATTATTTTCAATTTCAATTAACATGCTTTTATATATAATACTTATGTATTTTCGTTCACTACAGTGTAATATCTTAAACCAATATTTCAATATAACTGTTAATCTCATCGAATAAAAATCAATCCTGCCTTGGTCTCCATATATAAAATCGTTTTGTGTAGAAGTTTTAACACCAAGTAAACTCTTGCAAAACATAGTATGTATTCTTTCTACGTTGTTCACAAGGGAAAATCCCCAAACTTCACATCCATAGAATAAAATAGGCTTAACTAGTTTATCAAATAAATCTAAAACATGTTCAGTCGATATGTTAACAAAGCCTTGAAGATATTTCTTCATTTTAAAAATTGCCTTATTTGCTTGTCCTGACAATGTTTTCATGCATTCAATAAAGGAGCCTCCAGACGTAAACACAATTCCCAAATAACAATATTTTGGTACAATTTCAATTTCTGAATCACCATAATGAAAATGAATATTTTGTGCTAATCTACCGCCTTTTCTGAAAACAACAATTTTAGTCTTATCTCTATTTACAGAAAGCTTCCATCTTCTACAGTAGTTTTCTAAAATGTTAAGATTAGTTTGCATTTCAACACTGGTCTTTGCAAAAATTACGATGTCATCTGCATACATCAATAAAAAGAGTTTAACCATGTTTAGATCAATACCTTTGGCTCCATTTAGAAACAACTCGTCTTCTAAATCATTAAGATACATAGAAAATATAAAAGGGCTTAAACACTCCCCTTGCCTGACACCGAGAAAACTTTCAAACATTTCACCAGTTTCACCATGAAGTTTAACTTGTGTTTTAACACTGTTATATATGCCTTTTATAACACTAAACAGCCCTAAGGCCCTCTTAGGCCTAATTTATATAATTTAAACCATATATTTGGCCTAACCAAATAGTCAAAGGCTTTAGAATAATCCACAAATAAACAATACAGTTGTTCATTCATATTTAAAACCTGATTTATCAAACTATGCAAGACAAATATATTGTCAGTTGTTCCCATTTTGGAGCGAAAACCTACTTGAGCTTCAACATATATGTAATTAGTTTCGGCCCACATTGCCAAACGTTCATTTATACATCGTGTAAATAATTTGCCTAATACACTCAACAATGTTATACCTCTAAAAAATTTAACATCCGATAGGCTACCCTTTTTATGAATAGGAACTAAATACCCATCGCTCCATAATTCAGGAAAATGGCCTAATTTTAAAAGTTTGTTGAACAATAATGATAAAACCGGTGAAAATGTGTCTTTTCCATAATACAAAAACTCATTTATTACTTTATCTGGGCCTGCACTACGACCAAGATTTAAATTTTTGATATTTCTGCTAATATCTTCGACAGTGAAAGGTACATCCAATTCATTAAACATAATCTTCATTTCGCTATCTAAAATTGCTTCATTAAAATATATGACATCTTCATCCGCCTGAAAAAACCTGTCATCTGGATTGTTAATCGCTTTAAAATAATCCGTGAAAGAATTTAAAGAAATATTTTGAGGTGAGTTAACACCAGAAGATTTTTTTAATAATCGCCAATACAACTTTGCATTTTTAAAACGTGCATGTAACAACGTATTTGTTTTAGTTTTTGCCTTTTCATAATTAAAGGTCCGTACGCTTTTCTTATAAATGCTCCTAGCTCGCACCATTTCTAACCTATTTAATTCATTATTATCTTGCCTAAATAAATTAAGCTTATAGTAAAAATCCTGTCTTTTATCCCGCACAACATCATCAAAATTCCCGAGGCGTTTTTATTGACATAAGTTTTCGCTCGTCGCCGATTGACCACTGATCCTTTGGCAAAATAACGGTTTACAAACTCCATCAATACATAATAATAAGTCATCTATACAACGATCAATATCGTTTGCAGTATAAGCTGCGTCAATAGTACTGTTCAGTTCTAAAATGCTACGCTTAAATATTTCACTTGAAATACTTCTGACAAAATCATCTTTAGACTCCGGTTTCCCCTTATAGTAATGATTATCCGAGTTGTTCGTATTATGTGTATTATTACAAGGTTCATTTATAGGTAAGATATCAATTTTTCCCTGCAATGAAAATTCGACCAGGCAATGGTCTGATAATAAATTGGGACTATTCGTAATAAATGAGGTAAAATGATTTAATAATATTTCACTCAATATACAATAATCAACTAAACTGCATCCCGAACTTCCTATATATGTAAATGCCCCTTCGTCATTGCAGACTCGTCCGTTTGCCACACGTAAACCAGTCTGCTTTAGAAAATCTAGCAATAATGACCCATTAGGATTTGTGCCTTTGTCATGGGATAATCTTGGTAAAACATTATCAACATTGTAATCGTCAGGCAATATATTTAAGTGTTGGCCTCATTAGAGGTAAAACTTCTCTTTCTTAATATGTATATGTGTTTGACAGAAAAAAATAAGTATAATGCAACATGAAAAAAGTTTCCTTCAAAATATTTGGTGTCATTGTGTCATAATTTACATTTCATGATACGAGTTACCACATAATGGCATACTTATAGCATTGCTCTATGATTTAAAACAAACGTTACACCTGTTTTTGTTTCCGGCGCGGTATGAATCCAGTCCTAAATACTGACAGGGTTAATTTGTTTTAAAATATCTATCATGACATATGCCTGTCGCGTGCATGGAAATTCACAGCCAATGTTATGACCTGAGAAATGTACATAAACATATCTGTGACAGTAAAACACTGCAGTGCATCGTGACAGTCAACCCTGCATAAGATTGTTTGGTACGACAGATTTTGTTTGATAGATAAATAAAAGGTAACCACTCGATATAATATTTAATATCAATCGCATATTTAAATGGCTTTATTTAAAACAGTATTGAAAAAACAAAATAACGTGTAAAGAAATATACAGTCATTGAGCATACATATTTACTCAAAAAAATTGAAACTCTTTAAACCATTGAACAAAATATTTGCCTATTTGTTTTCACGCAGAAATCACAAAAAAAATATATGTCACGCTTCCACACTTTATCTGCATTTCGATGACATTAAGCATTTAAAACTTTGCGTTTCCCAAATAGCTATATTTAGTTTAAACATATTTATTTTACAACGATTGTGAAACAAGTTATTACAACATTATATTAATCACTCTCGTTGGCACGATTTTACGCGAGAGTGTGGTCTTGTGTTGTGGGGGAAACCGGAGAACCCGGAGGAAACCCACTTGTCCGGCTTGGTGACCAC
Source organism: Mya arenaria (assembly GCF_026914265.1). Classification (NCBI taxonomy): domain Eukaryota; kingdom Metazoa; phylum Mollusca; class Bivalvia; order Myida; family Myidae; genus Mya; species Mya arenaria. Next base: position 44,069,398 of record NC_069127.1, read on the forward strand.
AAACCAAACTCACATGCGCCCAGGCCGGGAATCGAACCCGGGTCGCCTAGGTGAGAAGCGAGTGCGCTAACCGGACAACCTAAATAGCTATATTCCATATATATCTGTACACGTTAGATGATAAATAATACTATGTATTTTCATTAACACTTTTTGTAAGCTTTACTTACGTGTTTGGCAGACCGTCTTGGCAAGAGCTCCATTCGGAGTAGAAGCGTTGTCTAGGTAATATAAGGAGTCTGCATGAACACGCACACTAAAACAAAAATAGTTCCCAGTAAGAGTTGGATACGCAGATGAAACGGTGTTAATATGACCGCGATCCATCAACAGTATCTCATACACGCTTTGCATGTCAGATATATAATTCAGACATATTTTGGCGGCTTTTAAAATCCTTTAAATGTGAAGTGTGACCAGTTGATTTTACAATTACCGGAAGTGGACACATCCACATTTTGGCGATCGCCATTTGAAAAGCGCTTTTCCCATTGGCTGTTTTTCCTGCGTGGAGACGATATCTGGGCATCCTGTCGGTTTGTAAAGCCTATCAGAATCCACTATCCACTCGCCAAAACCACACTCTTTATTGATCGGATCAACCGTCACCGTTGCGTCGTTAAACTTGTGACGTTTTGACGTCGTTTGAACGCGGACTTTAGTTAATAAAAAAAATATATATTAATTGAAAATCGTTATTACGTAATCAATAACGTTATTTTCCGTTCACCAATATGCTTAGAAGGAATATCTTAATTAAAGCTTCACTCTCACTGATTGAACAATTTGACAACTTTTGTGTTGTCTTGGAACGTGCCAATTATTGCGAAAATGCATGGAAACCAGTTATATAAAACTGCTCACACAAAAATTAGATCGCAGATTTTTATATTAAAGTTCAAAAATGTATGTTTCATGCATTTTTCTTTAGCCGTTAGTAAAGGTTTCAGCCATAAAACATTAATTTTCGAACGGAAATATGAAAATCTGCGGTATGTTCTTTTGCCAGCAATCTTTTATCATTGGTTTACAGATATTTATGCAAACATTTGCTCTTTCCAAAACAAAAAAAAAGTTGTAAAAACGGTATAGATCTGTGAGAAAGCACCTTTCAGGAGTTCAATCGAACAGAATTACATTTTTTTTTCAAAGTTCGTGCCAAAATACTCACGTGAATAAACTTCGTTGGGTTCAAAGCCGCTGATGATGCGACGGAGGTCAAGCCAGAATAGTTTACGTTTGTTAATGATGTTTTCTGCACGCTCAAATCCCGGCGGAAGCCCGCGGTGTCGGGGACACGCATTGACGTGGGAACTCTGGGACTCTGGAAGGAAAAGAGGGTCGAGTGATAGTGGAATTATAAGTCTTAGAGTATAATTTAAAGGTTGCTGGATAGTTTTACTATATTTGTGAAATCATAGTTCTTTTATAATTGTCATGAGTATAATAAATTAAATATTTACTTCCGAGTCCCTCAGCATGTTTTATGCATTTATTTTTTCTTGGTTGTTGCATACAAAATATCCGATTATACCAATGAAAGGTCGTTGCTGCTGCTGTTTTTGTTTTGTTGTTGTTGTTGTCAATATGGTCCAATCTTGACAAAAAGTCAGGATAGACGCTATCACAATGCTATTTGAACTTTATTCGAGATAGTAAGTCAATTAACATTGTTACAAAGTTGTGTAAGATGAGAGGGAAATTGATTGAGATTGAGACTGGACTTAGATATAAATTTGTCAAAACCGTTGATGAGTCAACAAGAGGGTCCATATGGCAATGGATCGCTCATCCGGGATATGCAAGTCAATGGCATTTGGTCAGATATTGTCATAATCGACCTTGGAGGTATTATTGTCATTCAATTCTATTGAAAATATGATATTGGTATTTTTCTATAAACCTTGGGCAATAATTAGCTTTTTACTTGGCAGTCTTGGCATTCGGAGCTCCTCGGCCATCTTTTTTTTCAAAAACAACCTCGGATGTATGCCGGTACATCAGTTGAAGTAGTTCGTAAATTTTTGAATTATATCATTAATTAAATGTATTGTTTTAGAGTTGTATTTATTGATCTTAGTTTAAAATCATTGCCAGTAAAGAGAATTATTGTAAACAAAATTAAGATTCCCACGAGTAAAGTCATAAAGTTTAACTGCTTAATAAAATTACTACGCGATCTACTTGCAGCGGACTTAAACGTGCCACTTTTTGAGTATGTAAACCGTCCAAATACATCCGAGGTTGTTTTCGATAAAATGGCCGAGGAGTTCCGAATGCAGTCTTGGTGCAATTAAGGGTAATTAATTTTGAGCCGCTGGTCGAATTTGGCCAATAATCGAAATTGGTCGGGTGTCGGCTATCTGGTTCATGCAGTGGAAATCTAATGTATATACTGTATGAACTGTTTTGCTATATGATCTTCATTGAAATTTTTAGTCAACGGACTGAATGGGGGTTCATCAATCAATGTGTTTAAAGGACAAAGAGAAAAAATGTTCATGGTTAGCAACACAGTGGCTAGGGAGCGTACAAAGTAATTTTAAAAACAAATTGCTACGGTTAGTACGAAGCGTCCAAAACAGCTCATGGTACGAATAGCCAAACTCAAGTTATTGCCAGCATACTATTTTGTCCATTTTCATAAAGTTAAATTTGAGAACTTTATTTTTGAGAACCTGGATTCCGTACCAAACAGACCTATATCAGGGTATATCACTATTGAAGAATAGTTTAGATAAAAATGGTCAAATTTTAACATGTTTCACTAAAAAAAACAGCAAAAGTTTAACCAATAATAGAATTGACAGCCAATCGCTCATTCGATTTCTGAAAATTACGTATTAACATCAGGGAAGACTATTCCCCAAAAAATAAAATTTCTAATCGGTATTGAAATAAAACTATATTCAATTTGATATATTTGAGATCTTACAATCATATGTACGTCTTCTTTTCTTTCAATCTCTGAAATGGTTTAGAAAATAGTGGATAGTTGACTTTCTATATATAAAGTCAGTATTAATTAGTGTACAAGCCGGTCACGTTATATTAAAGATAATGTAAGTTCATGTTTTACAAATCAGCGGAACATAACGAAATGTTGTCTCAAATGGCTTAAACGAAATGTGCATTATTTTCACGGTAGTGAGTCAGCCGGTTGTCACGGTGTCTGCCACAAGTGACAGATCCCAAATTCCTTGTGGTGCGGCTTACCCTTTTGTGTCCTATAAATACACCAGGTATTCACTCGATTTAAAAGTTAATAGCTGGGTTACATCTGGGTTAAATTCTGTGTGTAAATATGACAAAGAGAATAGAGTATTATAAATTCACTTCCCAACGAATATGATCAATTGTTATAATCGTCCTTGTTTTCAGAAGTTTGCATGCACACAATGCTTATTTTAGCCAGTGGAATTCTCGAATGTATAGACCCAAGGCACCATAGGCAAACACCATGCATGCTGCAAAGTTCCAATCAAAGTAAGAACATTAAATCGCTTGAAGACGAGAGTCGATGACATATTTTTAACAGAAATACATGTAGAAATAAGCTTAATTTTGGACAGACGAGCAATCTGACCCCCCTCCCACTGGTGATCTGTTGGCCTCCCCCTCCCACTGGTGATCTGTTGGCCCCCCCCCCCTCCCACTGGTGATCTGTTGGCCTCCCCCTCCCACTGGTGATCTGTTGACTTCCAAATTGAAATGAAAATGCTTCTAATGGATCAAACAAAGAGTGCATGTACGCAATTATTTAAAACAAATTCCTTGGTTTCATAGTATTTTATATACAGGAAAAGAAGGAGTTTCTTTTTTAATATATATCCACTAAAATAAACTTAAATATGTCATAATAGGTTGTTATAATCTAAGCATTATGAAAGCGAAATGCGTCCAAGTGATCAACTTGAGAACCAGATCTCTCGACTGGAGTAAGAGACCAAACCGAAGACAATTGTGCTTTGGGGAAACTATTTGCAAAATTTCTGAAACTATTAAAGAAAATAGTATTTATACCTGTGAACGATGTATTTTAATCGCAATATGTGCCACATGAATATATCCGTGAAACACATTCTCATAGTGGTGAAAAAACATATAAGGTTGTACCTACCTCTAGCAACAGTCAGCAGAATCAGCAGATAGGCCAGCACAGCGTGAATCATTCTAGTTCATAGCAGGATAGAGAGATAAACTTGACACACTTAACACGTACTCCTTAACTTCGTTAAACCTAACCTTTCTTTCGACAATTTATCGCAGTATTTTCAGCCTTTTTTCGCTAATAAAATATATAAGTCACAGAATGCCGCGTACAAACCAAACACACTTGAGAAGGATACGGTTAGTGAGAGAAGGCGGCAGTATTATAGCGCGACGCGGGACTGTAGTAGTAAACTTCACTGGTGCTCGTCACTCATGGTTAACGACTTTCAAAAGGTTCTTGTTCACAAATGAAGGTGTTCTCATATATCAAGTAAGTAATGCTTTTAATATTATGAAAACACCATGTCGGTGGTTTCAAAGATTGGCCTACGAATATGGAGGGTTAAAACTAACAAACGCTGAGTATTTTCTTGACTCAAGCCTCAATTGGATGACAACAATAAAAGCCAATGGAAAATCATCTTTAAAATTAAACTGAAAAACATATGGCAACGAACTTGTATTTAATGTGAAATTTTAGACTATCTGCGCATGCGCGCAGGTAGTCTTAAGACCGCAAATTCCAAAGAACTACTTCTATTCATGTCGTTTTAACCCATTTTTTTGTCTCAATGCGCTCTATGTTTAGCAGAATGACGACAAAATCATAAAAATAGATTAGTTGTATTGCGTTACGAGTATGAGTTTTTGCTTGTTCGGCTATTTCCGCGCTGTATTTCTGTATCCCGGCGTTTTATTTATAGCAGGACATAACTATTTTTAGATCGTTATATTTACAAGATTAATGGGTCAAAATAATGGATGCTCTGGTAGGCAGTTAACATACTGATATCCACTCTGAGTTTAGCCCAAGATGTATTACCGACCGTAAGTGTCCCATCGCCTGCATGGTTTGTTATTATAACCTGGTGTAACCCTGAAGCACGCTTATTTGTAATGGTGTATTTTTGATATTACCGTTTCATGAGATAAGAAACAAAACTGATAGTCTGAAAGTCAAAATAGTTGTATCTCAGGTTTCGCGTTGTTAACATTAAAATACTATGATTTGCCTGCTGTACAATTACAAAATACTATTCATTCTATGATTTTTAGGCGTAAACTTTTCTATTAAGATGTTTTCATTTTTTTTGCGTAGTAGCTTCGTTCCGGTGTTTTCTTGCCATTGTTTTGGACATAAGGCTTTCAATTTATTCTAACACACATGCCCTGATACGACATTGAGTCAGTCATACGTTTGATGAAGCAAAGTAGTTTGGATTTAACCTGTAAAACATCTAAAGTGTGCGAAGCCTTCATAACAGCACTAGTATTATTTCTACACAGATATTTACGTAACTCATAAATAACATTTATTTATCAATAAAACTTGACAAAGCACAATCATATTCCCATTCTTAAAACAGACAATTTCCGATAATCTAAAAATAGTCTCAACATCATAAACTGACAGATTTTCTAAAAATAGTTTCTACATACATTAACTGACCACATGTTTGTCCTCACCGCGGGAAAACGACCCATCTGATAAGCTCTGCATTTTGATAGAAATTATTTCTAAAGTTGCTCGTAAAAATAAAATAATTTTCCTTAAACAATTAAAACGTGTATGTTCATAAAACTTGCCTTAGGCCAAATAAAAAATAGGTCTGTTTCAGGTTACCCGACCGACCCTATTTTTTCCCGCCGACCCTAACCTATTTTTCCCCGAAAAATGTGATTTGGGTACGAAAAGCATTTGTTACGAAATGTATGTACGTAAAGTTGACAATATTAGAGTTGGATTTCTAAATGTATTTACCGTACTTCACCTTAGAGTTCGGACACCTTAAAATAATTAATTTTTCGCCCTCCGAATTCATAGAAAATAACCATTTTTACATTTTATCTACATGTATGGTAAACCTGCCTTTTTTCTTCATGTTTGCATTTTACCACTTATTAATTTATCCGTAGTTATCAATGGTTATTACGCCTATAAGTGTAACTCCTTCACCAAGTTAATTAAAATCCCATTCAACACCATTTTATACATGCATTGAAATGAATAAACACCTTTTATCGGCTTCAGATCAGACAGTCATATTGTGTGACGTCACATAACTCTCAGTTATACCCACGAGGATCTCATGGAGAGCATGGATATTGCTATGCAGGATTAATGTGTCTGGGTGGTGTTTTCGATTGTAACTTAGGTATTGCATTTCTAACTTTAATTCATCACATTAAATAGTTACCTGTAGCGCTGAACGTGTTGATTTTTATTGTTCTATTGATGTCACAATGAGTATTACTGTACGATTATTGCTTCATAAAGTCTATATTAAAAGTGTGGTACAAGTTTCAAAGTTTATTGGCGGATTGTTTTACAAACATGTCATGTCTGTGTTTTCTTAATCTCTTGGTTGCCCTTGTTGTTTCTTTAATCCTCCATTAAATATATCACACATCCTTTTCAACAGGCAATAAATCGTTTAGGATGGGTAGTAACTAACTCACTTATCACAGTGATGTATACGGTTAGGTAATCTAGCCAGGCATTGGAATGATAAAGATCAATAATTTTTGTCTGTGAGACTTAGTAACTGTAAAAATTACAATCGATGTCCTTTGGGTGTCCGAAAATTAGGTACCTAAAATAAATTATTTTTGAAAATAATGATGGATGTCTGAATTTTTAGATTGTCCGAACTCTAAGGTGAATTACGGGTAGTTTGTGCTTGTGTGGCAGGTATATTTTAATTCTTGAACTATATTTTCTTCAGAAACAAATGTGTCAGATACTGACTTTCGGATTGATATTTTGGCAATAAAACCTGCATGTTACTTGTTCTTCAAACCTGAACCCCCAGGTCCTCTTGACAGCATTGCGGTTTCCTTGGCTGATGGCTTATATGGTAAATTTGCTGTCCCACTTTTCATGTAATTATGTTACAGGGAGGTTAGCATTCTACAGAGGGTGATTGAAAACAAAAGGGTGCATAAAGAAAAGTAAAACCGTTCCTGGAAAGTCTTAAATAATTGCAGAGTGATGTACCATAACTTAGTTGAAATCCAACCATCATTGTCAAAGTATTTAACCAGACAAATAAAGAATGTTTCCTTTGAAGCATGGAACATGTTTAAAAACTACTGATAAACCTGAAAATTGATGACTTTTATTTTTGTTACTTTCTGAGTCAACAGTTACTGAAATCAATATATCAAAAAAAAAATTAAAAAATAAATAAAAAAATATTCCGACCTACCTACCCTATTTTTTTTGGCAGCGTTACCTGAAACGCACCTATTTTTTATTTGGCCTTACGTATGATATCTAAACATAGCACCGAAAAACCTTTAGAAGCGATTGAAATGGGCATGCATTGTAACTTTAAATACAAGGGGATACGTCGACTGAAGTGATACGCTGTGCATTTTGAATGGAATTATTGCTGAAGTTGTTTGTAAAAAAATGATTTTCCTTAAACAAAACATGTATGTAAAGGAAATGATATATATGATGTATTGTATTTTCCAATCGTATGATATTTAATCAACGAAAAACCTTTTGAAACGATTGAAAGGGCGTGCATTGTAACATTAAATACATGCGGAAGGGGGTATTACGACGATTGAAGTGACATTCACATAAACAAAATGACACAAGACGCCATATAATAGATACAGATTTGTTTGTTTCCTCGCCCAGTGTGCGCACAAGCGCTCTTGGCCCCGGCACATTTTCACTTTTATCTATGTGCCCTTCAACCATTCACATAGTTCAAATAAAATTTGCAACTCTCACATATTTGCCCGCAAATAGTCTTTCAGCGCTTCGCGCTTTGATTTATTATAGAACCAATTTTTTACGCTTTTAATAGGCCTCGTTCACACGGCGTCCAAGAACAATCCAGAACACCGATCTGCGTGCAGTGGAATCGCAAGCATCGCCGCGGCAACGCAGTGGCATCGCCAGTGAACGCGGTTGGCTCGAATAGAACGCCGAGCGACAGCGCGCACTTTGAGCATGCCCCGAACAAACGCAGTCGCTCGGTGTTCTTATAAGAGCGCAGTGGGATCACCGTGACAGGATCGCCGCGGGCGCGCACAAGGATCGAAGTGCGAACAAATGGATATCGCAAGCGATCGTGCGGTGTCCTCTAAGATGACACTGCGTATCTACCGCGCTTATACGGCGCGTCTACGGTGCTTACGAGACATTTTATTTTTCTAACTGCGATTGTACGAAGCCGCAATGGCGACCATTGCGCTCCAAATGCACGTCTAACGCGTCAATGGGCTTTTGTATGACAATAAATCAACCCAACAAAATAGAATAAAGGATATATATATACAAATAAACATGGATTTCACCATGACTGATGTGCAACAGCAAGCGGGGCTATCGCTTGCCTTTATGCAGGTGAAGCAGATCCCGGATGATGCAGACGCTGTGTATCTCATTCTGCCTTCTTCACTTTTCCACCTCTTTTAGCGGGCATAGTCTCCACTGTTCGAGAGCAAATGAAAGAATGGCGAACTGTTGGAGTAGTCGTTTGTATAGGTAGTGCAAAACAACACGCCGTCAACGCAGTGTGAGCGCCGTGAAACTCGATGCACGTACTGGAAGCGCCGTGAGAGCGCAGTGCACATGCAGTGCACATGCAGTGCGCGCGCCGTGACAACTCGATGCACGCAGTGGAAGCGCCGTGAGAGTGCCTCATGGCAGACAGTCGCCAACTAGAACTCCGTAGGAACGCCGTAGAACGCCATGGAGCACCGTAGAAACGAAAAATGGTAGAATCTAAGCAAAAAAAATAATTCTATACGCAATATTGATCCAAACAACAACAACAACATCGCCAGCTTCGGAATTACATGTGGAAATGGACTGAAACCGGATGAAAATTTTGAATGTAAAATATACTGTAATATATTCACATCTACAATAGATACTATACGACGTTTTTTCACTACAAAATTCTTTTAAGAATAAAACAAACCGACCAACTGCTTTTCAAGTTCAAACTTGTGATTGTAGCTTTTGTACATTCTGTAATTCAGGTTTTGTATCTCTTAAACATTAGACTGAACTAAATTACACATTTTATAGCTTCAACAACAATTAATGGTATTGTAGGTAAAATAGAACACTATGTATTTGAAATTATGGATTAAAATAGAAGAACAAATAACGTTGAACAACGATAAATTTGAAACCCACAATAAAAAATGGGAAATATTTTAAACTTACAACATATCCTAATAATAAAGCACACGATTAGCCATATAAAACAAAACAAAAACAAAACAACAACAATCGTAAGACTTAAATAATCATATATACATAACAACATTACCTGTCCTTTGATGTTATTAAATGTTAAATGCTGATGGTATGCAGATCGGAATTCGCAACGCACTTCGTTAATTGGGTGCCTCTAGGGTTGACAGATTTGATACAAAAATGGTCTATTTCAGCTTTTAAACGGATAATAAATCAACATAAGCACACCTTGTAGAATATGGCTCTTGATACATTTAAGGTTCATACGCTAGGTACAGTTTCAACAACAAACCATTTCTGAACAATTTGAAGACTGAGAAAGAAAGAAAAACAACAACACATTTATTGATAGGAATGTTCGTGAGTAACAAACTGAAACAGAACAAACACATAATGGAGATAATACTACGTTGGTTTTCATAACTGGGGCGGAATTAAGCAACATTGAAAAGGGAGTTGTTAACATCTGAATGTTTTCGTTTATTATGTTTGCGGGTTATGCAATGCAAATAAACTGATCACGACCGTCGAATAAGTGAACATTTTCTACGGTTAGTTAGTGAATATTTTAAATAACCTCTGCAAATATATCCAAATGCATTTTTCTATTGACATCTTTCTTATTTATTGTTATATTTCAGTGTGAACACATTGTTACTTTTCTTTAAATTACTGAAATATTTACAAAAAAGCAATGTTTCATTAAATTGAACAATTATACTAATAGAAGATACGTTATGAATACGATCACATAGGTGGAAATCTTCTTTAAAATCAAACATTACGAATAGTTCTTGTACTCAGCATAAATCAGAAACCTGTTAAAGTATAAATTGATAATTCGTCATGCTTCAATTTTACATGCGAATTTCGCCTTATTCCAGAAGCCCATAATGCTTTGCGACAAAGGTGACTTCCGGTTTATTTCCGCATTCAATTTCCTAGTTATCGATACGAGTGAAAGGAAGAGCATAATTGGCAAAATAGATCGATAGGTGAGTAAAACATGTTAGGAACATCAGGTCATACATTGTTCTATAAATATCTACCGTTTTTTGTAAATGTCAATGAAGTTTTCGACGTTTACACCCAACTTCAGTACACATTTAAGTGGGTGGGGTAAAATAACAAATATAATGCCAAACGTCGAAAACTTCATTGACATTTACAAAAAACGGTAGATATTTATAGAACAATGTATAACCTGATGTTCCTAACATGTTTTACTCACCTATCGATCTATTTTGCCAATTATTTGAAGTCTTTGAGAACTACTATGAAAGTCTTTACCATTATTAATGGTAAAGACTTTCATAGTAGTTCTCAAAGACTTCAAATACATATTGGTTGTTATGAAGTATGCATTCAATTGTGGTTTGTTGAGTTTGTTATTAAATTAAATGAATGATATGTTGCAATTAGTGTGAAATTGTTAAAATCTGCAACTTCAAAACAGTCAAGTCAAGTCAAGTAAATGAAGCTTAAATGTGATTAAGAAGGGCATTTAAATACTGACTGCTGTGCTGTATGTAAACAAATATGCAGGTCTTAAAATAACAGCTTATTAATATTGTACTAGTAAATTGTAACTATTTAAATATCTGACTGATATTAAAGCTGCACTCTCACAGATTAAACATTTTGACAACTTTTTTTTTTGTCTTTGACTGCCAATTTATGCAAACGTGCAAGAAAACCAGTGATATAAGACTGCTGACAAAACATTGGATCGCAGATTTTCATTTTTAAGTAAATAAAATAATTTTTAATGCATTTTTCTTAAACCGTTAGTAACGCATTTAAAATTAGCCATAAAATAATAATTTTTAAATGGAGATATGAAAATCGGTGATCTGATTCTTTTTGTCAGCAGGCTTATATCACTGGTTTGCAGATATTTACGCAGAAATTGCCTCTTTCCAAGACAACAAATAAAAAAAGTTGTCAAAACGGTATATCTGTGACAGTGCAGTTTAACAGTTAAAGAGTCTTTTATATTTTTATTTTTTCTGGCTAAGTTGGATGATGATAAAACTATTTATTTTATTTCAGAGATGTCCATTCTGGATGTTTGATTCCGCCAAGTTGATGCTCAACAGGAGTAGGCAGTTGATACCATTGATCTGATAGCACCTGCTATATCAGTGGTTTTACAAGAAAAATTTGTGCAAAACACAAGAGACGGAATCGGTTCAAGAACAGAGATAAAATAAATGAAGTGTGTCAATATGAATGAAAACTTTCCTTGACTGCAAGGACTAAAGAAATGCACACAAGTGACATAAATTTAAATGTTTGGTACAAAAAGTAGACATTTAGAACTTAAAATTATGACACAGGATGTGAAACAACACTTTATACCCGATAACAGTCGAACAAGAGATTTTTCAAAAAGAAGCAAGATGTGGTTTTTTAACCCTTGGCAAATGAACCTTTAAAGGGATTATTGCATACCAAGGACAATTTATTGTTATTGAATTATATCATGTTTACTGTTCTTATTAAATTGTAAAAAATACCGTTGTTATTAATATGATTGTCTATGATCTTTTTATTCCAATGACTGTGTAAACTCCCATGGTTAATATTAAAAAGACATAAAATCGAGTTAACGTTTGTGGGCAATAACTAGCCACCCGGTTAACTTAGTTTGTAGGAGCACCGTGCTTTTTCTGGCAGCCCTTGGTTCGAGCTTTTTCCTATCATGTTACTTTAGTATTGTTATAGTCAATAAGCCTAGGTGTCGTTAGCGCAGTACTGTAGGCCGAATATTTTCTTGGCCCAAATTCAAACAGCCTTGAGATTTAAATGAAACTTGGTACACATGCAAATTTCCAGAAACAATAGGCTCATGTCAAGCAAGATCATACATAATATTTCAAGACTTGAATGATTCAATACATCTGCTCCTATGTATTTTAATTTCAATACATCTGCTCCTATGTATTTTAATTTTCATAACTAAAATTGTTCATCATTGTAAATACAGTGCTCAAGTTTAAAGCTGCATTCTCAGACTGACCATTTTGACAAAAAAATGTCTGAAAACCAGTGATATAAGATTGCTGATGGAAGATCAAAAAACATTTTTACAGAATTATCTTGACCGTTTTGACAAAAAAATGTCTGAAAACCAGTGATAAAAGATTGCTGATAGAAGATCAGATAACATTTGTACGTATCTTTGTTTGAAAATGGATATATTTATGGTTAAAAAGCGTTTCTAACGCTTTAAGAAAATGAAGTCTTTTGACAGTGTTTCAAACAACTGAGATCTGTTATTTTGTGAATCATCTTATATGACTGACTGAATTGAGGGCAATGATATCAAAATCAGTTAATCTGTAAGATTGCAGTTTTAAAGGTGCATGTCCCTAAAGGTCAATTGGCAGGAGATCTCATCAAATTTAATGAAGAATCATACATTCAATGATGCAATTCAACTTATTCATTTTGATGAGAATCAGCATTTAAAGAAGTTACCATGAGCTCTGATTTTTTTGCTGTGCTTTTTTTATGACAAATTTATCATTTCTGTAGAAAATGTCTGACACTATCATACAAATTGTAGCAAAAGAAACAAAAAATGGTTGTACAGAATTAATGTTTATTTAAATATCTATAAAAAGAGTTGTTCATATAATAAAACATTATGATGCACATTGTAAATGTAAAACATAACTAAAGTACAAGGACATATAAAAATATTTAATTTTATATATTTATATGATTTTTGAATAATAATATTTCTTATGATAACAATAATAATAATAATAATAAGTGTTGAATACTAAGCACTTAACATATTATACATGTATGAATATCAATAATAACAGTCAAAAAACAACAGTTCAACCAACAAAAGAGATCCAACAAGTACTAGCAATGGGAATCAAACCAATATGACCCAACAGTGATTCCAATAACACTAGTTGTCTATCACACATTCTGTCCAACAAGCAGTCCAAACAACACTGGTGGTCCAACCAACACTTCCTGTCCAACCATTTATAATTGTTCAACCAACACGTATGGTCCATCCAATATGGCGGCCCAGTAAGCAATAGATGCCAAACCAACAATAGCATGTCAGGTACTAGCTGTCCATCACGTTGCTACCAATCTAGCAGCCGAACCAATTGTAGTGATGTTCTTCATTGAAAGTAATGATCTCAGAAGGTAACATCAGCATATTTGAATCATATCTGTAAAGAAAGGAATGGAACATAAAAAGCATAATTTTATAAAAAAGTAAGTTACTCTCAGACTTATTTATGAATGGGTTTTAAGACAATCTGGAACCTTATTTAATTCCAGGCCTGGGGGTATGCGACTAGTCCGGTGGCCATCATAATATTTGAAAATAACAAATCATTCAGAAGACTACACAGGTGACAGCATGACATAATTACTCTAAGTAAAATGTTTATTACATAGTAATAAAATACACACAGCAGTATAAATATCATAATTTATATTGATGAATTTTGATGATTTATTTATGTTCATTCATAAGACTATTAGTTATACCTGGTAATGTACATACAGATTCCTCATTAGATTATGACTGTCAGAGAGTAAAACAGACTAATGTATTATTTCTGTTAATTTTCAAAACAAATGTTTTAGAATAGATGAGAATTTGTTGTTTATAATACTCCAATAAGAGTCCAAGTAAACAGTCAAGCGATTTATAGCTCATGACATTCAAATAATATCACAATAATGTGATATAAACTCATTAAAATGACAAATCTAATAAAAATAAATAAATTATAACAAACCTGGAATGATGATTTGTCCGTATTTATCGCTGTTATTGTACTTCGTCATAACCCGGAAATAAACCGGAAGTCACCATGCCGCAAAGGATTATGGTCTATTGGAAAGTCGAGACATAAAAACGTCAAAATAAGAATTACTGTACCAGTACCAGTACTGTATGGTTATCTTTATGCAACAATTAATAGGCTTATACTTCAGTGCAGATTATCAGTAGTTTTAGTTGGTATTTTGACATTAGAATATAGACTGACAGCTATGTAACGGCAAATGCCACTGAGATTGCTGTGTAGTTTTCAGACATGTATAAGGGGAAATCACTGCGAAGGAGCTTACTTATATACATCGTATCCACTGCTACCATTTTCCATGTACATTGACTGCTACCAACACGTTGAAGAAACTTTCCTGACAATCTAAAAAGGAAAATGACGTCCCAAAGCAAGACAATATTCGTCAGAAATATTCCTTATTCTATCACAAATGAACAGCTGGAAAATAAGTTTTCTGACTTTGGACCAATAAAGCAATGTTTTCTTGTAAATGACAAAGGTAAGATTGCTGTAATGTAAATTCGCGACATTTATGGCTTATTCCCAGACAACCTGGACAATCCGCAGGCGTCCGGTGCAATGTTTTGATCCCAAGACCCCTGTTTAACTGCCCCCTACAACCCACCAAAAATTACAAAATCTCTCAAATCCAGATGTTTAATTATCATGATATGACTTTAAATCCAACTTCTGACAATTTTGCATCTTTGACGAAGTATTTTATTAAAAGGTAGACATGAAAACCTGCTGAAAATACACATTTGCTCGCTATAAATGCCATAAATTTGTCAAAAGTTGGACAATCCTGACAAATAATGACCCTTATGGTGTGTTGTGACGACGCTTTGTCACTAATTTGTTAGTCCAAATAATTGTACGTTGACAGATTTTTTTTTAGATTTTTGATATGGCAAATCCTTCACGTACAAATTGTTTAGTATCAAAAGTGGGTAGTTGTTCCGATCAAAAATGTCAAAATCGTCCGGCATTTTCAGCCACCATGTTTGTTGACAGTGACAAAAACTTTTTTTTTCGTGAAAATGGCGATGGTTATCTTTAAAACCATACAACCATACTGTTGATAATGAAAAGTTATGTTATGCAAAAAATATTTTGACAGTGCCCAACTTTGCTTTTTTATATGTTTGATTATTGTTTAATTCAATTTATTATTCAAAATAATATTGAATACCGTAATTCACAAGAGTTCGGACACCATAAATTAATTATTTTTTTCGCTCTCCGAATACATAAAAAATTATCATTTTTACATTTTATTTACATGTTTGTTTAACCTGCCTTTTTTCTTCATGTTTGCTTTTAACCACTTATTAATTTATCCGTAGTAATCAATGGTCATAAACTTATTTATTACGCCTATAAGTGTAAATCCTTCATCAAGTTAATTAAAACACAATTTTATACATGCACTGAACTGAATAAACACATTCTATCGGCTTCAGATCAAAGAGTCACACTGTGTGACGTCACATAACTTACAGTTATACCCACGAGGATCTCGTAGAGAGCATGGACATTGCTATGCAGGATTAATGTATAACTGTACGATTATTGCTTCATATAGTCTATAAGTGTGGTACAAGTTTGAAAGCTTATTGGCAGATCGTTTTACAAACATGTCATGTCGATGTTTTCTTAATTCCTTGATTGCCTTTGTTGTTTGTTTAATCCTCAAATAAATATATCACACTTCCTTTTCAACAGGCAATAAATCGTTTAGGATGGGTAGTAACTAATTAAATTGTCACAGTGGTGTATACGGTTAGGTAATCTAGCCAGGCATTGTAAAGATAAAAATCAATAATCTTCGTCTGTGAAACTTGGTAACTATGAAAGTTATGATTGATGTCCTTTGGGTGTCCGAAAATTAGGTACGCAAAATAAATTATTTTGGGAAATAATTATGGGTGTCCAAATATTTAGAGTGTCCGAACTCTTAGGTGAATTACGGTAACTTTAATCGAAAAATATTTTTGTTGAAATTATAAACGTCTTACGATATACGGTATCCCGATCTTCAACTGCCGTTTCAACCCGTATATACTCAATCAATATGACGCGAGTAACATCCCTTTTACATAAATCTAAACAAACTCTCGGCTTAAAATTGACCTCAGAAGTTCAAAAAATTGTTACTGGGTATTATACGCAGGCATTTTTTTGCATCAAAATCTGAGGGAAAAAAGTGCGTCTAATACCCAGTCATTTACGGTACAAGTGGGTTTCTTCCAGGTACTCCTGTTTCCCCCACAACACAAGACCACACTCTCACGTAACAAAGTGCCAACAACAGTAATAATATATAATGTTGTAATATCTTGTTTCACAATCGTTGTAAAATAAATAAGTTAAACTATGAGATGCTTGAAATATATTAAAAATTATACAGTACACTCAATGAGTTAGACCCACTTTCCTCGGTCACTCTGAGGGATAAAGTCGATGATCGCGGACATCCTCCGAGGCTCAAACTGTTGCCCTCGCTAAAATCCCACCAAGTTCCTCTGAGTGGCTTGTTTACCGCCGAATTTAATATGAACAGAAGTGTTGAAAATCGTCCAATTTTATGACCCTGCGGCGGAACTCTGTGTCTAATCAGATAAGCAAGAAATCATTATTGTTCAGAAGTTATTTGTTTTTATACTTATGTACATTGTTAATCGTACAAGATTCTTACCAGCATTTAATTTGTATTTGTGTCCGTAAACGCCAATTGAATATTGTCTTGACTTGTTAATAGTAAACATCATTGATGTATTGCCACTAATTGTTATGCATCATAAAACAGCAGACATTTTACATGATTCTGAACCATGAACTCT
The DNA here is from genome assembly GCF_026914265.1 of Mya arenaria. NCBI lineage: Eukaryota > Metazoa > Mollusca > Bivalvia > Myida > Myidae > Mya > Mya arenaria. The sequence continues at coordinate 44,086,518 of NC_069127.1, forward strand.
GACATCACGCGCGTGATCAATACAGTATAGAATATACTATTTATTATTGGTGGTATAAAATAGCTATGACGTTTAATGGAATTTTCCACAGAAAACGAGGCAAGCAGGTCTTCAACCATGTGCTCTAAGCTTTGAACATGTGTTTTACCTCCTGATTTTCCGAAAATGTGTAATAAGTAACCTAGCCTGTTTTGGGTGAAATGTGTTTATCAATGTATTCAGTCTTCATGTACAAGATGCATGTGCAAATAGTGAAATACGACTGCATTCTTGTGGTATTGCTTAAACTTCATACAAAACAAGCAGGGGAAAAAGAATAATAGCAATTTACTGGAGCCGTCATAATCAGTTGAAATTTTTAATAAAAAATTAAATAAATTTAGCGTATTTTCTTATCAAGTGTCTGCAGAGTTTCGAGGAGTTTACCCCTCCAAGGAACGCCGTGTTCGTAATTCTTCGGTCATCTGATCACCCTCCGAGGGCCTTAAATTCAAACTCTGAGGAACTCGGACTGTGGATTAATTCATTGTATTGGCCATGACAGCGAAAATCGGCATAGGAAAACGGAAAGTGGGTCTAACTCGTTGAGTGTACTGTATTCTATTTTAACAGGTTATTGCAAAATAAGCTAATAAAATCTAAAAAACAAACAGGTTTTACCTCTTTAATTTTGTACAAATGATAATGTGGATAGAGTCTGTTCTACTGTTGTTACTCATGATCATGTTTTGGCTTCCTGTTTTACTTTAATCAAATTACTTATGACCTTTCTTTGTATGGTGCAGTAAGCCATCTGACACCAAAACCTAAAAGTTCTTGCGTAATAGTGAAGGGCCTTACGTACAGCTCTGCTTTTAAATTCATCATATTAATTTATTTCTTCTCTGGCTGTTTTACTGAAATTGATGTATGATGTATGACATTTTTGATTAATGCTTAAAAACTGTGTTGACTAAAAATAAAAACTGAAATGTATTAGTTATAAAGTTGCCCATTGTAATTTCTTTCAGCAAGTGGCAAGAGTCGAGGGTTTGGCTACATCAAGTTCACCGTGTTGTAAGTTTTGTAATCTTATTTATGTCTCCCCTTACTCTGATGGCAGGTAGACTGCTATTGGCATAGTTGTCCATCCATCCGTGTGTATGTTCATCACAAAATCTCTTGTCATGTGTGTCTCAAAAAGCATAATAGCCAGATGAGGAAACTGTACTGGAATGTTTGTGCAGCATGTGGTGAGTGCGGTAAGAATTATGCCCCTTGGCTTAGTGAAAATAGCTTACAGGTCATTCAGTTTTGTGCTTCTTGGATCTCAAAAATTATTTGAGCCGGATTCACAAAAATACAGGAATGTAACCCAGCATGTGATATTGTGCACCTGGGGTTTTGTGTATTTCTTTGTCCTGACTTATGGTCCTTGAAGTTGTGAAAATAAAGCATATGGTGCCCACAACTTTACATCGGCATATCTTTACAAATATTTGATCCAGAGGAATGAAACTTGACAGGAATATTATGCAACCTGTGAATTGTGCTAGATTTAGCTGCCTGGGGTAAAAGTAAACTTATGGCCCTTGAGTTAGTAAAAAGTTGTTAATAAAGCATTGAATTTTGTGTTGCCATTTTGTAAATAAGTATACATGTCACCCTTCTTCATCCTCATCCTTTTAATTTAATGTAGGCTTCTTTTCCCAAAAATCTGGAAACCCCCCTGAATTATTCTCTTCTGATAGTGTACCATTTCATGAAAGTAAATGTTGTTGTACTGTTATGATTTAAACTTGATCTGCCAAGTTTCATTTTTTGACAAACAGCTACTTTTTATTGATATTTGTTGTTTAATGAAATATTCCTCTGAATTATTGTACCAAGTAAATCATGTGTTCTCTCTTAGCTGAAGAACTTCAGCGAACACGTTATATATTACCTTTTTGGACGTGTTAGCTGAAGAGAACGCCGTATCCAAACCCTACCAGAATTCGTGACATTTTTATGTCACGCTGTTATTTCACTTGTTTGCATTGTACAGACAAAATAACTATATCCTCAGGTAAATGAAGTAAAATGTAGTTTACAAACACATTTTCAAAACCAAAAAACGCTTTATAGATAGTTAATTTATCATTTTAATAAATCTGATTATAAGCATTCTTTAACTAAGTCATAGTTGTGTTCAAATTTAATCACGTGACAGCAAGATTTAAAAAACATACCCATGTCACCTACATTTGACCTCACAAATGTAATGTTTATTTTGCTGTTATTTTTTCTATTTTGAATAATTAGTAAATAACTAATAACAAATTTGAAATAAATCAATTGTTTTTACTTGTCAAAAGGTATTTTCAGCCTTACTGCAATTGGATTCAACTAAATGAACAATGTGAATCCGATACTATAAATAGAATTCATCGACGTCATCATGGTCATGTGATTGCATTGCATCATCACACTCAATTGATTCTGGTTGACTTTACTATGGGGGTTACGCCATAACTTTAATGTGTTGTAAACATCAAAAACATAAATATCAACATTAAAGTTATGGAAGCCAGAACTAGGTCTCTCTCAATAGTCATGAACTGTTTATTCTTACAGAGTATTAAAGAGAACAGAGAGAGTTGATCTTTAATAGGCATAGACCTTAGGTAGCTGTTGGCGTTACAGAAGCGCCTGGTGAAAATATCTGCTTGACTTGTAATTATTCCGCCACAGAAAAAAAGTTTGGAGATGGTTAATAGAAGTGAGCTTGTTGGTTGGTCAGTTGATATATTTGTTCTGTTCTAGACAATAACTCATTGTGTTGACATATTAAAATAACTTTTGGTACACATGTTTAACAACATTAAATACTGGTGACTTTGATTACAAACTACCAACTGTTGACGCGCAATGGCCCCTTTCAACATAGAAATTGGTAAAATAACTGTATCAGGATGATAACTCATTGAAGGAATGACAGATTTGAATGATATTTATGTAAATCAACTTTGGTTTTTGTTTGCTACTAACAGAAGACAAAGTGAATTTCATTGTTCACTTAAAAGCTAAAATATCTTAGCAAGTCTTGGACCTGTGTCTGAAATCTGCTTGATCCTGGCTTTTACACTTATTCTCAAGTCAGTTTTTGCTCAAGTGAGGTCATAACTACTGTGAAATATATTTTATTATTTGAAGGGAGGATGCCAAGCAAGCAAAGGAAGCCAAAATTACCATTGAGGGCAGAAAACTGATTGCTGACTTTGCAGACATCACAAAGAAGAAAAAACCTAACAAACGAGACAGACCAAAGAATGTGGAAAGGGTGAAGTCTGATGAAGCATCCAGCCAGAATGAGGAGGGAGAGGCGGAGAATAGAGGGGGTAGTGAGGAGGATGGGGTCGGGAACAGTGATGACGGTGGTGGAGACCTTGGTGATAAAGAAAGCGCAGTGCAGCATGCACAGAGTAAGTTCGGGCACCTAGTGCATAATGTCAGCACTGCACTAGTGTCTTATGATTTCACTGAGAAACTCAAAGCTGTTGGTTCAAGATATTCTCTTGATTTTCATTACTTGTATTTATAATATTTCTTATTTGTGAGGCATGAGGTATCAATATTTATTTATATAAATGAGAATGAAAAATATCATCAAAACTATCAAAAATGTTTGATCTTGTTTAAAAATATAAGATGTGTTTGGTTTGAATACTGTGAGTCTACTATTTAAAATGTTTAATTTCTTTATTTTATAAATTAAGTGTGGTATACAGTTAAATACACATGTTGACTGTTATCCACTGTGAAGGTGAACTGTCCCAGAAGGATCAGAACATGAAATACCACAAGGCGAAGATCGTTGTTTTGACCGGGCTGCCAGCCAATATGAAGATAGAGGAACTCAACAAATGTCTCATCAAAATGTAAGTCATTTTCAATGTCTTCATACTTTTATCACTGCCATTTCTTACATGCTTTTTCCTGTCCTGTCAGCATTAGATAGTGGAAGTTATGATTTGCAATATTTGTCAAAGTCATAAGCCAATTGTTGAACAAAACAACAACAACTATATCTTTTGTTTTACAGTATCTTAAAACTTTAGATTAACAACTTGTTTAAAGCTAGTCAAAGGAGCATTTAAAAGTCTTTTTTTAAAAGTTCTTAGGTAAACAGTCAATTATTAGGGTAATGTGAAATAAAAAAAAAATTCATGAATCTTCCATCTATTTTTAGTGTCTTTCCCACTCTGGCAAATGTGCAAATTGATATCCACCAAAAAAAAAAATCAATGTTTTTTAGTTGATCAAGTGTGCCATTCAGGGCTGCCAATATTTAGTAGGCTGTGATGAGGTAATGGTTAATGACATTTTGATTATTTGACATTTACTTCAGTGATATTTTCTTTTATATGTTATTTATATTCTGTAACATATTCTTTGGTATAGCTATTATGACCCTGCGAAAAGTTAGCTGAAACCTTAAGCATACATGCCATATTTTTGAATGGCTCATCAAGGGATTTGGTTCAAAATTCCAGGGGATTTGACTCTCATACCAGGGGTTTTAATCATCGCCATTTTGCAACATCCGGAAGTGTTTTATTAACACTTCTTGAAGTCACTTATATTTTTCTATGAGACACTGTGATGATCAGTATATGTCACAACACATATGATTCACTTGGATAGAAAAAAATTTCATAGAAAAAGATATATATATGAGAAACAATTTAATAGGCTAACCTTCTAATAAAATTGATAAAGAAATCTGCTTACTATCAGAAATGATGACTTTCAAACTGTTTTAAAAGAGAGAATGGAATGGATATTAATATTTTTCATTTCTTCCAATTCCCAAATAGTCACATTTGTTTGCATTTGATCATAACAAGAAGTAAATACATACCTTTTTATACGCCCGAAGGGTCGTTTTATGTTATGGCCTCAATCGTCTGTCCGTCTGTCTGTCCGTCTGTCCGTCCGTTAGCAATTCCGTGTCCGGGCCATAACTTGGTAACTAATAAAGCGATTTTCAAATAACTTTATACAAATCATCACTACATTAAAAGGATGTGTCGCGCGCAATTTCCAGGTCCATACCTCAAAGACTAGAATCACCGTGTCCGGGCCACAACTTGGTCACTAATAAAGTCATTTTCAAATAACTTTATACAAAGCATCATTACATTAAAAGGATGTGTCGCGCGCAATTTCCAGGTCCATACCTCAAACACTAGAATCACCATGGGGGGGGGAGACGTTAGCGATTCCATGTCCAGGCCATAACTGGGTTACTACTAAAACTTTTTTTCAAATAACTTTATACAAATTATCTCTACATTAAAAGGATTTGTCAAGCATGCTTTCCAGGTCCGTACCTCAAAGGCTAATTTCACTGGGGGGGCGTTAGCAATTCCGTGTCCGGGCCATAACTTGGTAACTAATAAAGCGATTTTCAAATAACTTTATACAAATCATCACTACATTAAAAGGATGTGTTGCGCGCAATTTCCAGGTCCATACCTCAAAGACTAGAATCACCATGGGGGTGCGTTAGCAAATCCGTGTCCGGGCCACAACTTGGTCACTAATAAACTAATTTTCAAATAACTTTATACAAAGCATCATTACATTAAAAGGATGTATCGCGTGCAATTTCCAGGTCCATACCTCAAACACTAGAATCACCATGGGGGGGGGGACGTTAGCAATTCCATGTCCAGGCCATAACTGGGTTACTACTAAAGCAATTTTCAAATAACTTTATACAAATCATCTCTACATTAAAAGGATTTGTCAAGCATGCTTTCCAGGTCCGTACCTCAAAGACTATTTTCACTGGGGGGCGTTAGCAATTCTGTTAGCAATTCCGTGTCCAGGCCACAACTTTGTGTTACTACTAATAAAGGAATTTTTAGAAAACGTGTCCTAGCCACAACTTTGTAACCAATAAAGCAATTTTTAGATAACTTTATACAAATTATTGCTATATTAAAAGGATGTGTTGTGAGCACTTTCCAAGTCCTGCTACTTTTAAACTTAGTAAGCAGTATACTAGCATAACCTAAATGTTTATTAAAGACCTCAAGCCGAATCTTCTTCGGGCGTATAATGCTCCGTTTCGCGGTGCTCTTGTTTGTAAAAGTTCATAAACATGTTTTATTTTGGCATTCATCAAAACAATAAATATCATTTTAATAAATGAAGTCATTTTCTTGTTGTTTACTTTCAGTTTCACTTTGTCATTTTCTTATGAGTAGTGAAGCATAACAAAGAAACAGTCTTTTCTATCACTTATTTTAATCTCATTATGTACTGAATAATCTATCACCTTATTATCTTAAATCCTTTTGTTGAAAATGACATAAGTTTTTTACACATTGTGAAGGACTCTTAATATGGAACATGCTCACTGATTGGTCAGTTTCTATTAAAACAATGCCACACATGTGTCTACTGCTGGATTTTACACCATTTGTTATTAATCCAATTAAGCTTCATAGCAGAGAGGGCATTACTTGTAAACTTGCTGATAAAATCAACTCTCTGTTAAAAATGACGTAATTTTTTTATATATTTTTGTAATTCCGGGGGATATTGGCGGGGGCATAGATAAAAATTCCAGGGGATTATTTCCCCTGCAGTGGGATATGGCATTAATCACTCTGTCAGTCTGTCGGTCTGTTGAAATTTTTTATGATTTTGTTCTTCCGAGCACTGTGTCCTCAAAGATGAGCTATTGTTGATAGCCCTATATCTGGAATCCGCCACCAACATTTTTGACTTCAAATTAAGTCTCAAACACCACTGTGCTGATTTGGCTCAAACTATGACGAAAAACATGATCTGCAATTTTTATTATACTCTTAACAAACAAAGTTTGAGGGGGTTTATTGGAGTCACCCTGTTGTCACAGTCATTTGATAGGAATGAACTACTGCTTTGGTGTTATATGATCTGAAATACATTTAACCTAAAATTCTTTATTTTTTCTTCAGATTTAGGGGTCAATCCTACCAACGATTTAGCATAAAATAACTATGCGTTACTGCAGTTTGAAAATGTCAGAAAATCTCGAATGGCCAAAATAATTCAACAACTTTGATTTGATTGAAAAGTGTTGAGTATGAAAAACATGCCAAGAAAAATACCCAAACGAAATGTTGCGACAATAACATGCAGCCTACATACAGATTACACTCTAATCTTTCAATAGCAATCATAATTCTCACCTGAACATGCATCTAATTGATGAATTCTATTCAAGTTTCTGAATATATCCCCAAAAAAATCTCAACACAGTACTCTGGTCCACTGATAAACATTACAGTCATTTGAAGGGAATGTACTCTCACGGTCAGGAGTGAGGTCCCTTTTAACTGTACGTAGGTCGGTCCGTTGCAATTTTCCTTGTCCAGAGGACAACTTAAAAACTACTGGATGGAATTTAATTAAACATCATATGATGATAGAACATCATGAGACTAAGTGCAGTGTACAAGAACCTTAGCTCTATTTTAGCCAATTACAGAGTTATTGCCCTTTGTTACTTTTCCTTGTCCAGAGCATAACTTATAAACTACTGTATGGAATTTAATTAAACATTATACAATAGGTAAGCACAATGAGAGGAAGTGCAGTGTACAAGAACAATTACTCTATTTAAGCTAATTACAGAGTAATTGCCCTTTGTTACTTTTTCTTGTTGGGTGCATAACTTCAATACTACTGATTGAAATAAAACGTGGGATATAGATAACTTCAATACTACTGATGGGATTGAAATAAAACGTGGGATATAGATAGATGGCAATGAGAAGAAGTGTAGTGCACAAGCACCATAATCCTATCATGTATATTAAGGTAGCACACCCCTAATGAAAACCTCCACTTGAAACTCTTCAATTTTAATGCTTTAGCTTATGTTGTTAAGCACAGGACTACAAATCTTTTGAGGGTTTCAAGGTAGCTGTTCAAATCCATCCAGAAGCATAATTAAAAATAAATCAAGTAGCTAACATTTTTTAACAGAAATTTATCAACCTGTGGTTGGTCGGTCGGTCCGTTGCAAATTTACTTGTCCGGAGCATAACTTGAAAACGACTGAATGGAATTTAATCGAACTTCATAAATTGGTGAAGCACAATGAGAGGAAGTGCAGTGTTCAAGAACCATACCTCTATTTTCACTTATTACAAAGTTCAGAGCAGTGAAATATCTGACTGATTTTTCGTTCGATAAAGATTTGGACATTACCTTGAGTTCAAGCAAAGGAGGTTTGATTGCATTTCATGTAGATATGTAATACTCTTTTAATTACTTTCTTCAATAAAACTTTTGTCACTCAGCATAACTTGATAACTAGCATTAAATGATTGAAGTAAGCTTTTGCACTTCACCGCAATTAAAAACCTTCCTTTATTTTGTCAGCAATGTAACTTCTAAATTACTCAATGGATTTTGATTAAACAACACACTTTGGTTAAGCATGATAAGTTCAAATACAGTGTTTAACAACCTCAGAGTTATGGCCTCTTCTAAAAGAAATTCTATGCCATTCCTGTGTCCAGGCGGCATTCTGGGGTGTTTGTCTTTCCTGTGACAGCTTTAGTTTATTCATGTTCCCAATGACAAAAAGTATCCTATTTTCCCATTTTTCTAATAAAAAATCCCTATCTGAAGTTCTGAAAATTTTCTTCTCTGGCCTGATTTAAAATAATCTCACAGAAATGTTACTTAGGTGACCCTCTATCTAATTCCCTCACCAATACATAGATACTTTAATGCTTTAGCCAGGAGACATGGCTACTTTATATACTTTATATGACTAGACCTATATCAGTGTGTTTATACCATGTTTTAAGTCGTCATTTGAAGCAAAAATGTTGCCTTCCAATGTAGCATTTATGTTGTAATTTGTCACGTGGTATACACACACTGTATATGTCTATATGGAAAACTTTGAATATCTTCTCTTCAGAAACTATTGGCCCAAATTTCAAAATAATTTCACAGATGTGTTCTTAAGGTGACCCTCTGTCAAGTTTCTTCACCCCATTTTGATTCTTTAAAAACATGGCCTCCAGCGGCAATCTCTTTTAACTTTAAAACCATCAAATGTAACAACTTTATGCATTTGATCACAGTAACAATGCAATTTTTTAAGACACGTTACGTAACTCTGACAAAAATATTATCAGACTTATGGCCTTCAGACTTTAATATCAAAATTCAACACAACTTGAAAAGTTTGGGAAGGAATAGAATGAGACTTTAAGCATCCATTAATTACATTGTGAGATTGTATGTTATATAAGAACCATAATTCTATGACCAAATGTAACCAAATTGCTTCCCTTGATATGAAAATTATTTGTTCCAGCACTATATATTTGGAAGGAAATAAATGATATTTGATAATAGCTCTCACCGGGTATACATTGAACTCCAGCACATTTCAAAAACCATAACTCTGTTGCCAATTGTTCCCAAATAGTCTTCCTTGGCATAAAATGTTTAAGAACATGAGTTTACCTTACAGAACTTTTTGGTTGAAAATGAATGAAACTTGAAACATTAACTGATGTTGATGTTGACTTTACTTTTTAGGGACCATTGATCTGTGACAGAACAAGTGTGTTTGAAAATTGTAACCATTTGACACATATGTCTATACTTATTGTATGTTAATGATCACCTCTCCTTGATTTAAGTGGTCGTTTTATTGTACATTTATAAACAAGTCTGTTATAAATAAATACAAAAGCAAAACATTTCACAGAAAATGTTTATTATCTTTTTATGTTATATTTTTCTTTCCTTTACTTTCTCAATAACAATTTTTCACTTAATACCTTGTCATATGAATAAACGGTTGTAGTAAAAGCTACAATTTTGTCTCAAAATAGAATATGTTGTGTTTTATGGACTAACAGGGCTATTATAATAGTGTGTTGACACCTAATCACATGTTTATTGTTTGCAAAACCGTGAGATTCTTATTCCAAGATCACAGAATCTGATTAGTCTATATGTGTAAACGGGCAGTAAACTTGACATGAGGCACAGTATAATACTTTGTAATATTTATAATCTGTGTGAAAAAGTCACATATCACAATTTAGGGAAAATTTAACCATGCAGCAATATGTAATTTCACAATATGATTTACATTATACATTATACATAGTAGCACAGACAGAAACAAAGCACAAAGAGTGTGCATTTAAGACTGAAAGTTATTAAAAAAAAATATGACCTTTGACCTACCAGGGGTGTGAAGCAGCTAGCTGAAAGCAGAGCGGTTGGCCAGAAGATTGCTCACTTGAAGTTCAAGTGTATCCGGGATGCCAAACGTGCCATCAGGAAACTACACAACCATCCCTATAAAGGTATATGTGTAAATCTGTTGATCTATTAGACATATCAGACAGTCAGCTGAATGGGAAGCCTAAGATTGTTCATATTGAATAAGGTTTCATTTAAAAGTTGTAAGCAGATTGTGTGTAATTTTATGTGAATTATTGTTGTTTGCATAGCAAGGCAGACATATATAGACATGGTGATGTCCATTGTCATCGGTGTTTGCATCTGCTTTGTCAGGCTACATGGCTATATTTTGTATCTGGTTTGATCTCTTACTAAAGAACATCTTGGCCAATCTTTTCTGAACTTGGTAACAATGTTTAACCACATAGTCTTTACTTTCAAGCATTATTTAAAATATTTTTTAAATTCTTATCTTTTTTCCAACATTCAGTTACTGTCTTGGTACACATTCTTACTCATTCATTATTTTACGTAAATTCAACCTTTATTTATTTCATGCATTTAGGTAATATAGTGTGGAAAAACTGGTAGCATAAAACTTGAATATAATTTCATTTCAAACTTTTCTTTAAATAATTTAGTGTGTGCAAAAACAAATTAATATGTTTCATTGCTATGTCAGTATTTTTTAAACATTCTAATATCTATTAAAGCTGATATTTTATTATTGAAATTTATTTCCCTTTTTATATGCCTGTTTGTAGGATGGGACATATTAAAATTCTACCTGTGGGGTAAGGTTAGGCGGGCTTACAGTTTGGCTTTGGGTGTCCAGTATGTTGTCAAATTAATATTTTTAGAATCCTTTGTCCAACCTTTACCAAATTTGGTCAGAATATCGCTTTTGTCACTGAAGAGATTTCACCATTAAAGTATAGAAATTACCTAAAATTGGTCTAGTCGGATCAATAAGTGAAGAATCATTTGTCCAATCATCACCAAACTTGGTCAGAATGTGTTTGGGCATAATATCTTTGACAAGATTGATAACCAGCCATATGGCTCTTGATACTAGAGAGACTTCAACTTCAATTATAGAAATTATCTAAAATTGGTCTTGTCTGATCAATGACTTAAGAAGCCTTGGTCCAATCATTTTCCTATTTGTTTAGAATGTGGACATTATATCTCGGTCAGGTTCGATAACCAGCCATGATGCCTCAGTCACTTAAATTGGCAAAAACTGTATTTACAGTCTTCTCTCTATAAATTTGGCTTAACATAGAACCACTTATCACCAAACGTGGTGTCCTATAATAATGATGGGCATATTTTTTTTTTTTCTGTGGGACTTTGCTTATTTTGACATGCATCTATGACAGGGACAGTGCACATACATATGAATAAAGCCACATGCACTGTACACTCTAAGGAAGCCTATCTTTCCGTAAGTCTTTTGGTGATCTATTCATTTTGGATTTTGATTTTGATAAATAAAGATTATTTTTACTAAATTCAGTGAGATTCAGCACTACTACCTTTCATGGTGGCCGACCCACAGGGTCTGTCATCAAACAAGGGTGTCTTAAGTGGGGAAATTAATAAAGAAAGAGCGAGAAATGCATATAACAAAAAGAAAGTTTGTCGAATTCAGTACAAGACAGTATTTTATTTCTTTGTCATAGAATTTTTTTTATTTTCTATGACCACTCATGAAATAGGATACACTCTTACACAGTCCAGGGAAGTTGCCTCCCAAACTCCTCATTTTGAGAAAAGGGCTTATCAGTCCATGAAATCACCATGAAATTGAACCAGTCAATTAATCACCACTTAGCGTGCCACCCTGCTTGGCTGTTTACTGTGTGTATCCAACAGATGTTCCTTGACCGTTATTGCAGTATGTGAACTAAATATTCTGGAATTGAGTGTGTCTTGTGTTTAGGTTAAAAATGAATATCTACCAATACAGAAAAGGTATGTTGTCTTTTAATTTTTTGATGCCCATTTCACATTTATGACATATAATGTTGAATTATGTTTTATACATAAACATATGTTTGCGTTAAGTATTTTTAATTTACTGTTTTTGTGTTTTCTTTTGTTAAAAAGTAGAGCACAATTAAAATAACAAGAGATGGTTTAAATGTTATTCGCAATTAAAGGACAATTCTTTACTAAGATTTACATATACAATATCAATATGAATATCAGTATGAATTGTCTTTGTCTTTAGCATTCGAAAAGAATAGGCAATTATATCATCAAAATCATTGAAACCTATTTATTTCAGGTTTTGCATCAAAATGGTGGAATTTCAAACCCTAGGTTTGAAAGAACTTTCCATTGTAACTGATGATACTGGAATATAATATGTTGCTTTCCAACAACTCATAGATTTTTTGAGAAGAAAAAAACTTCCCAACGAGACTCATTTTTGTAAAGGGCAATGTTTTTCGGTGGCTGAAAGGAAAGGAACACATTGTGAAAGAAATTAATGAAAAAGCTGTGTTTAAAGCTCAAAATGTTGTGCATTTCTTTTTTGCCCATTCAACACAGTCTAAAGTATGTAGACAATTGTCAAAGGAACTCTACAGTCAACGCATCACAAGCAAAGTTCAATGTGGAGTGACATCTGTGTTTCAGATATACAAGCAAGTGGCATCATCTGAAAACGTTTTTGATAGGAATGACATGAAAACATTAGAAATTAATGAAAATGATTTGGAAACGCTTTACACACATTATAAGGGACAGTTTAGTGAAGAAGACTGGGCAAAAGTGTGTTTCTTTGTGAACATCATTTCATGCGTGTAAATGATATAGATGTGGGAACAGAAGCGTACGAAAGCTTAATTGCTAAAAAAGCATTATATTATGAAAACTTGAAACAAACCCAAACTGTTGCTCGCGAGCTTCTTAAGCAGTCAAAAATTGAAATTACAAAAAGACTGAAACGCAAAGAGGTAGCAGGTTTCGATGATCAGATTTGTGTGGTGGGCAGAAATCGACACAGTCCACTTTTCATAGAACTAGACATTGTCGACTCATTCTTTGATAAATCTGTCATTGAACATGTACTTTCTGTTGATTGTTCATGGCACTGCCATCACGCATCAAGTTTTGTCATTCATTGAAATGTCTTATCATGATCACTTTATGGGACAAAAGTTAGCACTGGTCCTGAGAATGGGTGGAAATGACTTCTTACCCAAATTCCATGGTATCTCTCATAAGAAAACAGTTGAAACATTCCTAAACCAGAAAGATTTCAGAGAAAACCTATTCACATTTGACCTTTCAATTACAATCAATGTGAGCATATTGTAATATGTTGTACCCCCTTTATATTTTAACAATTGTCCGGATATCCGAATTTACTTACACTCTGTTGTCTTATCGCTGTTTTTCCATTTCTTTTATGAGTATTCCAGAAGTCTTGTAGTAAATGAATATGTTGATAATTACAATTTCAATTCAGATATAAATTCCATAAGTATACCTTGAATCGAAGCTGTATAACCCGTTTATAAATTTGAAGTACACACGACTGTCACAAATATGTCCGCCATTTTAACTGTTGGGTTACAGCGCAGTAATATTTATTAGATATTTATTCATTGGAGTAAACTTTTCCTGTATGAATTGTAAAGTTAAATTGTTTCAAGCATAATTTTATTATTAATGTTTTATATAAATGTGCTCATGTTACAGATTACAATTACAATGCTGCGAGCGCACTATTTGATTCGATTGTTGCTATGACACTATTTCGCGGATGAATGATAATATTATTTCTGCAGCATTAAGATATTTGTTTCATTATAATTAGATTGTTTAATTAAGTGTTCGAATAGGATGCAATTTGTCATTCTCGATCGATTGATGTATCTATTATTATGAATGTCTTGCAAGACTTTTCATATTTACTTGTTTTATTGTACTCGAGCCTTGGCACCTTCTTCTCACCTGCAAATGTGAGCTGCAGCCCTGCAGACCAATCAAAAGCCTTGCAGCATTGCTGCAGCATCTTGCGGGTATATAAGAAGTGTCAAGTTTGAGCTTGGGACAGTTGACATTTCTGAAACTTGAACTATTTTCAACATCTTGAAAACAAACATGCGAGGTATATTCTTTTGACACGTATTATAATTAAATCAACGCGCACATTTATTAAGTAAATGAACCTCGCATATTATTATATAAGAATAAATAATCATTATAATTACATTGAACTTAACTTTATCAAACTATTGATCAACTCGTCAACTGTCCACTGAACATGTCCGCAATTGTAATTATTGACTTAGCTTTGTGGAGTTGAGATTAACTTGAATAAATAACGTTTAATTGAGAAACAGACTTGCGTTTTCGAATATTCATCACTGATCATTATCAAACTACATATACCTTGGCTCACCAGGCACTAGGCCTGGTGTAAGCAGTGATTCACCACAGATATACTTTGGCTCACCGGGTAAACTACTTGGTGTAAGCAGTGATCCACCACATATCATCGACAGTTAATAATCATTTAACTTTAAACGTATGAGACGGATGTTACAATATACAAGGAGATGATCAAGACATTGTACACACCGAAGAATGTTGATATAAGGAAGTTTTCATTTGATGAAATCAGACAACTTTCCATTTTACCAAATGGCGCCGCTTCTGTTTACGAATACAGAAGTCCTCAAAGCTGGATGCAACCCGAAACGGCCATCGAACAACGTGGTAAAAATGTACAATGTCTGATTGACAACTATTCAACAGCAGGGCAACATGAGGCTCGCTTGCCAGATTTCCAAGCAAATGGCTGCTTGAAAAGATTACCTGATTGAAATATAGAGTACGATTTTAGGCCAAACCCATATGTATCAGATATAAGGGATGCTTTCGTTATAAACCATGAGGAGCTGCTCAAAAGAGTTTGGCAAATTAGAAAACGAAAGCAATTGAGACGACACCACAGAAGGGTGCACGGCGAAAGCTCAAACCTAAAGCCACGTCAACACCACGGTACAGTCAATATAATTATATTAAATGTTTAGTCTTTTATTATGTATGAACAAATATCTTACACATTTTTTAAACCTAATGTCATATTGATCAAAACTTGAAATCGGCAAGTTTAGCTTTTGGTAATAACCCTAAATAATGTGCTACAAGAACAAAAAGACTATAAAATGTTTGCTCTTGAATCAAACAGTTTTGTATTTTAACCATTTTGTACTGAAATGAAACTTTCACTTATTTCAGAAAGTCCATATTTAAGAAGACCTAAAAAGATTTAGCAAGTGTCCTCCCTGACAAGACAATCTTTCATATTGAATGCGTAGATAACGAAGTTTGGTTTGGATTTTAACTTCAAACTGTATGTATTCAAAAGTAGCCATCCCATGTAAAAAAAAATTGGGTCAGTATTTGTACGCATTCTGTTGAAAACCATTCGTATTGATTAAGTGTGTAAAATAACCCTTTATCTTTCCTTGTAAATATTGTTATTATTCATTTTAATTAAATTGTGTATCTCGAAATTTGCACAACGCTATTGTTCATAAAGTGATAATTTGCTTATGGTCTGCATGATTGCATAATTTGTGTGCAATGTGTATATATACGAGATAGATACTTGTACAGTGATATTTTATTGTATGAAATCACAATGTTTTTTTATATTCTTTCTTGTTTTCAGTTACAAAATACAACTATTTTTGTGTATAAGGCTTTTGAATTAAGAAAAAGAAATACACAGTTAGAGCAAATGTTTTGTTATACTTGTTCATTTTTTACCTATTTCATTGTGTATGAATTGTTTAAAACGAAATAAATTGTGTTCTGTTTTGTTTCTGTTCTGTTTTTGACTAAGGATGGGATATACATATATATGACAGTATCATAACATAATTAAAGAATCTGTATTCGCTATGAGTGTTCAAAAGCTTCTGTTAATGTTTATATTCTTTGTAATCCAATGCAAACGATGATATGTTTATGTTATAGATACACAAAATTTTGTTAGTTATTATGATTATTTTATAAATCTCACAAAAAGAATTTTATTCTTAACTAAGTTTATAAAACTATTTTGAAATATAATGGAATTAATTATTCAACTTGAATTTTCAAGAGTATACAAAATCAGATGAAATGCTGTGAACAGTAAAGACAAGAATAAATGCAAGTACAGCCTGATTCTGTTGCTAAATATCTGTTCTCAGAAACAAGTGTTGGGAATTTGATATGGAGAAGCAGTATTTATGACTTTGTGGCTTTCCTTAGATCATTATCAGTGAGGTGTTAATAAACACTGACCCCTGGATAGCCTTTATCAAATTGAGCATTTTTGGGGGCAAATACTTGGGACTGTACACTCAAATCAACAAATATTTCCTAAATCACTCTACTTTAATTGAAATGTTCAGTTACTTCTGGTGAAATCTTCAATCCTACTTTAGCAGCATGCTTTATTTCAGACAGTATGTTACAAGCTGTGCAGATGTCCCAAGGGAGAGTGGAAGACCCCCAGTCAGCCGCCCGGAGGTCAAGGGTAATAGTCAGGAACCTCTCATTCAAGGTCAGCTGGTGTAAATAGAAAAAGTCATACTTGGCTTTCTCTGTGATTTTTTTTCACTTTCAAAACATAATTTTGTATTAGAAAGTTACTCACTGCTGCGCAGGGGGAGCCATATATTTATTGTAGATATATGTCTGACACATTTTTGTGTCCGCTCTGTATCTTCTTAATTCCTTGAAGAATTAAACTTGTGCCAAATGTTCATCAAATCTAGTGAACATTATTTCATTGCCATTTTCCATAAGAGTGGCGGGGTATTGATCACATTCCAGGATTTACACAGACTTAAGAATTTGATTTCTTTCCTTGTTCTGCTTTCAATGAAGTTTCGGTAAAAGAAAAAAATATCGAAATAATTAATCTTAGTGGATGCTATGCTGATATTTAATACAATCATAGCTTGCTAATATTGATAGTTTTTGATAAAATGTGTTTTTTCATAGTTTCTTTTTTAGCTCTACTGGCCAAAGGCCAGAAGAGCTCATGCGATGGTAATGTGTACTTAGTATGTGGATCCGTGCGTTCCTGCTTCTGTGCGTTCGTGTGTCCGTGCGTCTGTAAACAATTGCTTGTGAACACAATAGTCTTCAGTTTTGATTGTATCTCGATGAAACTTGTACAGTATCTAGATATCCATTAGAGCTCGGTTCCTTTCGAAAACCAGCCAGATCCGCCCATGCATGCCTAGATTATGGCCCTTGATAGTATAAAAAAATGCTATTGTGTAAACAATTGGTTGTGAACACGATACAGTCTTCAGTTTTGATTGTATCTCGATGAAACGTGTACAGTATCTAGATATCCATTAGAGCTCGGTTCCTTTCGAAAACCAGCCAGATCTGCCCACGAATGCCTAGATTATGGGCCATGAAAGTTTTAAAGAAATGCTTTCTATTTTTAGCCAGGTCTGCATGAGCGAATTCTATTTTTAGCCAAGTTTACATGTACATGTAAATTCAAGTCTAGAGTTAGGGGAGACAATTTGCAAGTCTAGGATTTCGAGAGACAATTTGCTTTTTGCTTCTGCAGTTGATTTTGTGCATTACTCTGCCTTGTTCTTGTTGAAAGCCCAAAGGCCATTTTTTAGCTTTAAGTTCTGTAGTTTGCGCATTCATCTTAACAAAATTGGTTGTGAATGTTTAAGTTATGCACCTGGTGTCATTACTGGCCACACCCAGGGTTCACAGGTTTGGTAAACATAAATCTGGAAAGGTTTGAAAATCTTTTTGTGTGGTCATGCATCCATCTCAGCACAATTGATTGTGAATGTTTGTTCAAATTGATCAAAGTTGTCCTAGGATGCCCTTGACTTTGACCTTTTGACCAACTTTTTTTAACTTTTAAAACTTCAGAAATTTTAACTATGAGTACAGTTTTGAAAGCATTTTTTTTTTGTCAGATGACCTTTACTTGGCACATATTAAAATAGTTCATGCAACTAATCTGCTTACAATACTTTCTGGGCTCAGATGTTGAACGTGCTACGTTTTCAGGTAACCCAAACACAAAACATAAACTATATGTCTGTTGCCTTTTACCCATACATATATGCTCTGGATTGATATGACCACAAAAGCCATGCCAGTAGAGCATAGGCCCTTTTGGGCCTCTTGTTTGTTTAAGTTAGTCCTTGAAATCTCCTTTAAACTCCTTGTGTTTTTTTTGGTCAGTCTGGCTGTATGAACCCTGATTCAGTGATAGCTCTAGTTGACACTACACCCACAAGACACTCCATTTCTCTCAAGGTCAAATGTAATGCAACAGATTGAGACAAGCATGGGGAGAGACATCTGTACATTATAATAGTAGTTGGTGAAAACATTCCGATAGTAGTTGAAGAAAGCTTTCCAATAGCATTTGTTAAAAACATTCCAATAGTAGTTGAAGAAAACATTCCAATAGCAGTTGTTAAAAACATTCCAATAGTAGTTGGTAAAAACATTGAAATTGTAGTTGTTGAAAGCATTCCAATAGTAGTTGGTGAAGGCATTCCAATAGTTGTTGAAGAAAGCATTCCAATAGTAGTTGAAGAAAGCATTCCAAAAGTAGTTGAAGAAAGCATTCCAATAGTAGTTGGTGAAAGCATTCCAATAGTAGTTGAAGAAAGCATTCCAATAGTAGTTGAAGAAAGCATTCCAATAGTAGTTGAAGAAAGCATTCCAATTGTAGTTGAAGAAAGCATTCCAATAGTTGTTGGTGAAAGCATTCCAATTGTAGTTGAAGAAAGCATTCCAATAGTAGTTGGTGAAGGCATTCCAATAGTTGTTGGTGAAAGCATTCCAATAGTAGTTGGTGAAGGCATTCCAATAGTAGTTGGTAAAGGCATTCCAATAGTAGTTGGTGAAGGCATTCCAATAGTAGTTGGTGAAGGCATTCCAATAGTAGTTGGTGAAGGCATTCCAATAGTAGTTGGTGAAGGCATATTCCAATAGCAGTTGGCGAAAGCATTCCATTTCATTTCAACTGGTTTAATTGTTTAATGTTACCTATAGACTAGGAATCTTTACTTCAATTTGTGTGTCTCTCATGTATTGCTCATTTGCAGTGTAATGAGGAAGGACTGAGAAAGGCATTCCAACACTGCGGGGAAATCATAGACATCAAACTTCCCACCAATACAGGTACTTATATACACATGACCTGAGTTGAATTGATGTGTCTTATTGATAAATATTAAAAAGAATTAAGTTGAACCTTTTTACTTAAACTGTGCACTGAACAAATGTTTCATACACCCATAATACTAAATTTTTAATCCTTGAATACTCGAAGTGGATTCAGTGGTTGATATATACACAAGTCCGTAAATTGTAGGGATTAGGCAACGAGTAGTAAAATAGGTACTGGAGTATTCATATTTTCTTCCCATCAAGTACTCTGAAAAACTTGATTGGTTTTTCGTAAGAGACGTGTTCATGTACCCTATATATGGGTCATCGTTATATTGGCCATTTCCGTGTTTTTTATCCTTAAATAAGTGTCAACATAATTATGTACTACTGAAAGATTAATAAATAGAAACACAAAATGTTTTTACATTCTTTTAATTTGTAATTTGTGCTTTTTATATCATTTTATATATAAACAAATATAGGGCATGCGAAATAATAAATAATATACATGTCAAAACATTATCACATCATGCAATTAGCATTTGAGCAACACTCATTGAAAATAAACTGAGCAAAAATCATGGTATAAAAAAAACAACAACACCTGATAATCTTTTGCTTTGACTGCATCTTAAGAGTTGTTTTGGAGTCATATTTCAACCGCAGATGGTTGAGCATGCTTTAAGTGGCCTCATAGGTTAACTTTGCACCACAGAGCGTGCATTTACACATTTTGTTGTCGGCTGCCTGTTTGAGGAAATTTTTTAACTTGAATCTATGAAATAGTATTTAATAATGAAATTTGTCATTCGGTAGTTTATTTCTTTACCTCATTAATATGGATGATTGTCAATTAAAGACATCCACTGATGAATAGTGATGATCCTTGCATAATACGCCTAATAGCTAATCAATGTTCAAAATTTGGGCATTAACGGTTATTATTTGTTTAAATGTCTTTAATTGGTAAACAATAGAATTATGCCAGAGATGCACTGCTATCAAAACTTGACTAATTGACATCAGTGCAAATTGGGGCCATTAGTTGACAGTTTCTTTAATCTCACAACAACTGTCATTACATTTGATAGGGTCAAATCCGTCAATAATGTACCTAGCGGGTATTAGAGGATCCTGTACACTGTGTCTTGTTGGCAAAGTGCCAGTACTGTTATATTGTCTGTATGTCATCTGTGGCCAGTGAAATAAAAAATAATACTTTTTTATCTGAGTGCTCGAATAATAAATTAGTATTCAAGTAAACAGATAATTGACTGTGTTGCTCTTTTTTTGCATTTAGCAGGACATGTTAAAAAGATTTAATGACACTAATTGGTTAAATAACATTTTGGGCCCACTCATCCAATTATGATTAATTTCAAGTTTAGTTTGACTAAAACATGTTTGTGTCCAGGTCTGTGAAAGATTACAACCAGATGAACAAAATACTACACCATCTTGAATTGAATTTTTGCACTAACCCAGCTACTAGAATTTAAGTTATAAGTGTTTTTTAAGTGTTTGATACATTTGGTCAGTGCTTGGTTATGAAGTATGTAAACATGTGCTGATGCTGTCCTAGTGCAAACAGTTTTAATGTTTTCATTAACCCTCTAGCACATCGGCAAGTGGTTAAATAAGTCCTCCCAGTCAATACCCAACTTCCTGATAAGCAGTCCTTATTTGTATAGGCACTTTTTAGTGGTATGGAACAGTTAATTGTGGCCAAATCTTTTTTTTCTGAATACATTTTTACAGATAATTAAATTATCAAATGTATGGTGTCAATGGTATAATTTTATATGTTTTTATTTCATCTGTAAATACAGTTTAAAGATAGACTTGTACCATTACTCTGAAATTTGATAATTTCATTAACTAATTAGCCAAAAAATGCTGCGATCAAGCTAAATTTTATAACCTAATCATAAAACCCCCATTTAATGGCTTAAAATTGGGACAATTGATGTTCAAATGAATAATACACAGATAATGGCAGGAATATCCCATGTCATTAAGCAAAGTAATTGAGTCCTGGGTGTCTGTTTTACATATATTACCCTCTCATAAAAATGCACCATGATAGCCCTGTTGTGTCATACAGATGCTTGCAAAGTTGCGGAAAGTTTGTATACTGACCTATTTTACACCCTGTGTAACATTGAATTTTGACCCTGTTTAAAATTAACGCCATGTTGGATATGAAACTGAATTTGAAATTAATCAATTTCATTCACATAAACTCATTATTTTTAATAATACCGTATTATATCATGTATAGGACGCTAGCATAGATAGAAAAAAATAGTTGAGAAAACGGGGTAAAAACCCTTAATATATAAGATAGGACGCAGCGGAAAAATGCCAAAATCGGAGCCGAAAAAATTGAGGTTGGTCAAGTATTTATAACATATTGAGGTAAAAAACAAACAAAAAATTGTATATAAGGCATATTTCGATAACTGTCTTGTGTATTTCGATAATTATCGTCTAATTTCGGTAATTAAGCATACACATCAATGATATGTCTTGACATTTTGAGAACATTCATGCATATTGTAAGACTTGTACAAATGCTCCGCCTTCTGACTGACAGTCAACCGTTGCAACCGTTGCAATAGTTCCGACATGCCTTCTGAATGACAGTCAACCGTTGCAATCGCATGTATTGTCAAAACTGATGATTGTTTTGATAAGGCTTCTCGCTGTGCGGATTAAAGCATTTCAGCAAAATTAATGCGTGTCAGTAATTAGCCTTGCCAGCGGAAGGCACGGTAAAGTGCGAACAAACAACCATACGGTTTACCATCGCAATAGTTTGTTCTATTGATGTTTTTCTAATGACAGACACAGGTGTTTTTCACACCTTCACACATTTGAAAAGATTTGATAGTGACAATAATGCTACTTTGCGTTATGCACATTCCTTTATTAATTTTTTAAAACAGTAACATACAACAAAATGTTTTGTAAAATATCGAAACATTAGAATCATGAACAACGATTAATTGATATTTACCTCCTTTCCCGATTTTCCGTTGCCGTTATAACTCAATCCAGTTAAAGTGCTGACTCACATCGAGTTTTTGTGAGTAGTGTCCCTTTTGTAAAACAGTAAACACTCCTGTTTGTTTTCAATTTAATTCTCAATAAATCATTTTAAAGTAAACATTCAATATATTTCTGTGTGTGTTAACTTGCGTGATTTTGACTATGTCAGTTGTTCTCTTTGGTGACGCAGTACAGATAATTACTATTAACGCGTTCTTCCCCGGTCCGATATTTTTGACCTGAAATGGACTTGGAAAAAAACAGATGAAATTCTAATAGCGTTGAAAGGACGCAGGCAATTTTTAAGACGAGAATTAGGGGGTAAAAAAGTGTGTACTGTGCATGATATAATATGGTAATTTAATTTTAGATATTTTAATTCTTCGTAAACTTTTATGTTAAATTGAACTGGCATTATATATTTGATATATGCATGGATGGTTTTGGGGAATTTCCATTTCTTCTTGTTTACGTCACAGTGAAAACTACATCTTTTACTGCTGTTCTAGGGCAGTTTCATAATGTCCAAGGGCATATAATTGTAACGCTGCCCTTGGGCATACAGTTGCAATGATGTCCAAGGGCATATAATTGTAATGCTGCCCTAGGGCATACAGTTGCAATGATGACCTAGGGCATACAGTTGTAATGGTGTCCCAGGACATACAGTTGCAATGATGACCTAGGGCATACAGTTGTAATGGTGTCCCAGGACATACAGTTGTAATGATGTCCTAGGGCATACATTTGTAATGGTGTCCCAGGACATACAGTTGCAATGATGTCCTAGGGCATACAGTTGTAATGGTGTCCCAGGACATACTGTTGCAATGATGTCTTAGGGCATACAGTTGCAATGGTGTCCCAGGACATACTGTTGCAATGATGTTCTAGGGCATACAGTTGTAATGGTGTCACAGGACATACAGTTGCAATGATGTCCTAAGGCATACAGTTGTAATGGTGTCCCAGGACATACAGTTACAATGATGTCCTAGGGCATACAGTTGTAATGGTGTCCCAGGACATACAGTTGTAATGATGTCTTAGGGCATACAGTTGCAATGGTGTCACAGGACATACAGTTGCAATGATGCTCTAGGGCATACAGTTGTAATGGTGTCACAGGACATACAGTTGCAATGATGTCCTAGGGGATACAGTTGTAATGGTGTCCTAGGACATACAGTTGCAATGATGTCTTAGGGCATACAGTTGTAATGGTGTCCCAGGACATACAGTTGCAATGATGTCTTAGGGCATACAGTTGCAATGGTGTCCCAGGACATACAGTTGTAATGATGTCCTAGGGCATACAGTTGCAATGATGTCCTAGGGCATACAGTTGTAATGGTGTCACAGGACATACAGCTGCAATGATGTCTTAGGGCATACAGTTGCAATGGTGTCCCAGGACATACAGTTGCAATGATGTCCTAGGGCATACAGTTGTAATGGTGTCCCAGGACATACAGTTGCAATGATGTCTTAGGGCATACAGTTGTAATGGTGTCCCAGGACATACAGTTGCAATGATGTCTTAGGGCATGCAGTTGTTATGGTGTCCCAGGACATACATTTGCAATGATGTTCTAGGGCATACAGTTGTAATGGTATCACAGGACATACAGTTGCAATGATGTCCTAGGGCATACAGTTGTAATGGTGTCCCAGGACATACAGTTGCAATGATGTCCTAGGGCATACAGTTTTAATGGTCTACAGGGGAAAACAAATTAATGCTGTCATAAGGTATACATTTTGAATGCTGTCCTATGGTATACAGTTTTATTCTGTCCATGGGCATACGGTTGAAATGGCTAATGCTGTACTATAACATACAGTTTGAATGCTGCCCAAGGGCATACAGTTGTTATGCTGATCAAAGGAAACCGTTTTAATGCTGTACTAGGACACACAGTTATAATGCTGATCAAGGGCACTAGTAATGGTGTACAAGGGAATACAGTTGTTTTGCTGATCAAATGCATACATTTGGTATGCTGTACTAGAGCATCCAGTTTTAATGCTGTACTAGGGCATACAGCTGTAATACTGATCAAGGGCACAAGTTGTAAATGTGAACTATGGCATACAGTTGTAATACTGATCAAGGGCATACAGTTGTTGTACTACAAAAGGGCGTTCAGTTGTAATGCTGTCAAATGCCATACAGCTGTAATGCTCTCCCATGGCAGACAGTTGTAATGCAGTCCCAGGGCATACAGTTGTAATGATGTTATAGGGCATACAGTTGTATTGCTGTCCCAGGACATACAGTTGTAATGCTGTAAAAGGGCATACAGTTCTAATGCTGTCCCATGCCATACAGTTAAAATGCTGTCCCATGGCATACAGTTGTAATGATGTATAATGGCATACAGCTGTAATGCTGTCCCATGGCAAACAGTTGTAATGCTGTCCCAAAGCTTACAGTTGTAATTATGCATTAGGGCAAACAGTTGTAATACTGTCCCAGGGCATACAGTTGTTATGCTGTCCAATGGCATATAGTGTAAATGCTGTCCATAGGCATAAAGTTGTAATACAGTCTTAGGGCATACAGTTTTAATGCTGTCCTAGGGCATACATTTGTAATACCGTCCCAGGGAAAACAGTTGTAATGGTGTCTTAAAGCATACAGTTTTAATTTTGTCCCATGGCATACAGTTGATATGCTGTACAAGGGCATACAGTTGTAATGCTGTACAAGGGCATACAATTGTAATGCAGGAAAAGGGCATACAGTTGTAATGCTGTCCCAGTGCATACAGTTGTGATGCTGTCCCATGGCATACAGTTGATATGCTGTACAATGGCATACAGTTGTAATGCTGGACAAGGGCATACAATTGTAATGCAGGAAAAGGCCATACAATTGACCTTACGACAGCGGCTTCTAAGCCACGCCCCCTGATATCAAGGGAGCGAACTCTGTCTATGTCCGTCAAACAAACGAGGAAGTAATGGCGTCTCGTGTCGTTTCGCTTTCCGATATTCCTGACAAATGATCATAAATGTGACATTATAATGCGAAAAAAATAGAAGTCAAAGGAATTTGTGACTGGCTGCTACATCAGAAGGCTCAATATATCTTTAGAAAATGACGATATCTAACATTTACGGGGTGAAATCTATCCAAGTCAGAGAAAATCGGATAGCCGCCATGTTGTCAACATTGACATCGATACAAAGGAAAAGCGTGTGTGTGACGCATACTGTTAATGCAAACAAGGGTAAGTTTAACTTTTAATAACATCGGTCCTTCTTACAGTATTGTTGAAACAAAGATTAAATCATCGCACAATATGAGTAAATCATAAATGGCCCGAATGGGGAACCCGGAAGTGACATTAAATAACAGTTACATGCCAGCTATACAGTATAACCTTGTATTCTATAGTATGAGCAGAAATGGTTTATTGGGGTTATGCATAAAAAGTTTCAGTTCTAAGTGATTGAACACTCCCCCTTATGAATAGTAATGTAATAGTTGACAAGTGACAATCGTGGGAGATACCAATCTGTAACTTTTGCATTGCTCAAACATTCACATGCTTTGATTTTTGTTCTTACAGAAATTGTGGAACATGTTCACACACTCTGGCTGTAAAAGTAGACCTGGGAGGAAAAGTGCCCCCGGTGTGGGGCTCGAACTCACAACCACCAGAACACTAGCCCGGCGCTCTAACCAACTAAGCTGACCGGGCAGCTGGTTCTAACCCACACACACTACCCTCCCCCCATTTACCGGTTAAGGCTGGTGGAGGGTCTCCTGCTATTTACCGTTGACACCATTAAAGTATTCTGATTGATGGAGATAAGGAAGTCCCCTTATTATTGTCTTCAACAAGCCTACCGCCACAGGGGACCTAGCATAAGACCAGAAACCGCCCCCCCCACACACACACACACATGATATTTGCCAGTCCAGGCAATGTCAACCGCAAGAGAAAACCAGTGATGACAAGTTTTACAAATAATCGGTAGGACCTATTTTAAAGCTTTTTATAACATTTAGTTTTACTTTGCTGTACAAAAGTAATGGACTATTTGTCCAGAGAAAAACAACAACCACAAAACATTAGCTAGTATCTTGTCAATATTTCATTATGATATACATGTAGAAAGCAAACATCAAAGGCAGTAGCATTTACAGCTAGTATTAAAATATTTAACAATACATGTAACTGATTTATTTTAATATTGGCATCTTTTATTTATTTCAGGAAAGTGTGGTCTTTTGAAGAGAGTTCTTGAAGTTGTTCAGCATGTTGTTTTGATGGATTCTTGGAAGGATGTACCTCTATGATGTTAGCTTCAGTTCTGGAGTATAACACCAGTTGTTTCATATTTAATATCAGATTTATTAAATACATTGTTGTTTTGCAAACATTACTTAAACTTTGATATTTCTTTGGTGTTTATGTATGATATTGTAGGTGAATATCTCTTTATTGCAATGGCAAATATATTTCAAAATATATAGCATTAGCAGAAGTTATTTTTCACTGTTAAAGCTGCACTTTCACAGATTGATCACTTTGACAACTTACACAGGATTCGATTGCATTTATCATGTTTTGGCTCGGAGAAGTTTGCTTTGTGATTTATATATTAGGTCTTAATTTAAAGAATGCCAAAATAAGCCGATTCTGAGACAAAAAGTGTCAAACTAGAATTCTGTGAGAGTGCAACTTTCAGAATACTGTTAATCGAGTGTGCATGTGATCCGGACTCTGAACATTGGATGAACTATCATTAAATATTGTAGATTTACGTAAATGGCCCAAAATATAAGAATAACAATGAAAATACGTACATGTTTGACTTGTTCTTTATTCATAATAAGTCTAAGTCTTTACAGCACATGTTTGGCAGAATCAAGTTCTAATGAACATAATAATTGATTTAAATGTGCAGTGAAATAAATTGTTTTATACAGAAAATAATACCTTAACGATTCAGACCGATCTGTTCTCGTTTTGTTTTGGTGGCTCAAATATTTATCTGAGTTTTGGAGGAGGCCTAGCTGGTGTGAGCTGGTCAAATACAGTAGCTGCTTGAGGGTCAGTGTTTTCTTGATTGGATTTCCCGTCGACAAAGTGCTGATATGAAAATAAGAAATCTATGAAATGTGTCGGAATGACAGCTACAAAAGCCATTGTTTACATAGGAACCATACAAGTATATGAGATTCGGAAGCATGCGATGGTTCGGACAAAAATTTAGTTGTACGATATTTCCTGATTTACTTTGAAAGCAAAGCAGTTTATAAAAACTACATAACGGTATCAACAAAAATACCTCTATCTTGAATGAAATCAATCGTGTCCATGTTGAACCTGATATTAAATGGCCATTAATGCTGATTTGACAACACAAGCCAAAGCATAAATGTACGATGTTTATAGTTTAAAAATAGTAACACTTATTTAGGTCATGCACGGACAATTTCAATATTAAATAAATTTTGAGCGGATTGAAATAAGTAGTTTTGTTAAAAAAAAAAACTTTTGTACAGACGTATAGATGTTTCGCCTTTGAACGATCTTTCAAAATTTCCAAGTTCAGTTGTTGATGAAGTCTTCCACAGAGTCTGATACAGCACTTGCATTTTTATGCCCCCACAAAGTGGCGGCATATAGGGTTGCCCTTGTCCGTACGTACGTACGTACGTCCCGAAGATTGTTTCCGATCTAATTCTTGAAAACCGTTTGTCCAATCCTCACCAAACTTTAAACACATGTTTGTGACCATAATATCTTGATCAAGTTCGATAGTCATGGAAATCGCTTTAGTCATTTAGGAGTTACGGCCCTTTTTTGCCAAAAATTCCCGAAGATTGTTTCCGATCTAATTCTTGAAAACCGTTTGTCCAATCCTCACCAAACTTTAAACACATGTTTGTGACCATAATATCTTGATCAAGTTTGATAGTCATGGAAATCGCTTTAGTCATTTAGGAGTTACGGCCCTTTTTTGCCAAAAATACTTCAAAAATATGTTTCCAATCTAATTCTTGAAAAGTATGTGTCCAATCCTCACCAAACTTTACATACATGATTGTGACCATAATATCTTGATCAAGTTCGATAGCCATGGAAATCGCTTTTGTCATTTAGGAGTTACGGCCCTTTATTTGCAAAAAAAGACTTGAAAAATACGTCCCGAAGATTGTTTCCGATCTAATTCTTGAAAACTGTTTGTCCAATCCTCACCAAACTTTTAACACATGTTTGTGACCATAATATCTTGATCAAGTTCGATAGCCATGGAAATCGCCTTAATCATTTAGGAGTTAGGGCCCTCCGATTATCCTGAATAATCATTATGGCTTATTTTCTGTGACAAAAAATCGAAGTGGGGGCATCCGTGTCCTATGGACACATTTCTAGTTCTAAATAACTTGCTGGTTTCGAATACGGAACAAATTGTAAGCCATCTTTAGTCGGCCTGGCTACCTTGTATCCGAATTACAAGTGCCATGACAACACCTTTTTACCATAATACTTAAAAAGGCGAGGAATTGCCAGCGCATGTATATGACGGACTCTGGTCAGTTTGACGGACAAAATGGCGGATAGCAACACAGCTTATCAGCCCTACATTCTGATTGGCTGATAGGACCTGTCAATCAAATCCTGTCGTAAGGTCAATTGTAATGCTGTCCCAGTGCATACAGTTGTGATGCTGTCCCAGGGCATACAGTTGTAATGCTGTCCACGGGCATACAGTTGATATGCTGTACAAGGGCTTACAGTTGTAATGCAGACAAAGGCCATACAGTTGTAATGCTGTCCAAGGGCATACAGTTGATATGCTGTACAATGGCATACAGTAGTAACGCTGTAAAAAGGCATACAGTTGTAATGCAGGAAAAGGGCATACAGTTGATATGCTGTACAAGGGCATACAGTTGTTATGGAGGAAAAAGGCATGCAGTTGTAATGCTGTCCCAGGGCATACAGTTGTAATGCAGGAAAAGGGCATACAGTTGATATGCTGTACAAGGGCATACAGTTGTAATGCTGTCCCAGGGCATACAGTTGTAATGCAGGAATAGGGCAATTTTTACAACTTGTGGAAATGTAACACATGGCAATAGTTTGTTTATTTTGGAGCGCATTTTTGGAAAATTATGACATCCAGGTAATCATAAGGTTTTGCGTATGATTTGTGTATTTGGGACCGGCAATGGTGCTCAAGTCCTCAACTTAGGTAGGTTGTCGTTCCAGCATCTGTATATTTTGTATAAAAATAGAAGGTATAATGGTCAGGACAAAGCCTGGACTGCTTGCCAATTCTCAAACGACCACCTGTTTGATCAATGTTTTAATGTATATGTCTTTCAGGTGGACAGTTGCTAGGGTTTGGATTTGTGCAGTTTCAAAGCCTGGAGGAAGCAGCCAGGGCTGTGGAGCAGATGAATAACAAGAAAATACTCGGTATATGGATTATGTCAACATTTTTATGCCCCCGAAGGTGGGCATATTAAAATCGCACCTTCCGTCCGTCCGTCCGTCCGTCCGTCCGGCTCTGTAACTTTCCCTTATATGGACAGATTTTAAAATAACTTGCCACATGTGTTCCACATACCAAGACGACGTGTGGCGTGCAAGACCCGTGTCCCTACCTCAAAGGTCAAGGTCACACTTAGTGTTTATTCACAATTGAGTGCTGCATATAAGGACATAGAGTATAGGTTGTCGTGTCCGGGCTGTAACTTTCTCTTGTATGGACAGATTTTAAAATAACTTGCCACATGTGTACCACATACCAAGACCACGTGTCGCGTGCAAGACCCATGTCCCTACCTCAAAGGTCAAGGTCACACTTAGTGTTTATTCACAATGGAGTGCTGCATATAAGGACATAGAGTATAGGTTGTCGTGTCCGGGCTGTAACATTCCCTTGTATGGACAGATTTTAAAATAACTTGCCACATGTGTTCCACATACCAAGACGACGTGTCGCGTGCAAGACCCATGTCCCTACCTCAAAGGTCAAGGTCACACTTAGTGTTTATTCACAATGGAGTGCTGCATATAAGGACATAGAGTATAGGTTGTCGTGTCCGGGCCATAACTTTCCCTTGTATGGACAGATTTTAAAATAACTTGCCACATGTGTTCCACATACCAAGACGGCGTGTCGCGTGCAAAACCCGTGTCCCTACCTCAAAGGTCAAGGTCACACTTAGTGTTTATTCACAATGGAGTGCTGCATATAAGGACATAGAGTATAGGTTGTCGTGTCCGGGCTGTAACTTTCCCTTGTATGGACAGATTTTAAAATAATTTGCCACATGTGTTCCACATACCAAGACGACGTGTCGCGTGCAAGACCCGTGTCCCTACCTCAAAGGTCAAGGTCACACTTAGTGTTTATTCACAATGGAGTGCTGCATATAAGGACATAGAGTATAGGTTGTTGTGTCCGGGCTGTAACTTTCTCTTGTATGGACAGATTTTAAAATAACTTGCCACATGTGTTCCACATACCAAGACGACGTGTCGCGTGCAAGACCCGTGTCCCTACCTTAAAGGTCAAGGTCACACTTAGTGTTTATTCACAATGGAGAGCTGCATATAAGGACATAGAGTATAGGTTGTCGTGTCCGGGCTGTAACTTTCTCTTGTATGGACAGATTTTAAAATAACTTGCTACATGTGTTCCACATACCAAGACGACGTGTCGCATGCAAGACCCGTGTCCCTACCTCAAAGGTCAAGGTCACACATAGTGTTTATTCACAATGGAGTGCTGCATATAAGGACATAGAGTATAGGTTGTCGTGTCAGGGCTGTTACTTTCCCTTGTATGGACAGATTTTAAAATCACTTGCTACATGTGCTCCACATACGAAGACCACGTGTCGTGTGCAAGACCCATGTCCCTACCTCTAAGGTGAAAGATACACTAAGTGTTAATTCACAAGGGAATTCTAAATATAAGGACATAACAGTGTAGGTTGTCAAGTATGGGTGGTATTTTTTTATGTTCAGAGGCAATTTAAAATAACTTGCCATATGTATTTGACACGTAAAGGCAAGATCAACTTTTCATGTACTGACCTTGTTCGTAGGTCAATGTCACATTCGGGGGCATTCGTCACATACTGTGACAGCTCTTGTTTTTATTTTAATGAAAACATATCTGGTTTATTAATAACAATAAATTCAATTTTTCATTAGCCAAAATTTTATCTTAATTGAGCTTGACATTAATATCCAATCAAATAAGCTGAATAAGACAGGAAAGGTCATACTGCATATACTGAAAAACCTCTTCAAAAGGGTCAAAATACTGAAATGCCAAAGTGAAAAAACTATTGTGCTTTTGTTTGCATAAAGATACCATTTTCATACAGTTTTTTTCTGGCACTGGATCTTAACATTCAGTACTTTGACTGTACTTGACATACCGTAAGGTAATGACCTTCGAAATCATGAATGAATATGTAGAAAGTTGTATTAGAAAATGTACATAGTAACTTGGATATCAGATAACCTATAACTAGATATGGACTGTGGGCTTCAGTCACTCATGGGGAGACATATTGTTATTTCCCTGTCATTTGGTTCGGGCCAACATAGCGATGGGTAGGGGCTTTGGCCATTAGGTTAATGGTTTTGTTTTCTGATATAAAAAACTGTTTTTTCTCAATAACTATAGAAACCTTCGACCCAGGAGCTACATACGTTGTATGCAGGTTGGTCATGACCCCTAATGATTTTGAGTTGTGTAGGTCAAGGATTTGGTTGTTGAAAAATGGTTACGGCTCAATAACTGAAGATCCTTTGGGTCTAGGATTTTCATGCATGATATGCCAATTGGTCATGTCTAGAAGATGACCCCTGTTTTTGAGATCTGTCAAGATAACAGTGACCTTGAGGTGTAAAAACTGTTTGTGCTCAAAAACTAAAGTATGCTGGGCCCAGGAACTTCATACTATATATGCAAGATGGTCATGATAAGTGGATGACCCCTAATGTTTTTGTGGTCAGTAGGTCAAGGTCACAGTGACCCTCAGGTATAAAACAAAATGTTTGGCACCAGCCTGGACAGCATAACTGTTTCCAGTATAGAATGCATGGAACTTCATACTTGGTATGCAGGTTGGTCATGACCAGTAGATGACCCCATTTTGATTTTGCGATCAGTAGGTCATAGGTCAAAGTCCTGGTGACCTTGAGGTGAAAAAAAAAGTTTGCTCAATAACTGATTATCCTTGGTATGCGAGTTAGTCTTGACCAGTAAATGACCCCAATTGATTTGGGATCAAGTGAAACTAAATCTGAAAAATGGTTTCTGCTCAATAACTTAAGAATGCTTGCACCCAGGAACTTCATACTTGGTATGCCAATAGGACAAACTTCAAGGTCACTGTTGGTTAGTCTCCAGTCTAAAAGTACAACTTTCATGTCCATCATTGATAATTTCTCAGAGCTCTATGACCACACAATGGGGGAGACAAGCTCTTTTCAAAATATCAATTATATAGAACAAGTTTTCTTATTTATATTGATTACAAGAAGAAAAAAATTCTTTTCGCTTTTCGTTTGCTTCCGGTTTTATGAAGACTGTCAAAATTGTATTTTTATCTTTTTTGTCTTGCTCGCTCCAATTTTTGTTGCTAAAACCTGAGGAACAAAATATTAAATTTGGTCTGGCAATATCTTCAGAGCTAATGAAATTTTCCATTATATATACTAATATCCCAGTGGTCATTCCTAGAAGTTATAAATTCTGCAATCCAACATATATGTAAATGATACACATACTCAAAATAAAACTCAGAATTTTTCATTAGGCCAGAGTTTTTTTATCATTAGATTTACGGGAGATTTTTCAAAAAGTTGGGTAAGGAGGAGGAAATAAAAATAAAAATAAAATGCATAAAATGTCACGAAGGAGAAAAAAATAAAAATAAAATGGATTTTTCTTCGATTTTTTTTATTTTTTAAATCTTCTTATATCTTGAAGACAAAACACACCTTACTTGTGTCAGCTTTTTCATAGGCTGAACAAAGGGTGAAAGACCACTATACAGTTTCAAAAGCATAATTAAAGATCCTTTTAAAGACTGAAAATATTTACCTTAACACAGTTCAAGCGCTTATTGAAATTAATGCACCAGTCAATTGTAACCACGGCACCCCAGGTCCAGCCAACTCCTGGTAAAATCCTTGCCCTGCGGGAACAAACTGATGGTAAAATCCCTGTCAAATGCCCCCGCACCCCAGGGACCCTACGTAAGGCCCATTCCCCGCTATATTTTGCGCGAAGACAAAACCACACAATATAAGCATTTCCTTTTAATAGTGAAGTGATCAAACATTGAACAAAGTTTAAGACACGGAAAGGAGGTCAAATGTTTTTTATATCTTTAACATATAGCACCGTGACCATTTACCGTAATGTGGTTTTCATATAGAAAATATTACCAAATAAAGTCTAAGCCTTGATGGATATACCTATTCACTTCAAAGTTTGACAGGGCTTACGGAAGCATAGACAGTCAATATCTGTGAACTACATTAATTTTATATACTTTACCAAAGAAAATTCGGGAGCATTAAAATAAACTTGACAAGTGTAATATATTTCAAAATAACTGGTTAAAAACTGATTTTAAAATTGATCCTGATATGAACAATATCATTCGAATTCCAGCTATTGGGATGCCCTTTGACACATGAGCAACTGATCAGTTTGACTTCTTGCACTGACTGCCAAATATTATCTGTCTTGCCAGAAACAAACACAATGTTATTATTAGCTCATTTTCAGTATTTTATAACGATTTAAATTATAATTAATTATTAAACAAATTGACAACTACGAACGTAAGAAGATACCTTGTGTTTTTCGCTTCAAATATGTGACCGTGAGGCAGTGTGTTCAATGCTCCTCAGAGTCAAATTCAGAAATAAATATCCATTTTTACTATGATGAACACGATATCATTTTGCAGTTTGTGTTTGTCAGAAGCTTTGAATATTTGCGCTGTAATCCAATTCATCCTTTTTAATATACTACGTGCGCCAACGACTTTTTTATTGACAAACACAACCCACGAATTTCTGTCTCCTTATTTTGACCGGATGTTGTGCAATCATTCCACGAATCGCGAACAACATATTAGATCTACAAAAAATCACAATATACACGCCTTAAGTTATCGACCGTTTGATTTAAATAAAGTAACATAAACATCGAAACGTCTTGGTAGTAAAACCTTTCTATATAGCTGACATTGACTCGCTACTTTCACTTTTGACAGGACGTTGTTATGGTTACGGGTACCTGTTCTGTGTCCCCGTGTATTTGCGACTGGTTTACGTTTTATTGAAGTAAAAATACCGATAATGAATGACAATTAGTACACCAGTTGCTTCTGAGATATGGGTTATAGAACACTAATTTTATTTTCTTCGTAACATTGGAGCAACGTTCGTCGGAAAAAATAAAAATAAAACAAGGAAATTTTATTTTATTTTTATTTGGGTTTTGCAATATTTAGGTACGGCGCTCCCGTAAATCTAAAGATATGAAAACTCTGGCCTTATTCAGTAAACATTTTCGTGATACCAACTGGTTAGTAGAGTTCAAACTTTGATAATCTTTATTTTGCCTTCCTGGAGTAATTTTGAAGACCCGATATGATATTGCATGCGCAGTTATGTTACTCTGCTATTAAACAACACAGCTATCCTAGTCTTAACTATAATTTTATGTAAATTGAATAAAAAATAAGCTTTTCTCAAGTATAAAATACTTCCAGATGGAATGAATTTGTAGACTACTGTTGCCAAAATACATATTTTACAACGAAACAACGAAATTGTTCATGAGACGCAAATTCTATCACAAATAACCTTCCAGCAGGTTTCTGTGCTATGATTTGGCCAAAGTGTTTTAACATAATACCAGTTCAGAAAGTTTCTATAGCAGAATTATCAGTGTTGTATCATCATTCACAACTATTATTATAAAGTTGGGTATTCTTGTTGTTACAGGCCGTCCTGTGGCTGTAGACTGGGCCTTGCCAAAGGCAAAATACCAGTCGGTACAACAACAGGAAAACAACGGTGGGTCATTGGAGGTTTTTTATGTGTTAAATAATCGTGTTGATATTTGCCTACTGTCAAAAATGTGTTCATTATAGATATTACAATATTGATTTGTGTTTACAGGAGAGTCACTGTTAAATATTCTTGCAAATTTAAAAAAGAAAGTCAACTTGGTTTTCTGGCCATTCTTGTAATTCATCATTTCTTGATGGTTATAATCATGTAAGAAACTTTGCTTTGCCAGTTTATCATGTTTTCAAACATTGACATCACTTTTTTCAGAAGAGAGTGACAAGGAATCAGATGACAGGTTGTTGAGTGCAGAAAGTGAGGTTTCTTCTGATGAAGAAAAGCAGAAAGTACCAAGCAGGGAAAGTAACTCTACCCAGAAACGCAAACACGAAGAATCTGATGATGAAGGCTTGTCTCCTTGCGACAGTGATGAGGCTGATGATGATGAGGACGAGGATGTTGATAAGAAGCCAGGAATGGAATACCAAAATCAGATGACTGATGAATCTGAAAGTGATGCTGATAATGATGGAGATACTGATGATGAGGAGGAGGATGACAAATCCAGTAAAAAGAGACAGAAAAAAACAAAAGGTAGCCTTGCAAATATTTAACAACAGAATCACTTGTTGGCTCACATTTTAGGCTGTAAACATTGTAATTCAATTATATTATGCTTACAGTGAAGTTTTGCTGTTTTTAACTATTTTTCAGCAGCAGTGAGGAATGATACAGATGATAGGTGCACAGTGTTCATAAGGTATTTGTATAGATCTGTTCATGCATTGGAGTTGTAGAAAGGATACTTGCGCATTCAATAGTAATAGAACAAATTACTAAAGTGATTGTTTAAGCAAAATCACAGTACTAAGTCTATTTCATAAGTCGCAATTAATAAAACTATTTTAGATGTGTTTAAAACTCTTGTAAACGTACATGTTTTTGGAGTTTCTTTAGTCTAGTTATGTCCCAAAACATTTTTGTGTGAAATGTAAACAAAATGCTTATAACAAATAAAAAGCATCACCAAAAGTTTAAACAAAATTATTAGAGGTCTTAAATTGTAAAAAAAAAATTAAAATATAGAAATTCTTGGTGAAAAGCATTAAATTATGCTTTTGAAAATTGAACTAATTATGTCTCCCACCCATAAATGGGGAGACATATTGTTTTAGCTCTTGTTGTCTGCCGTCAGTCACAAATCTTTTAAGTCTCTATCATGTGTTTCCTGTACGGATAGGAAAATCAATTTAATAGTAACACTGTGGAAATAAGTGGCCAACCTTATATATTCAGAAACCTGTCATTTGATACAACAGAGGATGGATTGCACAAGTTCTTCTCCCAGTTTGGAGCCCTTCAATACGCCAAGGTGGTCATCAATCAGAACACAGAACACTCCAAAGGTTTGTTATACATGTGCATTCTTAATAACCATATCACTATTTTAAGAGTCGAGCATTGTTTTTGTGTTGCCTGAAAAGACGACATATAGGGGTTACTTTTGTCGGCGGCGGCGGCGTCCGCGTCCCATTTTCGCTTGTCCGGGGTATATCTCCTAAACTATTAGTGGTATCAACTTGAAACTTCATATGTAGATGGATCTAATTGAGGGCAAGTGCAGTGGACAAGAACTATTACTCTTGCTTCCATATTTTTAGAGTTATTGCCCTTTGTTATTTTTCATGCTTAAAGTTTTGTCCGGGGCATATCTTGTAGAATATAAGAGTCATCAACTTGAAACTTCACATGTAGATAGATCTCATGGAGGGCAAGTGCAGTGCACAATAACAGTAACTCTTGCTTTCTTAGTTTTAAAATTATTGCCCTTTGTTAATTTTCATGCTTAAAGTTTTGTCCGGGGCATATCTTGAAGAATATAAGAGGTATCAACTTGAAACTTCATAGCTAGATAGATCTCATTGAGGGCAAGTGCAGTGCACAATAACAGTAACTCTTGCTTTCTTAGTTTTAAAGTTATTGCCCTTTGTTAATTTTCATGCTTAAAGTTTTGTCCGGGGCATATCTTGAAGAATATAAGAGGTATCAACTTGAAACTTCATAGCTAGATATATCTCATTGAGGGCAAGTGCAGTCCATCGTCTGTCTGTCCGTCTGTCTGTCCGTCCGTTAGCAATTCCGTGTCCGGGCCATAACTTGGTAACTAATAAAGCGATTTTCAAATAACTTTATACAAATCATCACTACATTAAAAGGATGTGTCGCGCGCAATTTCCAGGTCCATACCTCAAAGACCAGAATCACCGTGTCCGGGCCACAACTTGGTCACTAATAAAGTCATTTTCAAATAACTTTATACAAAGCATCATTACATTAAAAGGATGTGTCGCGCGCAATTTCCAGGTCCATACCTTAAGATTGTTAACAGTACCTAGTCAGTATTAACTATCATGTGATAATTTTATTAAAACTTAATAATAGTTATCAATATCGAACTGCTTTTAATATTTAATGATGTGAACACCATTCAGGCAGTAATTGTTCAGTGAATGGAAGAAAACTACTGTTTAATATAGCAATGGTGGTAAGATTAAACTCTGTTTGGTGTTTAAAGTATTTAATTTTTAATAAATAGCTTATTAACTAATGTTTCATTTCTTACCAAAAAATAAAAGAAGATTTTGAATTTTTATTTTTTATTTTATTTCCTCCTCCTACGAACATATGCACTCATGGCGGTTCGTTAAACAAACAATAAAAAATAAAAAGCCCAATTTCA
The DNA here is from genome assembly GCF_026914265.1 of Mya arenaria. Lineage (NCBI taxonomy): Eukaryota > Metazoa > Mollusca > Bivalvia > Myida > Myidae > Mya > Mya arenaria. Next base: position 44,124,837 of record NC_069127.1, read on the forward strand.
ATAAAAAAAGTACCTACACTGTTGATGTAGAGCTTTAATCCGACCTTCCATATTTACTGAATTGTCTCCCAATTACCATGTTTTAATGCCCTTGTAGGGTTGGCATGGAGTAGGGATGGCAACGAGTAACCGAGTACTCGAGTACTCGATAAATCAACCGAGTACCCGAGTACCAAATCACTACTCAAGTACTCGAAAAAAATAAATATATTATTATAAAATTCTCCAAATACACAATTTACAGACATGTTGTGGTGACCTGTAACTTAAAATCTGTTTCCAATCAATATCTAAAGAACGATAAAGCCGATAAATCTCAAACTTGGAAGGCATTTTGGTAATTATCAGCAGATAAGTCCTACTGATTTTGAGGTCATTGGTCAAAGAAAAACATTATCGTGACCTTAAGCTAAAAACCTGTTCCCTAATCAATAATTGAAAAATGCTAAGGCCCAGAGACCTGTTGACATCTGCTCCATCTTGCAGTGACTTATCATTGCCATGTACACATTTTGCTCCTTAAAAATATGTTACAAACTCAAGGCTATCAGTCCATACAGGCCCAAGTACTAATGACTATCTGTTCAATGAGGCCTTTCAGGGGCATTTTTCACATTCCTGTAACAGCTCTTGTTGTTATTATGGGTGCTTACTTACACCCTTGTCCAGTTAAAAACTACTGATGGGATTTCAATCACAAGAACAGTGCACAAGAACCATTATCCAACTGTTAGTCATTGCTAAATTATCAATGAGAGGAAGTGCCGTGTGCAATCATATCTTTCCATATTTACTGCTTAATTTTTCTCCCGATCAAAAAACAAGTCTTTGAGGTATTGTCTTTAAACCTTCAACACAGAGATATCCAATTGAGCAGAAGTGAAGTGCATAGGAACCATAACCCTGTCTTGATTTTTGTCCAGAGCTTAACTCCAAGTCTGATTTTTTTTCCATTTTCTAATGTTCTTTTGATTCCATATTTATACCCTGTTGGTGAGCATACATCATTTCCAATGATAGCCTTGTTGGCATTGTTTTCATTGCTGCCAGAGATTGTTTAACATGATTTCTTTTGTTTGAACTGATAAAAGGGAAAACAACTGAGAATGGTAATATGGTCTGATCAATAACTTTAGAACCCTTTGTCGAATTGGATGAGTGATATAGGGCCATCTTTGTCCTCTTGTTTTTGTTTTGGAATGGGCCAATCTTTGTATAAATGTCTGGAATACAGGGATATAAGACTGCTGACATCAGATAAGATCACAGTTTTTCATAATAACATTCAGAAATTGATGTTTTATGGCCAAAGGCGTTACTAATGCTTTAAGAAAAATGAATTTTTCAGCAGTTTTCCGAACAATCGACATATTATTGATTAAGCTGTAGGTTTTTTGGTTAGAAGTGATCTTAAAGTCTAGTTTTTGTTTAGTAGTGATCTTAGACTATACCTTTGACAATGTCAAATAATCTTAATTCCCTACTGGATTGCCGTACTACCCTACAACTGTTTATAGGCAGAGTTTTTCTTCTTATCTCGGGTGAGCTACTTAGGGCCTGATGGCCCTCTTGTTATGATGGAGTGCGCTTAGAGATTTTTGTCTGCGCATAATCACCTTAACAGATTAACTCAACATTATGAGCAGTAACATATGTGTTACATGAAAAAAATCTTATCACATTCAAGACTGCTTACTGACATCTGATATGAGATTTTGTATATTTTTCTGGAGTGAACTACTACAGTTTATGCTGCATTTTCTTGATACTTCACAGAAATAATTGTCATGAGCAGGTGCTTGACATAAGTTGCATGGAAACAATCTCTAGTTTTTCGATTGAATGAAGAAATTAGCAAGTATTGTCTGTATAACATACCTGTTTCACAATTGTTCCCTCCAGGTATGGGGTTTGTAAGGTTTAAGGAGCAGGACTCGGCAGACAAGTGTCTGGCGGAGGGCGAGGCAGGGAGTCTAAGTTTAGATGGACGGCAGCTAATCCTGTCCAAGGCTGTGTCACGGGAAGCAGCTGCTGGCTTCAAGGATGACAAGGAGAAGGAAAAGAAGGATAACCGCAACCTCTACCTGGCCAGAGAGGGATGTGAGTGAAAGCTGTTTGGATGGGCGGGAATATAAGAGGGCCAGTCTCTGAGAAAACCTCACAAAAATAAAATCACTAGATATGCAATCAAGTATTGGAAAAAGCACTTGAGATATTTTTAGTGTTATTGCTTGTTAGAACATAACCCTGAAAGAATTTGTTTATAAAACTTATGACATCATCTGCCAAAATCATAAAGATCATGTATCTTTGAAAATTGCATTTTATCTCATTTTTCATTTTTTTGTCTTCAAACTTACTGTAATAAGAAATGAAGATTTGTTCTTTGTGTTTATCAAATTTCTATAAGTTTTTCTTGTATACATAAAACTTAAATTTTAGTAAATTGTTAATGTTATAAATGCTGCTGTCAAACATTTCACAAAAAAGTGCTTGTGTATGTTAATTTATGCATGATTTGCAGTGATATGAAGACAAGAAGTGGGCAGTGAGTCCATTTACATATGAATGTGGCCTACAGTACTGTTTTAAGCGTCATTTTTAAAAATACAAAAGTGATGTTTTGCTTCACTTCCTTTGCAATGGTAATTGATTAATATATTATTTTTGTTCCTTTTCTGTTGTGATTTTTACTTTTTCTTTTATTATTTTAAATGATGTTGGTTGTTTGTTCATGCAATGTATGTTTTTCTGTCCCCAGTAATACGGCCAGGAACTCAGGCTGCTGAGGGGCTGTCAAAGGCAGATCTTGACAAGCGCATCAAGGTATCAAACATAGTAAAGCATACTTCTCTTTGTGTCTGAAACCTACATGTTCATATATCTTTGTTATAATGACTTGTATCTATATATCATATATCTTTGTTATAATGACTTGTATCTATATATCATATATCTTTGTTATAATGACTTGTATCTATACATCATATATCTTTGTTATAATGACTTGTATCTATATATCATATATCTTTGTTATAATGACTTGTATCTATACATCATATATCTTTGTTATAATGACTTGTATCTATATATCATATATCTTTGTTATAATGACTTGTATCTATACATCATATATCTTTGTTATAATGACTTGTATCTATATATCATATATCTTTGTTATAATGACTCATGTCTATACATCCTATATCTTTGTTATAATTAAGGATTAAAATTCGACATGTTGCATTTTATTGGGGTATGGTATGCAATGGGGCTGTTCAAAATGGGTTGAGTCCAAAGGACTCCACCAGCATTTTGAACTGCGCCATTGCATTCCATACCCTAATAAAATGCAACATGTCGAATTTTAATACTTATATTTACATTTATTTCAATCTACATTTCTGCTAAATTAATTGATTATTCAAGAGCATTTTCTCTTTTTTCTTTCTCTCATTGTTCTCAATGGTAGGTAAATTAGAACAGCTATCGTAACCTAATTTTATACGACAATGAATGCACTGATAAAATAGTTCCTTATTTATATGTTTATTTTCTATATCTTAAAGGTCAAGTATATTATAAATACGTATTATAACTGTATTACAACTAGAAAAATACAACTTGGGTTATGAAAAATGAACTTTCGCGAAAGGAGAGCCAGATGACGCGAAAAGACTTAAGTGTTGAACTGAGCTCTTTCTTCTCGACGTTGCTGGTTGCACTACAATATGTTATTGTTTCATTTCCTCGATTTCATGTTGTGTCAGATGCTTAAATTTTAAAAAAAGTCAATTCCAAATTTCGAAATAAGTCTTCATCATTGTAATTTAATATTTCTTCAACTGTTCCATCCATCATGAAATCATCTACATTAAAATCGATCAAATTATTGTTGCTTATTTTGTTTTAACTGCTTTACTGCAGATTACAGTTTTAGGGATTAAGGAATGAAGTGTTAATGTAAATATTGACTCATATTTATAAATCCTATATCTTTGTATACATCATATATCTTTGTTATAATGACTCATATCTATACATCATATATCTTTGTTATAATGACTCATATCTATACATCATATATCTTTGTTATAATGACTCATCTTATATCTTTGTTATAATGACTCATGTCTATACATCCTATATCTTTGATATAATGACTCATGTTTATACATCCTATATCTTTGTTATAATGACTCATAATTATACTTCATATATCTTTGTTATAAATTATAATAATGACTCATATTTATACATCCTATATCTTTGTTATAATGACTCATAATTATACTTCATATATCTTTGTTATAAATTATAATAATGACTCATATTTATACATCCTATATCTTTGTTCTAATGACTCATAATTATACTTCATATATCTTTGTTATAAATTATAATAATGACTCATGTCTATACATCCTATATCTTTGATATAATGACTCATGTTTATACATCCTATATCTTTGTTATAATGACTCATAATTATACTTCATATATCTTTGTTATAAATTATAATAATGACTCATGTCTATACATCCTATATCTTTGATATAATGACTCATGTTTATACATCCTATATCTTTGTTCTAATGACTCATAATTATACTTCATATATCTTTGTTATAAATTATAATAATGACTCATATTTATACATCCTATATCTTTGTTCTAATGACTCATAATTATACTTCATATATCTTTGTAATAAATTATAATAATGACTCATGTCTATACATCCTATATCTTTGATATAATGACTCATGTTTATACATCCTATATCTTTGTTATAATGACTCATAATTATACTTCATATATCTTTGTTATAAATTATAATAATGACTCATGTCTATACATCCTATATCTTTGATATAATGACTCATGTTTATACATCCTATATCTTTGTTATAATGACTCATAATTATACTTCATATATCTTTGTTATAAATTATAATAATGACTCATGTCTATACATCCTATATCTTTGATATAATGACTCATGTTTATACATCCTATATCTTTGTTATAATGACTCATAATTATACTTCATATATCTTTGTTATAAATTATAATAATGACTCATATTTATACATCCTATATCTTTGTTATAATGACTCATATTTATACTTCATATATCTTTGTTATAAACTATAATAATGACTCATATTTATACATCCTATATCTTTGTTCTAATGACTCATAATTATACTTCATATATCTTTGTTATAAATTATAATAATGACTCATATCTATACATCCTATATCTTTGTTCTAATGACTCATAATTATACTTCATATATCTTTGTTATAAATTATAATAATGACTCATATCTATACATCCTATATCTTTGTTCTAATGACTCATAATTATACTTCATATATCTTTGTTATAAATTATAATAATGACTCATATTTATACATCCTATATCTTTGTTATAATGACTCATAATTATACTTCATATATCTTTGTTATAAATTATTATAATGACTCATATTTATACATCCTATATCTTTGTTCTAATGACTCATAATTATACTTCATATATCTTTGTTATAAATTATAATAATGACTCATGTCTATACATCCTATATCTTTGATATAATGACTCATGTTTATACATCCTATATCTTTGTTCTAATGACTCATAATTATACTTCATATATCTTTGTTATAAATTATAATAATGACTCATATTTATACATCCTATATCTTTGTTATAATGACTCATAATTATATTTCATATATCTTTGTTATAAATTATAATAATGACTCATATTTATACATCCTATATCTTTGTTATAATGACTCATATTTATACTTCATATATCTTTGTTATAAACTATAATAATGACTCATATTTATACATCCTATATCTTTGTTATAATGACTCATATTTATACATCCTATATCTTTGTTATAATGACTCATATTTATACTTCATATATCTTTGTTATAAACTATAATAATGACTCATATTTATACATCCTATATCTTTGTTATAATGACTCATATTTATACATCCTATATCTTTGTTATAATGACTCATATTTATACTTCATATATCTTTGTTATAAACTATAATAATGACTCATGTTTATACATCATATATTAGGGTTTGGCACTGACTATTTTTCCAAGGGGTCCTAAAAGGACACCAGCATTTGAAATCAAGTGTCCCCTTTCTGAAATCAGGAGTCTCTTACATTCTTATGCCTGTTTTAACATTAAATGGGTATGACATCTTACCTTATACTGGTACAATTTGCATTCATGTATAATGCCTGCATACAATTGTTATATTAATTTGTAAATGATTATATCCTTGCTACCTGAATGTTGTCAGGTTGAGGAGTTGAAGCGTCATAAGCTGAAGAACATTAACATCTTCATTTCCCCCCTCCGTCTGTGTGTACGCAACATACCGGCCACTGTAGATGACCAGCAACTCAGGAAAATATTCAAGGATGCTGCTGGAGGTGGCAATGTTAATGAGGTGTGGATGTTAAAGCATGTTTATTCATTTAGAGGTTAAAGTAAGATTGAATGGTTGTTGAAAAATTAACTACTATAATTATGTTGAAATTTTGTCATTTTAAACTCATTAAGGTTTTAAGTTAGAGTAAAATGTCTCGCTTTTAATGCATGTGCAAACTGGGTTTAAACTGATGAGTTAAAATATGTATATTATAGGGTGGAAACAAATGAGCAACTGAATTTGCTCCAATCCTTGTCTGCATCATGTTAATAACACCTGATGATGTATGTTGTCTTTTGCAGTGTCGTATAATGCGTGACCGAGCCCGGGTGAATGCTGAAGGCAAAGGCAAATCTATGGGGTTTGCTTTCATTGCTTTCACCCAACATGAGCATGCCCTAGCTGCCCTCCGACACACAAATAACAACCCAGACATCTTTGGAGATAAAAAGGTAGAGGTTATGATATTTTTAGGACTTTTCAGCATAAATTAAGAAGAAGCCTAGCTTTTTATATTGGGAAATTTCAGATAGGAAAAAAAAAAAGATAATTGAATATCTGCAACATGGTTATTAAGGTGTTTTTATGTCATTGAAGGTGAGCATTTAGTATAATACAATCTGTAAGTCCCTACGGTTTCCAATCAATAACTTGAGAATGCTTAGGCTCAGGGATCTCAAACTTGGTAGGTTGGTCATAATGAACCTTATTGATTTTGAATTCAGTTGGTCAAGGTCATGGTGACATTGAGCTGACAATCTATGTCTGATGTAGATGAACCCTATTAAATTGGAGGTCAGTGAATGAAGATTAAGGTCAATAACTGATGAACACTTGGGCCTTGGAACCGTATACATGCTAGGCAGTTAAACACTACCAGCCGTTGACCCCTATTGATTCTGAGGTCAGTAGGCAAAATGCGAGTTTTGAGCCGTAAAACAGTTGACTGCTTTTACAGTGACCATAATTGGGTTTTGTTATATATCGCAGTGAATAATGGATACCAGGATTTCAATACGGTAGTCATGATAAAGCCATTTACCTACATGTTAAAAACTTCCTGCTATCGGTCCAACGAGCATTTCACAAACAATTGTCACATTCCTGTTACAGCGCTTCTTTTTAGCTTGACTATTAAAATTTTTAGCTTAGACTTTTTGAAGAACATGGAGAGCTATACTACCATGGTGTCAGCATCACACCTTGGTTAAGGTTTTGCATGTAACCAAATTTAAGTCAATATCTCCGCAAAGACATCATGTATTTCTTTAAAACTTCAGACATGTGTTCCAAACTATCCAACTTACATCATTAATCAAGTTAGTTAACTCTCTCTTGCATATGATGCAAAGTGAAACCCTTTGTTATTTAGCTTAAAAATTCTGGTTAAGGTTTTGCATGAAACACAGAGAAGACAATATCTTAGCAACTGCTCCATTTATTGCATTGAAACTTTATACAAGGGTTCTCAACCATCCATCATACTTAATTAATCAAGTTAGATCAAACATTGTCAAACATTGGTTTCTGTTCAATAACTTTAGTTAGCATTGATAGATATTGATGAAACTTGGTGTGTAGGTAGCTTATGGGAAGAGCTAGCTTGGGATTGCTTTTGAGGGGGGTGGGGCTAAGGTCAAGGTCACTGTTACTAAAAATAGAAAAATGGTTTCTGCCCAATAACTTTAGTTAGCATTAATAAATATTGACGAAACTTGGTGTGTAACTTGCTTATGTAAAGAGCTAGCTTAGGATTGCTTTTGAGTGGAGAGGGGCTAAGGTCAAGGTCACTATTACTTAAAATAGAAAAATGGTCAAGGTCACTGTTACTTAAAATAGAAAAATGGTTTCTGCCCAATAACTTTAGTTAGCATTGACAGATATTGATGAAACTTGGTGTGTAGGTAGCTTATGTGAAGAGCTAGCTTGGGATTGCTTTTGAGGGGGGGTGGGGCGAAGATCAAGGTCGCCTGTTACTAAAAATAGAAAAATGGTTTCTGCCCAATAGCTTTAGTTAGGATTGATAGATATTGACGAAAGTTGGTGTGTAGGTAGCTTATGGGAAGAGCTAGCTTGGGATTGCTATTGAGGGGGGAGGGGCTAAGGTCAAGGTCACTGTTACTTAAAATAGAAAAATGGTTTCTGCCCAATAACTTAAGTTAGCATGGACCGATATTGATGAAACTTGGTGTGTAAGTTGCTTATGTGAAGAGCTAGCTTGGGATTGCCTTGGGCTAAGGTCAAGGTCACTATTACTTAAAATAGAAAAATGGTCAAGGTCACTGTTACTTAAAATAGAAAAATGGTTTCTGCCCAATAACTTTAGTTAGCATTGACAGATATTGATGAAACTTGGTGTGTAGGTAGCTTTGATTGTATTTTCGGTTGTTATTATTTTCAGACTGAAAATCAGTACATTTTTAGCTCGACTATTCGAAGAATAGGTGGGCTATACTACTCGCCCCAGCGTCGGCGTCCGGTTAAAGTTTTAGGGCAAGTTGGGATTTTCACTTATAAGTCCAATACCCTACATTCAATTTGATTTAATACTTCACACAGTTGTTCAGGGCCATCACATGATGAGGTTAGATAACTCCATATTATTCTTTACACTGATTATGGCCCCTGATTGACTATGGAACTTAGGTTAAAGTTTTAGGGCAAGTTGGAATATTTATTAATAACTTCTATATCCTTTGTTCAATTGACTTAATACTTCACACAGTTGTTCAGGACCATCACACAATGAGGTTACATAACTCCATATTATCCTAAATACAAGTTATGGCCCCTGAATGACTTAGGTTAAAGATTTAGGGCAGGTTAAAGTTTTAGGGCAAGTTGGGATTTTCACTTAAAACTCCAATACCATTCATGCAATTGACTTAATACTTCACACAGATGTTCAGAGCCATCACATAATGATGTTAGATAACTCCATATTATCTTGTATACAAATTATGGCCACTGATTGACTATGGAACTTAGGTTAAAGTTTTGGGGCAGGGATATTGTTTAATAACTTCTATACCCTTCATTCAATTGACTTAATACTTCACACAATTGTTCAGGACCATCACCCAATGAGGTTACATAACTCCATATCCTTAATACAAGTTATGGCCCCTGATTGACTTAGGTTAAAGTTTTAGGCAAGTAAAAGTTAAGGGCAAGTTGGAATTTTAATAAAAAATACTTCTTTACCGTTCATTAAATGCACTTAATAAAATTCCAAATTATTTACGACCATCTTACAACAAGAAAAATAACTCTGTTTTAAGCCTAAATACAAATTATGGCCCTTGATTTTTTTTCCTTTGAAAGGCATATTTGTATATTCTTAACCACATTTTCATGCTGGGAAATCAATTTATTTGAATGACTTGCGTCATTGTTTGGGCGGGCTGGTGGGAGGGCAGCATCAAAGTCACCTTATGTATCAAATAATTTTAGTTAGGTTTGACATAAAGAGACCAAACTTGGTATTATTACATTGTTATTGTATTCTAAGTCAAAGCGGCGTAGTGGAGCGCGCTGTCTTACGACGGCTCTTGTTACTTTACTATTAGGTACATCCTTCTTTATTCTGTATAATAAAATGATTGCATCCCTGAATAACCTAAATGTTTCAAGAAATCTTTTCACACAAATTTTACTTGACCTGTCCAACATACCACATCCTTGATGATTGTGTAACTGTAAAAAAAAAAATTCATACATTATTTTGTGTATGATATGGTTTAAAACCATTTCTTGTTGTGTGTTACAGAGGCTGATAGTGGAATTTTCCCAGGAGAACAGGAAGGCCCTGGAGATTCAGGCCAAGAGGAGGGAACGGATTCAGGTAACATGACACACACACTCGCATCACATGTCATAACGCCGTAGTAGTGCAGAAAAGGGCTGAAAAGACGCAGAAGGAAGTCTTAAATGATGACAAGAAATGTATGAACATGGGAATTCTTGTGCCATTTTAGACCGGTCAAGTAAAACAACCTTTAACATGCACTGATTGGCCTCAATAATAGCATTAAACAACAAGTCCTCCTAAACCGCCTGGACAATTTTGATGAAACTTCAAAGGGATATTCTTTGGGTGGTGCCCTTTCAAAATTGTTCAAAGACATGAATTCCATGAAAAACTCTGGTTGCCATGGCAACTCAAAGGAAAAACTTCAAAAATCTACTTGACAAAAACAATTAGATCTAGAATTAGATATTTAGTGTGTAACAATGTCTAGCAGTTAATACCAAGTTTGTTCAAATTATACCTCACGGGTCAAAACTGGCCGGCCCTAGGAATCACAAATTTCTTACATACTTATTTAGTGAAACCTTGTGGCGTACACCCTTGATATTTTATGTGTATATCAAGTTTGTTCAAATCATGGTCCGGGGGTCAAAACTGGCCCTACCTCAGAGGTTACTAGTTTCTTATAAATTTGTATAAGAAACACATTTTGTTAAAATCTTATCATTATGTAAAGTTTACTCTTGAAAGGGCAGCAAATCTTGCTATATTGTCGCCCTTGCTGTTGGAGCTTACTTTTGGAATTTCTATGAAGCATCATAAAGTGGTCTTCTACCAAATCCTGCCCATGAAGTCGAAGCTGGCTCCAACCTGTTTGATCTTTTTTTATTTTTGAACTTACAGCAAAAAATTTGGACCATGTGTGACAATTTTGATAACAAATATATAAATGTTGTGCTTCGATAACCTTGATTGCGACCTTTTCACCTACTTTCTCATATTTGAAGCTACAGCAATGAAATTTGGAAGTGTGTACAGTTTTTTTGTAAACAGATATTAATATTGTCCTTGGATGACCTTAATTGTAACCTTTTGACCTACATTGGTTATTTTTGAAGCTGCAGCCTAGATATTCGGACCATGTGTACAGTTTTGAAAACAAATATCAATGTTGTCCTTGGATGACATTGACTATGACCTTTTGACCTACTTTCTTATTTTCATGCCCCCGAAGGACGGCATATTAAAATCACACCGTCCGTCCATATGTCCGTCTGTCCTTACGTCTGGCTCAATAACTCATGTCTGGGTTGTAACTTTCTCTGGTATGGACAGATTTTAAAATAACTTGCCACATGTGTTCAACATACCAAGACGGCGTGTCATGTGCAAGACCCGTGTCCCTACCTCTAAGGTCAAGGTCACTTCACAATGGAATGCTGCATAAAAGGACATAGAGTATAGGTTGTTGTGTCCGAGCTGTAACTTTCTCTTGTAAGGACATATTTTAAAATAACTTGCCACATGTGTTCAACATACCAAGATGACGTGTTGCTTGCAAGACCCATGTCCCTACCTCTAAGGTCAAGGTCACACTTAAGGTGTCTATTCACAATGGAATGCTGCATATTAGGACATAGAGTATAGGTTGTTATGTATATGACAGATTTACAACAAAAACTTGGCACATGTGTTTGGGATATTACGATTGTATGTCGTATGCAAGATCCACATGCATACATCAAAGGTCAGTGTTTGATCTTTAACTTTACATGTACTGACCTTGTTCATAGGTCAATGTCACATTCGGGGGTATTCGTCACATATTGTGACAGCTCTTGTTTGAAACTAGAGCAATTAAATTTGGACCATGAATTCAGTTTTGAAAACAAATATCAATGCTGTGCTTGGATGACCTTGTGACCTTTTGACCTACTTTTTTTTTTTTTAAATAGTGTTATGAAAATTGCCCATGTGTATAGTTTTGAGAACAAATATCAAGCTTATATATTTGGTGTGTAGCATTGTCAAATTTTCCTCTACCAAGATTGTTGAAACATCTGGTTATAAAAATGGCTCTGCCATGAGGGTTAACTGTAATACATAGAGATATAAAAAAAGAAAAATACTTGTAGTGTAACATTGTATAGTGGTAAGGTATTTTTTTTTTACTCCGGTGAGCCCTTTGGGGCCATCATGGCCCTCTTGTTTAATTATAATATGTAATCAGAGTATTGTTATGGTGTACATGAATCCAGCCACTTTATTATGTTTTTCTTTTACTTCAATTTTAAGCTGCTTTCATAAAAAATCAGCATGAACAATATCTGGTACCTCAATCATTATTTTCTTTCAAGAAAAAAACTATTTGTTTTAAAGTATGATATGTTGAAAAAAAAAGATTCTTAAACATTTCTTCTTTCCTTGACAATGTTCCATTGTAACATTATCACAGTAATATTTGTTATGAATATGTCAGTCGAAGCAGTCCCTGAAGCAGACAATGAAGCAGGAGATGGGTAATGCAAGGAGAGCCGAGATCGGTGGGGCAAGAAGAGCCCAGGGTAAGGCCCTCCCACTCATACACATGGCAGACAAGGACAGGCCGGCTAAGGGCGAGAAACAGCCCAAAGGTGAGTACATTTGATCACCATCTTGGTTGATGAATTTAGATTCATGGTAATCAAGCTGAGTATTGTGTGTTCTTTTACATTTTGTGTGAAGTTTAAATTGCCTTGCATTTAAAACTAAATATAATGCATATATTATACACCCAGGCCTGCCATCCCACTGGGGCCCAAAGATACGTCACAAGGCACGCCCCTCCCAGGAGCTGGCAACAAAGAAGGCCCGACAGGAACGTAAACAGGGAAGAGGTCAGAGAGCACAGAAACGAGAGGCATATGGGCAAACACAGGTATGGATATGGTCTCTGTTTGTAGTTCAGGGCTCATCCTAGCGTCAAATTTTAGGGAGAAGTGTCCCTCAGCTGAGTTAAGGTAGAAGTGAGAAGAGTGTGTTTGCAAGGCTCATTACTATATCATTGAACATTAACATGGTCCCAAAGAATAATTACATTATTTTGAATTAAATCAAAACAAAATAAGAGGAAGGTTCTGAAGATCGGATTTAAATTTTAAGAAACAACCAAAGAATTTGGTCGCACATTTTCATGATTTGACTACAGTCAATAGTTTTTCGCTATGTGGCAATTCATAAGCACTTAGCGATTTACATTGTTTTCATATCAAATGAATTTTAATGGAGATTCTTATCAAGTTTCTGCAACTTTCATGTAGTTAACTACTACGAGGAATTCTGCGATTGTAATCCATAGGTCTACTGATCAGCTGCTTAGGGCTAAAAGTCCATCCCTGTGTAAAGCGGATAGATGATAAATTCACTGATTTGGTTGCAAAATGGAGAGTGGGTCTAACACTATAAGTGTACTGTTTATAACTCGGGGTTTGCGCTGGTGATCGCCATTCTGCTATTTACAACAAAATTGCAGATTTTTATGGACAACAAATTTTTCAGAATATTTTCTTAAAATGATGTAAGCGGCGCACTATGTGGTCTGCATAATTTTGGTTTGGTCTCTGCAGATCATCCAGTTGATATCCAAAAATAAGGGCTTGACTGGGTTTATAAATTCGGAATTTTATGGCTTTCGCGGATTAACATTGACATTCTGTAATGATTAGGGCTCATAGTAGCAAAAGTGTTACAGTTGATAAAATCAGAAAAAAGTCAGCAGTCGACTTCTCTTTGATGTAATTAAACAGCGAAGTCAATTAACACAGAGTGGAATTAGTTAGGATGAACCCTAATGTGTACAAGGAGAGATCAGAGGGCACAGGGGCAAACACAGGTAGGGGAATTGACACTGTAATGTGTACAAGGAGAGATCAGAGGGCACAGGGGCAAACACAGGTAGGGGAATGGACACTGTAATGTGTACAAGGAGAGATCAGAGGGCACAGGGGCAAACACAGGTAGGGGAATGGACACTGTAATGTGTACAAGGAGAGGTCAGAGGATGTATACGAGGAGAGATCAGAGGGCACAAAAGTGCCAGGCAAATGGGCAAACACAGGTAGGGGAACAGACACTGTAATGTGTACAAGGAGAAATCAGAGAGCACAGTTTCTGTATGTATACAAGGAGAGGTCAAAGGGCACATGGGCAAACACAGATAGGGGAACAGTTTCTGTATGTATTCAAGGAGAGGTCAGATGGCACAGAAGTACCAGGCACATGTGCAAACACAGATAGGGGACGCAGTTTCTGTATGTATACAAGGAGAGGTCAGAGGATGTATACAAGGAGTGGTCAGAGGGCAAAGAAGTTCCAGGCACATGAGCAAACACAGGTAGGGGAACAGCTTCTGTATGTATACAAGGAGAGATCAGAGGATGTATACAAGGAGAGGTCAGAGGGCACAGAAGTGCCGGGCACATGTGCAAACACAAGTAGGGGAACAGTTTCTGTATGTATACAAGGAGAGGTCAGAGGATGTATACAAGGAGTGGTCAGAGGGCACAAAAGTTCCAGGCACATGAGCAAACACAGGTAGGGGAATGGACACTGTAATGTGTACAAGGAGAGATCAGAGGGTGTATACAAGGTGAGGTCAGAGGATGTATACAAGGTGAGGTCAGAGGGCACATGGGCAAATACAGGTAGGTGAACAGTTTCTATATGTATACAAGGAGAGGTCAGAGGATGTATACAAGGAGAGGTCAGAGGGCACATGGGCAAATACAGGTAGGGGAATGGACACTGTAATGTGTACAAGGAGAGATCAGAGGATGTATATAAGGAGAGGTCAGAGGGCACCTGGGCAAATACAGGTAGGTGAACAGTTTCTATATGTATACAAGGTGAGGTCAGAGGATGTATACAAGGAGAGGTCAGAGGGCACATGGGCAAATACAGGTAGGTGAACGGATTCTATATGTATACAAGGAGAGGTCAGAGGATGTATACAAGGAGAGGTCAGAGGGCACCTGGGCAAATACAGGTAGGTGAACAGTTTCTATATGTATACAAGATGAGGTCAGAGGATGTATACAAGGAGAGATCAGAGGGCACAGAAGTGCCAGGCACAGGGGCAAACACAGGTAGGGGAACAGACACTGTAATGAGTACAAGGAGAAATCAAAGGGCACAGAAGTGCCGGGCACATGGGCAAACACAGGTAGGGAAACAGTTTCTATATGTATACAAGGAGAGGTCAGAGGATGTATACAAGGAGAGATAAGAGGGCACATGGGCAAACGTGAGGACACAGGTATGTGATCGGTTTCTATATGTATACAAGGAGAGGTCAGAGGATGTACACAAGAAGAGCTCAGAGGGCACATGGGCAAACACAGGTAAGTGAACGGTTTCTATATGTATGCAAGAAGAGGTCAGAGGATGTATACAAGGAGAGGTCAGAGGACACAGAAGTGCGAGGCACATGGGCAAACACAGGAAGGTGAACGGTTTCTATATGTATGCAAGGAGAAGTCAGAGGGCACATGGGCAAACTCAGGTAGGTGAAAGGTTTCTATGTGTATACAAGGTGAGGTCAGAGGGCACATGGGCAATCACAGGTAGGTTAACGGTTTCTATATGTTTACAAGGAGAGGTCAGAGGGCACAGAAGTGTCAGGCACATGGGCAAACACAGGTAGGGGAACAGTTTCTGTATGTAGATCTCTGTAATCATTTAAGAATTCTGTGATGTATTTAGATAAGTTTTGGAAAGGATAAATACTAGGGATGCAAACGAATATTCGATCAAACATTTGGTATTCGAATGTCAAAATCGGTATTTGAATATTCAATATTTTTGGGGTGAATAAATAGAATAATAATAATTTTGCCCGCAACTCTGTTGTTGGGTATATAGTACGTTTGTCTTGTTTTTACAACGATTGACCTATAATGCCAGAGGTGTGAATGAGATGATAATACACTTAACACGCGCCATATGTCATTTAGGGACATCCTCGGGTACAATAAAAAGTCTTTTCTAATTTTACAATAGTGACATCTAAAATTTCAATCTTCTTCAGTAAATTAAAAGCATTTGCCAATTAAGGATTTAAAGAATCGGCCTTTAATGTGTTGTCTTCTGTGCAACATTGCTAAAATCGCAAATCAATGGCTGCTTTTTCATACTAAGTAGAGGTCAATCCTTAAGAACGAGGCTGCTCGTCCTACAGAAAGACCTTCCATAGGCGCATAACGCCATTTGATCAGTAATCCATCTTATTTCACAATGTTTACAAAAACAAAGGCAGTGAAATTGAAATAATTCAATTTTTTGTTTGTTCATAATCTTTTACTCTCTTCTCTCTAAAAATTGGGAATTTCAGAGGCTCATTAATGGAATTCAGGGTCTGCCGAGCTGGCTACGACAAAGTATAGGGTTAAAATGCCCGGACTATTACTTTAGCGAATAGTATTAATAGTTTACTATAACTTCTAAAATATGTATTTTGGTAATCGAATATTCGATCAAAAGATTTACCGAATATTCGAATATTAGTTTTGCCATTGGTTTGCATCCCTATAAATACCAACATGTTCAATATCACCAAGAATGAGCAAAATGCTAAAATGGCACTGATTTTGTAAAAAATCGACAAATAGTAAAGCCATACGATGCTAGGGTGGTACACATCACATGAGATTAGGAATATACCTACGTAATTATGCTTTATATCATGCATGGATATTATTTCTAAACCATGTTTTGTCGCCTTATTCAATGGTGTAGATATAGAAATAAAATAATAGAGGACATTCATACCTCAAAAAAATCTTTCAGGAATAAATTATTAAAATATCTTTTTGAACTGTTTTGCACCTTTTTCTAATTATATCTTAGTTCTGCATGTATTGTTTATAGAACATTTTATAATAGCTTACATATGGAAGCATAATTTCTAGATGTAGTGCATCATGGAAGTGTTATGGCTTTAATAGTGGAAAATGAAAAACACTGGCATTTTGACATTCAGCAGTGTATTTTCAGTGAGGTACAAAAATAGCATAATTTCGAAATTGGAACAAACTGATGATGGTACTTCCTTTATAATAATGTTGTGTAAGTTAAATAAGTGATCTTAAAATGGCTTTCGCATCATCAAAAGCATGTATCATTTATCCTCAATGACACTATACGCTGTATGTTCTAATTACGCTAAACGCTGTTTGTTCTTATTTCATTATACGCTGTTTGTTCTTATTTCATTTAACCCTGCATGTTCTAATTAAGCTAAACGCTATTTGTTCTTCATTATACGCTGTATGTTTTAATTACACTAAACGCTGTTAGTTCTTATTTCATTATGCGCTGTTTGTTCTTATTTCACTATACGCTGTTTGTTCTTATTTCATTATATGCTGTTTGTTCTTATTTCACTATATGCTGTATGTTCTTATTTCATTATACTTTGTTCTTATTTCATTATACGCTGTTTGTTCTTATTTTATTTAACGCTGTATGTTCTTATTTTATTTAACGCTGTATGTTCATATTTTATTTTAAACGATATGTTCTTATTTCATTTAATGTTCTTATTTCAGGCTCCAAAGTTGCAGAAGCAGAGGAGAGGAAGTGACTATGATCAATTTGATAACATGGTTAATAAATACAAAAACAACATTATGGCTAAAAAGAAGTCAAAGTGGTTTGAGTGAAATATGTGGTAATAGCTATTGCAATACATTCTTCAGGATTTCAAATTAGCCATGGTACATTCATTGTATTTTATAAACATTTTTCAAACTACAGTCAAATCTCGCCACGTCAAAGTCATCGCTTAACTAGATAATAAGGCTTTTAAACCATTGCAATGGGATTTTATATTTTTTAATCAGTAAATTTTGGTTACCTGATGAATAATGGTTGTTTTGGTAACCTGATAGTTTTGGTTACCTGATAAATAATGGTAGTTTTTGTAACCTGGTGAAAAGTGGTAGTTTAGGTTACCTGGTGAATAATGGTAGAATTAGTTACCTTATGAATTATGTTGGTTACCTGATGATTAATGTTGGTTACCTGATGAATAATGGTAGTTATGGTTACCTGGTGAATTATGTGATTATTGGTAGCCTGATAGTTTTGGTTACCTGGTGAATTATGTTAGTTTTGGTAACCTGATGAATAATGGTAGTTTTTGAAACCTGGTGAATAGTGATAGTTTTGGTTACCTGGTGAATAGTGATAGTTTTGGTTACCTGATGAATAATGGTAGTTTTTGTAACCTGGTGAATAGTGGTTGTATGGGTTACCTGATGAATTATGTTGGTTACCTGATGAATTATGTTGGTTCCTTGAGTACTAATAGTAGTTTTGGTTACCTGATGAATAATGGTAGTTTTTGTAACCTGGTGAATAATGATAGTTTGGGTTACCTGGCGAATAGTGTTGGTTACATGATGAATAATGGTAGTTTTGTTTACCTGATGAATAATGTTGTTACCTGATGAATACTGTTTGTTACCTGGTGACACTAATGGTAGCTTTGGTTACCTGGTGAAATAATGTTGGTTGCCTGATGTGAATAATGTTGGTTGCCTGATGAATAATGGTAGCTTTGGTTACCTGGTGAATTATGTTGGTTGCCTGATGTGAATAATGTTGGTTGCCTGATGTGAATAATGTTGGTTGCCTGATCAATAATGGCAGTTTTGGTTTTATGCATCCAATTGTATAAACCGGTTAATTCTTTTGTTTGGTTTAAATAAATTATGGTAGTTTTGGTATCTTGGTAGATGTTGGAAATCAAGCAGTTATTTATTTTAAAAAAATAGATACTGTTATTCAGGGGAAGTACAGTGTTTTCTTTTCGCAAAAACACGAAAAAAGCAACACAATGTATATGTTTTAAGAAAATTTCAATGTATTATCCTTTGTTTAGATTCAATAAGTTGCTGTCTGTAATAAAATAAAGGACAAATAAATCAAAATGCAAGAGTGATAGAATAGTTTCTCTGTTTTCTATACTCTATTACAAGTATATGTCTTTGTGCTGGTAAAATTTTACTTTTACTCGACTTTTGCATTAAATTTTGTAGTTGCTTTTCCTCATGAGTTCGTTGGTTAGAGGCATATCAAAATGTCAAAAATACTCATGGCAAATCATTCCTGAACGAGGCAGTGATAAAACCATAAACATCATACTGTACAGAAATAAAAGGCATGCATCATTTTATGCTGGTGGGCATAAAATATGATCAGTCCACAAATTCATCATTTATTTACCCCCACCTAAAGGTGAAGCCTATAAAGCAATGGCAAGTGTGTTCGCTTGCCGAGTCCAAAGCTTTTTTGTCCGGAGCATAACTCTGAGTGTGATATTATTTTGATTTATTATAGCCCTTTGTTGATTTTCATGCTTAATTTATAAGTCTAAGTGGTATTGACTTCAAACTTCATATACAGTGCACTGAAACCATAAGTCAGGCCAGCATATCTTTTGAGTTATTGCACTATGTTAAGCTTAAAAAACTGCAGCAAAACTCCCAAGTCTTTGGGAGAGCATTACATACACATACAGGAACCATAACTCAGATATTTTTCATACTTTTTTCTTTTTGCTGCATTGGTTTAAAACCAATTGTCTCTAAATAAAACAAAACCCCTAACTCAATTTCTATGTTCTTACATTGGCCTTTGTTCAATTCCAATCCTCTGTCAAAATATGATGGAGATTCAGCTTGCGACGTCTATTGTGATAATTGTATTTTATAGCAGCACTTGTCACATGCATTGCACAACAGGTCTATGGCAGACTAGTAAGGAAATTCATAGGTCAGCTGTGGGTATATAGTATGGCATTCCTTCGTTTTGCAATGTTAAATGCTGTTCTAGACCCATCTTCAGGGGATCTAACGTAAATTATTTTTGCGGTATTTTAAGTGAGGGACATACACGTTCAATAAGGAACAAAATGGCATATTCTTTGAGTATTTTGGTGTGTTCGAAGGATATTTTGACCTGGTAAATAAATATCCCTTATATCACAATATAACTAGAACTGTAAGCCATAGGCTAACGAATACCCCCCACCCCTCCATGTCTAGGTTGTTTGCCCTGGAGTTAGGCCGGACAAAGCTAATTTTGCCTACAAGGGGAGATAACTCCAGTCAGGGTCATGTGACCTGTACCAAATTCACAGAGGCGAAAGTTTACAACATGGCCATTAATTTCTGAAAGTTTGATAAAGATTTGTTGAATAATAACAAAGATGAATCCCGGACAGGGCTCATTTTGCCTACTTTAACACATCAAGGGGAGATAACTCCAGTCAGGGTTATGTGACCTGTACCAATTTCACAGAGGCGCAAGTTTACATCATGGCCATTAATTTCTGAAAGTTTGAAAAAGATTTGTTGAATAATAACAAAGATGAATCCCGGACAGGGCTTATTTTGCCTACTTTAACACATCAAGGGGAGATAACTCTGGTCAGGGTCATGTGACCCGTACCAATTTCACAGAGGCGCAAGTTTACATCATGGCCATTAATATCTGAAAGTTTGAAAAAGATTTGTTGAATAATAACAAAGATGAATCCCGGACAGGGCTTATTTTGCCTACTTTAACACATCAAGGGGAGATAACTCTGGTCAGGGTCATGTGACCCGTACCAATTTCACAGAGGCGCAAGTTTACATCATGGCCATTAATATCTGAAAGTTTGAAAAAGATTTGTTCAATAACGACAAAGATGAATCCCGGACAAAAAAAAAACGGACGGACAGACAGACGGACAACCCGATTCCAGTATACCCCCCCAAACTTTGTTTTGGGGGGTATAAATACGCCTACCCAGAGGCTAGCCTAAGGTCATCTGGAAAAAAATTAACCTATGTTTTAAGAGGTCTTAACTAACAAGAGCTGTTGTAGGACTATACCCCGTTTTGTTTAAGAAATGAATACAATAATTATGTAATATGTGCCTGTCAAAAGCAAAAAACAAATATGTCAACCCTAACTAAAGTTATTCAGTACCAAGCGGTAATCTATTTTTAGTTACAGTGACCTTGACCCTAGGGACCCAAACACATCCCATGAAAGGTCTCAATAAACTCTTCCTATATACCAAGTTTGGTCGCAATATGTCAACCCTAACTAAAGTTATTCAGTACCAACAATTTTCTATTTATAGTAACAGTGACCTAGCCCAAACACAATCCTATAACAGATCTCCATAAACTTCCTATGTACTATGTTTGGTCACTATATGTCCAACTTGACTCAAATTATTTGATATCAAAAGTGAATTTGACACTGCCCTACCACAAGAACAATGACACATGTCATTCTTATAACCAGATTTTACTATGAGAAAACTTGGTTAATAATATAAAAATGTGCCAATAAAAAGCAATAAAATAAAGTTATTTTTTTTAGCTAAAGTCAATCAAGGGCCATAATTCATGTTTGGAGTTAAATTTATGTGACCTTATTGGTCGTCAATAATTGTTTGAAGTACTAAGTCAATTGACCTTACGACAGGATTTGATTGACAGGTCTTATAACGAAGTGTATAGAAGTTAATAATAAAAATCCAAAATTGCCATAAAACTTGAACCTCACACAATGCATTGTGACCTAAAACCTGAAGTCCATCAGGTGCCATTATTTGTATTTAGGATAATATTGAGTTATGTAACCTCATTGTGTAATGGTCGTGAACAACTGTGTGAAGTATTAAGTGAATAGAATGAAGGGTATTGGAGTTAAAAGTGAAAATCATAATGCCCTAAAACTCGAAACTGACGTCGGAACGAGTAGTAAAGCCTCCTTTTTCGAGCTAAAAATGGGGCGAGAAGAAGTCAAGCTAAAAAGTTATTGAATGTTTAAGCTGAATGATTGTTTACAAATTGAAAATAGAAAAATGCGAGACTTGAAACTGTTGTTTTTTAAGTCAAATATACCGTTCTTGGACTGATTTTAGCTAAATTTGATTTTTTATTTCTTTTTGATGGCTTGTGTACTTATCATGGGTACTATATGGCCATTTTTTTATGTTTACATGGGTGAAAATTTTCAGTATTGATACTGAATTCAGTATTTTGGAAAATATTTATCCTATATAATGTATTGTAAAAATGGCATTTTCCTCTGTAAATACCCTATTTTCAGTATTTTGAAAAATTCAAACTTTCACCCATGTGTTTAAACAACTTGAATGTTTGCAGTGGAAGTTTTATGCAGTTTTTGTTTGCTGTATAATCAGAATAAGTGTGTTAATAAAAGAGTAATTAAGACACGAGCTTTAATACGAAATGGCCATATATAGCACCCATGTTAATTGCACAAGCTGTCATAAAGAAATAGATGCAAACACTTTTGGCAATTCTAAGCCCTCAGAATTGTAGGAATGTTCTAGTCCTGCAAGCCCTCAGATTTGTAGGAATGTTCTAGTCCTGCAAGCCCTCAGATTTGTAGGAATGTTCTAGTCCTGCAAGCCCTCAGATTTGTAGGAATGTTCTAGTCCTGCGATTGTCTTCCTTTGAACCCACAAGTCTACAAACATAGGACACCTTCACAACATTGAATGTCTGCAATTGACTCGGGCTAATCCTCCGACTATAATTCTTCTTTACGATTTGACTTTGACCGCCTATTTTCCAACAGTTCTATAACACACATTTTTATGTGATTACTAATATCTTAAAACAAAAGAATGGTAGGTTGTATGTGACAAAACACAAGGTGAGCAAATTGTATAAAGTTACTGGAGTCAGAGGTGCACAGTTAATAAAATGGCATGATATGTTGACAGAGAAATTAGCTCTATTTTAAGCTTGTCTGTCTTTAGTAGGAGAAAGTCTAGGTATTCTAATATCCCTGTTGTCTGGTAGTTGTCAGTGACAGCCATGCCATTTTGTTCAGTTGTGCCTTTTGAGCTCTGTTAAGCATAGAAAAAAAAAGCTTTTTTGGTAATTTAGCTAAAACAAATTGAATATTATCTTGATTTTGGATGTCTTTTGAAAGGTGTTGACCTGTCATCTATCATCATTAACATATGTTTTATCAATACCACAGCCAAACAGATACTTAATGACATAAACTAAAAAATGTCAAATATAAAAGACCTGAGCATTTATTTGCCACACTGACTTTAGGATCACAAGTTTTTCTTGTGCCTTGATTGGTATGCTTAAGAAGTTGACTCGACACATTTTGATTTAATCATCCTGATGTTTTGAAAGATACCAAATACTCAAAATATGAGATAGTTTTTATACCTGGACCACTTAGTGTTGTGGGCTATATATAGGAATAATCTTGTCCCGTCTCTCCTGGGCCATAGGGACAAGTCTACTTTTCTCCATATGTTATTGAGGTATGACCTCAAACTTCATACACATATTGACTGTGTTGAAAAAAAATAATTCATGCCTTACTTTCAAGATGTTAAAGTCCTTATTTCTATATAGTAAGACCATTAACTTTATTGATGCCTTCTCACGGACATAGGGCATTCAATGGGCATACACCACTCCCAGTGATCTTATTACAAGAAGGTGGTGTAGTGGGGATAATAATTAAATCCAGTGACAGCTCTAGTTAGTTCTGACAAATTTGAAATAGGATGTTTGTTTTATTTCTAAGATGTTTATTTCATTAAAACATCTGAAGTTATACATTTTCTATTATCTTTCTATTACCGTATTTTCTCGACTATAAGGCGATTCGCTTATAAGACGGCCCCCTAACTTTGCCCATGAAATCTGGTGCTTTTTGTTTCGACTCGCTTATAAGACGGGGTCAATTTATAAGCAAATCTAAAATGCTAAAATTCTTCCTAATGTGTAAAAATGTTCAAGCTCAACGGACAATTATCGACTTTCGCGGTAACTGTTTTTGTTTTACTCAAAGAAAATGGCGATCAACTGTGAGCTCTCTATTTGGAGGTAGGTTAAAAATGAGTACATAAGTTTGCAGGACAGGTCGTTACTTATCGGAATTGTAATAATTAATCAATAACAACATATGTTTGTTTTAGTTTTTTTTTTATTGAAGACACCAATGAAGTTCTTCGGCAAAATAAATGGCTTCAATAACAACTGCGAAAAGCCGAGGCATGAATAGGTGTTTGTTTAGCAATTATGCTTTAGGCAATAATGTCCCTTGATTGGCGACGAACATAAAGGATTCATATTCGCATTGTCATTTGTTTGCTTAATCAAATTGACAGTAAGGTACCTACATCATATTAAGATTCCAATTTATTGATTTGATATATCTGTCAAACTAATTATACAGACACGCGCCATGAGAAAAAATGTAGATATAACGGTACACTGTGTGACGTCAGAGCACGCGCGGTGAAGAGATTTCGTGTTGTTGTTTACTTAATTGCCCCATACTTGTATCAGCACACGATATACTGGATAGACGAATACCCTATGTAAAATTTTACTGATTTTGACTTGAATCTTTTTTTAATATTTTATCGACTCGCTTATAAGACGGGTCCCCGACTTTGGGGGTAAAAATCGGGACCCAATTTCCCCGTCTTATAGTCGAGAAAATACGGTATCTGAGTTTTTATTGTCACATGTTATTTTTTTAAATGACTGTGTGTCACCTAGGTAGCTAGGTTTCAGGAACAGGGTTTTCACTAGACGGAACATGTACAACATTGTGAAACATGTACATCATTGTCGAACATGTACATCGTTGTGAAACATGTACATTGTTGTGGAACATGTACATCATTGTGAAACATGTACATCATTGTCAAACATGTACAACATTGTGAAACATGTCGAACATGTACATCATTCAGAAACATGTACATTGTTGTGGAACATGTACATCATTGTGAAACATGTACATCGTTGTGAAACATGTACATTGTTGTGGAACATGTACATCATTGTGAAACATGTACATCATTGTGGAACATGTACATCGTTGTCGAACATGTACATCGTTGTGAAACATGTACATCGTTGTGGAACACGTACATCGTTGTCGAACATGTACATCATTGTGGAACACGTACATCGTTGTCGAACATGTACATCGTTGTGAAACATGTACATCATTGTGGAACACGTACATCGTTGTCGAACATGTACATCGTTGTGAAACATGTACATCATTGTCGAACATGTACATCGTTGTGAAACATGTACATCATTGTCGAACATGTACATCATTGTCGAACAAGTACATAGTTGTGGAACATGTGCATCGTTGTGGAACATGTACATCATTGTGAAACACGACATCATTGTGAAACATGTACATCGTTGTGACATTTAAATGATTTCCTTTAAAACTAGAAAATGTTTATTTTGTAAAAATGAAGAGGAACATACATGTATTTTAATACTTTATTTCCATATTATTGTCTCTCTAGGATACAAAACAAACATGTTTATTTGTGAAGAGCACAATACACAATATATATGAATTTGACACCATCAAACAGTATTTCAATAACTGAACTACGCACTGTCAGATTCAAATGTAAATGCTTATGAATTCAAGTTAGATTTTTGTGGTCTAGATTTTTGTGGTCTTTAAATTGTGTATCAAGTGTCTTTCTCTTTATGCTTTATGGTGAAATATGTCATTTCCACTGCTCTTATATTCAATGCAGTAAAACAATTTGATATTTTCACTGCTCTGAAAGAGCAAACCAAAGTGACATATTTTTGATAATTTAGTACATAAATCAATTTTTTATTTAACTTAAAATATCTATCTTTTTCCACCATTCGTAAAAGTATTGCTTTCTGTCATTACTCTGATTTTATTTATAGATCTAATACTGAAAAAATATTGAAACACTCATGAACTGATATATGTATACAAATTCAAAAGATCTATAATACTCCTAGAAAACTGAACTATGCCATGAACATATACACAGCTCTTATTACATGTACTTGACTAGCAATAATATAACAGGAATGTTCTTCAAAAATCTGGAACACAGCTAGAACACTACTTAGAATAGGTATTGTAAAGCTACAAACACATTAAAAAGATTTTTGAATTAAATAATATTTAGCAAACCAAACCAATATGTACATTCCTATTTCAAAAAGATGTAAGCATGTGCATTGGTATACACCAATATAGACCGTTAATCACTGTGTAAAGTAGATACGTTTGAAAAACTTAGCTGAACTTTTAATACAATACAAAATGTATATGGCTGTTTGCTTTTATTCACCACAACAACAAATAATTTGAAAGCTTGAGGAGAGGGACATTTGGATGACAGAATAAAAATTGTTGTTTATTGATTACTTAATACAGTATTGCAATTATCTATCGTGCTTTATACCTCTTGTACCATTGTTATTTCAATATATTCTAGCATTTATGTACAATCATGTGCTGGTCTATTTAATAACCATGGCATTTTCAGGTTTCAATAAAATTGTCAATACTAATATGATGGCTACCAATTTAAACAGGTTTTCTCTGCGTCCTTTCTATAGTATAAAGTTTTTCCCCCATTTTTTTCTCGTCAACTTGGCCAACTATTACATTCTCCAATGTCAAACATGTTAAAACCTAGTTTATGGAGGGTTTAAATTTTAAACTAAACATGTATACTAAAAAACAGTTTTGCTTGGTTTTGTTTTTTAGCTAGTATGAATGTTGATTCCTGGAAGAGCCAAGTATGAAATGAAAGCTACAAACTGTTACCAACAAATTGATGTCTATGGAACTTGTTCTATACATTACATGTACATACACACTCATATTATTCATGAATAATCCACTGTACCTAATAAATGAACAGAAGCTAAAATGCAAAAAGACCTAATAAATAGGAACACACTTGTGTCAACCACATCCCATTTGTTCTCAAACTTATGCAAGACATATAAAAGTCACAAATTTGAACTTGAAGTAATACAACTCAAATCCCATATTTAAATACTGCCTTAAAGATATAGTATTAACAAACATGTAAATAAATGATTTATTATGGAGTGTGTGAGTGGTAAGGTTACAGAGAATCACATCGTGACCCTCTTTAATAAATCTTTGTGTTCCTTTCCTCTATCATCTCATATTGTGTAGCTTGCCATTTTCTCATCTCGTATTGTGTAACCTTACCAGTTTCATGTCTCATATTGTGTACATATTTAAAAATGGCAAAGGAATAATGACATTAATTACAATAAACTTTGTTTCATTAAAACGAGTTGATTACTAATAATTAAATGCAATATTCATGTACATTTCTTATTCTAAATTTATAACATTTGTATTATATTATTCTAAACTGAGTTTCCTTTGTGGCAAAAAACAACAACAAATATTTTAAACCAATTTTAAACTAATTTTAAAGTTATCTCATATTCAGCGAATATATTGTCATGTTATTTGACGTGCTAGCCTTTTGCAGAAGCTGGGTTGGACTGGTTATGTCACTTCATAATACTATTCTTTATGGAGAGTTTCTGTCAAAGGCATGCAGTCGACAGCTTTTTTGGGGTCAAATTCTTCAAATATTGGATTAGCATGGTATATTTTATTGTATTTAAACCTTAAAGACTTTTACTATTTGCAAATACAGTTCCATGTCCAGAACATGCACATTATTCAGTAATATTTCCTTTTGTTTTGATACGAACGCATGTTTTCATTTTCACATAGATTTTTTTTATTTTGAACAAACTTGAAATCAATACATTGTTAAAAGTAAACGACAGATACTTAATGTGTTTCATTTAAGTTGCCTCCCTTATGTATATCATTAATTTGTTAAATGCATGTTTACTCACGTGCAGTTTAGAGTAGTTTTTTTCTAGTCAGTTTTGGTTTAACTGTGTGCATACCACAGAACAAATACAATACACTCAAAATGTTTCCATGTAGTTATAAAATAATGCTAGTTACTACTCTAAGACTAGCAAATATTATAATTATGTATGACACCTCATCAAGTTCTTACACTAAATGATTAATACATTTTGAAGGATTATTTCTTCTACTTCAAAAGTCACTTTGAAATCTTACTAATGCCAAAAATGCATAGAGCAACATTATGAAAAGAAATGTCAGTATTCCTACTTTTCTGAGTTGTCTTATGAGGAACTAGAAATTATGCCGATGTTATAACCTAGTTTATAAGAATAAATTTAAAGAAAAAAAAACAGTTTTCACTTCTGTTGACAAGTGCAGTTTGTTGAAGGTCATGTGGATAGAAACAGGCAACTGATTAGCCCCGCCTTGTCCGGACACTGATGAGTCAGTCGGGTATGGGCAGGGTGGGTCCTGGTAATTGGGACTTCATACAAAACATTGCTTTCACCAGCAAGGTTTCTAAATAAACTTCCTGTTTGCAATAACACTTTGGATAATAATACTTAAAACAGTTCTACTGAACAAATAGAAATTTCAATCAACTATGCTTTTCAATAAAAAATTTTGTAGAAAGTAAATACATGTTTAAAGACAACAAACAGAGTAAAAACCAGCCTATACAACCCTTGCAAACACCGGATTCTAAATAAAAAAAAATGATAGAGGAAAATTTATACTTTATATGAAAAGAAAATGTATAATCATCATGAAAATAGCAAAAAAAGATTTATTAAGGCATGTACTCCAAAGAAAATAAAACACGATCATTCCACTTTTTTTATCAGTAACAATTTTGTAATTTTGCAATTTTGTATTCTAATGGCAATAAGAACCATGAATAGTAGGCAACATTTTCCAACATCAGAAATGAAAGATCAGTCTAGAGAGGTGGAAATGTGGGCCAAGATTGAGTGTGTGTGGGGCTGGTTAGTTGGCAAACACGTCTCCCATGGGAACCCAGATGTTCTTCACCTGTACAGCCTGGTAGAGAAACTCCCCACCCTGGCCCTGCTCCGGATCCTCCCAGTCTCGCTCAAACCTGCATTGACAGGGGTAATGAATAATATCAAGTTCTGGAAAAATGAATTCAAGCTGGAGTATTCCTTGCAGAACAATTGATATATCTATAAATAAATTAACTTTTTTCATCAGATACAAACATGTACATTACATAACATTTATATTAGAATACCCAATGAAGGTAATATTCTCAGAGTCTATATTTGCAATTAAATGAAAATACCCTCCAAACTAAAGACAGTGTTCGACACTAACTGAGTCCTGGAATCCCTGGTACACCAATTTTTCAGAAGGGACACTCAAGCTTTCAAATGACCAATAACAAGAGATGTTTGTCAAACATTATGCCCCCTGAGCGCCAAGTTGCCAGAAATATTTGGACAATTGAATGAAATATGCATGGACTGAAATGACAGCTGATTTGTCATTGGATGCATATGAGGCAGGTCATCTACTGGTCATACCTAATCTTCATGTCAAGTTTGATGACCATAGGTCCGGGAATTGTTGAGTTATCACTCGGACAAGCTTTGGTCTTCCAACAGACCGACCGACATGTGCAAAGCAATTATATAACCCCTCTGCTTCGAAGGGGGGCATAATTAAACTAGATGTTCACTGAAAACTGATACTTCAACTCATGCATTTAGTGACATATAAATTTCTACTGTCTACTATATAAGAAAATAAAATATGGACAATCAGAAAACCTTTTTTCAGCTTACAGTCACACTGACCTTGACCTTTGACCCACTGACCTCAAAATCAATAGGGTTCATCTGCTGGTCATGACCAATAAGCCTACCTAGTATGAGGTCCCTGGGTCAAAGCGTTCTCAAGTTATTGATCGGAAACCGTTTTTCATGTTAAGGTCACACTGACCTTGACCTTTGACCTCAAAATCAATAGGGTTCATCTGCTGGTCATGACCAATACACCTACCAAGTATGAGGTTCCTGGGTCAAAGCGTTCTCAAGTTATTGATCGGAAACCGTTTTTCATGTAAAGGTCACACTGACCTTGACCTTTGACCCACTGACCTCAAAATCAATAGGGTTCATCTGCTGGTCATGACCAATAAGCCTACCTAGTATGAGGTCCCTGGGTCAAAGCGTTCTCAAGTTATTGATCGGAAACCGTTTTTCATGTTAAGGTCACACTGACCTTGACCTTTGACCCACTGACCTCAAAATCAATAGGGTTCATCTGCTGGTCATGACCAATACACCTACCAAGTATGAGGTTCCTGGGTCAAAGCGTTCTCAAGTTATTGATCGGAAACCGTTTTTCATGTAAAGGTCACACTGACCTTGACCTTTGACCCACTGACCTCAAAATCAATAGGGTTCATCTGCTGGTGATGACCAATACACATACCAAGTATGAGGTCCCTCGGTCAAAGCGTTCTCAAGTTATTGATCGGAAACCATTTGGTATTCCGACCGACCGACCGACAGACAGACAGACCGACCGACCGACCGACCGACATGTGCAAAACAATATACCCCACTTTTTTCAAAAGGGGGCATAAAAAAGAAGGGATAAAAGTAGGAATATATTTTTGAAAAAGTAGGGATAAATAGGGATATTAAGAGCAAAAAGTAGGGATAGTAGGCCTCTTTACTTACCTTTTTGGATGAAAGCAAATGATTACTAAACCTATTTATCAATAGCATATATATATTACCTGAGATACGGTGCGTATGCGCAGCGCACTTTTCGGTTGCGACTTCCGCAGTTAGCAGGAACGAAATTTAACTATGTTAAATTGATCGTAGATCAATTATTAGAATTATAGGAGTATAGCTTTTATGTACAATGGTGCACTGTAAACTCATTTTATTGGAAATTTACAATTTTGATCGCTGACAAGTTATATTTACGATACTTTTGGGTGTTTTTTACTCTATGACATGGTCCACGTGTTTTTCAAAAGGGCCGACGTGGGTCCCAACGTTGTTGGGAAAGACACTGACAAAACCAAACGTAGTTTGGCACATTCGACGGAAAGTTCAAAAAAAGGGAAAGCTCCCGCTAAAAGAAATCGTGACGAAGGACAGACCAAAAAATCAACGCCGTTCTCAGAAAATATGCAGACAAAACTGTCGGCATCAGAGGACAAAATGCTCTCGGCATTAAATAGTATACAAAGTACAATGAAACAACATTCAGAGGTTTTAAATTCGTTTGCAAAACGACTGGACGTAATTGAAAATTACGACGATGAATACGAACAAGAGGACTATGATTATGAGGCTGTTGTTTGCAAAGTATCAGGGAGAACTTCAGACACAGAGGATTTTCAGAGGAAACTACCAATATTATCATGCTATCTTGGAGACCAGGGACTAAGAAATAATATAACACGCATATCAAAAGGTGGTTTCAGTACTGTAGTGAAAGGGAAACATCTCCAATTTTACCAACGCTGGAAACAGTAGTGGAATTTCTAACATCCCAATATTCAAAAGGTCTAGGATATGAAAGTTTAAACACAGCAAGAGGAGCTATCTCGGCACTAGGTTTACAGTTTGATGGTTTTAGAGTAGGGAATCATCCACTTATTATACGATACATGAAAGGAGTTTTTGCATTTAGACCTTCCAAACCTAGATATACATATACCTGGGATGAAGATATAGTGTATTTAAAGAAACTTTCACCAGTGAAACATTTATCTTTAAAGGATCTCACTTTGAAGCTAGTAATGCTTATGGCCTTGACTCAAGCTTCAAGTGTACATACGTTACATTTGTTGAACTTTAAATGTTACAAAAAGTTGAAGTCTGAATATGTGTTACAATTTAATGAGCATCTTAAGCAAAGCAGGCCCAGACATAATGTTGATTGTGTTTCGTTTAGAGCTTATCCTCCAGATAGGGGATTATGCATTTATACTGTTTTGAAAGAATACCTTTCCCGTACTAGTGTGCTCAGACACAATGGTAATTCTGGAAAGTTTTTTATGAGTATTGTCAAACCACACGCAACTGTAACTAGAGACACCATCTCGAGAAGGATAAAGACAGTTATGTGTAGAGCTGGAATAAATGTAAAGGATTTCAGTTCACACAGTGTTAGATCTGCCGTGACATCAAAAGCAAGTACATCAGCAGTACCTATAGCGGACATTCTTGCTAAAGCGGGATGGTCAAGAGAAGGTACATTTAGAAAGTTTTATGACAAACCAGTGATAAACAAAAGTGACAAGTTCCAAGAAGGCATCTTGCGATGTAGATAATGTTTTTGTCACATTCAGCTCATACGAAATTCTTTAAACGAAAAAGAATTTAAAAATTAAACGAAACTTACCTTGGTTAAGGTGAAGTTTGATTTCAATTCTTTGAGAAAAGAATTGAGGGGGGGCTTAACTGCCACACCCTCCCACCCATAGTATGTTTGATCTAGAGAAATCACATTCAAACCTTAGTTGATGAATGTAAGCAAAAACACCTTAAGAAAGTGCTCTGCGCATGCGCACCGTGTCTCAGTTAAGCCCTCCCTCAATTCTTTACTCAAAGAATTGAAATCAAACTTCACCTTAACCAAGGTAAGTTTCGTTTAATTTTTAAATTATCTTTGCTTAGAAACCAGTGTTTCTAGAGGGATTCAGCCACAGGATAATGAGATGAACCTGGAAATGGTGTCTCTGACTTGTGAACATGCACCACTCATTCTCATCATAGAACCCCTCTTGCAGCACTGGAGACCTACTACATCAAATTAATCCTACAAAAGTACTAGAAATGGCTCAATAAAGATTTTCAAACAATGCATTTAGTTATTATCCCCTGCCGAATCAAAGATTTCGGTAGGGGGATATTGTTTTGGTGGTGTCCATCCATCATTCTGTCCGTCCTTCCGTCCGGTACATATCTTGGTAGGCATTGATCAGAAAATGTTAAAACTTGGTTAGAATGTTCCCCTTGATCATATCTCGACCTATTTTAAAAGTGGGTCACATGGGTCAAAAACTAGGTTACTAGGTCAATTCTAGAAAAATCTTTTGAATATACTAGAGGCATTATACATGGTCAAATATTCATGAAACTTTATCAGAATGTTTTCCTTGTTGAACTCTTGGTCGTAAATAAAACTGGGTTACATATGATCGAAAATTAGGTCACTAGGTCAAATCTTGTCCAGAACCATATGGTAATGATAGGTCAAGTTATGTTCAAAATTAGTCATGATGTACCTCTTGAATAAATATGGACCACTTAAAAAAGTGAGTCACATGGGTTCAAAAATTAGGTCACTAGGTCAAATCTTTGAAACACATTAGAGGCAATATGTATGGTCTTATATTCATTAAACTTGATCAGAATGTTTTCCTTGATGAAATCTTCGACATATTTTAAACTGGGTCACATGTGATAAGAAATTAGGTCACTAAGTCAAATCTTTCAAAAATCTTGTCCGAAACTATTTTATGGTGGTGATTAAGTTCAAACATGGTTAGAATGTTCTCTTGAGTTTAATGTAGACTGCGTTTTAAAAGTGGGTCATGTGTCAAAAACTAGGTCACTAGATCATATCTTAAAGAAATCTTGGGAACACTCTAGAGGCAATACATCTGCTCTAATTTCCATGAAACTTAATCAAAATGCCTCAATGAAATCTTGAAATAGTTTGAAACTAGAACTGTAAGCCAAAGGCTAACGAATACCCCCCACCCCTTCCCTGTCTAGGTTGTTTGCCCTGGCCTTAGTTATGGTATCACTAGAACGCACAAGGCAATACATTTATTTCCCACCAAATTCATGTAGGCAAAGGTTTACATCATGGCTATTAATATTTGAAAGTTTGAAAAAGATTTGTTCAATAGCTTCAAAGAAGAATCCTGGACAAAGCTAATTTTGCCCAATTTAACTCATTAAGGGGCCACAACTCCACTCAGGATCATGCGATTCATGTAGGCAAAGGTTTACATCATGGCTATTAATATTTGAAAGTTTGAAAAAGATTTGTTCAATAGCTTCAAAGAAGAATCCTGGACAAAGCTAATTTTGCCCAATTTAACTCATTAAGGGGCCACAACTCCACTCAGGATCATGCGATTCTGACTAAATCCACGGAGGCACAGGTTTACATCATGGTCAATAATATTTGAAAGTTTGAAAAAGATTCGTTCAATAACGACAAAGATGAATCCCGGTCAAAGCTAATTTTGCCCAATTTAACTCATTAAGGGGCCACAACTCCACTCAGGATCATGCGATTCTGACCAAATCCACGGAGGCACAGGTTTACATCATGGTCATTAATATTTGAAAGTTTGAAAAAGATTCGTTCAATAACGACAAAGATGAATCCCGGACAAAAAAAAGACGGACGGACAGACGGACAGACGGACGGACAACCCGATTCCAGTATACCCCCCAAACTTTGTTTTGGGGGGTATAATAACTAGTAGGTCATGTGGGGTCAAAAATGAGGTCACTGAGTCAAATCTTAAAAAAACCTTGTGGACACTCTAGAGGCTATATTTTTTTGCAATATATCTGGACTAATCTTCATGAAACTTGATCAGAATGTTTGCCTTGATGAAATCTTAGATTAGTTTGGAACTGGGTAACATGGAGTCATAAACTAGGTTTCTTGGTCAATTCTAAATGTTACATTATATACAATATTTTTTTTTAATTTCAAACAGTTGCAATCAAACTCAAACTCATATATATATATTTCATCAACAATTGATTTCCATTCCTTGACTTAGCCCAATCAGGCAGGGGATATCAATTCAACGAATTTGCTTGTTTATGCATTATTTCTCATACTAATTTTACAAAAAAGTAGGGAAATGTAGGAGCCCAACAAAAAAGGAGGGAAAACTAGGAAAAGAAGGGCCCGCTTGAAAGCCTGGAAACTTGAACTTCAAAATCGGTATTCCGTTGGGACACTTAAATTTCTGGCAGATTAAAGCTAAACATGAATAAATAATTTCACTTAATTATTATTAATAATTGGGGATGGCAAGGGGTAGTAAAATCTGTACTTGAGTATTCAGATAATCATCTGTACGATTGCTCAGAATTGAACTTGAACTGGTTTTCAGAAGTGACATTTTCACTATATACCCTGTGCCTTGGTATCGTAATATTGGCCATTTACATCTGTTTTTCATCCTTAAATAATGCTAAAAGACACTAATGCCTGGTTTTAACATCCAGTATATAAATTTTACCTGGTCATACACGCTAACACATTCTATGATATGCTTACCCATAATTGACCCAGGTTCGTTTCACGTTCTCAGCTGATATGTACTCGACATACTTGGATCCCTCTGCACAGCCAAAGTACCACATTGACTGTACATCCTGGTGCTCAGCCAGGAACTTGGTGAGATGGTCCCTGTCTCCAGTGATAATGTTCACAACACCCCCAGGCAGGTCAGATGTGTCAAACACCTTCACAGTGGAAATACAAATGCAAGATCACTAAACAATCGCCATAAACAAATGTTTTTATATGGAAGTGACTGACAGGGAAATCATACACTTTAAGCCAGTTGCTCCAAATCAATAAGTTTTCTTCTATAAACAAAATGTAAGGAAACACAACATTAAGATGTGATAAACAACTATTGTTGTCATTGTTACCTGATAGAAATCCATGGCCATCAGTGGGTATTTCTCGCTGGGGATAATGACGATGGTGTTACCACGGACAACCGCAGGGGCGAACAATGACACGAATCCCAGCAGGGGGTAGCTGTCCGAGCAAGCAATACCAATCACACCCATCGGCTCATGAATCTTGATTGTCGCCCCGTACAGGCTCGTCTCCTGTAACATAAACATCAGGATACTAGTATATCAAAGGGATGCAATTGGTATTTGGTTCAGTAAAAAGCCAAGAGGTTCTAGCAGTTTAGTTTTCCAACTTATACTTTTTAACCCTCTAATATAAGATGTCAATTTAAAATAACCCTCTAATATAAGATATAAATGAAAATTATTAGGGAAATGCAATATTATAGATAAACCAACATATTACCATATGAGAACAAATGAGACCAGTATTGACATGTAGGGGCAATCATCGAATAATATTACATAATGGGTTGCCCGTTTGAATGCATTTCAACAGGACCTGATAGCTACACTAATTGCAAGTATTGTCACATAAACACTATATATACATATAAAATACATGAAAACTGTAAAACTTTTTATTAACTTTGGTTATCATAACATTATTGTTGTACTGTAGTCAAATTTTGAATTTACAATAACATCTAAGAAATATTTGTGCAATGCTGTTGACTTAAATAATGCCCATACTATGAGCGGTGGGTACCTGAACGGTGCCTCCATACTTATCACAGTATGCACCCCAGTGGAAAAGCCTAGTGATGGACAGATCCACCTCTCGGAGCGCATCCTCCATGGATCGCCCCGTCATTTCGGCCAGCCGCCCAGCTATTTCCTCACGCCGGATCTCAAGATTCTCAGCCATGTAGTATACAATCTGGGCACGGTTGTGGGCAGCACGCTTACCCCACCTTAAATATAACAGTTAATATTAATCTTCATTCAACTTTTGAATCCAATATTAATTGTCAATCAAATTTATTTCATATGATTTGAATTCAACCAAAATTTTGACTTTTCATTTTGACCTTGTAAAAGACCTTACACTTGTATGCTATAAACTAAACTTCACAACAATAACATGAATATATCAAGATGACAGCATTACTATGGTGGTATCAATGAACCACAGCCACACCCAACAAGAGGACTGCAGCAAAGTTTTGGTGGTATCAATGACCCACGGCCACAACCAACAAATGGACTGCAGCATAGTTCTGGTGGTATAAATGAACCACAGCCACATCCAACAAGAGGACTGTAACATCATTCTGGTGGTATCAATGACCCACAGCCACAAACATTTAAAGGACTGTATCATCATTCTGGTGGTCTCAATGACCCACAGCCACACCCAAAAAGAGTACTGTATCATCATATAAGTGGTATCAATGACCCAGAGCCACACACAACAAGAGGACTGTAGCATCATTCTGGTGGTATCAATGACCCACAGCCACACCCAACAAGAGGACTGTATCATCATTCTAGTGGTATCAATGACCCACAGCCACACCCAAAAAGAGTACTGTATCATCATTCAAGTGGTATCAATGACCCAGAGCCACACACAACAAGAGGACTGTAGCATCATTCTGGTGGTATCAATGACCCACAGCCACACCCAACAAGAGGACTGTATCATCATTCTAGTGGTATCAATGACCCACAGCCACACCCAACTAGAAGACTGTATCATCATTCTAGTGGTATCAATGAACCACAGCCACACCCAAAAAGAGGACTGTATCATCATTCTAGTGGTTTCAATAACCCACAGCCACACCCAACAAGAGGACTGTAGCATCATTTTGGTGATATCAATGACCCACAGCCACACCCAACAAGAGAACTGTATCATCATTCTGGTGGTATCAATGAACCACAGCCACACCCAACAAGAGGACTGCAGCATCATTCTAGTGGTATCAATGACCCACAGCCACACCCAACAAGAGGACTGCATCATCATCCTGGTGGTATCAATGACCATCAGCCACACCCGAAAAGAGGACTGTATCATCATTCTGGTGGTATCAATGACCCACAGCCACACCCAACAAGAGGACTGTATCATCATCCTGGTGATGTCAATGACCCACAGCCACATCCAACTACAGGACTGTATCATCATTATAGTGGTATCAATGACCCACAGCCACATCCATCAAGAGGACTGTATCATCATTCTAGTAGTATCAATAATGCACAGCCACACCTATCAAGAGGACTGTATCATCATTCTAGTATTATCAATGACCCACAGCCACATCCATCAAGAGGACTGTATCATCATTCTAGTAGTATCAATAATGCACAGCCACACCTATCAAGAGGACTGTATCATCATTCTAGTATTATCAATGACCCACAGCCACACCTATCAAGAGGACTGTATCATCATTCTAGTAGTATCAATAACCCACAGCCACACCTATCAAGAGGACTGTATCATCATTCTAGTATTATCAATGACCCACAGCCACACCTATCAAGAGGACTGTATCATCATTCTAGTAGTATCAATGACCCACAGCCACACCCAACAAGAGGACTGTATCATCATCCTGGTGATGTCAATGACCCACAGCCACATCCAACTACAGGACTGTATCATCATTATAGTAGTATCAATGACCCACAGCCACATCCATCAAGAGGACTGTATCATCATTCTAGTAGTTTCAATAATGCACAGCCACACCTATCAAGAGGACTGTATCATCATTCTAGTATTATCAATGACCCACAGCCACACCTATCAAGAGGACTGTATCATCATTCTAGTAGTATCAATGACCCACAGCCACACCTATCAAGAGGACTGTATCATCATTCTGGTGGTATCAATGAACCACAGCCACACCGAACTATGGAACGGTATCATCATTATAGTGGTATCAATGACCCACAGCCACATCCATCAAGAGGACTGTATCATCATTCTAGTAGTATCAATAATGCACAGCCACACCTATCAAGAGGACTGTATCATCATTCTAGTATTATCAATGACCCACAGCCACACCTATCAAGAGGACTGTATCATCATTCTAGTAGTATCAATGACCCACAGCCACACCTATCAAGAGGACTGTATCATCATTCTAGTAGTATCAATAATGCACAGCCACACCTATCAAGAGGACTGTATCATCATTCTAGTAGTATCAATAATGCACAGCCACACCTATCAAGAGGACTGTATCATCATTCTAGTATTATCAATGACCCACAGCCACACCTATCAAGAGGACGGTATCATCATCCTAGTAGTATCAATGACACACAGCCACACCTACCAAGAGGACTGTATCATCATTCTGGTGGTATCAATGACCCACAACCGAACCTATCCAGAGGACTGTATCATCATTCTGGTGGTATCAATGACCCACAGCCACACCCAACAAGAGGACTGTATCATCATTCTAGTGATATCAATGACCCACAGCCACACCCAACAGGAGGACTGTATCATCATTCTGGTGGTATCAATGACCCACAGCCACACCCAACAAGAGGACTGTATCATCATTCTGGTGGTATCAATGAACCACAGCCACACCCAACAACAGGACTGCAGCATAGTTTTGGTGGTATCAATGACCCACAGCCACACCCAACAAGAAAACTGTATCATCATTCTGGTGGTATCAATGACCCACAGCCACACCTATCAAGAGGACTGTATCATCATTCTGGTGGTATCAATGAACCACAGCCACACCGAACTAGAGGACTGTATCATCATTATAGTGGTATCAATGACCCACAGCCACATCCATCAAGAGGACTGTATCATCATTCTAGTAGTAGTATCAATAATGCACAGCCACACCTATCAAGAGGACTGTATCATCATTCTAGTATTATCAATGACCCACAGCCACACCAATCAAGAGGACTGTATCATCATTCTAGTAGTATCAATAACCCACAGCCACACCTATCAAGAGGACTGTATCATCATTCTAGTAGTATCAATAACGCACAGCCACACCTATCAAGAGGACTGTATCATCATTCTAGTAGTATCAATGACCCACAGCCACACCTATCAAGAGGACTGTATCATCATTCTAGTAGTATCAATGACCCACAGCCACACCTATCAAGAGGACTGTATCATCATTCTGGTGGTATCAATGAACCACAGCCACACCAAACTATGGAACGGTATCATCATTATAGTGGTATCAATGACCCACAGCCACATCCATCAAGAGGACTGTATCATCATTCTAGTAGTATCAATAATGCACAGCCACACCTATCAAGAGGACTGTATCACCATTCTAGTATTATCAATGACCCACAGCCACACCTATCAAGAGGACTGTATCATCATTCAAGTAGTATCAATAACCCACAGCCACACCTATCAAGAGGACTGTATCATCAATCTAGTAGTATCAATAACGCACAGCCACACCTATCAAGAGGACTGTATCATCATTCTGGTAGTATCAATGACCCAGCCACACCTATCAAGAGGACTGTATCATCATTCTAGTAGTATCAATGACCCACAGCCACACCTATCAAGAGGACTGTATCATCATTCTGGTGGTATCAATGACCCACAACCGAACCTATCCAGAGGACTGTATCATCATTCTGGTGGTATCAATTACC
Source organism: Mya arenaria (assembly GCF_026914265.1). Taxonomy (NCBI): domain Eukaryota; kingdom Metazoa; phylum Mollusca; class Bivalvia; order Myida; family Myidae; genus Mya; species Mya arenaria. The sequence goes on from NC_069127.1 coordinate 44,165,189, forward strand.
CACAGCCACACCCAACAAGAGGACTGCAGCATAGTTTTGGTGGTATCAATGAACCACAGCCACACCCAACAACAGGACTGCAGCATAGTTTTGGTGGTATCAATGACCCACAGCCTCACCCATCAAGAGGACTGTATCATCATTCTAGTGGTATCAATAATGCACAGCCACACCTATCAAGAGGACTGTATCATCATTCAAGTAGTATCAATAACCCACAGCCACACCTAACAAGAGGACTGTATCATCATTCTAGTATTATCAATGACCCACAGCCTTACCTATCAAGAGGACTGTATCATCATTCTAGTAGTATCAATAACCCACAGCCACACCTATCAAGAGGACTGTATCATCATTCTAGTGGTATCAATGACCCACAGCCACACCTATCAAGAGGACTGTATCATCATTCTGGTAGTATCAATGACCAACAGCCACACCTATCAAGAGGACTGTATCATCATTCTAGTAGTATCAATAATGCACAGCCACACCTATCAAGAGGACTGTATCATCATTCTGGTAGTATCAATGACCCACAGCCACACCTATCAAGAGGACTGTATCATCATTCTAGTAGTATCAATGACCCACAGCCACACCTACCAAGAGGACTGTATCATCATTCTGGTGGTATCAATTACCCACACCCAACAAGAGGACTGCAGCATAGTTTTGGTGGTATCAATGAACCACAGCCACACCCAACAACAGGACTGCAGCATAGTTTTGGTGGTATCAATGACCCACAGCCACACCCAACAAGAAGACTATATCATCATTCTGGTGGTATCAATAACCCACAGCCATACCCAACAAGAGGACTGTATCATCATTCTGGTGGTATCAATGACCCACAGCCACACCCAACAAGAGGACTGTATCATCATTCTGGTGGTATCAATGACCCACAGCCACACCTAACAAGAGGACTGTATCATCATTCTGATGGTATCAATAACCCACAGCCATACCCAACAAGAGGACTGTATCATCATTCTGGTGGTATCAATAACCCACAGCCATACCCAACAAGAGGACTGCAGCATAGTTTTGGTGGTATCAATAACCCACAGACATACCCAACAAGAAGACTGTATCATCATCTGGTGGTATCAATAACCCACAGCCACACCCAATAGGAGGACTGCAGCATAGTTCTGGTGGTATCAATGACCTGCAGCCACACCCAACAAGAGGACTGTAGCATCATTCTGGTGGTATCAATGACCCACAGCCACACCCAACTAGAGGACTGTATCATCATTATAGTGGTATCAATGACCCACAGCCACATCCATCAAGAGGACTGTATCATCATTCTGGTGGTATCAATGACCCACAACCGAACCTATCCAGAGGACTGTATCATCATTCTAGTATTATCAATGACCCACAGCCACACCCAACAAGAGGACTGCAGCATAGTTTTGGTGGTATCAATGAACCACAGCCACACCCAACAACAGGACTGCAGCATAGTTTTGGTGGTATCAATGACCCACAGCCTCACCCATCAAGAGGACTGTATCATCATTCTAGTGGTATCAATAACCCACAGCCACACCCAACAAGAGGACTGTATCATCATTCTAGTAGTATCAATGACACACAGCCACACCTATCAAGAGGACTGTATCATCATTCTGGTGGTATCAATGAACCACAGCCACACCGAACTAGAGGACTGTATCATCATTATAGTGGTATCAATGACCCACAGCCACATCCATCAAGAGGACTGTATCAGCATTCTAGTAGTATCAATAATGCACAGCCACACCTATCAAGAGGACTGTATCATCATTCTAGTATTATCAATGACACACAGCCACACCTATCAAGAGGACTGTATCATCATTCAAGTGGTATCAATAACCCACAGCCACACCTATCAAGAGGACTGTATCATCATTCTAGTAGTATCAATAACGCACAGCCACACCTATCAAGAGGACTGTATCATCATTCTAGTAGTATCAATGACCCACAGCCACACCTATCAAGAGGACTGTATCATCATTCTAGTAGTATCAATGACCCACAGCCACACCTACCAAGAGGACTGTATCATCATTCTGGTGGTATCAATGACCCACAGCCACACCTATCAAGAGGACTGTATCATCATTCTAGTAGTATCAATGACCCACAGCCACACCTATCAAGAGGACTGTATCATCATTCTAGTAGTATCAATGACCCACAACCGAACCTATCCAGAGGACTGTATCATCATTCTGGTGGTATCAATTACCCACAGCCACACCCAACAAGAGGACTGCAGCATAGTTTTGGTGGTATCAATGAACCACAGCCACACCCAACAACAGGACTGCAGCATAGTTTTGGTGGTATAAATGACCTACAGCCACACCCAACAAGAGGACTGTATCATCATTCTAGTATTATCAATGACCCACAGCCACACCTATCAAGAGGACTGTATCATCATTCTAGTAGTATCAATGACCCACAGCCACACCTATTAAGAGGACTGTATCATCATTCTGGTGGTATCAATGAACCACAGCCACACCGAACTAGAGGACTGTATCATCAATATAGTGGTATCAATGACCCACAGCCACATCCATCAAGAGGACTGTATCATCATTCTAGTAGTATCAATAATGCACAGCCACACCTATCAAGAGGACTGTATCATCATTCTAGTATTATCAATGACCCACAGCCACACCTATCAAGAGGACTGTATCATCATTCTAGTAGTATCAATAACCCACAGCCACACCTATCAAGAGGACTGTATCATCATTCTAGTGGTATCAATAACGCACAGCCACACCTATCAAGAGGACTGTATCATCATTCTGGTAGTATCAATGACCCACAGCCACACCTATCAAGAGGACTGTATCATCATTCTAGTAGTATCAATAACCCACAGCCACACCTATCAAGAGGACTGTATCATCATTCTAGTGGTATCAATAACGCACAGCCACACCTATCAAGAGGACTGTATCATCATTCTGGTGGTATCAATGACCCACAGCCACACCCAACAAGAGGACTGCAGCATAGTTTTGGTGGTATCAATGAACCACAGCCACACCCAACAACAGGACTGGAGCATAGTTTTGGTGGTATCAATGAACCACAGCCACACCCAACAACAGGACTGCAGCATAGTTTTGGTGGTATCAATGACCCACAGCCACACCCAACAAGAAGACTGTATCATCATTCTGGTGGTATCAATAACCCACAGCCACACCCAACAAGAGGACTGTATCATCATTCTGGTGGTATCAATAACCCACAGCCACACCCAACAAGAAGACTGTAGCATAGTTTTGGTGGTATCAATAACCAACAGACATACCCAACAAGAAGACTGTATCATCATCTGGTGGCATCAATAACCCACAGCCACACCCAATAGGAGGACTGCAGCATAGTTCTGGTGGTATCAATGACCTGCAGCCACACCCAACAAGAGGACTGTAGCATCATTCTGGTGATATCAATGACCCACAGCCACACCCAACAGGAGGACTGTATCATCATTCTGGTGGTATCAATGACCCACAGCCACACCCAACAAGAGGACTGTATCATCATTCAAGTGGTATCAATAACCCACAGCCACACCCAACAAGAGGACTGTAGCATCATTCTGGTGGTATCAATGACCCACAGCCACACCCAACAAGAGGACTGCATCATCATTCTGGTGGTATCAATGACCCACAGCCACACCCAACTAGAGGACTGTATCATCATTCTAGTGGTATCAATGAACCACAGCCACACCCAAAAAGAGGACTGTAGCATCATTCTGGTGATATCAATGACCCACAGTCACACCCAACAAGAGGACTGCAGCATCATTCTAGTGGTATCAATGACCCACAGCCACACCCAACAAGAGGACTGCATCATCATTCTGGTGGTATCAATGACCATCAGCCACACCCGAAAAGAGGACTGCAACATCATCCTGGTGGTATCAATGACCCACAGCCACACCCAACAAGAGGACTGTATCATCATCCTGGTGATGTCAATGACCCACAGCCACACCCAACTAGAGGACTGTATCATCATTATAGTGGTATCAATGACCCACAGCCACACCCATCAAGAGGACTGTATCATCATTCTAGTAGTATCAATAATGCACAGCCACACCTATCAAGAGGACTGTATCATCATTCTAGTATTATCAATGACCCACAGCCACACCTATCAAGAGGACTGTATCATCATTCTAGTAGTATCAATAATGCACAGCCACACCTATCAAGAGGACTGTATCATCATTCTAGTATTATCAATGACCCACAGCCACACCTATCAAGAGGACTGTATCATCATTCTAGTAGTATCAAGGACACACAGCCACACCTATCAAGAGGACTGTATCATCATTCTGGTGGTATCAATGACCCACAGCCACACCGAACTAGAGGACTGTATCATCATTATATTGGTATCAATGACCCACAGCCACATCCATCAAGAGGACTGTATCATCATTCTAGTAGTAACAATAATGCACAGCCACACCTACCAAGAGGACTGTATCATCATTCAAGTAGTATCAATGACCCACAGCCACACCTAACAAGAGGACTGTATCATCATTCTGGTGTTATCAATGACCCACAGCCTTACCTATCAAGAGGACTGTCTCATCATTCTAGTAGTATCAATAACCCACAGCCACACCTATCAAGAGGACTGTATCATCATTCTAGTGGTATCAATAACGCACAGCCACACCTATCAAGAGGACTGTATCATCATTCTGGTAGTATCAATGACCAACAGCCACACCTATCAAGAGGACTGTATCATCATTCTAGTAGTATCAATGACCCACAGCCACACCTATCAAGAGGACTGTATCATCATTCTGGTGGTATCAATGACCCACAACCGAACCTATCCAGAGGACTGTATCATCATTCTGGTGGTATCAATGACCCACAGCCACACCCAACAAGAGGACTGTATCATCATTCTGGTGGTATCAATGACCCACAGCCACACCCAACAAGAGGACTGCAGCATAGTTTTGGTGGTATCAATGAACCACAGCCACACCCAACAACAGGACTGGAGCATAGTTTTGGTGGTATCAATGACCCACAGCCACACCCAACAAGAAGACTGTATCATCATTCTGGTGGTATCAATAACCCACAGCCATACCCAACAAGAGGACTGTATCATCATTCTGGTGGTATCAATGACCCACAGCCACACCCAACAAGAGGACTGTATCATCATTCTGATGATATCAATAACCCACAGCCATACCCAACAAGAGGACTGTATCCTCATTCTGATGGTATCAATAACCCACAGCCATACCCAACAAGAGGACTGTATCATCATTCTGGTGGTATCAATAACCCACAGCCAAACCCAACAAGAGGACTGCAGCGTAGTTTTGGTGGTATCAATAACCCACAGACATACCCAACAAGAAGACTGTATCATCATCTGGTGGTATCAATAACCCACAGCCACACCCAATAGGAGGACTGCAGCATAGTTCTGGTGGTATCAATGACCTGCAGCCACACCCAACAAGAGGACTGTAGCATCATTCTGGTGTTATCAATTACCCACAGCCACACCCAACAAGAGGACTGTATCATCATCCTGGTGATGTCAATGACCCACAGCCACACCCAACTAGAGGACTGTATCATCATTATAGTGGTATCAATGACCCACAGCCTCACCCATCAAGAGGACTGTATCATCATTCTAGTGGTATCAATAACCCACAGCCACACCCAACAAGAGGACTGTATCATCATTCTGGTAGTATCAATGACCCACAGCCACACCTATCAAGAGGACTGTATCATCATTCTGGTGGTATCAATGACCCACAGCCACACCTAACTAGAGGACTGTATCATCATTATAGTGGTATCAATGACCCACAGCCACATCCATCAAGAGGACTGTATCATCATTCTAGTAGTATCAATAATGCACAGCCACACCTATCAAGAGGACTGTATCATCATTCTAGTATTATCAATGACCCACAGCCACACCTATCAAGAGGACTGTATCATCATTCAAGTGGTATCAATAACCCACAGCCACACCTATCAAGAGGACTGTATCATCATTCTAGTAGTATCAATAATGCACAGCCACACCTATCAAGAGGACTGTATCATCATTCTGGTAGTATCAATGACCCACAGCCACACCTATCAAGAGGACTGTATCATCATTCTAGTAGTATCAATGACCCACAGCCACACCTACCAAGAGGACTGTATCATCATTCTGGTGGTATCAATGACCCACAACCGAACCTATCCAGAGGACTGTATCATCATTCTGGTGGTATCAATTACCCACAGCCACACCCAACAAGAGGACTGCAGCATAGTTTTGGTGGTATCAATGAACCACAGCCACACCCAACAACAGGACTGCAGCATAGTTTTGGTGGTATCAATGACCCACAGCCACACCCAACAAGAGGACTGTATCATCATTCTAGTATTATCAATGACCCACAGCCACACCTATCAAGAGGACTGTATCATCATTCTAGTAGTATCAATGACCCACAGCCACACCTATCAAGAGGACTGTATCATCATTCTGGTGGTATCAATGACCCACAGCCACACCGAACTAGAGGACTGTATCATCATTATAGTGGTATCAATGACCCTCAGCCACATCCATCAAGAGGACTGTATCATCATTCTAGTAGTATCAATAATGCACAGCCACACCTATCAAGAGGACTGTATCATCATTCTAGTATTATCAATGACCCACAGCCACACCTATCAAGAGGACTGTATCATCATTCTAGTATTATCAATAACCCACAGCCACACCTATCAAGAGGACTGTATCATCATTCTAGTGGTATCAATAACCCACAGCCACACCTATCAAGAGGACTGTATCATCATTCTGGTAGTATCAATGACCCACAGCCACACCTATCAAGAGGACTGTATCATCATTCTAGTAGTATCAATAACCCACAGCCACACCTATCAAGAGGACTGTATCATCATTCTAGTGGTATCAATAACCCACAGCCACACCTATCAAGAGGACTGTATCATCATTCTGGTAGTATCAATGACCCACAGTCACACCTATCAAGAGGACTGTATCATCATTCTGGTGGTATCAATGACCCACAACCGAACCTATCCAGAGGACTGTATCATCATTCTGGTGGTATCAATTACCCACAGCCACACCCAACAAGAGGACTGCAGCATAGTTTTGGTGGTATCAATGAACCACTGCCACACCCAACAACAGGACTGGAGCATAGTTTTGGTGGTATCAATAACCATCAGACATACTCAACAAGAAGACTGTATCATCATCTGGTGGTATCAATAACCCACAGCCATACCCAACAAGAGGACTGTATCATCATTCTGGTGGTATCAATGACCCACAGCCACACCCAACAAGAGGACTGTATCATCATTCTGGTGATATCAATGACCCACAGCCACACCCAACAAGAGGACTGTATCATCATTCTGGTGGTATCAATGACCCACAGCCACACCCAACAAGAGGACTGTATCATCATTCTGATGATATCAATAACCCACAGCCATACCCAACAAGAGGACTGTATCATCATTCTGGTGGTATCAATAACCCACAGCCACACCCAACAAGAGGACTGTATCGTCATTCTGGTGGTATCAATAACCCACAGCCACACCCAACAAGAGGACTGCAGCATAGTTTTGGTGGTATCAATAACCCACAGACATACTCAACAAGAAGACTGTATCATCATCTGGTGGTATCAATGACCCACAGCCACACCCAACAAAAGGACTGTATCATCATTCTGGTGGTATCAATAACCCACAGCCATACCCAACAAGAGGACTGTAGCATCATTCTGGTGGTATCAATAACCCACAGCCACACCCAACAGGAGGACTGTATCATCATTCTGGTGGTATCAATAACCCACAGCCACACCCAACAAGAGGACTGTATCATCATTCTGGTGGTATCAATAACCCACAGCCACACCCAACAAGAAGACTGCAGCATAGTTTTGGTGGTATCAATAACCCACAGACATACTCAACAAGAAGACTGTATCATCATCTGGTGGTATCAATAACCCACAGCCACACCCAATAGGAGGACTGCAGCATAGTTCTGGTGGTATCAATGACCTGCAGCCACACCCAACAAGAGGACTGTATCATCATTCTGGTGGTATCAATGACCCACAGCCACACCCAACAAGAAGACTGTATCATCATTCTGGTGATATCAATGACCCACAGCCACACCCAACAAGAGGACTGTATCATCATTCTGGTGATATCAATGACCCACAGCCACACCCAACAAGAGGACTGTATCATCATTCTGATGATATCAATAACCCACAGCCATACCCAACAAGAGGACTGTATCATCATTCTGATGGTATCAATAACCCACAGCCATACCCAACAAGAGGACTGTATCATCATTCTGGTGGTATCAATAACCCACAGCCACACCCAACAAGAAGACTGCAGCATAGTTTTGGTGGTATCAATAACCCACAGCCATACCCAACAAGAACACTGTATCATCATCTGGTGGTATCAATGACCCACAGCCACACCCAACAAGAAGACTGTATCATCATTCTGGTGGTATCAATAACCCACAGCCATACCCAACAAGAGGACTGTAGCATCATTCTGGTGGTATCAATAACCCACAGCCACACCCAACAGGAGGACTGTATCATCATTCTGGTGGTATCAATAACCCACAGCCACACCCAACAAGAGGACTGTATCATCATTCTGGTGGTATCAATAACCCACAGCCACACCCAACAAGAGGACTGCAGCATAGTTTTGGTGGTATCAATAACCCACAGACATACTCAACAAGAAGACTGTATCATCATCTGGTGGTATCAATAACCCACAGCCACACCCAATAGGAGGACTGCAGCATAGTTCTGGTGGTATCAATGACCCACAGCCACACCCAACAGGAGGACTGTATCATCATTCTGGTGGTATCAATGACCCACAGCCACACCCAACAGGAGGACTGTATCATCATTCTGGTGGTATCAATGACCCACAGCCACACCCAACAAGAGTACTGTATCATCATTCAAGTAGTATCAATAACCCACAGCCACACCCAACAAGAGGACTGTAGCATCATTCTGGTGGTATCAATGACCCACAGCCACACCCAACAAGAGGACTGCATCATCATTCTGGTGATGTCAATGACCCACAGCCACACCCAACTAGAGGACTGTATCATCATTCTGGTGGTATCAATGACCCACAGCCACACCCAACTAGAAGACTGTATCATCATTCTAGTGGTATCAATGACCCACAGCCACACCCAACAAGAGGACTGTAGCATCATTCTGGTGATATCAATGACCCACAGCCACACCCAACAAGATGACTGTATCATCATTCATGTGATATCAATAACCAAAAGCCACACCCAACAAGAGGACTGTATCATCATTCTAGTGGTATCAATAACCCACAGCCTAACCCAACAAGAGGACTGCAGCATAGTTCTGGTGATATCAATGACCCAAAGCCACAACTAACAAGAGGACTGTATCATAATTCTAGAGGTATCAATGACCCACAGCCACACCCAACAAGAGGACTGCAGCATCATTCTAGTGGTATCAATGACCCACAGCCACACCCAACAAGAGGACTGTAGCATCATTCTGGTGGTATCAATGACCCACAGCCACACCCAACAAGAGGACTGTATCATCATTCTAGAGGTATCAATGGCCCACAGCCACACCCAACAAGAGGACTGCATCATCATTCTAGTGGTATCAATGACCCACAGCCACACCCAACAAGAGGACTGTATCATCATTCTGGTGGTATCAATGACCCACAGCCACACCCAACAAGAGGACTGCATCATCATTCTGGTGTTATCAATGACCCACAGCCACACCCAACAAGAGGACTGTATCATCATCCTGGTGATGTCAATGACCCACAGCCACACCCAACTAGAGGACTGTATCATCATTATAGTGGTATCAATGACCCACAGCCTCACCCATCAAGAGGACTGTATCATCATTCTAGTGGTATCAATAACCCACAGCCACACCCAACAAGAGGACTGCAGCATCATTCTGGTGGTATCAATGACCCACAGCCACACCCCACAAGAGGACTGTATCATCATTCTGGTGGTATCAATGACCCACAGCCACACCCAACAAGAGGACTGCATCATCATTCTGGTGTTATCAATGACCCATAGCAACACCCAACAAGAGGACTGTATCATCATCCTTGTGATGTCAATGACCCACAGCCACACCCAACTAGAGGACTGTATCATCATTATAGTGGTATCAATGACCCACAGCCTCACCCATCAAGAGGACTGTATCATCATTCTAGTGTATCAATAACCCACAGCCACACCCAACAAGAGAACTGTATCATCATTCTGATGGTATTAATGAACCACAGCCACACCCAACAAGAGGACTGTATCATCATTCTGGTGGTATCAATGAACCACATCCACACCCAACAAGAGGACTGCAGCATAGTTTTGGTGGTATCTATGAACCACAGCCACACCCAACAAGAGGACTGTATCATCATTCTGGTGGTTTCAATGACCCACAGCCACACCTAACCAGAAGACTGTATCATCATTCTAGTAGTATCAATAACCCACAGCCACACCCAACAAGAGTACTGTATCATCATTCTAGTGGTATCAATGACCCACAGCCACACCCATCAAGAGGACTGTAGCATTGTTCTGGTGATATCAATGACCCACAGCCACACCCAACAAGAGGACTGTATCATAATTCTAGTGATATCAATGACCCAGAGCCACACACAACAAAAGGACTGTATCATCATTCACATGGTATCAGTGAATCACAGCCACACCCAACAAGAGGACTGTATAATCATTCTGGTGGTATCAATGAACCAAGGCCACACCCAACAAAAGGACTGTACAGTCAAACCTGTATTAAGTGGCCACGCTTGGGAAATGATGAAAGTGGCTGCTTAAGACAGGTGGCCACTTAATCCAGGTTTGACATTTCCACCACTTTAGCTTTATTCAGAGATGGAGTATGTATCTTAACCACCACCTCACACCACAATCAATAACATCTGTATCAATATTATTGAAGAAGGTTGAATACAAATGCATTTGTACAGTTAAAAAAACTTTATTTCAATTTTATAAATAAAACACATTAGATAAAAGTTGATACAAGGCATAAACAAAACACACCACATATCAGTCTACACATTTACATGTTTATACACATTTTTAGTTCACTTTTTAAAGTAGTCCGTACATTAAATAAATGTTGATGCATAGGATAAACAAAACACACCACAGATCAGTCTACACATTTACACAACTACATGTGCATACACATTTCCTGTAATTTTCCTCTGTCTTTTTGCGTTTGGATTCCATTGCTTTCATATTCCTCCACAATTTCACGCTTACGCTTAAGTAAAAAATTGATTTGAGTCCTTCCACAGTTAAATTCCTTGGCAACACTTCTTGCACTACGGCCGTTTTCTAATAACTTTATACACTCGACACGTTCTTTTAGAGTCAAACACTTTCGATTAGTCATTTTTTCAGCCATAATCAAAGTTAAAAAAATATCAAGAACAATGCATTGTAAATATCCGTTCGTAGAAAATAAATCCGTGCACTTTGAAAAATAATATTGAAGTGAATAAAAATCGTAACTCGTTTCACGCTGTCGAATGACAATGCAAACTGTGAATTCATAATAACCGGTGTTTTTGTCGGTATTTAATAATTAACTTCTTAATTATTTAATTATCGTATTAATTGTGTCATTAATTGTGTCAATTCTGATCAAAACATTCGCCGACAAGTAATAAACATGATTTCTCGATGAGTAAACACGCATGGCAATCGTGTGATGCAATAATCATTTTCATTGGATGACGGAGATACCCGAGGTCGTCGTTCTTCTCCGTAAACTTCTATACTTCTATACGCAATTAAAGCTGTGTATTGGAAAAAAATATAAGCAGAAGTGTCTGTGACAAGGGATTAGTGGCCGCTAATTAGTGATTATATGGCTTCATGGGGACAAAAATTAGTGGCCGTGGCCGCGTTAGACAGTTGGGCGCTTAATGCACGTACATTATATAGTAAAAACGTACGGGGGGAATTTGGAGTGACCCGTTAAGGCAGGTGGCCATTTAAAGTAGGTGCCCGTTCAACCAGGTTTGACTGTATCATCATTCTGGTGGTATCAATGACCCACAGCCACACCCAACAAGAGGACTGTAGCATCATTCTGGTGATATCAATGACCCACAGCCACACCCAACAAGAGGACTGTAGCATCATTCTGGTGATATCAATGACCCACAGCCACACCCAACAAGAGGACTGTAGCATCATTCTGGTGATATCAATGACCCACAGCCACACCCAACAAGAGGACTGTAGCATCATTCTGGTGGTATCAATGACCCACAGCCACACCCAACAAGAGGACTGTAGCATCATTCTAGTGATATCAATGACCCACAGCCACACCCAACAGGAGGACTGTATCATCATTCTAGTGGTATCAATGACCCACAGCCACACCCAACAAGAGGACTGTATCATCATTCTGGTGATATCAATGACCCACAGCCACACCCAACAAGAGGACTGTATCATCATTCTAGTGATATCAATGACCCACAGCCACACCCAACAGGAGGACTGTATCATCATTCTAGTGGTATCAATGACCCACAGCCACACCCAACAAGAGGACTGTATCATCATTCTGGTGGTATCAATGACCCACAGCCACACCCAACAGGAGGACTGTATCATCATTCTAGTGGTATCAATGACCCACAGCCACACCCAACAAGAGGACTGTATCATCATTCAAGTGGTATAAATAACCCACAGCCACACCCAACAAGAGAACTGTAGCATCATTCTGGTGGTATCAATGACCCACAGCCACACCCAACTAGAAGACTGTATCATCATTCTAGTGGTATCAATGAACCACAGCCACACCCAAAAAGAGGACTGTAGCATCATTCTGGTGATATCAATGACCCACAGCCACACCCAACAAGAGGACTGCAGCATCATTCTAGTGGTATCAATAAACCACAGCCACACCCAACAAGAGGACTGTATCATCATTCTGGTAATATCAATAAACCACAGCCACACCCAACAAGAGGACTGTATCATCATTCTGGTGGTATCAATGAACCACAGCCACACCCAACAAGAGGTCTGTAGCATCTTTCTGGTGATATCAATAACCCACAGCTACACCCAACAAGAGGACTGTAGCATCATCCTGGTGACATCACCCAAATGAATTGCTAATTTTCTGACAATTACACGCTGTTTACTCAGTATCGTTCGGTTTATTTTCCTGAAAGTGTGATGTCTTGCTGCAATCTGTTGATGTTTTTCTTCATCACGTATCAGTCCAGTTTGTTAATAAAGTCGTACACTACATCACCCAAATGAATCGCTAATTTTCTGACATCGATGTTTGTAACATACGGGTGCTCAATGTCCTTCTTTAACAAGCGCTAATTATGCTCCATTGTCACCTCAAGCCCATGCCCGAGTGCATTCGCAGTATGGTGTGAAATACTATGACATGATCAAGTTCGAAATAAGAATTAATAAATAGGTGTGACTGTTTATTTTACCTCGGCATAGCGATTATTTCGAACTAACTATTTTGGATTAAAGATTAAAATTTAGTTTAACAAAGAAGGAGTAAAATCGGGACTGAAAAATAATTACGAAATAGTGATAATTCCGGATAAACGGTGTTCGGAATAGCAGTGTTCAACTGTGTGGAGTAATGTAACCTCATTGTGTGACGGTCCTGAACAACTGCCTGAAGTACTGAATGAAGAGTATTGGAGTTATTAGTGAAAATGCCAACCTGCCCTAAAACTTTAACTGGAAGCTGACACATGGGCGAGTAGTAACATCTCCTTATTCTTCAAATATTCAAGCTAACAAGAGATGTTTGTCAAACATTATGCCCCCCTGAGGGTCATGTTGTCAGGATTATATGGACAATTGAATGAAATATGCATGGACCGAAATGACAGCTGATTTGTCACTGACATTGGATGCCGTTGAGGCAGTTTTAAGAGTATGACCATTCAAAGTGTGAGGATAGAGTGTGTTATGACCATGACCTTTGACTCTATGACCTCAAAATCCATAGGAGTCATCAGCTGGTCACCAAAAATCTAAATGTCAAGTTTGAGGGCCATGGGTGCAGGCATTGACAAGTTATCACACGGACAACCTTTTACCATTCAAGGTCACTGTGACCTTGACAATTGGCCCGATGACCCCCCAAAACAACAGGGGTCATCTTCTGGTCAGGTCCAACCTCCATGTCAAGTATGAGGGCCATGGGTGCAGGCATTGTCAAGTTATCACTCGGACAACCTTTTACCATTCAAGATCACTGTGACCTTGAACTTTGACCCGATGAGCCCTAAAATCAATAGGGGTCATCTACTGGTCAGGCCCAACCTTCATGTCAACTTTGATGACCATACGTCCAGGAATTGTTGAGTTATCACTCGGACAAGCTTTGGTCTACCAACGGACCGACCAACCGACCGACCAACCTACCGACATGTGCAAAGCAATTAATATAATATACCCCTCTTCTTCTAAGGGGAGCATAATAAGGACTATAACATATGGGAAATAAGGCATGAAATTTCTTTTTAGTTTCTGAAAGATTAGCACAGTTTTTAATTGACTTGAACAAACACCAAATAATGTTTCTTTTGTACAGTTGAAGTCAATACCACAAAAACATTAAGTTTTGGAGGGAAGTAAAAAAAATAGTATAACTATAGTAGTATCAACTAAAGCCTTACGACAAAGGATTACAATTAAACAGTGGACACTAATTAAAAGAATACTGCACCCAAGTTATGGTTCATAAGAACTGCAATTCTCCTAATTGAGACAAATCAGTATATGAAGTTTGAAGTCAATACCTCAAAGCCTTTTTCAAGTTATGCCCCGGACAAAAATAAGTTTACAAAAAAGGGCAAAAACTAAAAACATACTGCAACCGGAGTCATGGTTCTTGTGAACTGCACTTCTCACAATGAGATTTATCTGTATATAAAGTTAGAAGTCATTACCTCAAAGACTTTTCAAGTTATAAAAATATAAGTGATGGCTGTAAGTCCCTCTCCTGAGTTGAAGTTTTAAACCTTTAATTTTTTTCAAGAATGAATAAGTTTGTTGGCTTATGGCAATGCAACTAAGGATTAAACTATGATGTAGCAACTATCAAATGTCGCAGTGGTTAAAGTCATCCAAGCACAATATTGATATTTGTTTTCAAAACTATACACATGGTCCAAATTTCATTGCTGTAGCTTCGAAAATAAGAAAGTAGGTTTAAAAAAGGTCATTCTAAGACAACATTTGTATGTTTTCAAAACTATACACATGGTTCAAATTTCATTGCTGTAACTTCAAAATTAAGAAAGAACAGTCAAACCCTGTTGGCTCAACTCGCTTTGCTGGATTTCCCTGTTGGCTCAACTCGCTTTGCTGGATTTCCCTGTTGGCTCAACTCGCTTTGCTGGATTTCCCTGTTGGCTCAACTCGCTTTGCTGGATTTCCCTGTTGGCTCAAACTGGATGTAAAGGACCAATTTCTTTCTACTGAAGGTAAGCATACATGCTTGGCTCGAATTCCCCTTACCCTAAGACAATAAAGCTCATAAACTCTAGATGTTTGTGCAGACCAACCCATGGAAAGATGGACGCATGGATACACAGACAGTGTTTTAATAATATGTCCACCTTTTGGGGCCTAAAAAATCCTTAAACCCCACTCACCCTGGTGCAGCATTATGCGCGGCCTCCACGGCATTTCTCAGGTCCTTCCTGTTCCCCTCCCCGACGTGACCCACCACTTTTCCGTCCGGGTTGATAACAGGCCGTGAGTACTGGGCATCTGGGCGCTTCTGGGATCCTCCATAGTACATTTTGTATGTACGATCAATCCTGTAAGAACATTATAGTAAATATGTATTTTATCATTACAAAATAACATCCATACAATACCAAAGTACGTAAATGTTAGAGAGAAGGCAATACAAAGCAATCACAATGATCGTTTAATTGAATGAGCATATTTTAGTGTATTTACAGCGTATTATAATAACAATACATTTTCATTTGTGCATTACATTTAAATCCCCATTATGTTTTAGTGATGTAAACTTACTTTAATGTATGTATATCCAAATGGCTTTTCTTAAACTTTTTGACCTTTTTAACCCAGAGAATGATAAAAAATGCAATTCCAAAAAACAACAAAACCGAAAGTACAATCTAAGTATACCAGTAATCTAAATTTAGCGTGCTAAATGTCGTAACGGAATTTGCACATCACATGACTTTCTGAATACCTTAAAACCTATGTTGCTTTATATGCAAATGATTTGCTTTTTAACTAAGAAGTTTTTCTTTTAAATAGATTTCCTGGTTATGCATCTGAAAACACTTATTTTATTATTACTCTTATGATATCAAATTTTCAGAAAAAAATACAGTATAAATATTTTGGTTTTAGTGGGGTTGCAAACCCACGCTGATAAAGTCAAGAAAAACAAAACTAAATGTCACATCAACCACTAGACCATGGGGACTACATACATTGTGCCGATATTTTGACATGTTGAGCATATATTAACATCTCGTGATAATGTCAATCAACCAATCACCCAATAACAAAGCATGAAATTTGTGGTCTTCAAAGACGATATTTGAGCAAATCTCAACATTTGATAAAGGGGTCCAGCTTTTAGTATCGTAGTTTTAACACTCCTAATGATTTGCCACATTTTTTTGGCATACACAAAAAGCGCATTTTACAAAATCATGAGATTTTTCACAACACAACATTGATGCTATGCTCCACCCACTTATCCGCCTCGTAAGCATATAGTAAGTCAGTGGACCAGGAATTTTGTTGGTATTTCCCATACACTGGCAGACAAAGCGAAAACTTTTTTTTCTTCACAGGACATTGGGACAGGTAAACACTGAAAGTTTACCTGTCACACCAAATATTTACCAGTCACAATGTTACAAACAATATTTTTTAACCTCTTATTTTTTTCTAAGTTTTGTAACTCCCCATTATTACAGCTTTAGATCTTCTTGGTTAGATGTGTCCTGACTACATGTATTAAGTTTTGTGAATAACAAAAAAAGGAGCTAAACATCAGGTCAAAACTTAATATTTCCGATCTTAAGTAAAAAAAATTCCTCCCTTGCCCTCTTAAAAACTCATATCCATTTCGTCTTCCTTTGGAGCAGCTAGATCATACTCTTTTAATTCATCTTTCAATTAAAGATACAGTACGGTTATAAAATATAACGAATTATACTACAGGTCAAACTCAGACCCAACATTTATGCAAAACCAAAAGTAGAGTTGTTGTTACTGGCAATGTTAAACAGAGCGGTCAGCTCAGTATATTCATCATCATATTTAATATAACATGATTGCCGGGTGCCACCTCGCCGAAAAATGTACATTGGATTTTTGTTATTTCCGAACATTTCCGTAAAATTCTGCCTATTAAAAAGTATAAGAGTACGAGCTGAAATCGGAACCTGTGCAAAGCGGGGTTTACAAATAGTGATACATGGATTAATACGCTGAATAATCATGATATAATAGTAAAAAATAACTCTGAACATTTATTTAGAAACTGAAAGTGAATTTTCTGAAAATTAAACCATGCTGACTGTAATTTTTCACCAGACATTGTGACCAACCAAAACAAAAGTTTCTTCGGTCAAAATAGAAATATACCAGACATGTCCGACTGTCCAACATTTGCATTGTCTGCACTGGTTTTTAATAAAGCATTGTGTGGACCTCGGGAATTTATTGGAAATTATATGAGACTCTATCTTAGTTATATACTCAGTTTTATCTTTTTCTCTAATTGTTTAATCCTAAGTGGCACTGAGGCTTTGATTTAAACATACATTTTAAAATGACTTTAAAGAAATGGTACAACTTCAATCACTAACATACTTGGGTATCTGTCCATTGGGTGTGCCATCATCCAGGGTTGGTCGTTGTGGAATGTAGGCCCCAAATGTTTTCAGATCAAGGTCAACATTGGCTGGGCGTGGTCTGGCTTCCCAGGACGGGCGAACATATTCATACAGACCCTGCAGAAAGATAGAGGTGGTATAGTCACACAACATAAGAAGGTATACTAAAGCAAGTGAGGTGTAAGGAAATCCTTTAGTGGTTATGTCTTTCACCTCACAGAGGTTGTCTGTGTCGGGTTTTATTTTAAGGATGCTCAAAATGGTTACTACTGTTTCCACTACATGATTACTGTCTATACTGTCTCTTTTTTCCCACATTCTTCTTCTTTTTTATTCTCCAATTCCAATATACTAATAAAGCAATGATTAAGGAATTTACAGTACCGTCTATGACGAGTTACACTATTTTTGCTATGAAAATGATATACAATGAAATAATAATAGAATGTGAAAGGACAATCATACCTCCTTGCCCCCATCTCTACCATATCCACTCTGCCGGTAACCCCCAAAGCCTGCTGCAGCATCAAACATGTTGTGGGAGTTCACCCACAATGTCCCTGCCTACAACATGAATAAATATCACCATTACTCAGTAGAATTTTTTTTTATAAAAATACATATATGGAAATCAGACTTGCAAAATTTTAAAGAGATGACAATCAAGGATTGATCAAAACTAATACTTGTGTTTACCTTCACACTCATGGCAACCTCCATGGCGAGGCTGACATTCTCTGTCCAGACACTGCCTGCTAGTCCATACATTGAGTTGTTTGCCAGAGTTATAGCCTCCTTTGCAGTCCGGAATGGCAAAACCACCAAAACTGGCCCAAATATCTGTTTGAAGAGAAAAGAAATGATGACTCTTTTGTTCCATATAATTTAATTCTTATTACTGATACGAGGAGATTTCTTATTAGTAGTGAAAACATTGCTGCAAAGTTATGGTTTGCTTCTGCACATACAAGACTACTGGAAAGGGTATTGATATTTCATGAAAGCGTAGTAGTTAAATGCGATTTTAAAGCAACATAGCATTTCACACTGAAATAAGGCAAAATCTGGCCAAAATATTCAAGAAGCGCAAAGAGCGTATGGTAAAGTTTGAGGACTTACTCTGTAAAATGGGATTAAAAATTAAAACAGAAACTGATGGGGAAATGACTCTTCCATACCATACTTTTGCAAGATGGGTATCTTTGTTTATGGATGGAAGAGTGTTAAAGATAAGCCCTGGCCCGGCTGGCCAATTTCTGCCGCTCTGACAAAGATATTGATATTGTCAATTCAATAGTAGAGCAAGATGTCTGTCTTTCAAAGGAAGAGACAGGGAACATATCAGAAATTAATTGGATACTGCACTTTTGACCTAAAAACAGAAGCTGGCATATAAACAGAAGCTGGCAGATGTTGAAAAGACGTCAACATTGCTCTGTCTCAGCGCCATTAAAAGTATACCTTATACCAATGTATAAACAGTACACCAAAAGAAGCGTTTGCAAAATAATTTTCTGACTGGATATCACGGCTCAAAAAGTGTGTAGATGCCAAGGTGAAGTACTTTGAAGGACTAACATAGACACAAGCTATAACAATAACACACTGGTGTGGCTTTCACTTATAATACCCTCCTCATAGCAATATTGAATTCATGAAAACACATCAGAAGTGAACAATGCCCTTATCTCTTAGATATAATTTTACTAATACATAAAACTACAGTGGCAGTGCTTTCTTTTAGCCATGAAGTGTCTAATTTAACAAAGATATATATTTATTCCCACCTCAGATAAGTAGATCCAATAATTTAACCATGCTAGAAATTCTTATCTTGCCCACAGACAAAGATAAAAAGCCTGTATGGAAATACTTTTTAATGGTCATCACATTGTAATTATCTCCCTTGTTGAAGACTGTCGTCTGTAGCATCATTGTCTTGTGGCAATATTTAGAATGCTAATTAATTATTTCTCGCTTCAAATGTCACCATAAAACAGTTTTCAAGCACCTTACAAAAAATAATGCTCCACTCTCCTTAGAACTATTTAAAGACTGATTTGACTATTATAATAATCTGAATCACTGCACACAAATCCATGACAACCATGAATTATCGCATATCCATAAGCATTTATTTTCACTATGCACAAAAGAGTTCCAGCAAATAATACATTTTTACTTAATATTGTTTAACTGAGGTGGTAGAAAAAGCATCTACCATAGCCGCTCATGTAAGATAGGTTCATTCCAACTCATGCGCAGGATGTTTTGCAGAAACTCGGTAAACCTCGTTTCCGCAAAATACCATAGGCTCGGGTCGGAATGAACCTATCTAACACTCTCGGCCATGGAAGATACTTTTAGTATATTGCACAATTACGCACCTCCTCAGCGACCACCCTAGAGACAGTCTGTACATTGGTGATAAGGGTGGGGGGGTAGTAGCAGCCTCGAGCCGGGAAACACGCAGTAGCCTGGTACACCTGGATGGGCAAAATACTGTACATACACTAAAATATACACAAATAATACTTATAACTGTGTGTTTCTGCTTAAAAAATGAATATGATAAACAAAGACCCATGTATGATGCCACAACAGAAAAGACTGTCACTGCATTTTCCTGCATGCATTGACCCTTAGTTTATACTAATTTCTTTCAGTTCAGTGCAGTTTCTTTCAGTTTCATATATCAGTCTTAATTTTATCCATAGACACAAAATACACCTGCCCCACCTACCACTGCCCCCTCATATTGTGCGATCTTGATTCCTGAACAATCTTGATCCTGCACACAAAATACACCTGTCCCACCTACATCCGCCCCTTCATGATGAGCAATCTTGATTCCTGCACACAAAATACACCTGCCCAACCTACCTCCGCCCCCCTCACAAAGAGCAAATCGATTCCTGCACACAAAATACACCTGTCCCACCTACATCCGCCCCCTCACAATGAGCGAATTGATTCCTGCACACAAAATACACCTGTCCCACCTACCTCCGCCCCCCTCACAAAGAGCAAATCGATTCCTGCACTCAAAATACACCTGTCCCACCTACCTCCGCCCCCTCACAATGAGCGATTTGATTCCTGCACACAAAATACACCTGTCCCACCTACCTCCGCCCCCTCACAAAGAGCAAATCGATTCCTGCACACAAAATACACCTGTCCCACCTACCTCCGCCCCCTCACAATGAGCGAATTGATTCCTGCACACAAAATACACCTGTCCCACCTACCTCCGCCCCCTCACAATGAGCGAATCCATTTCTGCACACAAAATACACCTGTCCCACCTACCTCCGCCCCCTCACAATGAGCGAATCGATTCCTGCACACAAAATACACCTGTCCCACCTACCTCCGCCCCCTCACAAAGAGCGAATCGATTCCTGCACACAAAATACACCTGTCCTATCTACCTCCGCCCCCTCACAAAGAGCGAATCGATTCCTGCACACAAAATACACCTGTCCTATCTACCTCCGCCCCCCCTCACAAAGAGCAAATCGATTCCTGCACACAAAATACACCTGTCCCACCTACCTCCGCCCCCCTCACAAAGAGCAAATCGATTCCTACCCACAAAATACACCTGTCCCACCTACCTCCGCCCCCTCACAAAGGGCAAATCGATTCCTACCCACAAAATACACCTGTCCTATCTACCTCTGCCCCTTCACAAAGAGCAAATTGATTCCTGCACACAAAATACACCTGTCCCACCTATCTCCGCCCCCTCACAATGAGCGAATTGATTCCTGCCCACAAAATACACCTGTCCCACCTACCTCCGCCCCCTCCTTGCGGGCATCCTCCACAAACTCCTCAATTGACTTGCGTTGACTCTCATCAACAATCGCTCCCATATCTATTGTCTTGTCCAGACTGTCACCTAGACGAAAATGAGTTAGCCGAGTCTTCAGCTTCCCAACCAGATGGCCGTAGATCGACTCCTGCACAAGCAGACGAGATCCAGCACTGCACACCTGGTGAACAAAACACCTTTAAATTGGATCCTGTGTGTAGGAGCAAATAGACACTCATTTATCAGTCAACATTTGTATACAGGTGTGTTTGCATGCAAAAGTGAGCTTCATAACTCCAAGAATGTGTCTGTGATTTAAACTTAATATGAATGAAACATTTAAAGTATGCAAGGAAGATTATTAATCAAATGTTTGTGGTGTTGATAAAAAAAAATCAAATCCTTCTGAAGGCTTCATAAAGCCTTGTTACTGACTTTCACATGTGGACTAGGGTCTGAGATTTCAATTAAGATCACAAACACATGATAGATACTTATATGACTGCCTGCTAACCTGTCCCTGGTTGAACCAGATGGCATCCACCAGGCCCTCCACTGTACTGTCCAGGTCTGCAGACTCAAACACGATCACCGCAGACTTCCCTCCAAGCTCCAGGGACAGCTTCTTACCACTTCCAGCTATCAGGCGCCGCAATGTCTGGCCAACCTGAAACAAGAATTATCTTTAGAAAGGTTATACATGTATGTCGTAGATTAATGTTTGGGGTATGTTAAAATGGAATAAACTAAAAAAAAGGTTACCCATTAACAAGAAAAATGAATATATATATCATTGTGATTTGCCCTGATGAGAATGAAGCAAAACCGGTTGGCAAATAAGCAAATTTGTTGAATTGATATCCCCTGCCTGATTGGGCTAAGTCAAGAAATGGAAATCAATTGTTGGTGCAATAATTATATATGAGTTTGAGTTTGAAAAATATTGTATATAATGTAGCATTTAGAATTGACCAAGAAACCTAGTTTATGACTCCATGTTATCCATTTCTAAACTTAGATTTATCAAGGCGAACATTCTGATCAAGTTTCATGAAGATTGGTCCAGATAAATTGCAAAAAATATAGCCTCTAGAGTGTCCAAAAGTTTTTTTAAGATTTGACCTAGTGACCTTATTTTTGACCCCACATGACCTACTATCATCCTATTCCAAGATTTCATTGAGGCAAACATTCTGATTAAGTTTCATGGAAATTAAAGCAGATGTATTGCCTCTAGAGTGTTCCCAAGATTTCTGTAAGATATGACCTAGTGACCTAGTGTTTGACCCCATATGACCAATTTTAAAATTATTGTAAGATTTCATTAAGGCAAACATTCTGACCAAATTTGAACATAACTGACTATTCAATACCAATGTTTGGTTTGGGACACAATTTTTCAAAGATTTCACCTGATGACCTGGTTTCTGACCCCATGTGACCCAGTTTCGAACTATTCA
Organism: Mya arenaria; assembly: GCF_026914265.1. Lineage (NCBI taxonomy): Eukaryota > Metazoa > Mollusca > Bivalvia > Myida > Myidae > Mya > Mya arenaria. Next base: position 44,188,660 of record NC_069127.1, read on the forward strand.
ACAACAATCAAGGAAAACAGTTTTATTAAGTTTAATGAATATTAGATTGCCTCTAGTGTGTTCCCAATCTTTTTTTTAGATTTGACCTATTGACCTTGTTTTAGATCCATATGACCCACTTTTAAAACACAGTCAAACTTTAACCAAAGAGAACATTCTGACCATGTTTGAACATCATCTGATCAATCACCACCATAAAATAGTTTTGAACAAGATTTTTGAAAGATTTGACCAAGTGACCTATTTTTTTTATCACATGTGACCCAGTTTTTTATGTGGTCCATATTTCATCCATGGGTACATCATGACCAATTTTGAACATAACTTGACCAATCATTACCATGATATGGCTCCAGACAAGATTTTACTAAGATTTGACCTAGTGACCTAATTTTTAATCATATGTGACCCACTTTTATTTACGACCAAGAGTTCATCAAGGAAAACATTTTGATCAAGTTTCATGAATATTTGACCATGTGTAACGCCTCTAGTATGTTCCAAAGATTTGACCTACTGACCTAGTTTTTGACCCCAATTTGACCCTCTTTTTTACGTGGTCCATATTTCATCAAGGGGTACATCATGACCAATTTTGAACATAACTTGAACAATCATTACCATGATATGGTTCCAGACAAGATTTTACTAAGATTTGACCTAGTGACCTAATTTTTGATCATATGTGACCCAGTTTTATCTATGACCAGAGTTCATCAAGTAAATCATTCTGTTAAAGTTTCATGAATATTTGACCATGTATAATGCTTCTAGTATGTTCCAAAGATTTTTATGTACATCATGAACAACTTTGAACAGAACTTGACCAATCATTACCATGATATGGTTCCAGACAAGATTTTACTAAGATTTGACCTAGTGGCCTAATTTTCGATCATATGTGACCCAGTTTTATTTATAACTAAGAGTTTATCAAGGAAAACATTTTGATTTAGTTTTATGAATATTTGACCATGTATAATGCCTTTATTATGTTCCAAAGATTGTTCTAAGATTTGACCTATCGACCTAGTTTTTGACCCCATGTGACCCACTTTTACAAGTGGTCGTGATTTGATCCAGGGGAACATTCTGACAAAGTTTGAACATTTTCTGATCAATGCCTACCAAGATATGGTGACAGACGGACGAAATCTTTGATTGGGCGGGGGATTATAAACCATAAAAGCCATAGTATATATCAACAATGAAAATAATGGTTTTTACTAAAAAGCAACTGAAAGGTTTATTAATGTGTATTACAGTAAAATGTAATGTTGGTTGGTCAAGTCCATCAAAGCAGACTCCCCACTACCCACTGTTTGTTATTTACGTTGGAAAATAGCTCATTGAGCTATTGATTCTTGTTATCATATACCCGGCATTAAATAAAGATTCTTGTATGTGGTATCTTGTATCTTGTGTGCACTGAACTTTCTGTCATCTATCTACATCTCAAATTTCATTTAGATCCCTTTAGTACTTTCTGAGATATGACCTTTACAAGCATCAATCAGAAACAAGAGGGCCATGATGGCCCTAAATCACTCACCTGAGTAAAATAGTTTAACCTTTGTTATCAATATAGCTTGTTTCTCAAAGAATATTGAACAAGAGCTGTCACAGTATGTGACAAATGCCCCCGAATGTGACATTGACCTATGAACAAGTACATAAAAAGTTGATCTTGCCTTTATGTGTCAAATACATAAGGCAAGTTATTTTAAATTGCCTCTGAGCATAAAAAAAAAACAACCATACTTGACAGCCAACACTCTTATGTCCTCATATTCAGCATTCCATTGTGAATAAACACTTAGTGTATCTTTCACCTTAGAGGTAGGGACAAGGGTCTTGCACATGACACATCGTCTTGGTATGTCGAAAACATATGGCAAGTCATTTTAAAATCTGTCCATATAAGAGAAAGTCACAGCGCGGACACGACAGCCTATATTTTCCGGCAACCAGAGTTCTGCATGGAATTCATTTCTTTGAACAATTTTGAAAAAGCACCAACCAAGGATCATTCCTATGAAGTTTCAAAAAAATATGGCAAGTCATTTTATTTTAAAATTTGTCCATACAAGAGAAAGTCACAGCCCGGACATGACAGCCTATACTCTATGTACTTATATGCAGCATTCCATTGTAAATAAACACTAACTGTGACCTTGACCTTAGAGGTAAGGACACGTGTCTTGCACACAACATCTTGGTATGTCGAACACATGTGGCAAGTTATTTAAAAATCTGTCCATACAAGAGAAAGTTACAGCACAGACACGAGTTATTGAGCCAGACACAGGACAGATGGACGGACGGATGGAAAGACAGATGGACAGACGGAAGGTGCCATTTTAATATGCCCACCTTCGGGGTCATAAAAACATACTGCCCAAACATGTTGCCTGGATAATCACTGACAGGACTTGTAACAGTTGCCTGCACACTGACAGGACTTGTCGATTGACTGCACACTGACAGGATTTTGTTCAGTTGCCTACACACTGACAGGACTTGATGATTGACTGCACACTGACAGAATTTGATTCTCACCTGCAACCTGACAGGACTTTGTTCAGTTCCCTGTGCACCACACTGACAGAACTTGATAATTGACTGCACACTGACAGCACTTGATACAGATGCCTGCACACTCACAGGACTTTTTTCAGTTGCCTGCACACTGACAGAACTTTGTTCAATTGCCTGCACACTGACAAAACTATGTTAAATTGCTTGCACACTGAAAGAACTTTTAGTATAGATACACAAATAACAAACAGTGCACAACCCATCAATAAACTGCCTTAAGCTCTAAAAATCAAATATCAGATCACATTCAAAACCATCAACTAATATTATCACCTTGACCCGTCTAGGACAACAGCACATTCCTTCTAATGTTAATAATAATATTTTTCTTATATAAGTAATAAGTGAATAACACTATCAACACAGAAGTTAAGATTATAGCATCTGCATGAACAACAAGAAACGCCGCAATGCGACAAAACCGGGGTTTTAATGATTGACGGAGAACTTCAGCCTGTGTCTGTTTTTCTATTTTTAGCAACAGTGACCTTGACCCTAGGGACCCCAAATGCAATTCATTGAAAGGTATCCATAAACTTTTCCTTTATACCAAGTTGGGTCAGGATATGTCAACCCTAACTTAAGTTATTCATTTTCAACCATTTTAGTAACAGTGACCTTGACCTTGAATCTAGGGACCCCAAACACAATACCATGAAAGGTATCCATAAACACTTCCTTTATACCTGGTTTGGTCAAGATATGTGGACCCTGACTTAAGTTATTCAGTTTCAACTATTTTTCTATTTTTAGTAACAGTGACCTTGACCTTGACCCTAGGGATCCCAAGTGCAATCCCGTGAAAGTATCCATAAACTCTTCCTATAGACCAAGTTTGGTCAAGATATGTCAACCCAAACTAAAGATATTCAGTTTCAACCATTTTTCTATTTTTAGAAACAGTGACCTTGACCGTAGGGACCCCAAATGCAATCCCATGAAAGGTATCCATAAACTCTACCTATAGACCAAGTTTAGTCAAGATATGTCAACCGTAACTAAAGTTATTCAATTTCAACCATTTTTCTATTTTAAGTGACATTGACCTTGACCTGAACCCTAGGGACCCCAAACGCAATCCCATAAAAAGTATCTATAAACTCTTCCTATAGCCCAAGGTTAGTCAAGATATGACAACCCTAACTAAAGTTATTCAGTTTCAACTGTTTTTCTATTTTTAGTAACAGTGACCTTGACCTTGACCCTACAGACCCCAAACGCAAGCCCATGAAAGGTACCCATAAACTCTTTCTATAGATCAAGTTTGGTCAAGATATGTTATCCCTAACTAAAAATATTCAGTCTCAACTGATTTTCTATTGTTAGTAACAGTGACCTTGACCTTGACCCTAGAGAACCCAAACGCAATCCCATGAAAGATATCCATAAACTCTTCCTATAGACCAAGTTTGGTCAAGATATGTCAACCCTTACTAAAGTTATTCAGTTTCAACCGTTTTTCTATTTTTAGTAACAGTGACCTTGACCTTGACCCTACGGACCCCAAACGCAATCCCATGAAAGGAATCCATAAACTCTTCCTATAAATTAGATTTGGTCATGATATGTCATCCCTAACTAAAGTTATTCAGTTTCAACCGTTTTTCTATTTTTAGTAACAGTGACCTTGACCTTGACTCTAGGGACCCCAAACACAATTCCATGAAAGGTCTCCATAAACTCTAGAGACCAAGTTTGGTCAAGATATGTCAACCCTTACTAAAGTTATTCAGTTTCATAGGTGAGTTTGACGCCACCCGGCCGCCCGCCCGCCAAACGATGTTCGTCATTCTAATAACCAGGTTTCACTATGTGAAAACCTGGTTAATAATCTACATGAAGTTCAATGGAAAAGTCTGATTATTAAAATAATAAGTAAAAATGAATTTTCTTCTAAAAAATAAAGTGTATAATAATTATTTGAATCTATGAACCTAAAAAAAGAACAATAACTAGAGATTGCTTTTTTGAAAAAGCGCTTGTCTCCCCTATTGTGTGGTCGTAGCTGAGAAAAAATAAATGATGGACATGAAATTTGTAACTTTGGACTGGAGACAAACCAACAGTGAAGTTTGGTTTATTCGATTATATTAAATAGTGAAGAGAAGAAAGTGTTGTTGATTAATCATGGAAAATGTAAACGAAGTTTGCATTGTATGAAGTTCCTGGGCACAAGCGTTATTCAATTATTGATCGGAAACCATTTTTCAGCTCACAGTCATCGTGACCATGACCTTTTACCTACTGATCACAACATCAATAGGGATCATCTACATAACCAACTTGCATACCAAGTATTAAGTTCTTGGGTGCAAGTGTTCTTTAGTTACTGAGCGGTAACCATTTCTTCAACTCAAGGTCATGGCAACCTTGACCTTTGACCTACTGATCTCAAAATCAATAGGGGTCATCTACTAGTCATGACCGACTAGCGTACCAAGAATGAAGTTCCTGGGTACAAGCGTTCTTAAGTTATTGAGCAGAAACCATTTTTAAGCTTAAGGTCACCGCCAACGTATCATTTTTTACCTGAAGGTAACCTTGACCTTTGACCTTTTGATCTGAAAATCAATAGGGGTCATCTTCTAGTCATGAACAACTAGCTTACCAAGTATGAAGTTCCTGAAACCAAAGGATCTTTAGTCATTGAGCGGAAACTTTTTCTTCACTTCAAGGTCATGGCAACCTTGACCTTTGACCTAGTGATCTCAAAATCAATATGGGTCATCTTCTAGTCATGACCAACTAGCATACCAAGTATGAAATTCCTGGTTGCAAGCGTTCTCTAGTTATTGAGCGGAAACAGTTTCTTCACCTCAAGGTCACGGTGACCTTGACCATTGACCTACTGATCTCAAAATCAATAGGAGTCATCTACTAGTCATGAACAACTATGAAGTTCCTGGGTACAAGCTTTCTTTAGTTATTGAGCAGAAACCATTTTTAAGCTTAAGGTCACTGACAACATATCATTTTTTACCTGAAGGTAACCTTGACCTTTGACCTTTTGATCTCAAAATCAATAGGAGTCATCTAATAGTCATGAACAACTAGCATACCAAGTATGAAGTTCCTGGACCCAAAGGATCTTTAGTTATTGAGTGGAAACCGTTTCTTCACCTCAAGGTCACGTTGACCCTGATCTTTGACCTAGTGACCCCAAATTCAATAGGGGTCATCTACTAGTCATGACCAACTAGCATACCAAGTATGAAGTTCCTGGGTCTAAGAGTTCTATAGTTATTGGGCGGAAACGAAGTGTGACGTACTGACTGACTGACTGACAGACTGATGGACTGACTGACGGACAGGGCAAAAACAATATGTCTCCCCATGAATGGGGGAGACATAAAGATATTACACGCAAATGATTTTTACATGGAAGGTCACCACGACCTTGACTATTGACCTTGTTACCCCCAAAACAATTGGGATCATCTAGACATCATGACCAACCTCACTTCAAAGTTTGGTGAACCTAGATCAAAGCATTCTTCTGATATTGCACGGAAATATTTTTTTACATTAGAGGTCACAGCGACGTTGACCTTTGACCTTGTGACCCCCCAAAATATAGGAGTTTTCTAAACCTCATGATCAACCTCCCTACCAAGTTTGGTGAACCTAGGTCAAACCATTCTCAAGATATTGAGCGGAAATGTTTTTTACATTGGGGGTCACCGCGACCTTGACCTTTGACCTAGTGACCCCAAAAACAATAGGGATCTTCTACACCTCATGACCAACCTCCCTACCAAGTTTGGTGAACCTAGGTCAAACCGTTCTCAAGATTTTGAGCAGAAATGTTTTTTATATTGGGGGTCGCCGCGACCTTGACCTTTGACCTAGTGACCCCAAAAACAATAGGGATCCTCTACACCTCACGACCAACCTCCCTACCAAGTTTGGTGATCCTAGGTCATGTGGTTTTCCAGTTATCGATCGGAAACGAAGTGTGACGTACGGACGGACTGACGGACTACCGGACAGGGCAAAAACAATATGTCTCCCCCAGAGAGGGGGAGACATAATTACTTCAGAAGTGACTATGTTGAAGACTTAATAAAATTTAAAATACATTCCCTTGTTACTAAAAATAGAAAGTAGTGGAATCTCCAACAAAAAGGGAGACCTAATAGCAAGACTTGCTGCCCTTGCTTCAAGAAAAAACTTTACATAACTATCAGATTTTAACAAAGTGTATTTATAATGAACTTGTAGCCCACGGTCTGAGGCCAATTTTTCTCCAGGGGCATAATTTGAATAAACATGGTAGATAACCAATCGACAATGTTACACACCAAATATTTAAGCACTAGGCTTCATTGTATTTGCCAAAAATGTTTTGCCAGAGTTCTGCATGGAATTAATTTCTTTGAACAACTTTGAAAAAGCACCAACCAAGGATCATTCCTATGAAGTTTCATCAAAATTGTCCACGCGGTTTAGGAGAAGAATATGATTATAACCAATTGTTGACATTTTCCTTTAGGTTGCCATGGCAACCAGAGTTCTGCATGGAATTAATTTCTTTCAACAATTTTGAAAAAGCACCAACCAAGGATCATTCCTTTGAAGTTTCATCAAAATTGTTCAAGCGGTTTAGGAGAAGAAGATGATTATAACCAATTGTTGACATTTTCCTTTAGGTTGCCATAGCAACCAGAGTTCTGCATGGAATTAATTTCTTTGGACAATTTTGAAAAAGCACCAACCAAGGATCATTCCTATGAAGTTTCATCAAAATTGTCCAAGTGGTTAAGGAGAAGAAGATGATTATAACCAATTGTTGACGCTGGACGACAGACGCCGGACATAGATTGATCACAAAAGCTCACCTTGAGCACTTTATGCTCAGGTGATCTAAAAATGGTCAATGTTCTTGTGCACTGCACTTTCTCTCATTGCCATCTATCTATACACCAAGATTTATTTCAATCCAATAAAGTTATGGTCAAGACAAGAGTGTGCTGGGCAGAAGGGCGGAAAAAGAGGCTGTTGTGTTCTCAGTAGCCACTCTATATGTATGTGCATGTAATATGATACCGGGACTTCCTGAAGATATACGATCATGAATAAAGCTAGAGAACAGTCATCTGTTGTTTCTAAGAATATCTAATCCCTGAACATATCATCTGGCGATGAGGATACTGTGAATTAATAGTGTAATATTTGGATTAATGATCATTTTGTTTAACTAATGTATAAAGACGTTCAACAGTGAACATGAAATGAATAATCTTCCAAATTTTCCATCCTTTGATGTGGACACTGACAAATCAAACGCTGGCCCGCGTTGGGAGAAATGGCTAGGGCGGTTAGAAAATTTAATTGTAGGATTAAAGGTAACAGATGATGACCAAAAACAGGCGCAGTTGCTTCATTACGCTGGTGAGAAAGTGTATGACATAAAACATTTTATGATGTAGAAAAAAGGAATACAGATGCGACCTTCGAGGCAATGGGGAAAGTGCTTAATGACTATTTCGCCCCTAAAAAGAATGTTCAAATGGAAATATACAATTTTCGGTCATGCAAGCAACATGACACACAATCATTAGATGAATTCGTGACTGAACTCCAGACACTTGCCAAAAATTGTGAGTTCACGAACGAAGACAAGGAAATTCTACAAAAAGTAATTCAGAACTGCAGATCGAACCAATTAAGACGTCTTGCCCTGCAGCCGGAAAAGGCATTATGCGACATATTAACAATGGTTTGAATGCTGGAGCAATCAGACTGACAGGCTGCTCCTATGGAGAATTTGGACACTGTGCAAAGGGTTTCACAACGACCACGTGGCAGTGTGAACAGGCGTGGGCATAAACAAGAGCGCGGTGGACAGCAATATGCAAATTCCGGCATGCCGAGAGGCTTATTGGCGAAACCCTGGCTTATCGGCGAGACCACAAGTTCGCGCTCCACTGAATGAAAATACCTGCCGAGCATGTGGTTATGAATACCCACACAAGCAGACCTGTCCAGCGAAGGGCAAAACTTGCAATCTATGCAAAAAGGCTAATCACTTTAGTAGGTGCTGCCGACAGAGGGGTATTAGGGAAGTTAAGCTACAGTCTGATTCAGAAGATGAATACAACTACCAAGTCAGTGTTAAAAGTGTTAGCAAAAACAACAAGACTCTGAAAACACTCAATAAACAATAAAGCAGTAAAAGTAACAATAGATACGGGTTCTAGTGTAAATATTATCAATGAAAACACATATGCCTTTCTTGAAAAACCAACACTTAAAACGAAATATTTACCTAATTTATTACCATACGGAGGGGGTGAAAGGTTGTTGTGAAATGACAGAAAAATGTACACAAATTTTACCTAGTCAAAGGTAATTACGGGACACTTTTAGGATTTCAAACGGCTTCAGACTTAGGTGTTGTAAAAATAATCCAAAATGTCAACATTTCACAGGAAACAATCGAAAGAAAATACCCAGGAATATATGCAGGTATAAGAAAATTAAAGCAGCAAACCGTGAAACTTCACATAAACAAGGACACTTCACATAAACAAGGATGTGCACCCAGTGGCACAAAAGGGCAGAAGAACTCCTTTTCATTTGCCAAAAAAAGGTCGAAAAGGAAATTGAAACAATGCTCAAAAATGTCATAATAGAGGAAACAAGAGATGTATGTCAATCATTATGCTCCCCCTGAGCACCATGTTGTCAGGATTATATGGACAATTAAATGAAATATGCATGGACCGAAATGACAGCTGATTTGTCACTGACATTGGATGCCGTTGAGACAGTTTTAAGAGTATGACCATTCAAAGTGTGAGGATAGAGTGTGTTATGACCATGACCTTTGACTCTATGACCTCGAAAACCATAGGAGTCATCAGCTAGTCACCAAAAATCTAAATGTCAAGTTTGAGGGCCATGGGTGCGGGCATTGACAAGATATCACACAGACAAGCTTTTATTGTTTAAGGTCACTGTGACCTTGACCTTTGACCCAATGACACCTAAAATCATAAGGGGTCATCTACAGGTCAGACACAACTCAAAGTCATTTATGAGAGCCATCGATGCAGGCATTGTCGAGTTATCACTCGAAACATTTTCGCATTTAAGCTAACTGTAAACTGGACCTTTGACCCAATGACTCCTAAAATCAATACGGGTTATCTCCTGGTCAGGCCCAACTTCCATGTCAAGTTTGACGATCAAAGGTTCAGGCATTCTTGAATTATCACTGGGAGAAGATTTGTTAACTTTTTGGCGTTAAAGGTTACTGTGACCTTGATCATCTACTGGTCAGGCCCAACCTTCAAGTCAAATTTGTTGACCATAGGTCCAGGAATTATCGAGTTTGCTTTCATGATCTCTGTGACCTTGACATTTGACCCCTAATATCTACTGGTCAGGCCCAACCTCCAAGTCAAGTTTGAGGGCCATGGGTGCAGGCATATTTGGGTTATCACTCAAACAACCTTTTATCATTCAAAGTCACTGTGACCTTGACCTTTGGCCCAATGACCCCCCAAAAACAATAAGGGTCATCTACTGGTCAGGCCCAACCTCCGAGTCAAGATTAAGGGCCATGGGTGCAGGCATTGTCGAGTTATCACACAGACAACCTTTTACCATTCAAGGTCACTGTGACCTTGACCTTTGGCCCGATGACCCCCAAAAAACAATAAGGGTCATCTACTGGTCAGGCCCAACCTCCGAGTCAAGATTAAGGGCCATGGGTGCAGGTATTGTCCAGTTATCACTCGGATAACCTTTTACAATTCAAGGTCACTGTGACCTTGACCTTTGGCCCGATGACCCACAAAAACATTAGGGGTCATCTACTGGTTAGGCCCAACCTCCAAGTCAAGTTTGAGGGCCATGAGTGCAGACATTGTTGAGTTATCACACAACCTTTTATTATTTAAGGTCACTGTGACCTTGACCTTTGGCCAGATGACCACCAAAAACAATAGGGGTCATCTACTGGTCAGGCCCAACCTCCAAGTCAAGTTTGAGGGCCATGGGTGCAAGCATTGTCCAGTTATCACTTGGAAAACCTTTTACCATTCAAGGTCACTGTGACCTTGACCTTTGGCCCGATGACCCCCAAAAACATTAGGGCTCATCTACTGGTTAGGCCCAACCTCCAAGTCAAGTTTGATGACCATAGGTCTAGGCATTGTTGAGTTATCACACGGACAACCTTTTACCTATTTAAGGTCACTGTGACCGTGACCTTTGGCCCGATGAACCCCAAAAACAATAGGGGTCATCTACTGGTCAGGCCCAACCTCCAAGTCAAGTATGAGGGCCATGGGTGCAGGCATTGTCTAGCTATCACTCGGACAACCTTTTACCATTCAAGGTCACTGTCACCTTGACCTTTGGCCCGATGATCCCCAAAACAATAGGGGTCATCTACTGGTCAGGCCCAACCTCCAACTCAGGTATAAGGGCCATGGGTGCAGGCATTGTCGAGTTATCACTCGGACAACCTTTTACCATTCAAGGTCACTGTGACCTTGACCTTTGGCCTGATGATCCCCCAAAACAATAGCGGTCATCTACTGGTCAGGCCCAACTTCCATATCAAGCTTGATGACCATAGGTCTAGGCATTGATGAGTTATCACTCGGACAAGCTTTAAAATTATTTTACCATTAAAGGTCACTGTGACCTTGACCTTTGACTTGATGAGCCCTAAAATCAATAGGGGTCATCTACTGGTCAGGCCCAACCTTCATGTCAAGTTTGATGTCCATACGTCTAAAAATTGTTGAGTTATCACTCGGACAAGCTTTGGTCTACCGACGGACGGACGGACCGACCTACCAACCGAACTACCGACCAACATGTGCAAAGCAATATACCCCTCTTCTTCGAAGGGGCGCATAATAAGGAATGAATCAACGCCATGGGTGTCTCCAATCATGATACCACGGAAGAAAAATGGGGACGTCAGGATTTGTGTTGATATGCGATTAGCAAACAAAGCGATTGAAAGGGAAGGCCACCCAATGCCAACCATCGATGAGCTTATACATGATGGATTAAAAGTGTTTAGTAAAATGGATTTGAAATCTGGATACAATCAACTAGTTCTCGAAGAAGATTCACGACCAATTACAACCTTTTCGATGCACACAGGTCTTTTCAGATACAAACAATTGAATTTTGGGACAAACTCCGCAAGCGAAGTATTTCAAAAGACAATAAGTTCAATAATAGCAGGAATTCCAGGACAAAGAACATTTCAGACGACATAATTGTATATGGAAAAACCAAACAGAGCATGACATTGCATTAGAACAAAGTGTTTAATGCACTTCATCGCAACGGTTTGACACTTAATAAACAAAAATGTGAATTCAACCAGTCAGAGATTACCTTCTTTGGTGTTATTTTCAATGGGTCAGGGATCTCTGCAGATCCGTTAAAAGCGGAAGCTATCTGGAAAATGGATCAACCAACCAATGTGTCAGAAATAAAATGTTTTCTTGGAATGACAGCATATTGCTCCCATTTTATAAAGGAATATGCGACAATAACAGAACCTCTCCAGAGACTGACCAGAAACGAAACACCATGGTCATGGGAACATGAGCAAAAATAAGCATTCGAGAAGCTCAAACAGGATCTCTCAAGTGACACAGTGATGGTGTATTACAACCCAGGGAAGGAAATAGAAGTAGTGACAGACCCTTCACCAGTGGGACTTTCAGCAATTCTTACCCAACAGGGCAAAGTCGTGGCATATGCAAGTCGGGCATTGTCACCAACAGAGTCTAGGTACAGTCAGACGGAAAGAGAGGCGTTAGGTGTTGTATGGGCATGCAAACACTATAACATGTATCTTCGTGGTGCTCCATGCTTCACTGTCATAACAGACCATAAGCCGCTAGAATGCATATGGAAGAAGCACCAGTATATGTTACCTGTGTGAATTCAGTGAATGCCACAGGTATATGTTACCTGTGTGGATCCAGTGAATGACACCAGTATATGTTACCTGTGTGAATTCAGTGAATGCCACCAGTATATGCTACCTCTGCGAATTCAGTGAATGCCACAGGTATATGTTACCTGTGTGAATTCAGTGAATGCCACAGGTATATCTTACCTGTGTGGATCCAGTGAATGCCACCATTATATGATACCTGTGTGGGTCCAGTGAATGCCACAGGTTTATGTTGCCTGTGTGGGTCCAGTGAATATCACCAGTATATGTTACCTGTGTGGATCAATGAATGCCACCAGTATATGTTACCTGTGTGGATCCTGTAAATACCACCAGTATATGTTACCTGTGTGGATCCATTGAATGCCACCAGTATATGTTTCCTGTGTGGATCCTGTAAATACCACCAGTATATGTTACCTGTGTGGATCCAGTGAATGCCACCAGTATATGTTACCTGTGTGGATCCAGTGAATGCCACCAGTATATGTTACCTGTGTGGATCCAGTGAATGCCACCAGTATATGTCACCTGTGTGGATCCAGTGAATGCCACCAGTATATGTTACCTGTGTGGATCCAGTGAATGCCACCAGTATATGTTACCTGTGTGGATCCAGTGAATACCATCAGTATATGTTACCTGTGTGGATCCAGTGAATACCATCAGTATATGTTACCTGTGTGGATCTAGTGAATACCATCAGTATATGTTACCTGTGTGGATCCAGTGAATACCATCAGTATATGTTACCTGTGTGGATCAATGAATACCACAAGTGTATGTCACCTGTGTGGATCCAGTGAATACCATCAGTATATGTTACCTGTGTGGATCAATGAATACCACTAGGGTATGTTACCTGTGTGGATCCAGTGAATACCACCAGTATATGTTACCTGTGTGGATCAATGAATGCCACCAGTATATGTTACCTGTGTAGATCCTGTAAATACCAACAGTATATGTTACCTGTGTGGATCAATGAATGCCACCAGTATATGTTACCTGTGTAGATCCTGTAAATACCAACATACAGTATATGTTACCTGTGTGGATCAATGAATGCCATCAGTATATGTTTCCTGGGTAGATCCTGTAAATACCAACAGTATATGTTACCTGTGTGGATCAATGAATGCCACCAGTATATGTTACCTGTGTAGATCCTGTAAATACCACCAGTATATGTTACCTGTGTGGATCAATGAATGCCACCAGTATATGTTACCTGTGCAGATCCTGTAAATACCACCAGTATATGTTACCTGTGTATATCCTGTAAATACCACCAGTATATGTTACCTGTATGGATCCAGTGAAGGCACCAATGTATGTTACCTGTGTGGATCAATGAATGCCACCAGTATATGTTACCTGTGTAGATCCTGTAAATACCACCAGTATATGTTACCTGTGTGGATCCAGTGAATACCACCAGTATATGTTACCTGTGTGAATCAATGAATGCCACCAGTATATGTTTCCTGTGTAGATCCTGTAAATACCACCAGTATATGTTACCTGTGTAGATCCTGTAAATACCAACAGTATATGTTACCTGTGTGGATCCTGTAAATACCAACAGTATATGTTACCTGTGTGGATCCTGTAAATACCAACAGTATATGTTACCTGTGTAGATCCTGTAAATACCAACAGAATATGTTACCTGTGTAGATCCTGTAAATACCAACAGTATATGTTACCTGTGTGGATCAATGAATGCCACCAGTATATGTTACCTGTGTGGATCCTGTAAATACCAACAGTATATGTTACCTGTGTGGATCAATGAATGCCACCAGTATATGTTACCTGTGTAGATCCTGTAAATACCAACAGTATATGTTACCTGTGTGGATCCAGTGAATGCCACCAGTATATGTTACCTGTGTGGATCCAGTGAATACCATCAGTATATGTCACCTGTGTGGATCCAGTGAAGGCACCAATGTATGTTACCTGTATGGATCCAGTGAATGCAACCAGTATATGTTACCTGTGTGGATCCAGTGAATGCCACCAGTATATGTTATCTGTGTGGATCCAGTGAATGCAACCAGTATATGTTACCTGTGTGGATCCAGTGAATGCCACCAGTATATGTTACCTGTATGGATCCAGGGAATGCAACCAGTATATGTTACCTGTGTGGATCTAGTGAATGCAACCAGTATATGTTACCTGTGTGGATCCAGTGAATGCCACCAGTATATGTTACCTGTGTGGATCCAGTGAATGCCACCAGCGTATGTCACCTGTGTGGATCTAGTGAAGGCACCAGTGTATGTCACCTGTGTGGATCCAGTGAATGCAACCAGTATATGTCACCTGTGTGGATCCAGTGAATGCCACCAGTGTATGTTACCTGTGTGGATCCAGTAAATGCCACCAGTATATGTTACCTGTTTAGATCCAGTGAATACCACCAGAGTATGCTACCTGTGTGGATCCAGTGAATGCCACCAGTATATGTTACCTGTGTGGATCCAGTGAATGCGACCAGAGTATGCTACCTGTGTGGATCCAGTGAATGCCACCAGTATATGTAACCTGTGTTGATCCAGTGAATACCAACAGAGTATGCTACCTGTGTTGATCCAGTGAATGCCACCAGTATATGCTACCTGTGTAGGTCCAGTGAATGCCACCAGTGTATGTTACCTGTTTGGATCCAGTGAATACCACCAGTATATGTTACCTGTGTGGGTCCAGTGAATGCCACCAGTATATGTTACCTGTGTGGATCCAGTGAATGCAACCAGTGTATGTTACCTGTGTGGGTCCAGTGAATGCCAACGGTATATGTTACCTGTGTGGATCCTGTGAATGCAACCAGTATATGTTACCTGTGTGGATCCAGTAAATCAACCAGTGTATGTTACCTGTGTGGGTCCAGTGAATGCCAACGGTATATGTTACCTGTGTGGATCCTGTGAATGCAACCAGTATATGTTACCTGTGTGGATCCAGTGAATGCAACCAGTGTATGTTACCTGTGTGGATCCAGTGAATGCCACCAGTATATGTCACCTGTGTGGATCCAGTGAATGCCACCAGTATATGTTACCTGTGTGGATCCAGTGAATACCACAAGTACGAGGGGGAGTCAATAAGTTCGTGAACGAGCGTTTTAAAAAAACAAATGCGCGTTTGCGTGCAATGAAATTTAATATACACAATAACAAATATGTTTTCAAAACATGTACAAAAAATAAATGTGAATACAATAACAATTACTAATATAAATAAAAAATACAAAATACCCATCTGCAATACCGCGGCGCACTTCGGAACAATGTCATGACGTTGACGTTATGGGCGTTACTGTTTCTCAAAATACTCTCCACTCTCTTGGACACATTTCTGATGGCGGACGACCCATTTCCGGTACACCTCTGTAAACCATGTCTCGGACAGGGACGCGAACGATGACTTAACTGCGCTGCGGAGCTCTGCCAGACATTCGAAACGTCTCCCGCGAAGATCTGCCTTCAGTCTTGGAAAAATCGCGAAGTCCATAGGGGCGAGGTCAGGTGAGTACGGCGAATGATTGAGACGCTCAAATCCTCAAAAGTCAATCGTCATCAGTGTTTCCTGTGCACGGTGGGCCGGGGCGTTATCTTGGTGAAAGATGAGATTCTCGATCTCAACATCCGGGCGCTTCTTCTGGATGTTGAGATCGAGATCACGGCGCAGAACCTGTGAACATATTAAAATAAAATTAGGGAATTAATCATAAAAGAAACAAACATGAAACACTTTATTATTTTTGTAAATAAGCATTTATTTAAAATATAATATTTAAATCCAACTAATAAAACAATATTTTTAGACTTTTAATACTGTTTACCTTCTGATAATAACCCGCGTTGACGGTCTTGTCAGTGGGGATGGCATGTGACAGGAGTATGCCCCGGTGATCCATGAAGACGAGGAACATCACTTTTTTTGCTGACTTGATGACCTTTGCTTTCTTTGGTGGCGGTGAAGTGGGTCGTTTCCATACCATTGACTCAGCTTTTGTTTCAGGGTCATAGAAGTGTAGCCATGTTTCATCGCACGTGACGATTTTATTTAAGAAATGGTCGCCTTCTCTGGCGTGACGTGCCAGAAAGCACTGTGACGTTTCCACGCGCATATTTTAAATTTTCTGACAAAAGTCGCGGCACCCATCGTGCTGAGACTTTCCTCATTCCCAGATCTTTTGTAATTATTTTATGCATTGTGCCATGCGATAAATCAAACATATCTGCAAGTTCGTCGATGCTTCTTCGTCTGTCGGTAGAAAGCTTGGATGCAACAGCTAGCTTCAATGAGTCACTGGTTACCGGTCTTCATGCTCGTTTGTCATCGTTGATGTCCTCTCTCCCATTTGAAAATCTCCCGTGCCACTTGTAAACTAAACTTCGCTTACATGATTGTCCGGTGTTTCCCTGGTTCATGAACTTGAGCGTGTCGGTGGGCGTCATTCCGACTCTAACGCAATGCTTAATGACAGCCCGCTTCTCAACGTTATCCATTGACGTCATTTACTTGAAGATAATCCTAGTGTGGGTATTTTAAAAGGTCAGCGCACCGTTGTTGTTTATGGTATGACGTCAAAACTTCGTATATGCATGATCGACACGTCAAAGTGAAGTCAGTAAAAGTCTAGCCTGAATCACACGCTCTTTTCCCGCAAAAATGACGTACTTTATATAACATTGTTATGTTAGATACAGCGCCATTTCAAAGTGCGCCGCGTTGTTGACAGTGTATAATAATAAATCAATATAAAATATTTAAAATATGAAATAAGTTAGTAATTAATTTCCATATTTATTAAATCACATGTGAAATATGATGTTAAAAACAATTCACGAAAAAAAAGATGTACAATAAGCGACAAAAAGGGGTCGTTCACGAACTTATTGGCTCCCCCTCGTATATATTACCTGTGTGGATCCAGTGAATGCCACCAGTGTATGTTACCTGCGTGGATCCAGTGAATGCAACCAGTATATGTTACCTGTGTGGATCCAGTGAATGCCACCAGTATATGTTACCTGTGTGGATCCAGTGAATGCCACCAGTGTATGTTACTTGTGTCGATCCAGTGAATGCAACCAGTATATGTTACCTGTTTGGATCCAGTGAATACCACTGGTTTATGTTACCTGTGTGGATCCAGTGAATGCCACCCGTATATGTTACCTGTGTGGATCCAGTAAATGCAACTTTGTCTATGTCGTTGTGAGCAGCAAGAGCACTGCCCATCTGGCCACTTCCTGTGATCACGTTAAACACGCCTGGGGGTAGCCCGGCCTCGGAACATATCTCAGCCATGAGGAGGGCAGAGAGGCGGGTGTAGGTGGCAGGTTTGAGAATGATGGTGTTTCCCATGGCCAAGGCAGCACACACCTTCCATGTCATCAACATCAGTGGGAAGTTCCATGGCACTATGGCTCCAACCACACCTACAAATGTTTGAATGAACATTATTTGGTCGACAGCCTAATTATACAAAGTTATAAGACATTTTGTAGTTGTTGGTGGTAAAATAACCATTGCTTTATTGTCCAATACAGGCTTTCCTTGATATGCTTTGCTCTATTCTGCATTATAATCAGACCTCTCCAAGTTGTCCATACTATTCAAGACATCTCAAATAAGAGGAGTGTCTCAAAATAGCATAGACAAATGACATTTCTGAATTGTTAACTATGCTATACAGTTTGAACAGGATATTCAATGTCTATTTATAAATCTTTCAGTTTTAAAGTTGAACAAGAGCTGTCACGGTATGTGACGAACACCCCTAATGTGACCTTGACCTATGAATAATGCCAACTAAACCAGACAGATATATATGGTCAAGACAAGAACCTAATACAGTAAAAACCCTATATGCGACCACCCTGTTTTCACCACCAACCCGCTGAGACTGATTTTATTAAGACCCTATCTTTTTCCTTTATAATTCAATGGTCGTAAACCCTGAAAAAAACCAATACCCAGTTAAACATGTACATGTACGAGGGATGATTGCAAAGTTCGTGTAAATGTACTGTAATTTGTGTTCTAATAAATAAATTAGGGATGCAAACGAATATTCGAATATTCGAATATTCGATCGAACGTTTAATATTCGAATGTCAAAATCGGTATTCGAATATTCGATGTTTTTTTGTTTAATTAAAAAACCTTTTCCATACAACTGTGTTGTTGTATATATTCGCTTGCATTGTTTTTACAACGATTGGTCCCTAATGCCAGAGGTGTGAACGTGATGACACTATACACGCGTCACATAAGGAACACATCGTCGGGGACAGTAAACAGTACCCGTAATTTTACGACATCTGGCTATTAGACAAATGACATCAAACAAGTTTCAATTATTTTCGGTAAATTTAATGACCATGTCAATCAATGATATACGGAAACAGCTATCAAAGTGGTGTCATGGCTGCCAATTTAACTGTGCAATAATCGCCGTAATTATATGAATGACATGTACTGGTTTCGTGCTCTAAACTGTTTTCCATGTTTCAACATAACGTACGCTCATGCTATAGAATGTAACTGTAGAGAATAGCATTTTAGGACATTGTTGTACAATAGATGAGTCGATATGCAGGGTTATTTTTGTTTTATTATTGAACTAATTCCTGAGTAGGTCCGGTGTTTCTATAGTCATGCTTAGTAGAAATCAATCCCAGAACGAGGCTGCGCGTCCTACAGAACGACCATCTGTTGGTGCATCACGATATTCAACCGAAAATTTACAATCATGGCCTAGTTTACAAATACAAATGCTGTTATATTGAAATTAATTAGGATTTTTGTTTGTTAGGAATATTTTGCTTTTTTATGGATTTATTTTCTGTAAATAGGGAATTGCAGGGGCTAATTTGGGGGAAAATCAGCGTCCGTCGCGTGTACCAACTATGACAAAAGCCCCGGCTATATCTGTAGCGAATACATATAGTATTTTACTGCATTTTTGTGATCATCGAATATTCGAATATTCGATCGAAAGAATTACCGAATATTCGAATATCAATTTTGCCATTCGTTTGCATCCCTAAAATAAATATACCACAATAATGTTTAATGAATTACAATATTCCATGATAAATATTATACGAATCCATTAAAAAGTTTGATAGTTACATCAATTTCCACACATTCACTATGCATGACTTGACACACGTCTTTCATGTTCAATGAACGGCACACTTTTTCCACATAGTCACCATGCAAAGATACACATTCCTGATGTCTCGAAATCTACTTGATAAATGTCTCCTGGTACCAGTCTGTGTCAGTGTCAAGTTGTGAAACTTTTTGACGGGCTGCCAATGTCAAATCCTAATCTCGAGAAAGGTCCTGAAATCCGTGGGGGCTAAATCAGGAATGTATGGGGGTTGTTCTAAGACTTCAAATCCCAGTAAAGTAATTAATAGTAGAGTTGGCCCGATGTGCAGGATAACACGATCCAGGTCTAAAGCCCGTCGTTTCCTGTTTAGAGCATTCACGAGATCCCTTTTCAATACATGAAAATCAACGTGTTTCAGTTAGCAATGCTGGATGTGATTTTTTAATGCAAGCATTAATATTATAAACTTAATAAATGGCTATATTTCTATATATGAACATTTTAATTTTATATAATTTTAGTTTTATTGTTATATTTATCAGTTACATCCGTTGGTTGCACAGATATTTACTGTTGAGTAATAGTCAGTATTCACCATTCTTCTTTCTTTGAATCTGTGCTGAAGAGTCATCCCGTAGAGATCCATGGAGAAGATGAACATCTCTTTTCCGCAGCTTCTTTGCACCCGAGCTTTTCGGTATTCTTGGTGTTTTCCACACCCAAGATTGGGCCTTTGTCTCTGGATCATAGTGATGAAGCCAAGTTTCGTCTTTGGTTAACTATCAAGAAATTTGTCATCTTCTGCTGCATACCGATCCAAGAATGCAGCTGAACACCTTGCACGCATCTGCGACAGCCACTTCTGGACCCAGCGTGCACCGACTTTCGACATACCTAACTCTTTCGTAAGAATCATAATTATGCACAGTTGAAGGAGACATGTCTTCAATCGATTTTCTGCCATTCTTAAATCGTTTGTGCCATATGTAGACGAATGCCGGGCCAAACTCCTTTAATGTATCGCTCCTTTTTATCATTGAAATCGTTTCAGCTGGTGTTATTCCCATTCCGACACAAAATTTAATAACTAGATCTGTCACAGGAGTGACGAATACCCCCAAATGCCGCCTGGACACAGGAATGGCAAACCATTCCTTTGAAAAGAGGCCATAACTCCAAGGTTACTGCACACTGCATCTTCTTTTATCATGCATGTGTTGTTTGTCCGGAAACCGTTTTTCTATTTTCGTAACAGTGCACAAAAACCTTTACTCCACTGGCCCCATTTTCAATCACAAGCATTGTCTTCACAGAGGCTGCCTATACAGCAAGTTTCATCACAATATCTCATGCCCAATTAAAGTTATGAAGCAGAAACCATTTTTCTATTTTTAGTTACAGTGACCTTGACCTTAGCCCCACCAGCCCCAATATAGAACTTGACCTGTATCTTCTGATGTAACACCTGTGTACCAAAAAATGTTCAAATCTGTCAACCCTTTCATGAGTTATCGTCCGGAAACCATTTTTCTATCTTAAGTAACAGTGACCTTGACCCCGCTAGCCCCAATATCGAACTTGATCTGTATCTTCTGATGTTACACCTGTGTACCAAAAATTGTTCAAATCCGTTTAGCCTTTTATGAGTTATCGTCCGGAAACCGTTTTTTCTATTTTTAGTAACAGTGACCATGATCTTGGCCCCACCAGCCCCAATATCAAACTTGACCTGTATCTTCTGATGTTACATCTGTGTACCAATTTTTTTTTAAATCTGTCTAGCCTTTCATGAGTTATCGTCTGGAAACCATGAAAACTGACCGACCGACAGACCGACCGACCTACCAACAAGCTCACTAACTTGACCTTTATCTTCTGATGTTACACCTGTGTACCAAAATTGTTCAAATCCGTCTAGACTTTCATGAGTTATCTTCCGGAAACCGTTTTTCTTTTTTTAGCAACAGTGACCTTGACCTTGGCCCCACCAGCCCCAATATCAAACTTGACCTGTATCTTCTGACGTTACACCTGTGTACCAAAATTTTTTCAAATCTGTCTAGCCTTTCATGAGTTATCGTCCGAAAACCATGAAAACCGACAGACCGACCGACCGACAGACAGACCGACCGACCGACAAGCTCACTCCTATAATAATAATTTAGTAATTCAACGTCTCGAGTTGACGTCATGACGCAGGTTTGGTTTCCTTGACTTTTCAAATAAACAAGCTGCTATTTTCGGATGTAGTAAACAACGTTGAATTTTACGGAAATGACGTCATGACATTGACGTGCAAGATTTCCAGCGATTTTTGGCGATAAGAACCAGTGTACAAATTGCATTACTTAAGGTGAACGAATGATAACAAGTATACACATTTCGGCGTGAGCCGACTAGGGGCTGTTGCATCGCCAAGGATACCGTTTATTGTTGTTATCGTTAGACGATTATTATTTCGCCTCATATAGATTGATCTTGTGGATAATACAGTTTCAGATGAATTGGCATAAAAACAAAGCAGTCCAAAGGATGGCTATATCCCCGCGGTTGTTTTTTAGTTTGCCATTGTTTTTTAGTTCATTTTGTTTTTCTTGCAACCTGACTGGTACGTTGAATCTGACCAAAATTGTCACATGTAAGTTATAGCGCGGGTACAAGCATGTGTACTCTGACCTATAAATGTCTCTTGTGACCTTGACCTTTGAGGTATGGACCAGAGTCAAAGTCACTGCACATCGTCTCAATGAGGACAACATTTGTACCAAGTAATATGGTAATCCATTCATGCATAAGTAAGTTATAGCCCGGACACGAAATGTTACAGCCAGACGGACAGACGGACGGAAGTTCCAACATATCAACCTTTGTTAGGTACTTTACCATTACTCCCATTATAAAAATATACCCACTAAAGCCCTACTAACCCTAACTAGCCCTACCCAACAAGGGCTACCCAACAAATTTGATCTTTTATAAGTAATGAAGGAATTAGTACCCAATATATACCCATTCGTGTGTGCGTCCGGACGGACAGACAGTCAGACAAACGGACGAAGTGCATTCCTCTAATCACCTCCCCACTCCGTGGCGAGGGATTAATAAAAATGTTATGAACAATTTACACGAACTTCGCGATCACCCCTTGTAAATAGTAGACATCTAATGAATTCCACCACTTGACCATTCACAAACCTAATAAGCACATACTCAGTAATGAGACCAGCCCAAGATGCATCATTTGAACAACCATGGTAGTGGACCACTAAATAAAGCCTTGTTCAAAATAGCAAGGATTTGCATAGTGGTTTCAGACAAAAATGTTTTTAATATTTCCAAATTTAAGGGGGTGGGGGGGAGTCCATCCCTTACAAAAAAAAGAGAACTCTTCCCGGGGCCTCCGCCAACATCGCCGAGGTCGCTTGTGTTGCCACTCTGGTCCCTTGCGAGACGATCTTCGTGGGGGGGGGGGCAGTTATGACCCCAGGGGCATAATTTGAACAAACCTTCACAAGCAATTGTGACTTTACATGTAAACTTGGCTAAAAATAACACTTCTCTCATGTAGATTTGGCTAAAAATAGCATTTTTTTATACTTTCAAAACCCATAATCCAGGTATGCATGGGCAGATCTGGCTGGTTTTCAAAAGGAACCGAGTTCTAAAGGATATCTAAATACTGTACAAGTTTCATCAAGATACAATCAAAACTGAAGACTGTATCGTGTTCACAAGCTAGTGTTTACACAATAGCATTTTTTATACTATCAAGGCCCATAATCTAGGCATGCATGGGCAGATCTGGCTGGTTTTCGAAAGGAACCGAGCTCTAATGGATATCTAGATACTGTACAAGTTTCATCGAGATACAATGAAAACTGAAGACTGTATTGTGTTCACAAGCAATTGTTTACAGACGCGCAGATGGACAAACGCACGTACTACGTACACATTACCATCGCATAACAGCATTAGCAACTGTATCTCCTCTGCCTGATTTAATGAGAAAAAAACAGTAGGCAAAAGAATTTGTAACTGGCTGCTACATCGGAAAGCTCGATATATTTTTAGAGGACGACGATATCTAACATTCACGGAGTGAAATCTATCCAAGTCAGAGAAAAAACGGATAGTCGCCTTGTTGCCAACATTGACATCGATACAAAGGAAAAGCGTGTGTCTGACGCATACTAAAATTCAAACAAGGGTAAGTTTAACTTTTAATAACACCGGTCATTCTTACAGCATTATTGAAACAAAGACTAAATCATCACACAATATGAGTAAATCATGAATGGCCCGAATGGGGAACCCATAAGTGACATTAAATGACAGTTACATGCCAGCTATATAACCTTATATTTTATAGTATGAGCAGATATGGTTTATTGGGGTTATGCATAACAAGTTTCAGTTCTCAGCGACTGAACACTCTCCCTTATAAATAATAGTGTAATAGTTGACAAGTGACAATCTGTAACTTTTGCATTGCTTAAACATTCACAAATTGCTTTGATTCTTGTTCTTACAGAAACTGTGGAACATGTTCACACACTCTGGCTGTTAAAGTAAGCCTGGTGAGGAAAAGTGCCCCTGGTTTGGGGCTCGAACTCACGACCACCGGAACACTAGCATGGCACTCTAACCAACTAAGCTGACCTGGTAGCTGGTGGTTCTAACCCCCCCCCCCCCCCCCCATTAACCTGTTAAGGCTGACAGAGGGTCTCCGTCTGTTTACCGCTGTCACCATTAAAGTATTCTGATTGATGGATATAAGGAAGTCCCGTTGTTATTGTCTTCAACAAGCCTACCGCAATAGGGGACCTAGAATAAGACCAGAGCCCGCCCCCATATGATATTTGCCAGTCCAGGAAATGTCAACCGCAAGAGAAAACCAGGGATGGCAAATTTTACAAATAATCAGTAGGACCTGTTTTAAAGCTTTTTATAACATTTAGTTTTTACTTTGTTGTACAAAACCATAAGACTGAATATAATTTACTAAATTATTAATTTCAAGTTGAATGTTTAAACAATTAAGGTAATGGACTATTTGTCCAGAAAAAAAACAACAACCAGAAACATACAGTTAGTTATTTTCTTGTCAATATTTCATTATTATATACATGTAGAAAGCAAAGATCAAATGCAGTAGCATTTACAGCCAGAATTAAAATATTTAACAATACATTAATTTTAACTGATTTATTTTAATAGTGGCATCTTATATTTATTTCAGGAAAGTGTGGTCCTTTGAAGAGAGTCCTTGAAGTTGTTCAGCATGTTGTGTTGATGGGTTCTTGGAAGAATGTACCTCAATGGCGTAAGCTTCAGTTCTGGAGTATAACACCAGTAGTTGCATATTTATTATCATATTTATTAAATACATTGTTGTTATGCAAACATTACTTAAACTTTGCTATTTCTTTGGTGTTTATGTATGATATTGTAGGTGTACATCTCAATGTTAAAGCTGCATTTTCACAGATTGATCGTTTTGACAACTTACAAAAGATCCAATTGAATTTATCATATTTTGGCTCAAAGAGGTTGCTTTGTGATTTATATATTAGTGCTCAATTTAAAGAATGCCAAAATAAGCTGATACTGAGACAAAAAAGTGTCAAAACAGAAATTTGTGAGAGTGCAACTTTAAGAATACTGGTAATCGGTATGTGCATGTGATCCGGAAGCTGATCATGGGATGAACTATCATTAAAGATTGTAGATTTATGTAAATGGCACCAAATATAAAAATAACATTGAAATCATGTACTTGTTTGACTTGTTCATTATTCGTAATAAGAGTTTAAGTCTTAACAGCATATGTTTGGCAGAATCAAGATCTAATGAACTTAATAATTGATTTAAATGTACAGTGAAATAAACTGATTTATACAGCAAATAATACCTTAACAAATCAGACCGTTCTGTTCTTGTTTTTTTTTGGTGGCTCAGATATCAATCTGATTTTTGGAGGAGCTCTAGCTGGTGTGAGCTGGTCACAAATACAGTAGCTGCTTGAGGGTCAGGGTTTTCTTGATTGGGTTTCCAATTGAAAAAGTGCTGATATGGAAATAAAAAAATCTGTGAAAATGTGTTGAAATGACAGCTACAATAACCGTTGTTTACATAGTATGAGTAAATAAGATTCGGAAGCATGCGACTTTTCGGACAAAAGAAAAGTAATTTTAGTTGTACAATATTTCTTCTTTTTTTTTTACTTCGAAGAGTTTATTAGCATATATATCAACAAAAATACCTTGAATGAAATTGATCGTGTCCATGCTGAACCTGATTTAAAAGGTCATAAGTTGTCGATTTGACATCACAAGGGAAACCATAAATGTACGATGTTTATAGTTTAAAAATAGTACACAAATTTAGGTCACCGATTGAAGCCTGACACCTTTTGTAATAAATACATTTATAACGGATTGATATGTCACCCTTTTAAGCATTTAATTGCGATATTAGTTCAGGAACATACTTTTGTACAGACGTAGAGATGTTTCGCCATTGAATGATCTTTGAAAATTTCCAAGTTCAGCTGTTGGTGGTCTTCCACAGAGTTTGATCCAGCGCTTGATTTTTTCTAAACTACTCACTGGTTTCGGAAACGGAACCAATCTACACCATCTTACAAGTCGGTCTTGATGCCTTGTTTCCAAATTACAAGTGCCATAACAACACCTTTTACCATAATTACTTAGTAAGGCGAGGAAATACCAATGCATGTATATGAGGGACGCTGGTCAGTTTGACGGACAAAATGGCGGATAACAACACGGCTTATCAGCGCTGTATTCTGATTGGCTGATAGGACCGGTCAATCAAATCCTGTCGTAAGGTCAATTCTTCATTTTTAGGAAATTCTCTCACCTTCTGTACTTAAGTGTCATCTACATGTCCAGTATCAATGCGTACACCATAAAGTAACTCGGCAAAGTTGAGGTCCGCCTTCTTTCTCATAATTCTGGTTAGCTTTGTAAACATGAGTTCCAAAGCAGTTCAAAAGAGATCCATGCAGTCTTGCTAGATGATCTGATACTGGCATGAACACAAACTGTTGTCTTACAGGCTGTAACTGGTACAGATCCCCTAGTACAATTATAAAGACTTCTCCAAATAATTTTGTAGAACTCTTAATTTCTGCTATGATGTATTTGCAGAAGTAGATTGCTACCAACCCTAGAGATTTTACAATAAGCAAGTCAAGGTTACCTATTTTTGCACTGAGTGTATTTCTTTTGTCATCTGAGAGTTTTATAAAGCTTTATGATTGACCAGAAATGCAAAGTGGAGAATTGTTCCAGATATATTGTGTGCAACTGTGCCTGTTGGGGCTGTTAGAAGAATATGAATGTCATCTGGGTTCTGACCTTTCACCTGTAATGTTCTCAATGTCATTCTGTATATGGCAGATATCAGGTGTGATTCTCCTGTTCCAGCTCCCCCAGAAATGAACTGAAGAAGTTGATTTGGTTGAACAATATTTTTATGGGATTGTACTTTTTACACCACTAAAATACAGCTTGAAATGTATCTCTTTGTTCGTTATTAAGGTTTCTTATGTGGTTGCAGTACTGATGTTCAGGCCAGAATCCTGGTACTTTCTCGAGGGGGATGAAGAACTGGCTGAGGCAACTGGAATATCTGTCAGTGTATGATCACTTGGATTCAAGATAGCAAACTGTTCATCTTCAATAATATCCTGGTTGTCAGCATTTTCCTGAATAGTAGTTCGAGCAATGTGTAATGATATCTGCTTGATGATCGAGCCCAGCTTTGTTTTTTTATAAATATCTTGCATGTTTTGATCATAGTGCTCTTGGTATGATGGTAATTGTAGCAAGTTTTCTTCAGTCAACCAAGGGAGGAAAAGGAGTTACAGTGAGTAATAATATTTCTAATTTTACTAGTTTTTTAGTTCTGAATGGTGGTGGTATCTCAGAACAGATCTTTAGGAGTTTTTCTTCATTGTTCCAAGGTTGTTCTTTGTTCTGAGACTATTGATTGTGCGAACATTCGTTTTGGTCCATAGGTAACAGCAAAATCTGCTAGGCACATTTCTTGCAGCTGGCCAGGTCTGGCTTCATACTTAATTGATATATTGAAAAAAAAATCATCTTCATCATCCATTGATGCAAAGGATGATATTGGCTTGAGGAGGGTAACTCTGTTCTCTGGCATAGTATTCAAACGTTAAGTGTGACCTTGATCTTAGAGGTAGGGACACGGGTTTTACACCCAACACGTTGCCTTGGTATGTCAAACACATGTGGCAAGCTATTTTAAAATCTGTCCATACATGAGAAAGTTACAGCCCGGACATGGCCACGTATACTCTATGTCCTTATATGCAGCATTCCATAAAATTCAAACACTAAGTATGACCTTGACCTTAGAGGTAGGGACACAGGTCTTGCATGTCACACGTCATCTTGGTATGTCAAACACATTTGGCAAGTTATTTCAAAATCTGTCCATACAAGAGAAAGTTAAAGCCAGGACACAAGAAGAGGTCTGGACACTTGGACGGACGGATGGACAGATTGACTGACGGATGAATAATATTCTGTAATCATTATGCTCCGGCCTTCAGTCGATTTGAAATAGTGATTACAACCCTCATAACTTAAATATATGTATCTTCAAGGCCTCAAACCATAGCATAAATATCAGTCTTATTGCTTATATTTATGATAGGTCACATTAATATGTTGGAGTGATTAAGACAGGAGTAAGATTAAGAGGGTAACTCTGTTCTCTGGCATAGTATTCAAACGTTAAGTGTGACCTTGATCTTAGAGGTAGGGACACGGGTTTTACACCCAACACGTTGCCTTGGTATGTCAAACACATGTGGCAAGCTATTTTAAAATCTGTCCATACATGAGAAAGTTACAGCCCGGACATGGCCACGTATACTCTATGTCCTTATATGCAGCATTCCATAAAATTCAAACACTAAGTATGACCTTGACCTTAGAGGTAGGGACACAGGTCTTGCATGTCACACGTCATCTTGGTATGTCAAACCACATTTGGCAAGTTATTTCAAAATCTGTCCATACAAGAGAAAGTTAAGGCCAGGACACAAGAAGAGGTCTGGACACTTGGACGGACGGATGGACAGATTGACTGACGGATGAATAATATTCTGTAATCATTATGCTCCGGCCTTCAGTCGATTTGAAATAGTGATTACAACCCTCATAACTTAAATATATGTATCTTCAAGGCCTCAAACCGTAGCATAAATATCAGTCTTATTGCTTATATTTATGATAGGTCACATTAATATGTTGGAGTGATTAAGACATACTAATTCATAATACTGGTGGAATATTGCAGTCAACATTTGCATTCAAGTGAAGTTGTTCATACCAACAGACTGCCAGCCTTTCATCTCTGTGTCCATGAGCTGTGCCCAGCCAGCGTGATGATACCAGTGTCGTACAGTGACGGGAATGTCAGCATCTCGAGTCTCCCTGATGGGCTTGCCATTGTCCATTGCCTCAACCACTGACACCAGACGCTGGTGCTTCTGGATGTGACGGGCAACACTGTAAAATCACTACTAGTAATAACACTTAATCTAATTTTAGAAATTATCAAAATCTATTCATCACTGTTAGGGACTAATCTATTCATCACTGTTAGGGACTAATTTGATTAGACTACGCAATGCACTTAATGAAAATAGTGGTTATGAGCTTTAAATAATTATTTAAAAGCAGCATCAATCTTTTCTTAATGGGTCAACCAAAATAGATTTCATAATTCAACAATAAATTGGAAATTGACAACCAAAAACAAATATCGAAACAGAAATAATCAATGAGTGTTTCCATACCCATAATTGGTATTGTTATCGCAAAACTCAATAATCCTACCTGTATATGTATCTATCTATGACATGGGGCTGGGTCTGTGCCAACCTGTACATGTATCAATCTTTGACATGGGACTGGGTCTGTGCCTATCTGTACATGTATTGGGCTATGACATAGGGTGGTCTGGTCCAACATGTACATGTATCTGGCTATGACATGGGACTGGGTCTGTGCCAACCTGTACATGTATTGGGCTATGACATGGGACTGGGTCTGTGCCTACCTGTACATGTATCTATCTATGACATGGGACTGGGTCTGTGCCAACCTGTAAATGTATCTATGACATGGGACTGGGTCTGTGCCTACCTGTACATGTATCTGGCTATGACATGGGACTGGGTCTGTGCCAACCTGTACATGTATCTATCTATGACATAGGCCTACCTGTACATGTATCTGGTTATGACATGGGACTGGGTCTGTGACAACCTGTACATGTATCTAGCTATGACATGGGACTGGGTCTGTGCCTACCTGTACATGTATCTGGTTATGACATGGGACTGGGTCTGTGCCTACCTGTACATGTATCTGGCTATGACATGGGACTGGGTCTGTGCCAACCTGTACATGTTTCTGGCTATGACATGGGACTGGGTCTGTGCCTACCTGTACATGTATCTGGTTATGACATGGGACTGGGTCAGTGACAACCTGTACATGTATCTATGACATGGTACTGGGTCTGTGCCTACCTGTACATGTATCTATCTATGACATGGGGCTGGGTCTGTGCCAACCTGTACATGTATTGGGCTATGACATGGGGCTGGGTCTGTGCCAACCTGTACATGTATTGGGCTTTGACATGGGACTGGGTCTGTGCCTACCTGTACATGTATCTGGCTATGACATGGGACTGGGTCTGTGTCAACCTGTACATGTATTTGGCTATGACATAGGCTGGGTCTGTGCCTACCTGTACATGTATCTATCTATTACATGGGACTGGGTCTGTGCCTACCTGTACATGTATCTATGACATGGGACTGGGTCTGTGCCTACCTGTACATGTATCTATGACATGGGACTGGGTCTGTGCCAACCTGTACATGTATCTATGACATGGGACTGGGTCTGTGCCAACCTGTACATGTATCTATGACATGGGACTGGGTCTGTGCCTAACTGTACATGTATCTATGACATGGGGCTGGGTTTGTGCCAACCTGTACATGTATCTATGACATGGGACTGGGTCTGTGCCAACCTGTACATGTATCTATGACATGGGGCTGGGTTTGTGCCAACCTGTACATGTATCTATGACATGGGACTGGGTCTGTGGGTACCTGTACATGTATCTATGACATGGGACTGGGTCTGTGGGTACCTGTACATGTATCTATGACATGGGACTGGGTCTGTGCCTAACTGTACATGTATCTATGACATGGGGCTGGGTTTGTGCCAACCTGTACATGTATCTATGACATGGGACTGGGTCTGTGCCAACCTGTACATGTATCTATGACATGGGACTGGGTCTGTGGGTACCTGTACATGTATCTATGACATGGGGCTGGGTCTGTGCCTACCTGTACATGTATCTATGACATGGGACTGGGTCTGTGCCTACCTGTACATGTATCTGGCTATGACATGGGACTGGGTCTGTGCCAACCTGTACATGTATCTATGACATGGGACTGGGTCTGTGCCTACCTGTACATGTATTGGGCTATGACATGGGACTGGGTCTGTGCCTACCTTTACATGTATCTGGTTATGACATGGGACTAGGGTCTGTGCCAACCTGTACATGTATCTATCTTTGACATGGGGCTGGGTCTGTGCCAACCTGTACATGTATCTATGACATGGGACTGGGTCTGTGCCTACCTTAACATGTATCTGGTTATGACATGGGGCTGGGTCTGTGCCAACCTGTACATGTATCTGGCTATGATATGGGAATGGGTCTGTGCCTACCTGTACATGTATTTGGCTATGACATGGGACTGGGTCTGTGCCTACCTGTACATGTATCTGGCTATGACATGGGACTGGGTCTGTGCCAACCTGTACATGTATTGGGCTATGACATGGGACTGGGTCTGTGCCTACCTGTACATGTATTGGGCTATGACATGGGGCTGGGTCTGTGCCAACCTGTACATGTATTTGGCTATGACATGGGACTGGGTCTGTGCCTATCTGTACATGTATTGGGCTATGACATAGGGTGGTCTGTGCCAACCTGTACATGTATCTGGCTATGACATGGGGCTGGGTCTGTGCCAACCTGTACATGTATCTGGCTATGATATGGGACTGGGTCTGTGCCAACCTGTACATGTATTGGGCTATGACATGGGACTGGGTATGTGCCTACCTGTACATGTATTGGGCTATGACATGGGACTGGGTCTGTGCCAACCTGTACATGTATTGGGCTATGACATGGGACTAGGTCTGTGCCAACCTGTACATGTATCTGGCTATGACATGGGACTGGGTCTGTGCCAACCTGTACATGCATCTGGCTATGACATGGGACTGGGTCTGTGCCAACCTGTACATGTATCTGGCTATGACATGAGACAAGGTCTGTGCCAACCTGTACATGTATTGGGCTATGACATGGGACTGGGTCTGTGCCAACCTGTACATGTATTGGGCTATGACATGGGACTGGGTCTGTGCCTACCTGTACATGTATCTGGCTATGACATGGGACTGGGTCTGTGCCTACCTGTACATGTATTGGGCTATGACATGGGACTGGGTCTGTGCCTACCTGTACATGTATCTGGCTATGTCATGAAACTGGGTCTGTGCCTACCTGTACATATATTGGGCTATGACATGGGACAGAGTCTGTGCCAACCTGTACATGTATTGGGCTATGACATGTGGTGGGATCAGTGCCTACCTGTACATGTATCTGGCTATGACATGGGACTGGGTCTGTGCCAACCTGTACATGTATTGGGCTATGACATGGGACTGGGTCTGTGCCAACCTGTACATGTATCTGGCTATGACATGGGACTGGGTCTGTGCCTACCTGTACATGTATCTGGCTATGACATGGGACTGGGTCTGTGCCAACCTGTACATGTATTGGGCTATGACATGGGACTGGGTCTGTGCCAACCTGTACACGTATCTGGCTATGACATGGGAATGGGTCTGTGCCAACCTGTACATGTATTGGGCTATGACATGGGACTGGGTCTGTGCCAACCTGTACACGTATTGGGCTATGACATGGGGCTGGATCAGTGCCTACCTGTACATGTATCTGGCTATGACATGGGACTGGGTCTGTGCCAACCTGTACATGTATTGGGCTATGACATGGGACGGGATCAGTGCCTACCTGTACATGTATCTGGCTATAACATGGGACTGGGTCTGTGCCAACCTGTACATGTATCTGGCTATGACATGGGACTGGGTCTGTGCCAACCTGTACATGTATCTGGCTATGACATGGGACTGGGTCTGTGCCAACCTGTACATGTATCTGGCTATAACATTGGACTGGGTCTGTGCCAACCTGTACATGTATTGGGCTATGACATGGGACTGGGTCTGTGCATACCTGTACATGTATTGGGCTATGACATGGGACTAGGTCTGTGTCTACCTGTACATGTATCTGGCTATGACATAGGGTGGTGTGTGCCTACCTGTACATGTATCAGGCTATGATATGGGGCTGGGTCTGTGCCAACCTGTACATGTATCCAACAATGACATAGGGTGGTCTGTGCCAACCTGTTCATGTATCTATGACATGGGGGCTTGGTATGTGCCAACCTGTACATGTATCCGGCTATGATATCGGGTGCTCTGTGCAAACCTGTACATGTATCTGGCTATGACATAAGGTGGTCTGTGCCTACCTGTACATGTATCTCGCTATGACATAGAGTGCTCTGTGCCAACCTGTACATGTATCTGGCTATACCATAGGGTGGTCTGTGCCAACCTGTACATGTATCTGGCAATGACAAAGAGTGCTTTGTGCCAACCTGTACATGTATCTGGCTATGACATAGGGTGGTCTGTGCCAACCTGTATATGTATCTATCTATTACATGGGGCTGGGTCTGTGCCAACCTGTACATGTATTGGGCTATGACATGGGGCTGGGTCTGTGCCAACCTGTACATGTATCTGGCTATGATATGGGACTGGGTCTGTGCCAACCTGTACATGTATCTGGCTATGACATGGGACTGGGTCTGTGCCATCCTGTACATGTATCTGGCTATGACATGGGACTGGGTCTGTGCCAACCTGTATCTGTATCCATCTATTACATGGGGCTGGGTCTGTGCCAACCTGTACATGTATTGGGCTATGACATGGGGCTGGGTCTGTGCCAACCTGTACATGTATCTGGCTATGACATGGGACTGGGTCTGTGCCAACCTGTACATGTATTGGGCTATGACATGGGACTGGGTCTGTGCCAACCTGTACATGTATTGGGCTATGACATGGGACTGGGTCTGTGCCAACCTGTACATGTATCTGGCTATGACATGGGACTGGGTCTGTGCCAACCTGTACATGTATCTGGCTATGACATGGGACTGGGTCTGTGCCAACCTGTACATGTATCTGGCTATGACATGGGACTGGGTCTGTGCCAACCTGTACATGTATCTATGACATAGGAATGTCTGTGCCAACCTGTACATGTATCTGGCTATGACATGGGACTGGGTCTGTGCCTACCTGTACATGTATCTGGTTATGACATGGGACTGGGTCTGTGCCAACCTGTACATGTATTGGGCTATGACATGGGACTGGGTCTGTGCCAACCTGTACATGTATCTGGCTATGACATTGGACTGGGTCTGTACCTACCTTTACATTTATCTGGTTATGACATGGGACTGGGTCTGTGCCTACCTGTACATGTATTGGGCTATGACATGGGACTGGGTCTGTGCCTACCTGTACATATATCTGGCTATGACATGGGACTGGGTCTGTGCCAACCTGTACATGTATTGGGCTATGACATGGGACTGGGTCTGTGCCTACCTGTACATGACTCTGGCTATGACATGGGACTAGGTCTGTGCCTACCTGTACATATATCTGGCTATGACATGGGACTAGGTCTGTGCCTACCTGTACATGTATCTGGCTATGACATGGGGCTGGGTCTGTGCCAACCTGTACATGTATCTGGCTATGATATGGGACTAGGCCTGTGCCTACCTGTACATAAATCTGGCTATGACATGGGACTAGGCCTGTGCCTACCTGTACATGTATCTATCTATGACATGGGGCTGGGTCTGTGCCAACCTGTACATGTATCTGGCTATGATATGGGACTATGTCTGTGCCTATCTGTACATGTATCTGGCCATAATATGGGACTAGGCCTGTGCCTACCTGTACATATATCTGGCTATGACATGGGACTAGGTCTGTGCCTACCTTTACATGTATCTGGTTATGACATGGGACTAGGGTCTGTGCCTACCTGTACATATATCTGGCTATGACATTGGACTGGGTCTGTGCCTACCTGTACATGTATCTGGCTATGACATGGGACTGGGTCTGTGCCTATCTGTACATATATCTGGCTATGACATGGGGCGGGGTCTGTGCCAACCTGTACATGTATCTGGCTATGACATGGGACTGGGTCTGTGCCTACCTGTACATGTATCTGGCTATGACAAGGGGGCGGGGTCTGTGCCTACCTGTACATGTATCTGGCTATGACATGGGACTGGGTCTGTGCCTATCTGTACATGTTTGTGGCTATGACAAGGGGGCGGGGTCTGTGCCTACCTGTACATGTATCTGGCTATGACATTGGACTGGGTCTGTGCCTACCTGTACATGTTTGTGGCTATGACACGGGACTGGGTCTGTGCAAACTTGTACATGTATCTGGATTTGACAAGGGGCTGGGTCTGTGCCTACCTTTACATGTATCTGGCTATGACAAGGGGGCGGGGTCTGTGCCTACCTGTACATGTATCTGGCTATGACATGGGACTGGGTCTGTGCCTACCTGTACATGTATCTGGCTATGGCACGGGGCAGGGTCTGTGCCTACCTGTACATGAATCTGGCTATGACATGGGGGCGGGGTCTGTGCCTACCTGTACATATATCAGGCGATGACATGCGACTGGGTCTGTGCAAACCTTGTACATGTATTTGGCTATGATATGGGACGGGGTCTGTGATTACCTGTACATGTTGATGGCTATGACATGGGACTGGGTCTGTGCGGACATGTACATGTGTCTGCCTATGACATAGGTTGGGTGTCTGTGCCTACCTGTACATGTATCTTGCCCTGACATGGGGCGGGGTCTTGCTCCAGGTCTGGTAAGCCTTTCTGGATGATTTGACAGCCAGGTCAACATCATCCTGGGTACCTTGGAGGGTTGTTGCCAGGTTTTGACCTACACAACATAGTAAAGGGAATTATGGGCATGCTTATGAGTAACATATTTACAATAAATGTTTTAAACTTTACTTTGTGTATACTGATCAATAAAAGGCCTACAAAAGCCAAGAAAGATTGTACACAAGAGGGCCATGATGGCCCTAAATCGCTCACCTGAGTAAAAGAGTTTAACCTTTGTTATCAATATAGCATGTTTCTCAAAGAATATTGAAGAGCTATCAAAGTATGTGACAAATGCCCCCGAATGTGACATTGACCTATGAACAAGTACATAAAAAGTTGATCTTGCCTTTATGTGTCAAATACATATGGCAAGTTATACACATGTTGCCTGGATAATCACTGACAGGACTTGTCACAGTTACCTGAAAAAGCACCAACCAAGGATCATTCCTATGAAGTTTCATCAAAATTGTCCAAGCGGTTTAGGAGAAGAAGATGATTATAACCTATTGTTGACATTTTCCTTTAGATTGCCATGGCAACCAGAGTTCTGCATGGAATTCATTTCTTTACACAATTTTGAAAAAGCACCAACCAAGAATCATTCCTATGAAGTTTCATAAAAATTGTCCAAGCTGTTTAGGAAAAGAAGATGATTATAACCTATTGTTGACATTTTTCTTAAGGTTACCATGGCAAGCAGAGTTTTGCATGGTATTGAATTAATTTCTTTACACAATTTTGAAAAAGCACCAACCAAGGATCATTCCTATGAAGTTTCATTAAAATTGTTCATGCGGTTTAGGAAAAGAAGATGATTATAACCTATTGTTGACATTTTCCTTTAGGTTGCCATGGCAACCAGAGTTCTGCATGGAATTCATTTCTTTGAACAATTTTGAAAAAGCACCAACTCAGAATCATTTCTATGAAGTTTCATCAAAATTGTCCAAGCGGTTTTAGAGAAGAAGATGATTATATCCAATTGTTGACGCCGGACGACGAACGATGGACGACAGACGCCGGACATAGACCGATTACAAAAGCTCACCTTAAGCACTTTGTGCTAAGGTGAGTTAATAATATGAAAGA
The DNA here is from genome assembly GCF_026914265.1 of Mya arenaria. Classification (NCBI taxonomy): domain Eukaryota; kingdom Metazoa; phylum Mollusca; class Bivalvia; order Myida; family Myidae; genus Mya; species Mya arenaria. Next base: position 44,225,691 of record NC_069127.1, read on the forward strand.
ACAATCTTTTGTGCATTATTCAGCTTAAAATTAAAAAAAGACTTTGACTAAAAAGTCAAAGACGTCTTAACAATATAATCATGGCAAAGTAACATACATCATACAGTTCCTTTTTTGCACATGAAGCACAACATGCTATGATAATGATGTTATTACATGTTTTCCAATTTGTCATTTTGTTGATGCCAAAAAAGCAGGAAGGTTCTATGATAACTTAATATTTAACATTAAACAAATATATATATCTTGTATCACTTTTACGAAAACAAGTAAAAATTCTTGTGCAGTATACACTTCAACATAACTTCATCAGTTACTATCTCTCATTTCATTTATAAAAGAAAGCTTGATTCTCAGAAAGTTTGGTTCAGATTTGTTTATTATTTTTTAAGCCTACCAATATTTATTTTGTTTAGTGCATTTATTTACAAAGTTTGATAGAATTATATGCCTCAATATATGTTTCATCACTAAAACAATACATACAACCCAATTTTAAATCTAAGCCTTCTATTATTAATACAATCATTAAAACACCAAAAGGTCAATGAATGTAGTCTATTGTCCTTAGCAGTATTTTAAACAGAATACCTTAATTTATCAAATCATCAAATATTATGAAACGTCAAAAATTTAACAACTTATTAAGAAAGTCTACAGTTTTTTTTAATATCTGTCATAACTATACATAGACAAAAGTGAAAAATATACTTCTTAATGGCAAATACAATGTACTTTGACACTAACATTTCAGGTTTTACAATTATATGCATGTGCCTTCACATCATTTACCCTAGGCTTGTTGTTTGTCAAACTGATTCACATTTAGTTTGTTCAGGATCAAGCTAAGCTCACTATTTAAGTTTTGCAAATAGCACTATTGCTTGCAAATTTCATTCATATATTGCTATTTGTATTGATTTTTGTTCTGTCAAAAATTAATGCCAGTTTATGTTCATAAACAAGAGGGACATGATGGCCCTAAATCGCTCACCTGAGTAAAAGAGTTTAACCTTTGTTATCAATATAGCTTGTTTCTCAAAGAATATTGAAGAAGAGCTGTCACAGTAAGCGACAAACGCCCCTGAATAAGACATTGACCTATGAACAAGTACATAAAAAGTTGATCTTGCCTTTATGTGTCAAATACATATTGCAAGTTATTTTAAATTTCCTCTGAGCATAGTTGGTTGGTATAACCAACTTGACAGCAAACACTCTTATGTCCTCATATTCAGCATTCCATTGTGAATAAACACTTAGTGTATCTTTCACCTTAGAGGTAGGGACAAGGGTCTTGCACATGACACATTGTCTTGGTATGTCGAAAACATATGGCAAGTCATTTTAAAATCTGTCCATATAAGAGAAAGTCACAGCGCGGACACGACAGCCTATATTTTCCGGCAACCAGAGTTCTGCATGGAATTCATTTCTTTGAACAATTTTGAAAAAGCACCAACCAAGGATCATTCCTATGAAGTTTCATCAAAATTGTTAAAGCAGTTTAGGAGAAGAAGATGATAGTAACCAATTGTTGACGAAGGACGCTGAACGTTGGACGACAGACGCCGGACATAGACCGATCACAAAAGCTCACTTTGAGCACTTTGTGCTCAGGTGAGCTAAAAATTGTATTTATAGTGGGAAGACTTTTTATAGTTGTTGTTTTAAAAAAAGATTACTTGGGTTGGCCGCTTTTATAAGGTAGGGTTGGGTTCACCCGAAACAAACATATTTTTGTTAGGCCTTAACTATGTTTTGGTTTATAAAATCAAGTTTAAAGAAGGAAATTTAGCTAAATATTATAGTTAAACGTGTTACGAGCAAAACATTTCAAGAACTATTTTTTAAGCTAAAGTAAGTAATGTTTTGTACATCTGAATGAATCTCCAATGTTCAATCCTATAGCATGGAAAATTATCAACAAACTAAAAGCAGTGGGACACAGAATCCTAAGTGCACAACTTCATTTTCTTAATAGAATTCCGCCAAAATGTGTTGACTCTTGGTGAAAAAGTTCTGGAATTTTGAGCGACACAAGTACAGACCTTCCATTCTTTCCTTATTCAAGGGTCATAAGTCTGGTTTTACTATGTACAGCAGATAACGAAATCCCAGGTGCACAACTTTATCACCCCATTACTATTTCCCTAAGGTTTCATGACTCCAGGTAAAATATCAATTTGGAATTTTGAGGGACACAAGTATTACTCTAGGTAATATAGCTTTGGAGTTTGGAGCAACTCAAGTCCAGAAATGCTAAATTTTGCTAATTTAAGGGCCATTGCTGTGGTTTTACTAAGATCAGTAGGAAAAGAAACCCCAGGTGCACAACTTCATCACCCATTACAAATACCCTAAGATTTAGTGACTCTAGGTAATATAGTTTAGAAGTTTTGAGTAACACAAGTCCAAAAATGCCAATTTATGCTTATTCAAGAGCCATAACTCTAGTGTTACTAAATGCAGCGGGAAATGAAAACACAGGTGCAACATCATCAACTACAAAACCACATTACCATGCCCCTAAAGTTTCATGACTATATGCAATATAGGCTACGAGTTTTGAGCGATACAAGTTTGCATAATAATTACGGTATCATGGACTCACTGACAGACCAAAGCACAGAGATGGCAAATCTATACGCTCCCCTATTTTTGTGGACACCAAGCAGTTTAAGATGTTACAAGGAAGGCCACAATGAGACAAAACCAGGTTTTCAATGATTGAAAGAAGGGCATTAGCCTTTGTTGTGAGATTCAGTTTCAACTTTTTGTTTTTTTGTTTTTTATAAACAGTGACCTTGACCCTTAACCCTTGGGGCCCTAATTGCAATCCCATGGAAGTCCTCAATAAACTTTTCTCTCATACCAAGTTTGGTCACAATATGTCAACCCTAACTGAAGTTATGGTGTGGTTATTCAGTACCAAAAGGTTAACAATTTTTAGAAACATTGACCGTGACCTTTACCATAGGGGCCCCAAGTGCAATCCAACGAAAGGTCTCCAAAAACTCTTCCTATATACCAAGTTTGGTCACAATATGTCAATCCTAAATAAAGTTATTTAGTTCCAACAGGTTTCACTATGTGAAAACATGGTTAACAAAAGAGGTTTGACAGTTAATTTTTCTCCATATACGAGTTTTTTCCAATCTCAATTGTGTATTGTCATAACAGGTTGGAAGTGCAGTAACATCCATTTTGCACAAAAATAATCTATATTCTCAATTTTCAGATTCAACCACTTGACAAAAGACTTTTCAGACACTAATTCTTTGTTTTCAGAGCTAATATGTTGGGATATGGTACAGGCTTGTTAAATAGCTTGAAGATCTTAAAATGTCAGTTTTGTAAAGACTGTCAGTTACAACCATTTTGCACCTGCGATGTGTATACTGAACCTGCTGAAGTTGTAGTGCATTAAACATTACAACTGCTAAAACTATAAAGACCAACAACACAGTGACTGCACCTGTCGCAGGGTTCTTGGTCTGGTATGTTTTCCGTCCTTCCGGTTTCACCCATTTCCCATCTATGAAATGCCCAAATGCCCGCTCATGGTCATCAAACCATGCCTGAAAAAGAAAATGGAAATGGCATGTTTATGCTGTTATAACATTCACAGTTTACTCAAGTATACAGTATTGATTCTTGCAGACTGCAAAAATTCTTTTAGAATGAAAAAAATATGAAACAAAGAAGTTGGTGTTATACTATTGGTACTAATTTTTTATAAAAGCTAATCCAAATAATGCAAGTTTTCTTATAGCATTTTATAATGACTGAAATATGGCTGAATCTGGCAAAAATAGCAAAGAGTGTATTGTAAGATTCAAGTCTTCACAGAAAACCCACTTACTGCATAAAAACACATTAGAAATAAAACAGGTCTAGACAATGTGTATGGGGAAACAACTTTTCTGTACAATAATATTGCTAGATGGGTAGCGTTGTTTACGTTGTATATGGAAGGAAGATGGAAGTGTTAAAGATAAGCCACGGCCAAGCTGGCCAATTGATACTGTCAAATCCATAGTAGAACAAGATGTCTGTCTTTTCAGAGGAAGATACAGGGAATATATCAGGAATAAATTCCGCACTTTTGACCTAAGAACAGAAGCTGGCATATGTTGAAGAGGCGTTGACACTGAGCCCCAAATTTAAAGACTTTGCGAAATACTGTCAAGGGTGATAAACATGGCGCCACTCTTGCCACTACTTATAAAAAACTCCTATGTAATACCTGATATAATTGTTATATAATAGTGTTGAATTTTTTAGAAAGATGATGGTTCTGCATGCACATGGTATACCTGATATAGCAATAGTAGTATGTTTAAGGTTGGAAATAAATGGCATGAATGCTTTTCATTGCTTGTATATTTCATTTTGCAATAAATGCAACAAAACTGTAGACAAAGTTATGAAACCTGCACATGATCAACCTGTTGTACAGCCAAACCTGTTTGTAAGGCCACCTGTTTTAAATGGCCATCTGTCTAATACAGCCACCCCAAATTCCTTCAGTACGTTTTTTACTACATAAAGTTCATGCATGAAGTGGCCAATTATCTTACATGGCTGAAGTCACTAATCTTTGATTCCATGTCACTGACACTCCCCCTATTAATTCTCATACTGAGATAATCGATAAGATAGCTTGTTTATTTAAGACACATGGTCGATATTCATAAAACCTATGAAGTAATTTAATAACTTAAAGTCATTTTCTTAATTGGCTTCAAAAATCTTCCGTAATCAACTCAAGTTAAAACAAGAGCTGTCACAGAGACAGCGTGCTCGACTTTTCCGCCGCTTTTCAGTGTAAGGATTGAAAAGTTTTGGCGAAACATGCATGGACCACTGTATTAAGTCTCAATTCAATAAATCAAGTAGTTGGTGAGATATCAACCTATATGTGCTTACATGCAAAACCCTGACCAGAATTTTAAGTCGAATAATAAAGGGGCAAAAATCATATTATATGCAAGATAGAGTTACCTAACTTGATTAATTAAGAAGGTTGAAAGTCTGGGGGCTCTTGTATAAAGTTTCAATGCAATACATGATGTATTTGCTGAGATATTAACTTAAATGTGGTAACATGCAAAATTTTAACTAGAATTTTTAAGTCCAATAATAAAGGGCCATTATTTGCAAAATACAGTTATCTAACTTGGTTATTCAAGTAGGTTGGGTGGTTCAAGCCCGTGCAGAAATTACCAAGGCATTCCTGAGAATATTCTTAGAATATCCTGAGAAAAAATCCTTAGAAAATCCCAGGAAATTCCTGGTTTCCTGGGACCCAGGCGCCGTATTGGAACAGGAATTTTCTAGGAACTGAAGGATTAAAATTTCTTCAAAAATCCTGGGTCCAGGATTTTCTCAAGAATTACCCAGGATCTCAGGAAATTCCAGGAACTTTCTGAGAATTTCTTGGGACCAGGAAATTCCTGTGAATTTCTGGAGACCAGGAACTTCCTGAGAATTTCTTGGGACCAGGAAATTCCTGAAAATTTCTTGGGACCAGGAAATTCCTGGGAAATTCTGGAGGACCAGGAATTCTTTTGAGAAGGTAGTTTTCTTCTTGTCCAAGAAAAATACAGGACCATATTTTATCTCTATAGTTTCATTAAAAGTAAACCACAACATTAGGCCAGAGTTTTTTATTTTTCGTTTTACGGGAATTTTTTCAAAAATAAGCGCCAGGAGGAGGGAATAAAATTAAGAAAAAGATGTCGAAAAATGAGCGTCAAGAAAAAAAATAAAAATAAGATGGATTTTTTGTATTTTTTCGGAAACATTTAAAGAATGTATGTTTTGAAGTTGTGCACACTTGTTTTGTACTCCATACTGCCTGTTGTATAATAGATCTGTATAATAAAGTCAAAACAAGATGTCATTTTCACAAGTAGCCACAATAATGCACCAGTCAATTGTAACCAGCCCCCCACCCAGGTCTGGAGAATAGCAGATACTTTGACTTTCAATCCAGCCAATCCTTAGTAAAACCCCGCCCTGCGTAGAGACAAACTACAGTCTACTGATCAAATCCACACCAAATTCCCCTGCACACCAAGGTAAGGCGCATTCCCCACTATTTTCGGCGCAAAAACAAAACCACCACATTCACTCAGCACTGCGGGGCCACCTGGAAGGTAAATATACGGCTCATTTCTCTTGTTATCCCCTTTATAACCCCGGACCTGGGGGGCCCTGGTTACAACTGACTGGTGCATAATGCACATTTAAGGAACTTATTTTAACATTAATTTTGGATATTCATTTTACTCCCTAAATGCCACAAGTCAACTGATTCATACCAACGTAAATATATTCTTCAACTGTAACTCCACAGTATTTAACACTGCTGATTAATATCATTTTGGGTACATATATTGAGATAAACAACACATCTGAAGAAATTTAATGTCTTTGATATACAAGAAAAGAAACAAGGTATGTAACTCAAACTTACCAGATTTCACAGTAGAGTCCATTTTTTTAGTTTCTTAATCAACATACAAACAATCCATTTTAAAATGGGTGACATGAAAAGAGGAGCCAATGCCAATTAAAATGGTATGCGATATGTTGGTATAACTTAATTGTCTTTAGACAAACAAGCCAAATCCAATGTCACATTCTCGTCTTTTTCTGTAGTCGGAACCTGTACAGCAAATTCCAATTCTCAGTATCTCCCTATGTAAACAGGTCTACACACAGAAATATTTAAGAGATTGTATGCTTTGGTATAAAGAAAATACAATTCCGTTCCAAAATATCACAAAATGACAAACGCACTGATTTTATGAACAACAGTCTTCAAAATTAAATCCACTTAAAATTTTCTTAAAAGGCAGCCATTTTCCTTACAAGCGCTAAGATGATGATAATAAGCAAGTTTCAAGTTTTATTTTCATCATGGCATATAATATGCATGTGATATCACAAAACAATGAAACATATTTCTGTTAACATCATAAGCAAGAAAAGCAAGAAGCACCGACTTCCGCCAACTTGGAAATTGTGCGCAATAATTTTTTGTTGTCGGAAATTAGCAATAGGTTAAAAAAACACTAAATTTTATTTTCTATCGGAGATTGAAAAATGGGCGGCGGAAAAAAATAAAAATAAAGTAAGGAATTTGAATCTTTTTCTTATTTGGGTTTTGCAATATTTAGGTACGGCGCTCCAGTCAAACGAAAAATAAAAAACTCTGGCCTTAATTTCATTCCACTTCTTATTTATTAATATTTACAAACAAACAATTATTTCAATTTTGTTATTCGCTGGGTAAGTTCCATTGGCATATGATCTCAAGGCATTTAAGCCAGTTGCAATTAAGATGACACTTATATTCACACCCAACCTTTCGTGCACCACATCTGAAAAAATATGAAAATTTGTATATTTTATAATTTCTTTAAATATGCCTCATCAGGTTAGAGCAATTGGTCAAAGGTCATTGTTAGATTCTACGTTGAATTTCATGTCTGTTATATCCAATTCAATTGAAGCAGATGAATAAAAAGTAATAACTTAAAATACAGGTTTAAACTAGAGATTGCTTTTTTGAAAAAGCGCTTGTCTCCCCTATTGTGTGGTCGTAGCTGAGAAATAATAAATGATGGACATGAAATTTGTAATTTTGGACTGGAGACGAACCAACAGTGAAGTTTGGTTTAATCACCCGTATTAAATAGTGAAGCGAAGAAAGTGTTGTTGATTAATCTTGGAAAATATAAAAACGATGTTTGCATTGTATGAAGTTCCTGGGCGCAAGCGTTATTCAATTATTGATCAGAAACCATTTTTCATCTCAGATCATCGTGACCTTGACCCTTGACCTACTGATCACAACATCAATAGGGATCATCTACATGACTAACTTGCATACCACGTATTAAGTTCTTGGGTGCAAGTGTTCTTTAGTTACTGAGCGGTAACCGTTTCTTCACCTCAAGGTCATGGCAACTTTGACCATTGACCTACTGATCTCAAAATCAATAGGGGTCATCTACTAGTCGTGACCGACTAGCATACCAAGTATGAAGTTCCTGGGTGCAAGCGTTCTTTATTTATTGAGCGGAAACAAAGTGTGAAGTACAGACTGACGGACTGACTAATGGCCTGATCAAAAAATCAATAGGGTCATCTACTAGTCATGACCAACTTGCATACCAAGTATAAAGTTCCTGGGTGCAAGCGTTCTTTATATACTGAGCGGTAACCGTTTCTTCACCTCAAGGTCACAGCGACCTTGACCTTTAACCTAGTGATCACAAAATCAAAAGGAGTCATCTACTAGTCTTGAACAACTAGCATACCAAGTATTAAGTTCCTGGGTACAAGCTTTCTTTAGTTATTGAGCAGAAACCATTTTTAAGCTTAAGGTCACAGCCAACATATTTTTTTTTACCTGAAGGTTACCTTGACCTTTGACCTTTTGATCTCAAAATCAATAGGGGTCATCTTCTAGTCATGAACAACAAGAGATGTTTGTCAAACATTATGCCCCCCTGAGAGCCATGTTATCAGGATTATTTGGACGATTAAATGAAATATGCATGGATCGAAATGACAGCTGATATGTCATTGACATTGGATGCCTTTGAGGGAGTTTTAAGATTATGACCATTCAAAGTGTGAGGATAGTAGGTCCAGTTTTTAATCATGTTGGGATGATGACTGATATTTGCAGATAAAAATGTATCCTCTTAGCAGCAGGGAATAAGTAAATATGACAAAATTTTAATAACGAATATGAGTTATGACTATGACCTTTGACTCTATGACCTCGAAATCCATAGGAGTCATCAACTGGTCACCCAAAACCTAAATGTCAAGTTTGAGGGTCATGGGTGCAGGCATTGTAAAGTTATCACACAGACAAGCTTTTGACCCCTTAAACCAAAAGGGGTCATCTACAGGTAAGGCCCAACCCCCATGGCAAGTTTAAACTCCACGGGTGAAGGCATTGTTGAGTAATTTCTTAAAGAACATTTTTGCATCAAGGTCACTGTGACCTTGACCTTTGACCCAATGACTCCTAAAACCAAACTGGGTCATCTACTGGTCAGGCCCAGCCTCCATGTCAAGTTTGATGATCATAGGTTCAGTCATTGTTGAGATATCACTGGGAGAAGGTTTGTTTACTTTTTCGTGTTAAAGGTCACTGTGACCATAAACTTTTGCCAGATGACCCCCAAAATCAATAGGGGTCATCTACTAATAAGGCCCAACCTCTAAGTCAAGTTTGAGGACCATGGGTGCAGGCATTGTCGAGTTATCACTAAGACAACCTTTTACATTAAAGGTCACTGTGGCATTGACCTTTGGCCCGAAGACCGCTAAAATTATTAGGGGTTATCTACTGCTCAGGCCCAACCTCCAAGTTAAGTTTGAGGGCCATAGGTGCAGGCATTGTTGAGTTATTACTGGACAACCTTTTATCATTCAAGGTCACTGTGACCTTGACATTTGACCCGATGACCGCTAAAATCAATGGGGACATCTACTGGTCAGGCCCAGTCTCCATGTCAAGTTTGAATGCCATGGGTGCAGGCATTGTCGAGTTATCACTCGGACAATTTTTTTTATCATTCAAGGTTACTGTTACCTTGACCTTTGATTATATAAATCAGAAATGTAATTGTTATTATATAATTAATAGTTCTACTTTATGCTTCACATTCATATTCAAAAAATAAAATAAAGTTTGAAAACTAAAAACTAAATTAAATAACAGATATTCAGCAACCTACCATGTGGTTGAGTAGGGATTGCCATTAATGTTCTTTAGCTTTCCAACTTTCCCATCAAATCTTGTTTGGTCACAGGATCCTCATCTTTACCACAGACACAACATTGGTCATCTATAGTATTAAAATAATAAGATAAAGCACATACATACACACCCACATGATCATCAATGCTAAATTAATGATAGCTCAATAGTACAAGAGGCACATCAGTGCCTGTGCTCCACTGGCCAAAAGGTTCAAGCAAAGACCACCTAACGAACATTTTCGTCAAGTTTCATAGAAATACAATCATCAATTTTTGAGGAGAAGTTATTTAAAAAAAATTTTTACTTTAATAGCTCTGGCTGCCATGTTGTGCAGTGGACCGAAATGATTTGGGCAATTTGAGTAAAGGAGCACCAAACAAACATTTCTGTCAAGTTTTATCGAAAAAAGGTCATCGGTTTCGACGACAAGTCGTATAAAGTTTTTTTTATTTTTTAGCTCTGGCAGCCATGGTGTGCAGTGGACTGGAACCATTTAACAAATTTTGGTTAATGACCACCCAAGGAACATTTCTGTCAAGTTTCATCAAAATCTGATAATCGGTTTCTGAGAAGATGTAGTTTAACGTTTTTTTCTATTCTTAGCTCTGGTGCCCATGTTGTGCAGCAGACCAGAACTGTTTGGGCTATTTTGGTTAAGGACTACCCAAGTAACATTTCTGTCAAGTTTCATTGCAATACGATCATCGGTTTCTGAGGAGAAGTCGTTTAAAGGTTTTTCTATTTTTACCTCTGGGGGCCATCTTGTGCAGTGGACCGAAACCATTGAAGCAAATTTGATAAAAGGACCATCCAAGGAACATTTCTGTTAAGTTTCATCAAAATCTGATCATCGGTTTCTGAGAAGATGTTCTTTAAAGGTTTTTCTATTTTTTTGCCCTGGCAGCCATGTTGTGCAGCGGACCGGAACCATTTGAGCAATTTTGGTTAAGGACCACCCAAGGAACAATTCTGTCAAGTTTCATCAAAATCTGCCTATCCGTTTCAGAGGAGATGTCGTTTAAAGATTTTGCTATTTTTAGCTGTGGCGGCCATATTGTGCAATGGACCAGAACCATTTGAGCAATTTTAATAAAGGACCACCCAAGGAACATTACTGTCAAGTTTCATCAAAATCTGCCGAACCGTTTCAGAGGAGATGTCGTTTAAAGATTTTGCTATTTTTAGCTCTGGCGGCCATATTGTGCAATGGACCGGAACCATTTGAGCAATTTTGGTAAAGGACCACCAAAGGAACATTCCTGTGAAGTTTTGTCAAAATCCGCTCATCAGTTTCAGAGGAGATGTCGTTTAAAGTAAAAGTTTACGCACGCACGCACGCACGAACTCACGACGGACAATCTGTGACGACATAAGCTCCATGGCCTTCGGCCAGTGGAGCTAAAAATTGTAAAACTAATATAAAGAAGAGAATATAAAGTTAAATGCAGCTTATACTTTCATGTAATAGCACCTGTGCATATATTCATATAATTACACACAATGTTTTACAGTCATGAGGCTTCAAAACATCCCAACATTGAGTTAATGGAGGTAAACGAGAGCATAACACAGAATATTTAAATGCTGTCAGATAAAGAAATGCAAAAATATTATACTTAATCACTAACCATATTGTATTTATGTTCTTTTTACTATGTAACATACATGTTGAAACTGTTCTTACCTTTTAAATGATTAGGAAAAAGGTTTATCCATCCAATATATGAAAAGCTTCAGAAACCACCATGTTTACTTTCTTCTCCATACATTTGAATTTCCTACACAAACGAATGTTAACCTGATGCTGATTGGCTCAGATAAATGTCTGCGGGAAGCTTTCTGCCTGGCCTTTCAATGGGCTGATAAGCCCAGGATGTGAAACACCTGGACTCATGAAGAGTGAACACGTAGCAATAATAATCCTTTCAGTAGTATACTTTCTGTTCATTTAAATACAAATGTTAATTGCCATAAATGTATGATAGAACAAAATATATCATGATTTTATTTAGGAATAATACAATAAAAAAACAGTAACATGTATTATATTTATATGAATATATATATTATAGTTTGAAATGATTTTGACAGTACAGTCGAGCCTCGCTATGTCAACATCGGATAAGTCGACTTTCCAGTTATGTCGACTTTTTTTTCCGGTCCCAAATTAATTCCTTGTTCTTCTATATAAAATAAATATGTTAGTGTCGACTTTTTTATCTCGACTTTTTTGCTATGTCGACCTCGTTTTTCAGTCCCAGTGGTCGAATTTCACACATTTCCTATGTTCTTTATGTCGAACTGTAGATCGAGACGTAGGTGTGAAAATATTCATGACGGTTTGCGGCATGTCGCAAAATACCGTGCGTGTCAATATAACGTACTGTCATAATTGGGGGATACAAAAATGTAATTGGTAAGTGCGAATAATTAAAGTTGTTTGTTTATGTATTTAATTAAAGAGACATTTATTGCTCAAGCTCTTTGGTATTGTATAAAACATGAACATTTTATTGATTAGATATCAATCCCGAATGGGAACAGAAAGAATAACTTCAAAATGTCATATGTTAGTTCCACTGCTCTTGTCGACCAATTCAGAGAAGGACCCGGTATAAAATCTTACAATGTACAAATGTATGCAATTGTTGTTTTATATGTGTTTTGTGCGATCCATAAACGTAAATTTGACACAAATAATTCTCTTTTGTTTCACTTTATTTTTCAATATTAAGTTTGCTGTTTTCACGACGAAAATATTTAACAAGACCGTTCAATTGTGGCTGTAACCATCGGAGAATCCAACTCAAACGTGTTGGGATTGGTGATATTTTTTGTAATTCGGATGAGTCGACTTTTCGTTATCTCGACTCTTTTCACTAGGTCCTGAAAAAGTCGACATAACGAGGTTTAGTTATATATTAATATTAATTTCATTTTATTCATTAGAATGAAGATTAAGTTATTCTGAACAAAACCTGCTATTGCAGGAATACAGGAATTTAACTTTTGAATGATTCCTAGCTACCAGGATAAACAAGGAATTTTGTTTTGTTGCTGAAATTTTGAGAATTTATCTAAATTCCTGACTTTCAGGATCTAGTTTGAATTTAAAATTCCTGGTGTTGACTGATAAATTCCTGGTTATCTTATTTGCTAAAAGAAATGTCCTGGTCTTTGTCTCTGGGTAACTAAAAGATCCTGGTGTGCCTGGAATACCAGGATACCTGCTCCAGGAATCATGAGATTCTAAGGAAATTCCCAGGATTTTGGAAAGACCAGGATAAATTCCTGCATAAGTGAGTACTATCTTTTGCAAAATACAGTTATCTAACTTGGTTTTCAAGTACCATATTATACTATTTATAGAACGCTAGCATAGATAGGATGCAGGCAAAAAATTTGGTGAAAAAAACAGGTAAAAACCCTTAATATATAAGATAGGATGCAGCGGGAAAATGTCAAAATCGGAGCCGAAAAATTTAGGTTTGTAAAGTATTTATAACATATATTAAAGTAAAAACAATAAAAAAATTGTATGCAAGGCATATATCAATAACTGTCTTGTGTATTTCGGTAATTATCGTCGTATTTCGGTAATTTAGCGTATTTCGGTTAAGTCCAGTATCTGCCATATTTGTTTTGACGATTTATTTTTTGGGATCGTGAAAATGGCAAAGGTCAATATATACCATGCGATATTAAATTTGATAGTAAACTGATATGTACTTCGTTGTTTATTTCAAGTAAATTTATACATAAGATTTATACACGCTAGAAAAGTAACAGTAGCACAGATAATAATACAGTTTTATTCTGTCAACCTGATGACGCTTTTCTTCAATTCGCCTTCGTCGTCTTCCGACGGTGTATCGTAAACAACAATGATAAAAGTCTTATAGCATGCGTGAATGTTTTCAAATTGTCAACACCCTCAGCTAAGTATTAAAACACATAGTAAAGTGCGATCAATTTAACAGCCATACGGTATTACCATCGCAATAGTTCATTATATTGATGTTTTTCTAATGACAGACAGCAGGTGTTTTTCACACCTTCACACATTTGAAAAGATTTGATTGTGACAATTATTGTTTTAAAACAGTAACATACAACAAAATGTTTTGTAAAATATCGAAACGTTAAAATTGTGAACTACGTTGAATTGATATTTACCTCATATATCCCGATTTTTCGTTGCCGTTATAACTCAATCCAGCTAAAGTGCTGACTCACATAGAGCTTTTGTGAGTAGCATCCCTTTTGTAAAAAAATAAACACTCATGTTTGTTTTCAATTTATTTCTCAATAAATCATTTTAAAGTAAACATTCAATATACTTCTGCGTGTGATTTTACCTATGTCAGTTGTTCTCTTCAGTGGACACAGTATCAGTACTTACCATTTCGGCCTGAAATGGACTTGTGAAAAACTGATAAAATCCTAATAGCATAGAAAGGACGCAGGCAATTTTTAAAACGATAATCTGGGGTAAAAAAGTGCGTCCTATGCATAGTATAATAAGGAAGGTTGGGTGGTTAAGTAATATTGTATCAAGTCTAAATGTAATAAATCAAATAGTTGCTGATATATTAACCTATGTGTGCTAACATGCAAAACCTTAACCAGAATTTCTAAGTCGCAGAATAAAGGGGCAAAAATTATATAATAAATATGCAAGATAGAGTTTACCGATGTTGAATAATAAAGGGGCAGTAATTAAATTATATGCAAGATAGAGTTATCTGACTTGATTAATTATAAACCTTAAATGGTTGGGAGCTCAACTGCCAGGTATCCGTTAATTTACATAATGGACTGAATAATTCACATCAATGAATTTGACTGCTGCTAATTGATACGATTGATTGTAAATTACTGGTCACTTCGGGCGTGAATTGCTCTTGACATGTGTTATATATCTAATATGCTTTAATTGAATAAACAAAAATTCAGCACATGGTTTGCGGCTCCTTTAATCTTCACATGGCCTGGGTCATATTTCAGAGGCCCAAATTAAGATTGTAAAAAAACAAAGAACAAGAAATGCCGCAATGTGACAAAACCAGGTTTTTAATGATTGACAGAAGAACTTCAGCCTGTGTCTGTTTTTCTATTTTTAAAATCAGTGACCTTGAACCTAGGGACCCCAAATGCAATCCATTAAAAGGTATCCATAAACTCTTCCTTTATACCAAGTTGTGTCAGGATATGTCAATCCTAACTTAAGTTATTCAGTTTCAACCATTTTTCTATTTTTAGTAACAGTGACTTTGACCTTGAATCTAGGGACCCCAAACGCAATCCCATGAAAGGTATCCGTAAACTCTTCCTTTATACCTGGTTTGGTCAAGATATGTAGACCATGACTAAAATTATTTAGTTTCAACAGTTTTTCTATTTTTTATAACACTAAACAGTGACCTTGACCTTTAATCTAAGGACCCTAAAACGCAATCCCATGAAAGTATCCATAAACTCTTCCTATAGACCAAGTTTGGTAAAAAAATGTCAACCCTAACTAACGATATTCAGTTTAAACCGTTTTTCTATTTTTAGTAACAGTGACCTTGACCCTAGGGACCCCAAATGCAATCCCATGAAAGGTATCCATAAACTCTTCCTTTAGACCAAGTTTGGTCAAGAAATGTCAACCCTAACTAAAGTTATTCAATTTCAAATGTTTTTCTATTTTTAGTAACAGTGACCTTGACCTTGACCCTAGGGACCCCAAACGCAATCCCATGAAAGGTATCTATAAACTCCTTCTGTACACCAAGTTTAGTCAAGATATGTCATCCCGAACTAAAGTTATTTAGTTTCAACCATTTTCCTATTTTTAGTAACAGTGACCTTGACCTTGAACCCCAATCGCGATCCCATGAAAGGTACCCATAAACTCTTTCTACAGACCAAGTTTGGTCAAGATATGTCAACCCTTACTAAGTTATTCAGTTTCAACTGTTTTTCTATTTTTAGTAACAGTGACATTGACCCTAGGGACCCCAAATGCAATCCCATGAAAGGTAGCCATAAACTCTTCCTTTAGACCAAGTTTGGTCAAGAAATGTCAATCCTAACTAAAGTTATTCAGTTTCAAACGTTTTTCTATTTTTAGTAACAGTGACCTTGACCTTGCACCTAGGGACCCCAATCACAATCCCAAAAAAGGTACCCATAAACTCTTTCTATAGACCAAGTTTGGTCAAGATATGTCAACCCTTACTAAAGTTATTCAGTTTTAACTGTTTTTCTATTTTTAGTAACAGTCACCTTGACCTTGAGCCTAGGGACCCCAAACGCAATCCCATGAAAGGTCTCCGTAAACTCTTCCTTTAGACCAAGCTTAGTCAAGATATGTCATCCCTAACTAAAGTTATTCAGCTTCAACTGTTTTTCTTTTTTTAGTAACAGTGACCTTGACCTTGACCCTAGGGACCCTAAACGCAATCCCATGAAATGTCTCCATAAACTCTTCCTATTGGCCAAGTTTAGTCAAGATGTGTCATCCCTAACTAAAGTTATTCAGTTTCAATTTATTTTTTATTTTTAGTAACAGTGACCTTGACCTTGACCCTAGGGACCCCAAACGCAATTCCATGAAAAGTCTCCATAAACTCTTCCTATAGACCAAGTTTAGTCAAGATATGTCATCCCGAACTAAAGTTTTTCAGTTTCAACCGTTTTTCTATTTTTAGTAACAGTGACCTTGACCTTGCACCTAGGGACCCCAATTGCAATCCTATGAAAGTATCCATTAACTCTTTCTATAGACCAAGATTGGTCAAGATATGTCAACCCTTATTAAAGTTATTCAGTTTCATCGGTGAGTTTGACGCCGCCTGACCGCCCGCCTGAACAACGACGTTCGCCATTCTAATAACCAGGTTTCACTATGTGAAAACCTGGTTAAAAATAACAAGTTTGACCACCTCAAAGAATATTTAATGTTATTCTCTTGTAAAAAGGACAACAAAGAGAACACATGGTCCTCAGCCATCTCAACATTATCATCACCATCTGAGTCCTCGGAGTCTAAGCTGTCAATATTCTTTGTCTGAAACATACATATTTATCATATTAGAGGACACAATGTATTTGAGTACCATCTACCATTCAATTACGTAGGTTATTTCTAAATAATGTCCTTACTACTACCTATTGATCGCCTTAAAGCTGCACTCTCACAGATTGAACGTTTTGACAACTCTTTTTTTTTTGCCCCGGAACGAGCTATTTTTGGCGAAATTCCATGAAAGCTAGTGATATAAGACTGCTGACAAAAAATCAGATCCAAGAATTTGATATTTAAGTTCAAAATTTGATGTTTTATGCATTTTTTTACGGTTTAAGCCATAAAACATACATTTACGAATATGACATTCAACGATCTGAATTTTTGTCACCAGTCTTATATCATTGGTTTCCAGTCATTTACGCAAAATTTGCTCTTTCCAAGACAAAAAAAAAAAAAGTTGTCAAAACGGTAAATCTGTGTGAGTGCAGCTTCAACTTTGGCACAACTCTGGACATAGCATCTTAGCAAGTTCCAAAGATGAGACAGTTAAGCATCTATCGAGTTATTCCAGAAAACTCGTTAGCCAATTTGTGTTCTATGTAGTGAAATCGGGACAACTTGGCCATTATCCAAATATATAAAGAAGTTTGCCGGAGATGGCCATCTAGAAGTTTGTCCGAGATGGCCGAGTTGTAGTGATTGTGACGGTCAATGTACCTGGATTAATGATTAATAGAGTACAAAAATACCATATGATATCTGATTGATGCCACCAAAAGTTGAGAATGGAATCACCTGGTCAAATAAGTAAATTATTGATTGCTCTTTCCACATGAATTTGGTTCCTTTTCACTTGGACTTGTCAGTCATTTACCATCATAGCCAGTTGTAAGGCTTCCCGGAACACAGTAGATTCTTTTTGACTGCAAAAAGAAGAAGACAAACATGAAGTAAACTAACAGCTCTAATATTTAGATATGTGTCAAATTTCATAATAAAACATTAAAATAGGGTCTGCAAACATTTGTTCACGACTGGGCTTGATCAATGTTTATTATACTAAACAATCGAGAAATTCGTGAAAATATGTGATAAACCGATTATTTTATTCAAAGCGCGGCTATTTTGGGTAATTTATACGAGATACATTTTCCGCATAAATACATTTATATATTACATTTTCTGCATAAATACATTTATATATTTTAAAGACAAACAATCGGTTCTGTACCTTATTTTGCATTCCACCGCTGAAAATTTATCTGTTATCGTCTAACCCCTTCGTGACGTCATCAAAGGGCAGGGAATTTAAAACACGGTTTAATTGAAAGGGTGACGCATTGTAATGCAATGACACGCTTTTGAATTTTGATATTCGAATTTGGGGACACGAAAAACAGAATCAAGTATTTGTGAAATAAAGCAAGTATTTGTTCCCAAAAAGTTAAAGGCCCGCCGGGCGTACTGTCTGCCCATATTGACAGGCTTGTTGGATTTTTCATATGCCACAGGCATCGGGCGTGTGGCTTATTTCTCAGACTGGTCATGAATAATGTCTCACGGGAGCTCAGGTCAATTAGAAGCCCTGTTAAAATACCCTTGTTGGATAGCACTGTTTATTTTTCATCTCTAGTGTTATTTTCCTGGGACTAGGGGCTACAAAAATTGATTTGGGGCAAAAAAAGTATGGTCGGGGGGTAAAAAGTACAGTCGGTAGGGTGACCAGAAACAAGACATTTGTTTTTGACCTTAGTAAAAATCCCAACTTGCCTTATATCTTTAACCTGATACAATGTGCCCTAAAACATTCAGGGGCCATAATTTGTGTTTAGGATAATATGGAGTAATGTAACCTCATTGTCTGATGGTCCTGAACAACTGTGTGAAGTATTAAGTGAATTAAATGAAGGGTATCAGAGTTGTAAGTGAAAATGCCAACTTGCCCTAAAACTTTAACCAGATGCCGATGTCGACACCGGGGAGAGTAAAGCCTCCTTATTCTTCAAATGGTCGAGCTAAAAATAAATAACAGTAAAAGGTTTATAGTCATAGAACAAAGAATGGTAAATAAAATTATAAAACTACGCTATTTAAGTGCATGTTAAAATGCATAGTTATCATACTGTATTATTCAATTTATTATTTATAATTATTTGTCTTACCTGACATATTTGTTTATTGTATAAATTGCATGTAACATTTTGTTCTATATGTTTCTTTGTATCATGTTCTGATTATAATTTGTCATGTCTCTTTCTATTGGAGGAAATAAAGAATCTCTCTATTAACATGTCCAATGCATTTTGTTGGATGCATTTGGTTAAGCGGGCATACCCTTGTAGTAAATTAAATATGATTCAGTCATGTTTGAGAGTAGAAAAGATTTTACTCAAAATGCCTAAATGCTTTTTCTGACGCAGTGCATTGTTTATGAAACCAAAGTTTAAGATAAGGTTTCTTATATGCGATCAAGTCTTTCTCCATACTTTTTTGGTATTCCACATATTAAATGAGTATTTCAAGTGCCATATACTCCATTGTTTTGATTTTATTGAGTATCAGCATAAATCTAAAAGTATTTGAGAAAGAATTCATGAGCATGCATATACTGCCTTTAGATGTATAAATGTATGATTATTTGTTTCACAATTACGTGACTATACTCAAAAAATACTTCTAGCGTCCAATAAAGTTTGAGGGCAAGTTGGCATTTTCTTTTATAACTCCAATACTCTTCAGCCTTTCAATGATTTAAGCGCTTTGATTTATAATGCAAAGGGAAGTAAGCGCTGTGTGTGGTTTTTTTTTTATCAAATATGTAAACTACATGCATGTTTGCATTTTTAAGGTACTCGCTCTCGTTTTTGGACCAAAAATTAGTTTTCACATCTGAAAACACTTATTTTATTATTGTTTTACTCTAAGATATAGGAATGGCAGAATAAAAAAAAACCCCAGTTATAGTATAAAAAGTATTTTGGGTTCAGTGGGGTGTGAACCCAAATGGTAAAGTCAAGAAAACAAGAGGGCCCTGAAGGCCCTGAATAGCTCTACTGATCCAACTAGAGCTATCACTGAAGGTGATTAATACCCCCGAACGCCGCCTCTCATTATGATTTATTATTGTATGAAGTTTTATGAAATTTCATCCAGTAGTTTTAAAGTTACTGTCCGGACAAAAGTTTGACAAAAAAAATACAGAAAAAGGCAATAACTCTGTAATTTGCTAAAATAGTGTAATAATTCATGTACACTGAACTCAATCTCATTGTGCTGTACCATTGTATAAAGTTTTATTACATTCTATCCGGTAGTTTTCAAGTTATGCTCCAGACAAGAAAAAAGCAACAAAGGGCAGTAACTTTGTAATTGAATAAAATAGAATTACGGTTCCTGTACACGGCACTACCTCTCATTATGATCTATCACTGTATGAAGTTTTATTAAATTCCATCCAATAGTTTTCAAGTTATGCTCCGGACAAGAAAAAGTAACAAAGGGCAGTTACTTTGTAATTAGCTGAAATAGAATTGGGGTTCATGTACACTACACTCCCTCTTATTATGATCTATCAATGTATGAAGTTTTATTAAATTCCATCCAATAGTTTTCAAGTAATGCTCCGGACAAGAAAAAGTAACACAGGGCAGTAACTCTGTAATTAGCTGAGATAGAATGGCGGTTCCTGTTCACTGCACTCCCTCTCATTATGATCTATCACTGTATGAAGTTTTATTAAATTCCATCCAATAGTTTTCAAGTTATGCTCCGGACAAGAAAAAAGTAACAAAGGGCAGTAACTTTGTAATTAGCTGAAATAGTGTTATGGTTCTTGTGCACTGTACTTCCTCTCATTGTGCTTTACCATTGTATTAAGTTTTAATAAATTCCATCTAGTAGTTTGCAAGTTAATGTCTGGAAAAATATTTGACAGCAAAAAAACGCAAATAAAGGGCAATAACTCAGTAATTAGCTAAAGTAGAGTTATGGCTCTTGAACACTGCACTTCCTCTCATTGTGCTTTACCATTGTATGAAGTTCCAATGAATTCCATCCAGTAGTTTTCAAGATATACTCCGGGCAAAAAAAAGTAACAAAGGGCAATAAGTCAGTAATAAGCAAGAATAGAGTAGTGGTTATTGTACACTGCACTTCCTCTCATTATGCTCCATCATTGTATGAAGTTTAATCCAATTCCATCCGGTAGTTTTTAAGTTATGCTCCGGACAAGGTAAATTGCAACGGACCAACCGACAAACCCAGGGATCGAATTTAACGGTCGCTAACTCGCAAAATGCGAGTAAGAATCGAAAAATGCGAGTAGAAAATCCTGGCACTCAAATATTTTAGCGACCGCGAATAAAATCGTCGAATTCGCTTAAACTCTCCTTTGCGTTTTAAAAACTTCTTTCCGCAAGTTTACTGCATAATAGATAATCACGTGACCCGGTATATGGACGCTTGTCGCTGCGTACAAATGTTACTATCGGATATTTAAGTAAGAGCCTCGAAGATAATCATGTGACCGTGTATGGACGCTTGTCGCTATACTCAAATGTTATTATCGGGTATTTAAGCAAGCGCCTAGGAGATAACTGTTTTCGTCTGGTTTGTGATTCGCAACTGCCAAAAAAGAAGAGAAAATTAACCACGTTTTGTTACGCGAAAAGGCCTGGAAAGGTGAAAAGGCTGACAGCGACGCTGGGATTGACCGAGAAGCCCCCCAATAAAACCAAACCTAGCGAAAAGTCATGAATTGTCGGTACTTTGTCGCAAACCAAAAAATTCTCGGTCCGATTCTACAGCATCTGTCAGAACCGTCAAAAAATAGGAAACGGAGTTGAACACCAAACTTTTGTATGCAACAACAGAGAATAATGGCAATATTGAATTCAAAGTGTAGTGTGATGTTTGTAAAGAATTCGTCAGCGATAAAACATTAACTGTAGGCATTTCAGTATTTTATTTTTTATTTACTAAGCAACAGTTCGCACCCTGCCCATATTACTTGCTAGATCCTCCATGCTTTGGTCACGTGTGCAATATACATTACCATCGAAAAATGTCAGTGTACATATATATTTTCAAGAGAAAAACATCTACTCTGTGTAGGATTCGAGCCTATGAACCCCTGCTTGCAAGTCTGGTCCTCTACCCAACTTGACTTACCAGGCACTTGGCTACTCAGTCGCATTGAATGGCTTAGAATAATGACTGTTACACTCCTCCCCACTTTACATTTTGAAAGTATAAACTTTGGTGGGGAGGAGTGTAGTCACTTACTACTAATTATTCAAGGCTTTTGAGTAACCAGGAGCTCCGTTAGCCCAGCTGGGTATATGATTTATTTATGTAAGAATCAAAAACAAAATGTAAACGTTTATAGTTTATTCTTATCTCAATGCACTTGATAAACAATGAACATAATGCTACAACAAAACTACTTGTTTATTTGGCAACTAACATGAAGTAAAACAGCCTTTAAATAAGTGCTAGTGGAACCCACCATTTTGCTAGTTGAAAAAAATGGCACTAGCAAAAACTTGCTAGTGGCAAAAAAAGTTAAATTCGATCCCTGAAACCGACTGACCAACTGACCGACCGACTGACCACAGGGTGACTCCAATATACCCCCTTCAAACTTTGTTTGTCAAGTGTATAATAAAGATCATCAACAATAACATTCTGATCAAGTTCCATGAACATATGGTCATAAATGTGGCCTCTATAGAGTGTTAAAATACTTCTCCTATCATTTGACCTGGTACCCTAGTTTTCGACCACACATGACCCAGATTCAAACTTGGCCTAGATATAAACATTCTGACTAAGTTTCATGGACATACAGTAATAAATGTGACCTCTAACAAGCATTTTCAGTGAAAAGATATCCCCCACCAACGATGGCTTGTTTGTGCTTGATGGCTTGTTTGTGCTTGAAGGTTAAAAAAAATCTCAGAAAGAATAAGATGAGCACATTGGTTTTACTGAGAAACAGCTGCAAACAATGATTTTTTAATAAATCAAGGGCAATAACTCTAAGGAAAATTGACCAATCCAAAAGAAAAATAGACAGGCATCATCACAGTATGTTGGTTCTTATTTATTCCAAGTGTCATGAAATTCTACCAGCTAGTTGCATAGAAAAGGCTGCAAACAAGGATCTTTTAATAAATCAAGGGCAAATAACTCATATAGAAATTACACAATCCAAAATATAAATAAACAGGTATCATCGCAGTATGTTGGTTCATATTTATTTCAAGTTTCAAGAATTTCTACCAACTAGTTACTGAGAAATGGTTGTAAATGAGAGTTTTTCAAAAAATCAAGGGCAATAACTCCAAGTACAATTGACCAATCCAAAATAAAAATGAACAGGCATCATCCCAGTATAGTAATTCATATTTATTTTAAGTTTCATGAAATTCTGCCAGCTAGTGACTGAGAAATGGCTGTGAATGTGCAT
The DNA here is from genome assembly GCF_026914265.1 of Mya arenaria. Taxonomy (NCBI): domain Eukaryota; kingdom Metazoa; phylum Mollusca; class Bivalvia; order Myida; family Myidae; genus Mya; species Mya arenaria. The sequence continues at coordinate 44,248,977 of NC_069127.1, forward strand.
TTTTCAAAAAATCAAGGGCAATAACTCCAAGGACAATCAATTTTTTTTTGGACAGGCATCATTCCAGTATAGTGGTTCATATTTATTTTAAGTTTCATGAAATTATACCGGCTAGTTACTGAGAAAACGCAGGTGACGGACGGAAGGAAGGACGGACAACGCCATTTCAATATCCCCCTCCCTATTTCATAGGCGGGGGATAACAAGCTTTTCCTATGATTTGATCTACCGTATTTTCTCGACTATAAGACGGGCAAATTTGGTCCTGATTTTGAACCTTAAAGTAGGGGGCCCGTCTTATAGGCGAGTCTATAAGATATTCATAGAGAATAAAAGCCATAATCAGGAATATTCAACATAAGGTATTCAACTGACTGATTTATTGTCTGTGGATGACACCCCAATAAAAGTGACTTGATCACACCCATCAGATTAAGACGACCATAGATCTGCTTTGTTTCGCTACGATGAACACTCAATATAACACATGGTATCGGTCCAAACACGTTGTTTTTCACAGGAGACATATTTTGTTACCTTTAAAATAAAAATATTTTGACATTTTTTTTTTTTTTAAATGCATTGTTATTTTTTCTATGTCGTAAAACTTACTTTTTCCTTACTATAAGGCTTTGCATATATCATGCACATGAATGTAACTAGCAGATTTCAATACATATTTCATTAATCGTTAGATAAATTTATCCGCAATCATCAATGGTTATTTATTACTCAAAATTTAAGTCCCATCAACTGCAATCCAAACAAACACTTGCAAAAATATAACTCATTAACACATGTAATGGAATTTGTTCTGTTTGTCCGCTGCAGATCAAACGGTACAATTTGTGACGTCACAGCACGAGCTGTGTAAAGATCAAAGATGTACTGCAATGGTTTGTATTTAAATAGGTCAATCAAATACGGTATGAACCCACTTAAATCCCAAAATTGTGTCTAGGCTGGTTCAAACATACCATACCATTGGAAAATAAAAATCAATAATCCCAACCAAATGAACAAATTTAGTTGATATTTGACTGTTAAGCTTGAACATTATCACAGACTTGGAGAATTTCAAGTGCTGGATTTGCTTTAAAAATCTACCCCGTCTTATAAACGAGTCAAGACAAAAACACCAGATTTCATGGGCAAAGTAGGGGGGTCGTCTTATAAGCGGACCGCCTTATAGTCGAGAAAATACGGTAATGACCTAGATTTTGACCACACATGACCCAGATTAAAACTTGACTTAGAGATTATTAATATAAACATTCTAACCAACTTTCATAAAAAAACATTTATAAATGTGACCTCTAGTTAACAAGCTTATCCTTAAATTTGACCTGGTGACATAGTTTTTGACCGCATATGATCCAGATTCAAACTAGGCCTAGAGCTAATTAATATAAACATTCTGACTAAGTTTCATGAACATAAAGTCATAAATGTCACCTCTTAAGTGCTAAAAAGCTTGTCCTATGATTTGACCTGGTGACCTAGTTTATGACCGCACATGACCCAGATTTAAACTTGATTTAAAGATTATTAATATAAACATTCTGACCAACTTTCATGAAGATACAGTCATAAATGAGACCTCTAGAGTGTTAACAAGATTTTCCTTCAATTTGACCTGGTGACCTAGTTTTTGACAGCACATGAACCAGAATCGAACTTGAACTAGAGAGTATTAATATTAACATTCTGACCAAGTTTCTTGAAGATACAGTCATAAATGTGACCTCTATAGTGTTAACAAGCTTTTCCTTTAATTTGACCTGGTGACCTAGTTTTCAACCCCAGATGACCCAAAATCGAACACATCCAAGATTTTATTAAGGGTAACATTCTGACCAAGTTTCATTAAGATAGTGCCCAAATTGTGACCTCTAGAGTGTTAACAGTCAAATTGTTGATGACGGACACCGACGACGGACGACTGACACAGGGCGATCACAATAGCTCACCTTGAGCACTTCGTGCTCAGGTGAGCTAAAAATAGAAAACTGATGCCTACACCACAAGGCCACCAGCACATTTACAAATGTGGTAGATATTTTGACCTCTTAATTATATATTGATAGCATCACGTGATAATGTAAATAAACCAATCACGCAACAACAAAGCCAGATTTAAGTGATTATTAGCGTTGTTAATGTTAATGAAAATTGTGGTCTTCAAAGACGATATCTGAGCAAATATTAACATTTGCTAAAGGGTTCTAGAATTTGGTATCTTAGTTTTTACACTCCTAATGATTTGTCACACTTTATTTCCTCAAAAAAAAGTGCATATTACTAATACATGAGATAGTACCCTTGATGTGCCCGTAGACATTCCCCATCATTACACTTTATTGAATGAAACCAAGGTGTACTCTACACTTTACAGAATAACTTAAGGGCGTACAATACACATAAAGTAAAACGTTAACTTTAGCCCTGTAACAATATACATCAATGCTATTAAATGACAACCTGTATATTTCTTATATTAATCTGCTGTATTTCTTATCAATCTCAGGGGTTGATTTAGATGAATGATTATCTTTACATTAGATAATCTAATGAGTCAGTCATATCAAACTGTAGGTAATTTGTATTAAGATAAGTTTTAATATTCAATTCTTAATTTTACTGCTCATGACCTAGAATAACTTTCATACTAACAAACACTACAAAGCAGCTGGAACTGGGCCAAGTCATAAGATTTGTTTTTGGGCAGTTAAACTCTAATCTTTATTACCACATAGTTTAACCATAGTACTGTATCAGTATGGCTTACAATGCTTATTTGAAACAGGTGTTCAAGCTAAAACAAAATATACTGTAATTTGACTTAAAACAAGAGGCCCAAAAGGGCTTATGCTCTACTGGCATGGCTTTTGTGGTCATATCAATCCAGGGCATGTATGTATGGGTAAAAGGCAACAGACATATAGTTTGTTTTGTGTTTGGGTTACCTGAAAACGTAGCACGTTCAACATCTGAGCCCAGAAAGTGTTGTAAGCAGATTAGTTGCATGAACTATTATAATATGTGCCAAGTAAAAGTCATCTGACAATAATAAAAAAAAATTCAAAACTGTACTCATAGTAAAAATTTCTGTAGTTTTAAAAGTTAAAAAAAGTTGGTCAAAAGGTCAAAGTCAAGGGCATCCTAGGACAACATTGATCAATTTGAACAAACATTCACAATCAATTGTGCTGAGATGGATGAAGGAACACACAAAAAGATTTTCAAACCTTTCCAGATTTATGTTTACCAAACCTGTGACCCTGGGTGTGGCCAGTAATGACACCAGGTGCATAACTTAAACATTCACAACCAATTTTGTTAAGATGAATGCGCAAACTACAGAACTTAAAGCTAAAAAATGGCCTTTGGGCTTTCAACAAGAACAAGGCAGAGTAATTCACAAAATCAACTGCAGAAGCAAAAAGCAAATTGTCTCTCAAAATCCTAGACTTGCAAATTGTCTCCCTTAACTCTAGACTTGAATTTACATGTACATGTAAACTTGGCTAAAAATAGAATTCGCTCATGCAGACCTGGCATAAAATAGAAAGCATTTCTTTAAAACTTTCATGGCCCATAATCTAGGCATTCATGGGCGGATCTGGCTGGTTTTCGAAAGGAACCGAGCTCTAATGGATATCTAGATACTGTACAAGTTTCATCGAGATACAATCAAAACTGAAGACTGAATCGTGTTCACAACCAATTGTATACACAATAGCATTTTTTTATACTATCAAGGGCCATAATGTAGGCATGCATAGGTGGATCTGGCTGGTTTTCGAAAGGAACCCAGCTCTAATGGATATCTAGATACTGTACAAGTTTCATCGAGATACAATCAAAACTGAAGACTGTATCGTGTTCACAAGCAATTGTTTACAGACGCGCGGACGCACGACCCCACGGATGCACATACTACGTACACATTACCAAAGCATAAGCTCTTCTGGCCTTTGGCCAGTAGAGCTAAAAATCACCCATTCTACTAAAATAATACTAACTATTATGTATGATGAAAACATAAATAAAATTTTGCAAAATGTATGATTTTGGGGGCTGAGTTACCACCATTTTTGTACTAAGTATTCTAATTTTAAGGGCGTTTTACTAAGAACTCAGGACTAACAGGGGTGTTATGTGGTACTTAGGACTCACTGGGGTGTTATGTGGTATTCAGGACTCACGGGGGTGTTATGTGGTACTCAGGACTCAAGGGGATGGTATGTGGTACTCAGGACTCAAGAGAATGGTATGTGTTATTCAGGACTCATGGGGGTTGTTATGTGGTATTCAGGCCTAACAGGGGTGTTATGTGGTACTCAGGACTCATGAGGGTGTTATGTGGTATTCAGGACTCATGGGGGTGTTATGTGGTACTCAGGACTCATGGGGGTGTTATGTGGTATTCAGGACTCACTGGGGTGTTATGTGGTATTCAGGACTCACGGGGGTGTTATGTGGTACTCAGGACTCACAGGGCTTGTTATGTGGTATTCAGGACTCACGGGGGTGTAATGTTGTATTCAGGACTCACTGGGGTGTTATGTGGTATTCAGGACTCACAAGGGTGTTATGTGGTATTCATGATTCTAGGTGGTGGTATATGGTACTCAGAACTCAAGAAAATGGTATGTAGTACTCAGGACTCAAGGGGATGGTATGTGGTACTCAGAACTCAAGGGGATTGTATGTGGTACTCAGGACTCAAGAGAATGGTTTGTGGTATTCAGGACTCAAGGGGATGTTATGTGGTATTCAGGACTAACAGGTTTTTTGTGGTATTCAGGACTCACGGGGGTGTTATGTGGTATTCAGGACTCACAGGGGTGTTATGTGGTATTCAGGACTCATGGGGGTGTTATGTGGTATTCATGATTCTAGGTGGTGGTATGTGGTACTCAGGACTCAAGGGGATGGTATGTGGTCCTCAGGACTCAAGAGAATGGTATGTGATACTCAGGACTCAAGGGAATGGTATGTGGTCCTCAGGACTCAAGAGAATGGTATGTGATACTCAGGACTCAAAGGGATGGTATGTGATACTCAGGACTCAAGGGAATGGTATGTGATACTCAGGACTCAAGGGGATGGTATGTGATACTCAGGACTCAAGGGAATGGTATGTGGTACTCAGGACTCAAGAGAATGGTATGTGATACTCAGGACTCAAAGGGATGGTATGTGGTACTCAGGACTCAAGGGGATGGTATGTGGTACTCAGGACTCAAGAGAATGGTTTGTGGTATTCAGGACTCAAGGGGATGTTATGTGGTATTCAGGACTAACAGGTTTTTATGTGGTATTCAGGACTCACGGGGGTGTTATGTGGTATTCAGGACTCACAGGGGTGTTATGTGGTATTCAGGACTCATGGGGGTGTTATGTGGTATTCATGATTCTAGGTGGTGGTATGTGGTACTCAGGACTCAAGGGGATGGTATGTGGTCCTCAGGACTCAAGAGAATGGTATGTGATACTCAGGACTCAAAGGGATGGTATGTGATACTCAGGACTCAAGGGGATGGTATGTGATACTCAGGACTCAAGGGAATGGTATGTGGTACTCAGGACTCAAAGGGATGGTATGTGGTACTCAGGACTCAAAGGGATGGTATGTGATACTCAGGACTCAAGGGGATGGTATGTGATACTCAGGACTCAAGGGAATGGTATGTGGTACTCAGGACTCAAGAGAATGGTATGTGATACTCAGGACTCAAAGGGATGGTATGTGATACTCAGGACTCAAGGGAATGGTATGTGATACTCAGGACTCAAGGGGATGGTATGTGATACTCAGGACTCAAAGGGATGGTATGTGATACTCAGGACTCAAAGGGATGGTATGTGATACTCAGGACTCAAGGGGATGGTATGTGGTCCTCAGGACTCAAGAGAATGGTATGTGGTACTCAGGACTCAAGGGAATGGTATGTGGTACTCAGGACTCAAGAGAATGGTATGTGATACTCAGGACTCAAAGGGATGGTATGTGGTCCTCAGGACTCAAGAGAATGGTATGTGATACTCAGGACTCAAAGGGATGGTATGTGATACTCAGGACTCAAGGGGATGGTATGTGATACTCAGGACTCAAGAGAATGGTATGTGGTACTCAGGACTCAAAGGGATGGTATGTGGTACTCAGGACTCAAGGGAATGGTATGTGGTCCTCAGGACTCAAGAGAATGGTATGTGATACTCAGGACTCAAAGGGATGGTATGTGATACTCAGGACTCAAGGGGATGGTATGTGATACTCAGGACTCAAGGGAATGGTATGTGGTACTCAGGACTCAAGAGAATGGTATGTGATACTCAGGACTCAAAGGGATGGTATGTGATACTCAGGACTGAAAGGGATGGTATGTGGTACTCAGGACTCATGAGGGTGTTATGTGGTATTCAGGACTCACAGGGGTGTTATGTGGTATTCAGGACTCATGGGGGTGTTATGTGGTATTCATGATTCTAGGTGGTGGTATGTGGTACTCAGGACTCAAGGGGATGGTATGTGGTAATCAGGACTCAAGGGGATGGTATGTGGTCCTCAGGACTCAGGGGATGGTATGTGGTACTCAGGACTCAAGAGAATGGTATGTGGTACTCAGAACTCAAAGGGATGGTATGTGATACTCAGGACTCAAGGGGATGGTATGTGGTACTCAGGACTCAAAGGGATGGTATGTGATACTCAGGACTGAAAGGGATGGTATGTGATACTCAGGACTCAAGGGGATGGTATGTGATACTCAGGACTCAAGGGGATGGTATGTGATACTCAGGACTCAAGAGAATGGTATGTGATACTCAGGACTCAAAGGGATGGTATGTGATACTCAGGACTGAAAGGGATGGTATGTGGTACTCAGGACTCATGAGGGTGTTATGTGGTATTCAGGACTCACAGGGGTGTTATGTGGTATTCAGGACTCATGGGGGTGTTATGTGGTATTCATGATTCTAGGTGGTGGTATGTGGTCCTCAGGACTCAAGGGAATGGTATGTGGTCCTCAGGACTCAAGAGAATGGTATGTGATACTCAGGACTCAAAGGGATGGTATGTGATACTCAGGACTCAAGGGGATGGTATGTGGTACTCAGGACTCAAGAGAATGGTATGTGGTACTCAGGACTCAAGAGAATGGTATGTGGTACTCAGGACTCAGGGGTTGGTATGTGGTACTCAGGACTCAGGGGTTGGTATGTGGTATTCATGATTCAAGGGGGTGTTATGTGGTACGAAATAAATACAAAACTCTGCTATACAGATAAATTACCAATCTCTTAAAAGTACAACTGCCTTGAATGTACTAATATCAGGCCTCTGGGACATTGCCAGTCTCTGTTGGATAACAGCATGTTTTGGTATATTAAGGATTATCTTATGCGTCGGAAAAATGTCAGCAATTTTATGAATGATCGATGAATAAGGACATTATTTTAAATGAAATTGAAACAAAATAACAGCCCGGTTCCAAAGCTTAGATTGTAGTACGACCAAAGAAATCTGTGAATTCCTTCACTAAATTTTAGTTCAGTTTAACAAACTTTTGTGATGTGGCGATTCTTAAGCCGTGCTTCAGAGCCATTTCCCCAAAAAGAAAAGCTAGACCTGAAAATGCTTTAAGAACACTTGGTATTTTATACAGGTCACCAATTATTTTGGATTGATGTCCACTATCAGAACAAGAATTTCTTAACATTAAGATGCAAAAAGCTTGTTCTTTTAACTTGACAATTTTCCGGATCTGAGGTGAAGCGATAACATTTTATCCCAATTTAAAATTTTCCCAAATTGTCTAGGGTCTTTTTCCCAAAATGGACAGAAAAAGCACTGTAATAATATTTAATTATGTGTCTCAGTATGAACTCCAGCCTTTAACTGCCTTTTTAACTGTAGAATTAAATTGGTGTACCTTCTTTATGAAGATCTGAAGAAAATAACTAAAAAAGCAATTTGTCGGAAACTGCTTCCCAACCAGTATTCCTTTTAGAAAGCTGCACTGACGCAGGAATTACCCAATAACAATTAAACCAAAATCAATCTCTAGAACATGTTGATCATTCAAACTATTCGGACACTAGTGATACAGTGATTATTTGGGGCAATTTACTGCCTTCTAAAGGCTGTTTCCCCTTGCGAAAAAATGTCCTTTTTTCCAAAAGAAATTCTAATTTTTCCCCAATTTCATAAATGCAGATTATGTTGATAAATATACAAGAGCTGTCACAATATGTGACGAATGCCCCCGAATGTGACATTGACCTATGAACAAGGTCAGTACATGAAAAGTTGATCTTGCCTTTACGTGTCAAATACATATGGCAAGATATTTTAAATTGCCTCTGAACATAAAAAAATACCACCCATACTTGACAACCTACACTGTTATGTCCTTATATTCGGAATTCCCTTGAGAATAAATACTGAGTGTATCTTTCACATTAGAGGTAGGGACATGGGTCTTGAACGTGACACGTCGTCTTGGTACAGTACACTCCACGCGGAACTACCACTTTCCTTGGTGACTCGGAGGCGTTTTTAATTTATCGCGGATTTCCGCCGAGTACGCAACCTTTTTCCTCGCTAATTTTCGCCGAGTTAATCGTTTTCTATGGAGGGTTTATTGCCGGTAGCGCCGGTGATCGTATCGATTTATTGACCTAATCGCGGAACTCTGCGTTTTGTTCATAGCTACTACAGTACATTGCTTCTGTTAAAATAGTATTAAATAATTAAATAATTATTTTTTCAAAGTACAGTAAGTTTCTTTTTAAAAACAATTTTTATCAGCATCGTCAAACAACTGTTGTTTTTCACATAATGTAATTAAAAGATATACCATAGTGTGCGTTTGTGTTTGTTATTGTCATCTTTCTCTTACTATATTAAGGTGTTGAAAACTTAATTAGATTGGAGTAATGAAGGTGTTGAGAACTTTGTAAGTGTGAATATTTTTTGGTCATTATTTCTTAATTTGCATATTACCACTTATTAATTTATCCGTAGTTATCAATGGTTCTAAACTTATTTATTACGCATATAAGTGTAAATCCTTCATCAAGTTAATTAAAATCCCATTAAACACCATTTTATACATGCATTGAAATGAATAACACATTTTATCGGCTTCAGATCAAACAGTCACACTGTGTGACGTCACATACCTCACAGTTTTACCCACGAGGATTTCATGGAGAGCATGTATATTGTTATGCAGGATTAATGTGTCTGAGTGGTGTTTTCGAATGTAACTTAAGTATTGCATTTCCAACTTTAATTCATCACATTAATTAGTAACCTATATCATTGAATGTGTTGACTTTTATTGATGATTCAATAAGTATAACTGTACATAATTGCTTCTTACAGTCTATAAGTGTGGTACAAGTTTTAAAGTTTATTGGCAGATCGTTTTACAAAAATGTCATGTCTTTGTTTTCTTAATCCCTTGATTGCCCTTGTTGTTTATTTAATCCTTCAATAAATATTTCACACTTCCTCTTTCTACATGCAATACATCGTTTAGGATGGGTATTTACTAATTAACTTGTCAACAGTGGTGTATACGGTTAGGTAGATAGATAGATAATCTTCGTCTGTGAAACTTGGTAAGTGTGAAAGTTACGATTGAAGTCCTTTGGATGTCCGAAAATTAGGTACGCAAAATAAATTATTTTTATAAATAATTACGGGTGTAGCAAAAAATATCAAATAAATTAAAAATAATTAGATACAGTGGGAGATTCTTATTGGTTTTCCTCTGAGTTTCGAGGTGTTTTACCTCTGAGTAACGCGGCGATTGTAATTATACGGTCCACTGATCAGCCTCGGTGGGTGAACGAGTAAAAACGCCGAGGAAAGAGGATTATGATCAATTGGATGTAGTGTCCGTGATGACCAAAATCCGCCGAGGAAAACGGCAAGTGGTAGTTCCGCGTGGAGTGTACTGTATGTCAAACACATGTGGCAAGTTATTTCAAAATCTGTCCATACAAAAAAAAGTTACAGCCCGGACACGGCAACCTATACTCTAAGTCCTTATATGCAGCACTCCATTGTGAATAAACAACTAAGTGTGACCTTGACCTTAGAGGTAGGGACACAGGTCTTGCACACGACACGCCGTCTTGGTATGTGGAACACATGTAGCAAGTTATTTTAAAATCTGTCCATACAAGGTAAAGTTACAGCCCGGACACGACAACCTATATTCTATGTCCTTATATATGCAGCATTCCGTTGTGAATAAACACTAAGTGTGACCTTGACCTTAATGGTAGGGATATGGGTCTTGCACGCGACACGTCGTCTTGGTATGTCAAACACATGTGGCAAGTTATTTTAAAATCCGTCCATACAAGAGAAAGTTACAGCCCGGACACGACAACCTTTACTCTATGTCCCTATATGCAGCACTCCATTGTGAATAAACACTAAGTGTGACCTTGACCTTTGAGGTAGGGACACGGGTCTTGCACGTCACACGTCGTCTTGGTATGTGGAACACATGTGGCAAGTTATTTAAAATCTGTCCATACATGGGAAAGTTACAGCCCGGACACGGCAACCTATACTCTATGTCTTTATATGCAACACTCCATTGCGAATAAACACCTAAGTGTGACCTTGACCTTAGAGGTAGAGACACGGGTCTTGCACGCGACATGTCGTCTTGGTATGTGGAACACATGTGGCAAGTTATTTTAAAAAACTGTCCATACAAGGGAAAGTTACAGAGCTGGCCGGCCGGTGCGATTTTAATATGCCCACCTTCGGGGGCATAAAAAGCAACAAATTTCTTGAAAAATAAACAAAATCTTGACAAGACTAACTTGTTCACAGCACAATGTATGGATGAAAAAGGTGAAACTAAAAAATCACTGTCATAACGCTGTTTTACCACAGCCGAGTATCTTTGTTAAAGATACTTTTTGATGTGGTTTTCAGCAGGAGAAAAGGGCCAAGGGAGGGATCAAAATTCTTGGGGATTTTTCCCCCCACCAGGAAAAATTGCATTTTTGTTAAGTTTACCTATAACATTTAAATGTATAGGGAAATTAATTAGGAGTGTATAACCTATGACCTGCCATGCGTTCAGTAAATGTGTTTGAGGAGAACGTTTGCAGTTTGGTTCCCCGTTTTAAGTGTATGCGCTGCGTTGCAACAGGGATACAAAACAAAACTAGTGCATTCAGTAGGGCAACCTAGTAGTCCAAATAATTGTACGTTGACAGATTTTTATACGATTTTTGATACAGCAAATCCTTCACATACAAATTGTTTTGTACCAAAAGTGGGTAGTTATTCCGATCGGGATTCCGGGTTAAAGCATATTGCATCAATAAAATCAGGTATTGAATTTAACTTTTTTTTTTGCTAGTGTCATCTTTTTCAACAAGCAAAATGGTGGATTTCACTAGCAGTTATTTAAAGGCTGTTTTACTTCATTTAGTTGCCAAATAAACAAGTAGTTTTGTTGTAGCATTATGTACATTGTTTATCAAGTGCACTGAGATAAGAATAAACTATAAACCTTTACATTTTGTTTTTAATTCTTACATAGATTAAGTCATATACCCAGCTGGGCTAACTAAGCTCCTTGTTACTTAAAAGCCTTGAATCACTAGTAGTAAGTGACTACACTCCTTCCCACCTAAGTTTATACTTTCAAAATTTAAAGTGGGGAGGAGTGTAACAGTCATTATTAGCCATTCAAGGCGTCTGAGTAGCCAAGTGCCTGGTAAGTCAAGTTGGGTAAAGGACCAGACTTGCAAGCAGGGGTTCATAGGCACGAATCCTACTCAGAGTATATGATTTTCTCTTGAAAATATATATGTACACTAACAATTTTCGATGGTAATGTATGTTGCACACGTGACCAAAGCATGGAGGATCTAGCAAGTAAATTTGCCACCGAATTCCACCAAATGCCATGAATTTGGGTGGCATTTGGTGGAAAATGGGTGGCACTTGGTGGAATATCAAGAATTTCACCAACTGCCATGAAATTTCCACCCAACTGGAGGTGGCATTTGGTGTAAAATTGAACTCATTTTTATTTCATGTGGCACTTGGTGAAAAAGTTGGACTTAGTTAATTTTTCATATGGCAGTTGGTGAATGGTGATAAACTGAACTTAGTTAATTTTTTGGGTGGCATTTGGTGAAAAAAACAGTTCTGTAAGATGGAACTCAGCAGAATTCACTATTAATTATCATCTTGTAATAAGAATAGCATTCAGTTGCTGTTCATGCTGCTGTTTTAGCATCATTACATAATTATGCTACTATTTAAAACTAACTGGAAATACTACTTTTGGGGATTTCTGCTGATTTTATTGATGATGATTATGCTGTTGGTGCTTCTATTGATGATGATTATGATGTTGGTGGTTCTGTTGATGATGATTATGATGGTGGTGGTGGTGGTTGTGGTGGTGGTGGTGGTGGTGATGAGGGTGGTGGTAGTGATTATGATGATTGTGGTGGTGGGGGTGGGGGTTGATTTTGACAATTGTGGTGTTGTTGGTGGTTAATTGTGGTGTTGGTGAATATGATGATTGTGGTGGTATTGGTGATTATGATGATTGTGGTGCTGGTGATGGTGATCATGATAAGTGTGGTGTTGATGATGACAACAACAACAGCATGTTGTTATTGATCATGCCGATGCTGCTGATGCTGATGATGATGATGGTGATTACAACAATAACTATGTGATGATGATTATCATGATCATGATGAGTTGAACTAAGTTTTCTGTGTACATGCTCTGTTGCTATTTCCCCAAAGGTACAGGGATCCCATTCATATTTGATTTAAACTTTGAATGACCCCTCTGCTGGAAAAAATTCTCAAAATATTTGAATCTTCCGACAGTTACTAGCATTTGTGGAACTTTGAATAGTGAGAAAAATTGTGGCAGTTTTGTTTAATTAAATGGATTGATTAAAAGGTAACTGTTTTTTTATCATATTTACAACCAAAACAGATCATGACTTATTTTGTTTTATTTTACACATATTAGGCTCTTTGTCTTCGTTTAAAGTTTGACTTTAAGAGATAAGCTTTATGCATGTACTGTCAAGTATGTTAATTTTTTTCTCCAAAATAATTGACAAATACTCAGTCTAGAAATGTACTAAGTTTAAAAAGTATCATTCAGTTTGTACAATGAAGTTGAAGATGTATAAAGAAATGTTATACACAATATTTTTCAGAGAAAATCCCCTATAAAGGTGACAATGTACCTAGACAAGATTCTAAGACCTTTTTGGTAAATATTTGAATCTTACAATAACTTTAAATGATGACTGACCTCATAGTATTGTCATATTTTATTAGCTAATACTTATTTAAAAGTGCTAAATGCTTTCAAAAAGGGTCAGATAAACAATATTATATGCCAGACAAGAAAAGATGTAGAAGATATATGATCTTAAGTACTAGTGTTTGTGTGTGTTTTTAAGAAAAACAGTTGAGGTTAATAATTGACAAAGCCGTTATGTTATTGATGTTGTTGGTTGCATGATTTTGAAAAAATAAAGATATTCAAGTGAATCTTTGTGTACACAATCATGTTTTCAAAGACTTTTGTAGAACAAATTGTAGAACAAATAACATTCTTCTGTGAGGCAAACGCTGTTACATTGTATATCCAACAGATTTACTAAAATGTTACCTTTTTCAGAAAGAAATATAAATAGAGGATACCGAATATGTAAAAAAATATTGAATTTTTTTTTTTTTTAAATATGCACTTTGTACTGTATAAGTATATTATACAGTACAAAGTGCATATTTAAAAAAAAAATTCAATATTTTTTTACATATTCGGTATTATAATTTTTAGTAAGGAATTATAAGATTTTTTTTGATTTTTAAAAAAAAGTGCCAGTGATCACACCCCTCTGATTAAGACTACCATCTGCTTTGTTTCCCTACGATGAACACTCGATATCTTCTAATTGGCAAATGCTTGTTATCGGTCCAAACACGTTTATCACTGGAGAAACATTTGGCTGTCTTTATAATTAACATATTTTAAATTATCATGTTATTTTTCCCATGTCGGCTTTTAGGCTTTGCGTATATCATGCAGACTTACAGGCATGTTTCAATACTGTTTTATACACATTTCATTAATGGTTTAATATACATTAATTTATCCACAATCATCAATGGTTATTTATTTCTCCTAATTTAAGTCCCATCAACTGCAATCCAAACAAACACCTGCGAAAATTTAACTTATTAACACATGTAATGGAATGTGTTGTGTTAGTCGGCTGCAGATCAAACGGTACAATTTGTGACATCACAGCATGGGCTGTGTAAACACATACATGCCATATTTTTCAAAAGATCCCCAGGGTATTTTGCGTAGAATTCCAGGGGATTTGGGTCACATACCAGGGGATTTTCATCATCGCCATGTAGCGCTTTGGCACACATGCAAATTCACTTTGTAAACCCATTTTTTCCAACACTTAATATATATATTTTTATGAGACACTGTCATATTTCATAATAAAAGCACTCACTTGCATAACAATACCTTCATAGAAAAATATATTTCAGAGGCAATTTAATTGGCCTTCCTCTTAAATTGGATACAAAATCTACTGTCTTCAGAAATGATGACTTTCAGACTAATAGAGAGAATGGAATAAATATATCAATATTTTTCATTTTTTTCAATTCCCAAATAGTCAGATTTGTTTCCATTTGATCAAAAAGCAAATGCTTTAACCTTTGTTAAAGTTCATAAACATGTTTCATTTTCATCTCCCGCCATGGACTGGAAATTCCGGGGGATTTTTTCCCCTCGCCAGGGGATATGGCATGATTGTAAACATCAAAGGTGCATGGCATTGGTTTGTACTTAAATAGGTCAGCCTTTACCGTATGATCCCATTTACTCCCTAGATTGCATTTCGGCTTGTTAGAACATACCATACAATGGGAAAAATAATAATCAATAATCCTCATCTAAGAACCTTCAAATCATGGCCAATATATTTGAGTTTAATACAAATATGAGTGAACCTTTGGCTGTACGAAAAATTGATACTTTAAGTAAATCCTTAACCTTGTAACCTTGTTCTATTATTAACCTACCTCCACATTAGAGAGTTCACATTTGACATTAAATTGGTGATTTTCTTGCAAATGAACAAATTTAGTTGACTTGGAGAAATTCAAGTGCTGGATTTGCTTAAAAATCGACCCTGTCTTGTAAACGAGTCTAAACAAAAACACATAATTTCATGGGCAAAGTTAGGAGGACGTCTTATAAGCGGATCGCCTTATAGTCGGGGAAATACGGTAGAAGTTGCCTAGTCCATATAAACAGCTGCTTCAGAGTCTCTGACGATTTTTTATTTGGCGACTCCACGCGTCCATATCCCACTTGTTGTTTTCATAGCCAAAAATGACAGATCCCAGTGCTAAGTATATTGAGCGGAAAGATAACGGTCACATGCTAGATGGTTTCAAAATGGCAATGCTTTATTGACAGAGGTCAATCTAAATTAAACTAATCATTTGTGATTCATAAAACACTTTTAAGTGTAATAAGTAAAAGGTATAAGTGCAACTTTTGGTTTTAATTTAACAGTAAAGTGTTAACTTAAGTATTGTGGAGTAACAGTTGAAGAATATATATTTTACATTGATACGGCTCAGTTGACTTGTGGCGTTTAGGGAACAAAATGAGTATCCGAATGTAAAAAAAGTTCCCTAAATGCGCATTATTGTGGCTACTGTAGTAGTTGCCTAATGTAAGCGAACTGTTCTGTTTTGTATCCCTGTTGCAATGCAGCACATACACTGCAAGCGTGGAACCAATCAGCAAATGTTCGCGGCAAATATCTTTATTGAACTCATGGCAGTTTGCTTACGTTAGACAAACGCTCGCCCTACTGAACGCACTGCAGTACCTATGTACTGGATCATTTACCCGCACTAACATTGTAAAGCACACCGGCTGAATGTAAATACAAGAAGAAGTAAAAATCAGCAAAGTAGAAATATGACAGCTGTAAGTTTAAGTGCATATACCTGGGCTACATTGTCCGCTTCAGGAGCTGGACCATAACTGAGCGATTTGAATATTTGTTTCACTGAATTCGGCTGCGGGGTTTGTTGTGGTGCGGAGGCCATTTTGAAGGTCAAGGTCAACCGGAAGCTAATGGCGGCGTCCATATAAACTTGTCATAACACAACAACACGAGAAAACCTTAGGTTCTTTATGCAAAGATAAAGCAGAAGGTAGTTAGTAATAAAATTTAAACTTGCTTGTATACGTTTGAAGTCTGTTGTAAATCATTAATTGAAATACTGTTTTTGAATTTGTGCTTTCGCATATCTCATTATTTGCAATGAATTCGGTTAAAACAGTTTCGGACAATTCATGAGAAGTTGAGAACGCACTCGAGTTGATGACACGTTGTTAAAGCGTGTTTGAATGTGTGTGTCTCGGTACCAATTTGCATAGTTAACAGAGTGCATGTCTGTAATTTATCAGGCCTTTAAGTAGTGATGGGCTGATGATTGATTATAATCGAAAATTGATCAGAAAGCTTCAAAATCGGCGATTAGAGATTGTAAATTATCATAATCGATTATCGCGGAACAACCAACAAATTTATCAAGGGAGGTTACTCAGTATGCATTTACGATTTTTGTCTTGCCGACGTTTACGCTAATTTTTCTTAGGGTACAATTCATAAGAATGGCAAACAAAAATGACATGTGCTGTATGATTATGATTATCCGGGTGGAAAAGCATAAACCAAAGTCTGGCTCTTCTTTGCATTCAAAAAAATCAAACCAGGACCTCCAACCAAAGAAAATCTTGACATGAGCAAGGCATATTGTCGCCTTTGCAAAAAGGCTTATGCAAACAAAGGTACAGTAACTAAGTAAACTAATCAATGATTCCTGTCCGCATTTATTTTTGTTAAAACATTGTCATCTAAAGATTATGATGGTTTTTTTTATCTTCTTCGATACGAAAATATCACTTGACAAATTAATTTTGTGAAAAACTATTTTGCAAATAAATTGTAGCTAGTATTATTTATGAGAATAATGAAATGGTCTCTGGACAATTCGGCACCAAACGAATTCGGCATACATACCTTTTCAGCACTAAGTTAATTCGGCACCGCCAATTCGGCACCATCCGACCTCCAACCAAAGAAAATCT
Organism: Mya arenaria; assembly: GCF_026914265.1. Classification (NCBI taxonomy): domain Eukaryota; kingdom Metazoa; phylum Mollusca; class Bivalvia; order Myida; family Myidae; genus Mya; species Mya arenaria. Next base: position 44,266,219 of record NC_069127.1, read on the forward strand.
TGACATGAGCAAGGCATATTGTCGCCTTTGCAAAAAGGCTTATGCAAACAAAGGTACAGTAACTAAGTAAACTAATCAATGATTCCTGTCTGCATTTATTTTTGTTAAAACATTGTCATCTAAAGATTATGATGGTTTTTTTTATCTTCTTCGATACGAAAATATCACTTGACAAATTAATTTTGTGAAAAACTATTTTGCAAATAAATTGTAGCTAGTATTATTTATGAGAATAATGAAATGGTTTCCGGACAATTCGGCACCAAACGAATTCGGCATACATACCTTTTCGGCACTAAGTTAATTCGGCACCGCCAATTCGGCACCATCCGACTGGATACCAAGATAATTCGGCACTGTTTTATTTATTTTTTGCTCATGTATTTAAGCACTAAGGTTTTAAATGCTTTTCAAGAAAATAATTCCCCGAAATATTTATAGAGCAACTTTATTTTTTATTTTGTTTTCAATTCTTATTTCTGTATTCATTTTCATTGATATACCGTACCGTTTTCTAAATTTTAAGAACTGATACAAATATTTTAAAGCATTTAAATCCGGTTTTTTTTTTGTTATACTGAATTCAAAAGGAATGTTCGAGATAATAAACAATACACCTGTCATAATAAAAATGTTAACATTAAAACTTTATGATGAAACTTTCGTTGTTAAAAAAAAACCATATGAAAGTATTTTGCAAAAATGAAAATAAGATGCTATGGTATAATACCAAATTTAATATGATTTTTATAAAAATGAACTCGTTAAAGTCGATTTTAAAGGTAATTTCATTTAACACGGAAAGGAATATAATTATTATTTAAACTTAAATCATTTTATTGACAGATTACTTTCTTATTCCGTATGCATAGAATACTTAAATCGAATACCTTCATGAACTACTAAAAACATAATGAAAATAAACAGACGACTTTAAATTTATTACAGAGTTATTTGTTGTGTGATGAGATTATTATCTATGAAAACACATGTCATAGTGTGTCGGCATGTGTCTCGTTGATTAGCTCTATCCGTTCAACCCCTGGTGTGAAAATTAATAATAATCTTTAACATACCATTGTTTATTGATAACCATATGGTTTAATTGATTACAGGGGGTTCGCGTGGCAATTTTCTGAATTATATTACTGTGCGTATATATTCAGTCACACTGATTTTCATTTTTAGTTGTAGAATTTTTCTATTTAATTGTTAAACGTTCCGATTAGTTGTTGATAATCTGTATTGGATTTAACAATGATCGACGATTTGTGCATAAAGTGTCGCCGTCTTGTGAGGCCTAGGCAAAAGGAATGGGCTTGTATATCATGTGGAAAAACAAAACATGAACAGTGCCTTGAAGGTAAAATCTTTCTTTTTATATGTTAAATGAAGCTTTTTTTGAATTATTATATTGTTGCATAAAAACTTCCAATGGGTATTTTGTTAGTATAATAAGTGATTGTTTTAGTTTACGTACTTGTTATCCATGTGTTTTCTTTTCTGCATACACATATGTTATACTGTATAGAAATACATAAAATAATTATGTTTTATCTGTTTTAAACTACAGATGGAGCTGAGACATGTTCGTTTGTGTGCGGGCCATGCGAAGAAAATATTCCGGAAAGGGAATCATGTATAAATGCCGACGATAACGCATAGAGAGCGCGTTCCGTCGTCTTCGGAAAAAGGCAACAACCCCCAAAATTTGAGATTCTCTGTGAATACATAGACGACCAGTGGATGGCCAACTCTTGCTGGACTGTGCGCAAGTAGTCTTGCTATCGTCAGTCTGTCAGGACAAACAATGACTGCGAAGGTAAGCAGAAATCTAAATCCCAACTTGTTAAATAAAGCATTATATTCTAGTAGCATTATCGTTCAGCTGCACCGACTTAACATTATGTGCAACTATAATGAACAATTGTTGTGCCATAACATAACATTAAAGTTAAAGATAAAGCAAACTACCGATCCCGTGCAATAAATTTTGTTTAAAAATAGTTTTATACCAATATAAACAAGGATGGCACAGTAAAGCGGGTCGCAGTAATTTGCAGTTTTACGTTCTTTTGCCATTGCTGCAGCGTGAGGCCGAGACTGTTGAACGACAAATACAGCTTCAGCCTTTCTTAAGTCAATTGGGGCAATGTATCGACCCATTTGAAAATGCAAAGCGGAGTATCACTCTGTATGTACTAACATAAATCAAAGTACATTATAATTGTCACAAGACAAAAGTTATATATTAAATAATTTGTTTCAAAATAAGAAAATATGCATTCATTTCGAATACTACAAAATAAAGCATTTAAGTATACTCCTAGATTTTAAACAGCCAAATGTTCGCTGACATCTGTTCTAATTCTTATAAATCAAAATGGAGAAAATAGGCTTAACATTGTTTCATGTTTTTACCCATTCATTTCAGATCCATTTGGTGTTACGTTTTAGCTTCACGAAGAAACTTACGCCTCGAGGGAAGATCAGCTCAAGATCCAATCTTTGCAAACGTTCATGTATATTCAATTATTAACTCAAAATTGTATCTGCAAATGACTATTTATGATTATTTGTGAATTGCCTTAAAAAATTAATTAATTAAATTTTTGACAATGAACGTGTCTTGTAATCATTACTTACCCACAGCGCACGCGTTTTACTGACGTTAATTATAGTTACAAAAATAAGAAGCAAAATATCCCCCAATAAACAAATGTATGCGTATGCTATTAAAATAAGAATGTTCATAATCTTGGGCCATCTGTTATTACTGAAAAAAAACGATACATGATACTCACATTGGATGATCGAATGTTTTTTGAAAGGTAGATTAAATCATTAATTGAAATAAACGAACCATATAACGAATGCAAGTGAGAACAGTTGAGTTAAAGATAATTTGAATTTTGTGCCGAATTGACTCTGCTTTATGGTGCCGAGTTGACGGGGTGCCGAATGTGTTGGTGCCGAATTGACTAGGCCAAATTCGTTTGGTGCCGAATTGTCCAGTTACCAATGAAATGGTCAGGTGACTGTGTTGACACGAAAATGAAATTGACAATGGTATTAAAATTATGAAAAATTATTTGTTTAGATGCTTTTGACAATATAAGATGCTTAAGAACATTTTTTTTCATTTCAGACAATATAACAAACTTTCAGTTTCATTTACAACATGATCATCCCCATGATTCTACTAGTGAAATGAAAACCCCCACAAAACAACCAGTCCATGCAAAGTTGAGCCCCGAGAATCAACTCTGATAGACAGGCCATCATAGATGATGCGTTGCTGAAACTTCTTGTCGGCAAAGTGTTAGCTATCATTGACCAGACAATATTTCTAAACAAAAACTTAAGAGTTATACTGGTAGATTTATACTGGTGACTGGAATGTCTGATGTGAACATTTCAGTTTTGTTTGTTGTTTTTTTTCCTTAAAAAAAAAGATTTATTTCTATTTTATGTTTGTTAGTGCTATTTCCTGAAAAATAAAAATGTTAGTTCTATTCTTTGATTTATACATAAAACTCAGCTTACAGAGATGAAGTGATACCCATTACCTTTAAGAATATTACTAGCAACCACTGCTGTATAATATCCGATTATAGCCGATGTTTAATCGGTTGATGGTATCGGTTGATTGTCTCCGTTTTGTAACCGATAATCAATTGTAAAATACAACCGATTGCCCATCACTACCTTTTAGTTTTAGCAATGTTGGTACAACATCTGACTTGCAAGCCTACATGTGTTCCCGGATGTGATCCCTGGACTGGACACGTATACTTTTCTGAGCCAATAACATTTTGTTCCCAACCTGTGACCATTGCTTGAGCCCAGTGCATGAGTTGGACCAAGGATTGTGTTGAGTAAAGAGGCTCACAATATACAGTTGTATATGATTGGAAATTTGGGGACAAGGTCCAGCGCAGTGGGGTTGAATGTCATGTCACTGACTTGCACATATCAAGAGAGTTATACAGTCTGTTTAGTTCAGCTGGAAGAGCACCTGTTTTGCAAGAAGGGGGTCCCAGGTTTGATCCCTGGACTGGCCGCATTCTTTTCAATAATAATTTTCTTTATTCAATGTAGTGTTCAACACAATCAGTGTCATGGGAAAACAAAACCAAAGTTCATAGAGAACTGTCATGCAGGCTTCCTGTTGGCGTTCGCCATTTGCAAATCTATGGCGACAAGATTTTAAAATATTTTCTTAAAATGACGCAAGTGGCACCCATTTAGCCTGCATGATAATTGATTCAGTCACTGCAATAAATTAAGCACATCTGCTGGTGTGACAACTAATCCAATAATTTGGGCATGCAGTCAAGGCCATGTTAAATACTTCAAGATTTTATTGCTTTCACAGATTAACAATGACATCTTTTAATTCTTATGGCTCATGTAGTAACAAAAGTGTGACAATTGTCCCCATCTATTTGTCAGATCAAATGCTTCTGATCCGGGCTAATTACTAGTTAAAAGGTAATTATGCCCCCCTTCGAAGAAGAGGGGTATATTGCTTTGCACAGGCATGTCGTCCGTCGGTCCGTCGGTAGACCAAAGCTTGTCCGAGTGATAACTCAACAATTCCTGGACGTATGGTCATCAAACTTCACATGAAGGTTGGGCCTGACCAGTAGATGACCCCTATTGATTTTGTGGATCATTGGGTCAAAGGTCAAAGTCACAGTGACCTTTAATGGTAAAATAATTTTAAAGCTTGTCCGAGTGATAACTCAACAATGCCTGCACCCATGGCCCTCAAACTTGACATGGAGGTTGGGCCTGACCAGTAGATGACCCCTATTGTTTTGGGGGGTCATCAGGCCATAGGTCAAGGTCACAGTGACCTTGAATGGTAAAAGGTCGTCCGAGTGATAACTTGACAATGCCTGCACCTATGGCCCTCAAACTTGACTTGGAGGTTGGGCCTGACCAGTAGCTGACCCCTATTGTTTTTGGGGCTCATCAGGTCAAAGGTCAATTTTACAGTGACCTTGAATGGTAAAAGGTTGTCCGAGTGATAACTCAACAATGCCGGCACCCATGGCCCTCATAATTGAATTGGAGGTTGGGCCTGACCAGTAGATGACCCCTATTGTTTTTGGGGGTCATCGGGCCAAAGATCAAGGTCACAGTGACCTTGAATGGTAAAAGGTTGTCCCAGTGATAATTCGACAATGCCTGCACCCATGGCCCTCATAATTGAATTGGAGGTTGGGCCTGACCAGTAGAAGACCCCTATTGTTTTTGGGGGTCATCGGGTCAAGGTCACAGTCACCTTGAATGGTTAAAGGTTTTCCGTGTGATAACTTGACAATGCCTGCACCTATGGCCCTCAAACTTGACTTGGAATTGGGCCTGACCAGTACATGACCCCTTTTGTTTTTGGGGGTCATCTGGCCAAAGGTCAAGGTCACAGTCACCTTGAATGGTAAAAGGTTGTCCGAGTGATAACTTGACAATGCCTGCACCCATGGCCCTCAAACTTGACTTGGAGAATTGGCCTGACCAGGAGATGACCCCTATGGTTTTTGGGGGTCATCTGGCCAAAGGTCAAGGTCACAGTGACCTGGAATGGTAAAAGGTTGTCCGAGTGATAACTCGACAATGCCTGCACCCATGGCCCTCAAACTTGACTTGGAGGTTGGGCCTGGCCAGAAGATGGTCCCTATTGATTTAAGGGGTCATTGGGCTAAAGGTCACGGTCACAGTGACCTGGAATGGTAAAAGGTTGTCCGAGTATTACATCTACAATGCCTGCACCCATGGCCCTCAAACTTGACTTGGAGGTTGGGCCTGGCCAGAAGATGGTCCCTATTGATTTTATGGGTCATTGGGCTAAAGGTCAAGGTCACAGTGACCTGGAATGGTAAAAGGTTATCCGAGTGATAACTCGACAATGCCTGCCCCCATGGCCCTCAAACTTGACTTGGAGGTTGGGCCTGGCCAGAAGATGGTCCCTATTGATTTTAGGGGTCATTGGGCCAAAGATCAAGGTCACAGTGACCTTGAATGATAAAAGGTTGTCCGAGTGATAACTCAACAATGCCTGCACCCATGGCCCTCAAACTTGACATGGAGGTTGGGCCTGACCAGTAGATGACCCCTATTGATTTTAGGGGTCAAAGGTCAAGGTCACAGGGACCTTGAAAGTGAACTCGACAATTCCTGGACCTATGGTCATCAAACTTGACATGAAGGTTGGGCCTGCCCAGTAGATGACCCCTATCGACTTTAGGGGTCATCAGGCCAAGGTCAATGTCACAGTAACCTTTAACGCAAAAAGTTAACAAATCTTCTCCCACTGATATCTCAACAATGCCTGAACCTATGATCATTAAACTTGACATGGATGTTAAGCCTGACCAGTAGATCACCCTTATTGATTTTAGGATTCATAGAGCCAAAGGTCAAGGTCACAGTGATCTTGAATGGTAAAAGGTTGTCCGAGTGATAACTCAACAATGCCTGAACCCATGGCCTTCAAACTTGACTTGGAGTTGCATCTGACTTGTAGATGACCCCTTATGATTTAAGGGGTCATTGGGTCAAAGGTCAAGGTCACAGTGACCTTGAACGAAAAAAACTTGTCTGTGTGATAACTTGACAATGCCTGCACCCATGGCCCTCGAACTTGACATTTAGATTTCTGGTGACCAGCTGATGACTCTGGGTTTTGAGTTCATAGAGTCAAAGGTCATGGTCATAACACACTCTATCCTCACACTTTAATGGTCATAATCTTAAAACTGCCTTAACGGCAACAAATCAGCTGTCATTTCGGTCCATGCATATTTCATTCAATTGTCTATATAATCCTGACAACATGGCGCTAAGGGGGGGCATAATGTTTGACAAACATCTCTTGTTATTACAGTTATGATGCAAATTGAAGAAATGAATCTTCAATGGTTTTAGAAAGCAGAATTTAGTTAAGACATGCCTGAGGAATTGGTTGTCAATTGGTATTGAGTATTTTCCTAGACACTCGAAAGGTAGATAACTTGGCTGGAGTAAAGAGTAGACAGATTTTTGATAAGGATAGTAGTAAGATAGTAGCTGAGGTTTGACAATGTTTATTTGAGTTTAATTCATTCATAATGACATGAGTTATTAGATAAACTTAAAATAAATGACTCATTGTTGTATTGTTTAATAAAATTTAAATGATTTTCCTACTTTTTTCTGTCTTACATGTATATCAGAATGTATAGGGTTTTTAAAATGCAATTTAAGGCTCTTAAAATGCTTAAACCAGTCTTCCCGAAATTGTAAAATTTCTGCCTGTCCACCGGACAGGTGTGTTGAAAGTTTTTAGCCTGTCCAAAAAAATATTTGCCTGTCCGAACAAACATGACACTGAAGCCTAAGCATATTTAGTGCTGTCGTTTTGATTGTGCCTTGTTGCATTGCAAGAACCAATCAAAGCATTTATAATAAAATGCCATTACAGATGCATCATATTTACTCATTTATCTCCGGCAATCAACATAATGATTCCATATCGGAAATGGCCAACTTTTGTTGATGTTTTGTGACATCAAAATGAAATATCAATGTGGGATCGACTAAATACCTCGAAGGCATATAATCAGTGAAAAGAAAAAAGTGCTTGCACACATTTCGCTTTAAGGTATCTTTTCGATAATAAGTCGTCTCAAAATATTTCAGTCATCTGGACAGTCATTTACGAAAGAGCTGCTGGACCCGTACAAAAAATTTTGGTCTTGGCCCCCTTCTGAACCTCCTGAAGGGCACTTCCCTTGACCATAAGGGGGCCTATCGCGGCTTCCTTATACCTTGGCATGTGAACATATGGACCAAAAACTGTTGTGCACTAAATGAGTTTCATGCACGAATTTGTACTCATAGCATAATGTCCATATGATTAGGACTTACTTTTTATTAACTTTTTAATGGTTTATATGAACACTTTTAAATTATTAAACTAAAGAACTTAAGAATACAACTGGTTTACATGTCTTAATCAGAGGTCTTTACGTACAAGTGGAATTTATAAGATCCAAGGAGGGATGCAATACCTTAGCTCTTTTCAAATCAACTCCTTAATTGGTTCTGTTATGTACCGGGTGTAATTGTAATTGCACTGATAAATGAGAGACAATGTTCCATTGTGTGGACAAATGGACATTTTTTTTTTTTTAAAGCCCAAGTAAAACAACTCTTGCCCAAGTACTGGTAATAATCAAAAACAGCTTGATAATCCTGTGTTTGAACATTCATTCCTACTTGCACAATCTGCAATGCAATGACAGCATGCATGTTTATTCTGCTTTTATATTTCAGATTTGGCATAATGGATTCTTCACTATTGGACACCAATCTGGATGAAAAACATGCTATGTTTAATCAGATGTTCATGAATGCTGCAGTAAGGCTGTCTTACATTCACTTAATTTTTAACAAGTCTATTGTTTTTGGGGGGAGAACAGGTAAAGGGTATTGTATGTTATAGCCTTGCCTAAGTTAGTTAGTTAGTGGTCTAAAAGCATTTTTATAATGAGAATTTACGGTATACCTAACAGGGGGATATTTTATCTATTTGTTGGGAATAAAAATTCTACAGACAACTTGTTACAATAAGGAGTTCTACATGATTTAAAAACAAATTGCCATTGAAATCATCAATGGATCAGAATATCTGACTGTTAGGATGCCTTGAAACAAATTATGTTCTGATGATGTAGCCATAACTTGAAAACAATTTTAACTTTGGTCATCATGCTCACAAGTACCAAAACTCTACATTCAATATGTCTTCCTCCAATATTAGCTGACAAAGATATATCAGCATTTGTATCTGCCTGTGGCATCTTATGTTATTTATCTTGCCTTTACTTTAGAGTTTACACCACATTAAATCAATAATTACTCTCTTCTTGACATAAATGTTATCCGATATTAAAGTGCATTAAAAAGGGAAAATGTACCAATACATGGTTGTTGGTTGATCTATGATAATAAAAATGTATTTATGTCAGGTTTTCTTGTCTTATTTCAGTCAGAGGATCCGAGTTTGCTGTCAGCTCTGAACCAAGAGGCCATTCCAACCACACAGGTTACACCTAGCCCAGGTCACACCAGCAAACTTTGATTTATTATGCTGTTGCAGTTTCTCTCCATTTTTATGTTAACAGGGTGACTTGTGTAAAAAAATATTTCACACAAATACAGATAAAAATTATAGTTTGAAAAAAAAACTGTGCATTCCAAACAATCGGGTGCATGTACAATCAAGGTTTTGTGATATAAGTGTACACAAGTAAGTCGCTGGGTGTAATATTAGACCTACCTAAATGTAAATATTCTAGATGGAACATGTTCTACACATTGTTAATGAAACGAGGTCAGAATGGTTATCTATAAAATCTAGGTCAAATTTGGCTATAAGTCATGTCCACTTAAGAAGTAAATCAATGGTCAAAGGTTTGAAATATCATGTTAACATACTCTAGTTGCCACATTTTGTACACTGTTATCATTTAATATAGGTGATATCAGAAACAAGGTTATTGGATCAAATGTTCCAAAAAAAAATTAACACACATAAGACAAAAAAAGTTAAATGTTATGAAATTGCTCAGAATGTCTGTCTGCTTCATTTACAGCAGAAACAGATCAAGTTCAATTATGTTTTTTTGGTGAAGCTGTATGTAACTATTTTATAAACCTTAAACTCTAGTGGCCACATTTTCTACCCAATGTTTTAAATAAAAATATAGACTATGTTTGGTAATTGGTCTTGTTGGATCATAATGTAGATCACAAGTTTGAATCTATGAAAACCAGCTGCCATATTTTCTTCCCATCTTCATGAAACCTGGTCAGAATGGTTGTCTCTGTGAACTCTAGTTCATTAGCTCGACTATTCGAAGAATAAGGAGAGCTATACTACTCACCCAAGCGTCGGCGTCACCCCTTGGTTAAGGTTTTGCGTGCAAGTACACATAGGTTAATATCTCAGCAACTACTTGAGGTATTGCATTGAGACATTATACAATGGTACTCAACCATCCAACCTACTTAATTAACCAAGTTTAATAACTCTACTTTGCATTTAATGCCAATAACAGGCCTTTATTATTTGACTTAGAAATTCTGGTTAAGGTTTTGCGTGCAAGCACACATAGGTTAATATCTCAGCAAATACTTGAGGTATTGCATTGAGACTTGATACAATGGTACTCAACCATCCAACCTACTCAATTAAGCAAGCTAGATAACTCTAGTTTGCATTTAATGCAAATAATTGCCCTTTATTATTCTACTCAGACATTCTGGTTAAGGTTTTGCATTGTAAGCACACATAGGTTAATATCTCAGCAACTACTGGATGAATTGCATTGAGACTTTATAAAATGGTACTCAACCATCCAATCTACTTAAATAACCAAGTAGAGAAATTCTAGTTTGCATTAAATTCAAATAATGGCCCCTTTTTTATTTAACATAGAAATTCTGGTAAGGTTTTGCATGTAACCACTTTTAAGTCAATGCTTCAGCAAATACATCATGTATTGCATTGAAACTTTCCATACAGGCTCCTAACCATTTAACCTTCTTATTTAATCAAGTAAGATAACTCTTTTTTGCCCCTTTATTATGCGACTTAGAAATTCTGGTTAAGGTCTTGCAAGTTAGCACACATAGGATAATATCTCAGCAACTTCTTGATGTATTGCATTGAGACTTTATACAATGGTATTCAACCACCCAACCTAATTGAATAATCAAGTTAGATAACTGTGTTTTGCAAATAATGGCCCTTTATCATTACACTTAAAAATTCTTGTTAAAATTTTGCATGTAACAACATTTATGTTAATATCTCTGCACATCAAGTATTTCATTGAAATCTAATCTAAAAGTGATCCATGCATGTTTCGCCAAAACCTTTCAATCCTTACACTGAAAAGCGGCGGAATAGTCGAGCGGGCTGTCTCTGTGACAGCTCTTGTTTTTTTTATTATGAACCTTGGACAGAGTGTGTGTTTTAATTAAATCTAGGTCATCTTTGATTATGGGTCATGTCCATCCAAAATATAGGTCACAAGGTCATATATTTAAAAGGCTTCTTAAACAGACAAGTGGCCACATTTTCATTCCAATCTTCATTATAATCAAATCAGGTATGATTGTATGAGACTAAAGTTGGACCAATGTAGGCCATGAAAGTCCAGCAAATAGGTCAGTAGGTTAATTGTTTGAAATCCTTAATGGCACTTTCCTTACATTTTCTCATGGAACTTCTTCTGATTGTTTGTCGTATTGATGTGTAATTCTAATCAATCAAATGTTGTTGTTTTACATGAAGAGCAATACTACTTAGATGAGTGGTGCAGTGCCATCATGGCCCTGTTGTTTACATTTGTATGTTTATGTTCAGTTGTTATGGTCAATTTAATAGTATAAATACAACATTGATTATACTAAGTTGATGATATTTTCATTGCAGGGTTTTGTTTGAAGACCAAAAGCAAAACAAATGAGAAAGTATTTGTCAACATTTGTATGGCCGATAATGTGAGTTTTTAAGGTTCATCATATGAATTCACTGAACAAATATATCGAGTATTTTAATATGCAACCAGTTAAAAAAGGCATTTTCAATGCGTTCTTATTTATTAATTGTTTTTAATGTTATAAATATTAAAATTAAAAAATCATGTATAAAACTTTACCTTTGTGTTGTGCTCTTGAATAAGCACATGCTAGATTCTTTTTCCAATATATTTTCCCATTCACAAATCCCCCAAACTCACCGGTATTTTGCATGGACTCATAAAATCAGCCATATGTTCTTAATTCATACATGAATATTGAATGTGATTTGATAATGTCATTAAATCAAATATTAATACAATTTGCAGGGACTGAGAAGAATGTTTCTTTATGAGAAAATATCACATCTTAAGAAAAATCTATGGGATGATTTTTCAAAATTAATGGTAGTGTGCTATTTAAAGATAAGAAACATATGCAAACATTTTATTCTTTTTTTTATGCTCCCAAAGGGGACATAAAAATCACACCGTCTATCCGTCTGTCCTTCCGACCGTGTGTCTGGCTCAATAACTCGTGTCCGGGCTGTAACTTTCTCTTGTATGGACAGATTTTAAAAATCAGTTGCCACATGTGTTTGACATACCAAGAAGACTTGTTGTTTGCAAGACCCGTGTCCCTACCTCTACGGTCAAGGTCACACCTAGTGTTTATTCACAATGGAATGCTGCATATAAGTGTATAGGTTATCGTGTCCGGGCTGTAACTTCCCCTTGTATGGACATATTTCAACTTGTTCATAAGCATTCCATGCTTTATATTATTATGAAATGCTGCATAAATGCACATAGATGTCATAACCGGGCTGTAATTTGTCATGTATATGACAGATTTACCAAAAAAAATTTGGCACATGTGTTTGGCATATAAAGATTGTGTGTCGTATGCAAGATCCACATGCATACATCAAAGGTCAGTGTTTGATCTTTCATGTACTGACCTTGTTCATAGGTCAATGTCACATTCGAGGGCATTCGTCACATACTGTGACATCTCTTGTTTTTTATGAATTTTATATTTATTAATGGGTAAGACAATGTTGGTACAACTCTCTTGGTTTTATTTAAAGTATTTGATTTAAAATTGCATTTTGCATGTTAAAGGGAAATTCTTGTCACTACATTCCTTGGCTGTAGAGTTGCTTGATATTGGAGTTTGGTTTTATGTTTTATTAAAAAAACAACAGTGAATTTGGTGGTGGGTTTACTCTTTACAGTGTTCAAATCAGCATCAAGTTTGTTATTGGTATCATCTTTTCCCATGAATGACGACTGTTCTATTTAATTTTCAGGTACTTAATAATTTTCTTTTTAGGTGACATTATGTACGACTTATTTTGATTATCTGAATAATGTTAATTAATTGGCAACAATCATCATTGTCAAGGTAACTGCTTTTAAGCTCTTGATGCAGAGAACTTGACAAAGATGCATTTTCTATTGAAGGCAGGCTGACAGACATAATGATCAATGATCATTCTTCAACCCAAAAAAGTAACCCAGTCCAAAAATTTTGTATTATATACAGCTTTTTCTATAATTTGTACAGTTAATTCATGCTTAAAATGCAATAAACTTAACGAAAAACGGTGCAACGAAGATCACATCGCTGTGAATTCTGTACAATATTTCTTTATTCAATGGGCAAATATTGCAATTCACATGGCTTTCCCAGACACTGAATTTGTGCAATTTTTTGGTAGAAATTGTATGGTAGACAAATGGCAGCAAAAGTCTTAAAATCTTGGATGGAGGTGGCAAAGCAACAACTGACTGTGTGTTTTGTCCATATCGCATTATACTCAGTCTTTGTGTATGATTAACAGGTGCCTGCCCCACAGGAGATGTCTGAGGAAGATCTAATCAAACTTCTGGAATCTGAGAACCCCACTGGCTTTAGAATACCCATGTCCATAGGTGAACCTCATGCTGAAATGGACAAATGTGAGTATCTGGCAGACTTCCAGGTATACATGAAAAAACCTACAGACATGCCCTTACTCTGGCAATGTTGGAATGGAGTAAAGAATTTGAAATTATCTCGGCATCTTATTAACCAGGTTTTCAACGAAAACCGGGTTGTTAGAATGAGGTTGTCGTTGGGCGGGCGGGCGTCAAACATTGGTTTCTGTTCACTAACATGTTAGCATTGATAGATATTGATGAAACTTGGTGTGTAAGTTGCTTATGTGAAGAGCTAGCTTGGGATTGCTTTTGAGGGGGTTGGGGCTAAGGTCAAGGTCACTGTTACTAAAAATAGAAAAATGGTTTCTGCCCAATAACTTTAGTTAGCATTGATAGATATTGAGGAAACTTGGTGTGTAAGTTGCTTATGTGAAGAGCTAGCTTGGGATTGCTTTTGAGTGGGGAGGGGCTAAGGTCAAGGTCACTATTACTTAAAATAGAAAAATGGTCAAGGTCACTGTTACTTAAAATAGAAAAATGGTTTCTGCCCAATAACTTTAGTTAGCATTGACAGATATTGATGAAACTTGGTGTGTAGGTAGCTGATGTAAAGAGCTAGCTTGGGATTGCTTTTGAGGGGGGTGGGGCCAAGGTCAAGGTCACCTGTTACTAAAAATAGAAAAATGGTTTCTGCCCAATAACTTTAGTTAGGATTGATAGATATTGACGAAAGTTGGTGTGTAGGTAGCTTATGTGAAGAGCTAGCTTGGGATTGCTATTGAGGGGGGGAGGGGCTAAGGTCAAGGTCACTGTTACTTAAAATAGAAAAATGGTTTCTGCCCAATAACATAAGTTAGCATTGACCAATATTGATGAAACTTGGTGTGTAAGTTGCTTATGTGAAGAGCTAGCTTGGAACTGCTTTTGAGTGGGGAGGGGCTAAGGTCAAGGTCACTATTAGGCTTAAAAAAAAATTGTTTGGTTAGGGTCAACCTTTTCAAAAATAGGTAGGGTAGGTATGCTTTTTTTAATTTTTTTTATTTATTAGGCTTTATATAAGAATGTATTTTTCATCATTGGATAATGGTGTTAAAGTTATCTTCTGTATAAGTATTTAAGGTTTTCAACTACAAAGTGAAAAGCAATTTAAAAAAATAAAAAAATATTATTATTTTTTTTTTTTCTTTTTCATTTTTTTTTTCAAATTGACTATAAAAACGGTAGGGTCGGCGCCTATTCCGTAGGTAGGGTCGGGTTAACCGAACCAAATGTATTTTTAGGCCTTGCTAAAAATAGAAAAATGGTTTCCGCCCAATAACTTTAGTTAGGATTGACAGATATTGATGAAACTTGGTGTGTAGGTAGCATGTGAAAAGCTAGCTTGGGATTGCTTTTGATTGGGGAGGGGCTACGGTCAATGTCACTGTTACTAAAAATTTAAAAATGGTGTCCGCCCAATAACTTTAGTTAGCATTGATAGATATTGATAAAACTTGGTGAGTAGGTAGCTTATGAACAGAGCTAGCTTGGGAGGTGGGGTCAAGGTCACTGTTCCTAAAAATAGAAAAATGTTTTCTGCCCAACAATTTAGTTAGAATTGATGGATAGTGATGAATCTTAGTGTGAATATAGCTTATATGAAGCTGCAGATTGAACTTGCTCATACAACAAATTAATTCGCTATAATTTCTGATTGCCAATAACAAAAACCTGGTTTCGTCGCATTGCGGCGCTTCTATTTTGTTTTTTAAATTAAAGTAGACAATTAGCACTGCAGCAAACTCATCATAGTATCTCATATCTCAGCTATTAGTAGTGCAAAACTTTAACCTTAGCCATATATATCTCAAAAACTGTTTTAGATTATTTATACAAGTGAAAGTTGGTACACATAATGCCCTAGACGATATTGTTAATATTTTCTTTACTGTCCACATGTTAACGAGCAAACAGAATGAATAATAAAGTGTGATATTTTCTTTTAAACATGAACTTGTATCAGGAATAAATCACATTGTGTTTACAATTTCGTATTTCAAATAAAAGGTGTTATTGTTTTTTTAGCTGGAGGAGGATGTACAGCGTATGATGTGGTGGTCAACCCAGGCTTCATGAGCAAGATGCAGGCCAGTGAGCTGTTCAGGACGTTCTTCCTCACCGTGATGATGGAGGGACTGGAGGACAAATATAATATGCAACTCAGCAGAGGTATGTGCACTTCTGCAGTTATTAATCTTGAAAGGTCATCTTTCACAGATAGATATAAAGCTATTCTACATGAAGTGATTTACTCATTTCTCAGCTTAAAACCATCAAATTAAAGTTTTTCCAATTCATTATGTCCCCCTTCGAAGAGGAGGGAGTATATTGCTTTGCACATGTCGGTCGCTTAGATGGTCGGTCCGTCGGTAGACCAAAGCTTGGCTAAGTGATATCTCAACAATTTCTGGACCTATTGTCATCAAATTTGACATGAAGGTTTGGCCTGACCAGTAGATGACCTCTATTGATTTTAGGGGTCAAAGGTCAAGGTCACAGTGACCTTTAATGGGAAAAGGTTGTCAAACCTTGTCCAAATTATAACACAACAATGCCTGGACCCATGACCCTCAAACTTGACTTGGGGGTTTAGGGTGACCAGTAGATGACCGCTATTGATTTTAGAGGTCATCAGGTCAAAGGTTAAGGTCACAGTGACTGTGAATGCTAAAACAAATTTTCGCGGTAAGAATTTCACATCTTGATTTGTTTGCTAGGCTTCATTTAGCACAAGGCGCTAATCAATTAGATTTGCTTGATTGGTGTCATAATTATTATTAAATTTAAATGGTTTAACAGTTTGAGCAAACATGCCACCACTTTAATTTCTGTCTTTAATTGGCACGAGTACAAACGTCAAAATTAATATGTCATTACATGTATAAATCTCAATGCATTTTTATAAGGCGTCATTCATATAAAAATATTGCGTTTAATATTTCTCCAAATGGAAGATTCATACAAATGTCAAGTACTAAGCAATCTGGAGGAGGAACTATTACAACCTAAGCTATGCTATGTGTTACTCATTGTATAAAGATTTCTTGTCTATTGTTTTCGCATAGATGTGTTTATAGTTTTATTGCGTAAATAAATAAAAAGATTCAAATGATGTTTTCATAATTTCGAATGCGTGATGTTGCTAACTGTACGATATGTGTACGATAACTATGTCTAATAAAAACGTAGCAAATAACAAACGAGGTAAACAAGATAATGAAAAAACACATTCAGTAAGCAATCCCACTTCGCTCGACATCCTCAAGGCTCGAAGTATTTTGGCCTGTCCCTGGAATATCGAGCCATTGAGTTTCGACTAGTAAAACTTGGAGGGTCTGAAGTTTGAAATGGTTTTAAATAATTAAGTAAGTGATATCAGACAAAAATATAACTTGAACAACAACTTAAAATTGGTAGAAAATGTATCTTTTAAGAATCTTTTAATACCAGAAGTATTTGGTATTCGTACCAGAAGTATTTGGTATTTTTTACAGTTTAAAAATTATTCTAGTGTGTAGTGAGAAGACAATATGAAGTGAGAATATCCAGTGGTAGGTTGGTGTAACATATTTGTAACATTTTTCTGAGATTTATGAAACATTAGTTACAAATAAAAAAAAATGATCTGATCATGATGCTAAAATGTTAGTTTTTTTAGCTCACCTTAGCCTGAGGCTTAGGGTGAGCTTTTAGGATCGATGATTTCCGTCATCTGTGGTCCGTCCACACTTAGTTTGTTAACACTATAGGGGTCACATTTTTGCCTCAATTGTCACAAAAGTTGGTCAGGATGTTTGTTCGAGTAATTACTCCGACGAACCTATGGAAAAACCTTGTTAACACTCTAGAGGTAACATTTTCAGCCCTGATATCCTGGAAATTTGTCAGAAAGGTTGTTTTAATGATTTCTACCTAAAGTTCGAATATCGGACATCTGGGGTCAAAAACTAGGTCACAGAGCCCAAATATGGAAATACCTTGTTAACACTCTCGAGACAACATTTTCAGCCGAAATATCTTGGAAATTTGTCAGAAATGTTGTTTTGATGATTTCTAACTCAAGTTCGAATATGTGTCATTTCGGGTCAAAAACTAGGTCACAGAGCCCAAATATGGAAATACCTTGTTAACACTCTCGAGACAACATTTTCCGCCCAAATATCCTGGAAATTTGTCATAAAGGTTATTTTGAAGATTTCTAAATCAAGTTCGAATATGGGTCATCTAGGGTTAAAAACTAGGTCACCGAGCCCAAATATGGAAATACCTTGTAAACACTCTAGAGGTAACATTTTCAGTCAAATATCCTGGAAATTTGTCAGAAAGGTAGTTTCGATGATTTCTAGCTCAAGTTCGAATATGGGTCATCTGGGGTCAAAAACTAGGTCACAGAGCCCAATTATGGAAATACCTTGTTAACACTCTCGAGACAACATTTTCAGCCCAAATATCCTGGAAATTTGTCAGAAAGGTTGTTTTGATGATTTCTAGCTCAAGTTCAAATATAGGTCATCTGGGGTCAAAAACTAGGTCACAGAGCCCAAATATGGAAATACCTTGTTAACACTCTCGAGGTAACTATTTCATACATCAGAGAAGCCAAATCCCTGTTATTGCCCTTTTACTATCAACAAGTCTATAGCACAAAGTTTTACTGAAGTGAGCGATATAGGGCCATCTTGGCCCTCTTGTTTCATGTTTCAGTTAATTTACAATATTGTTGAAAGTTTTTTTGAAGGGCAATCATTAATTGTTGAGCAAAGTAATTAATGAATGTGAAGTCTGTAAGCGTGTAAATGGTTCTTTTTTTTCAGAATGGATTATTTTGAAGAACAGAAAATTTGTTGGAACTTTACAGACACAAAATGTCAGAACTAAATCCAAGCCTGTTATCATGGAAATGAGTCAGTAGGTAACATTACATGTTAATGATACAAAGTCACAAATTGTATGTACATGTATTCATTAATTATAAATTTCGAAAACTTACTTAATTTGTGCATTAGAACTTTCCAATATAAATGTTGATGCTGACAAATTTAAAGCTTCCACTATGAAATCAACTATGATCATACATGTATGTATATCCTGGTAATGTGTGATTTTCAGGTGGGGAGAATCGCCGACACTGCCAGCCAGCACACTTATTCAAGAGGTGGAGTCCAGAGAAGACATCAAGTCTAAGTGTGTACAGCTTATATTGTAGTATTTCCAACTTAGGTGTTACTTGTGCAACTATAGCTTTTCAAATAAAAAGTATATTAAATTATGAAACATGTGCCAAAATGGCGGGCCTTAAAATTACTGTCACTGTTTACTTTCACATTCGTTGTGTATGTGCAGGGGTAAAGAGCCTGACTACAGAATTGTACAAGAGCCAGCTGAGGGTTACCCAGAGTTCCTTGTGGCAGAGATTAACCTTCCACAAGTGGTAAGCGAAGCAAATGCTATACTGCATAATACAGGTTTCATCCTGCTTGTATGTATGTAGAAAACGGGATAAGAAGGGGCACTGGGCTCTTTTCAAATTGAAACCAAAAAATCGCTACCGGGTATATACACATGTTCAAGGGGCACTTTGTCAAAAATGTTAACAAATATAAGAATTTCAATAACATTTTTGAAAGTTTATTTTGTAATTTGCTTTTGAATTCTTGTTAATGTTAAGAATTACTATAACAAAGGTTTCTGAATATGATCTAGGTGAAGGTTTAATTTTCAGGAATCACTACAATGCAAAAGTTTGAAGGAACAAAATATAATTCTTTTCAAAAAATCATGGTTCTTTGTCTCTTTAGGTTCAATACTGAGCAAGCATGAACCATGTGCCCTATCATAAATGTGTAGGTGTTTTAGAAGATTTCAACATAATTTAGTTTAAAAAAAATTGCATTCTAATGCAGAAGTACTACAAGATAGCAATAATGTATTGTGCCTAGTAGTGATGAAACAATAATCCAGTATAATCAATAAATCATTGCTGTCTATACTATGTTGGTGATAATCGATAGTGGTTGTCCAAA
Organism: Mya arenaria; assembly: GCF_026914265.1. Classification (NCBI taxonomy): domain Eukaryota; kingdom Metazoa; phylum Mollusca; class Bivalvia; order Myida; family Myidae; genus Mya; species Mya arenaria. The sequence goes on from NC_069127.1 coordinate 44,285,783, forward strand.
ATAGATGTCGCTAATGTTACTTCCGGTAACTATGTATTTCTAGCTCACCTTAGCCGTAGGCTGAGGGTGAGCTATAAGGATTGATAAATGTCCGTCGTCTGTCAAAAGTTTGAAGGAACAAAATATAATTCTTTTCAAAAAATCATGGTTCTTTGTTTCTTTAGGTTCAATACTGAGCAAGCATGAACCATGTCCCCTTTCATAAATGTCATAAATGTGTAGGTGTTTTAGAAGATTTCAACATAATTTAGTTAAAAAAAAATTGCATTCTAATGCAGAAGTACTACAAGATAGCAATAATGTTTTGTGGCTAGTAGTGATGAAACAATAATCCAGTATAATCGATAAATCTTCGCTGTCAATGCTATGTTGGTAATAATCGATAGTGGTTGTCCAAAATCGATGTCGCTAATGTTACTTCCGGTAACTATGTTTTTCTAGCTCACCTTAGCCGTAGGCTGAGGGTGAGCTATTAGGATCAATGAATGTCCGTCGTCTGTCCACACTTAGTTTCTTAACACTCTAGTGGTCACATTTTTGCCTCAATTGTCACGAAACTAGGTCAGGATGTTTATCCCACTAATTACTTGGACGACTTTGAATATGGGTCATCTGGGATGAAAAACTAGGTCACATGGGGTCATCTGGGATGAAAAACTAGGTCACATGACCCAAAAATAGAAAAATCTTGTTAAAACTCTAGAGGCTACTTTTTCAGTCCAAATATCCTGAAAATTTGTCAGAAAGCTTCTTTTGTTGATTTTTTGCTCAAGTTCGAATATTGGTCATCTGGGGTCAAAAACTAGGTCACAGAGCCCAAATATAGAAAAACCTTGTTTACACTCTTAGAGGTCACATTTTCAGCCGAAATATCCAGGAAATTTGTCAGAAATGTTGTTTCTTTCTAGCCCAAGTTCGAATATTGGATATCTTGGGTCAAAAACTAGGTCACAGAGCCAAAATATGGAAAAGCCTTGTTAACACTCTAGAGGTAACATTTTCAGACCAAATATCCTGGAAATTTGTCAGAAATGTTGTTTTGTTGATTTCTAGCTCAAGTTCAAATATGGGTCATCTGGGGTCAAAAACTAGGTCACAGAGCCCAAATATAGAAAGACCTTGTTAACACTCGAAGAGGTAACATTTTCAGATCAAATATCCTGGAAATTTGTCAGAAAGGTTGTTTTGTTGATTTTTAGGTCAAGTTTGAATATGGGTCATCTGGGGTCCAAAACTAGGTCACAGAGCCCAAATATGGAAAAACCTTGTTGACTTTACTCTAGAGGTTACATTTTCAGCCCAAATATTCTGGAAATTTGGGGTCAAAAACTAGGTCACAGGGCCCTAGTATTGAAAAGCCTTGTAAACTATTAAGAGGCTACATTCGTTTTACAGGTGAGCAATTTAGGGCCATCATGGCCCTCTTGTTTTATTTCTTTTGACAGGCACATTTTTATTTTTTTAACCACGTTTTCACAAAGGGTACACTAGTTATAAGAATGACTTGCGTCGTTGTTCGGACAAGCCTGTGGGAGGGCGGCGTCAAACTCACCTATGGTATCGAATAATTTTAGTTAGATTTGACATAAAGTGACCAAACTTGGTATATAGGTAGTGTTTATGGAGACCTTTCATGGAATTGCATTTGGGGCCCCTAGGATCAAGGTCTAGGTCAGTGTTACTATAAATAGAAAAATGGTTGAAACCTCTCATGGGATTGTGTTTGGCACCCTGAGAGTCATGGTCAAGGTCAAGGTAACTGTTGCTAAAAATAGAAAAATGGTAAGTACTGAATAACTTAAGTAATGGTTGACATATTGTGACCAAACTTAGTATATAGGAAGAGTTTATGGAGACCTTTCATGGGACTGGTTTTAGGCCCCTAGGGTCAAGGTCACTGTTACTAAAAATAGATAACCGTTTGGTACTAAAACACTTTAGTTAGGGTTGACATATTGTCACCAATCTTGATATGTAGGAAGAGTTGATGCAGAACGGATATGGGATAGTGTTCGGGGCCCTAGGATCAAGGTCAAGGTCACTGTTACTTAATGGACATCTTTGCATTGCTACATATTTAGTCATTATTTTGCTTGCAGTAACTGCTGTTAACATAAGAAGTTTCTACAGAACCAATTAGATCATACTTTGATGTAAAATCAAACCTTTGATATTCCAAGTAAAAAAAGTTAATATATTTTGTGTCACTTTTTTTTTTAAAGTAGTACTTATTATATTCCAGAAAAACAACATGCTAAATTCTAAAATACAGGCAGGATATTAAAATGCTACAAACTATTCAATGCATTTTTAGCTCGACTATTCGAAGAATAAGGAGGGCTTTACTACTCACCCCAGCGTCAGTGTCGGGGTCGGGTTAAAGTTTTAGGGCAAGTTGGGATTTTCACTCTATAACTTCAATACCCCTCATTCAAATCACTTAATACTTCACACAGTTTTTAAGGACCATCATATAATGAGGTTTCATAACTCCATATTATCCTTTATACAAGTTATGGCCCCTGATTGACTTAGGAACTTGGGTTAAAGTTTTAGGGAAGGTTGGGATATTTATTAATAACTTCTATAACCTTTATTTAATGGACTAAATACTTCACACAGTTGTTCAGGACCATCACACAGCAAGGTTACAGAACTCCATATTATCCTTAATACAAGTAATGGCCCCTGAATGACTTAGAAACTTAAGTTAAAGTTTGAGGGCAGGTTAAAGTTTTAAAGCAAGTTGGGATTTTAATTAAAATAAATTCTATACACTTCATTCAATGCAGTTAATACTTCGCGCAATAAATGACAACCATCTTACAATAAGGTCACATAACTCCATTTGAACCATAAATACAAATTATTTCCCTTGATTGATATTTTTTTTTTATTTTTATTTCTTTAGACAGGAACATTTTATATTTTTAACCAGGTTTTTATAAAGGAAAAACAATTTATTAAAATGACTTGCGTCATTGTTTAGGCAGGCAGGCTGGTGGGAGGGCAGCGTCAAAGTCACCTTATGTATCGAATAATTTTAGCTAGGTTTGACATAAAGTGGTATATATGAAGAGTTTATGGAGACCTTTCATGGGAATGCGTTTGAGGCTTCTAATGATCAAGGTCAAGGTCAAAGTTACTCTTAATAGAAAAATGGTTGGTATTGAATAACTTGTATAATAATAATTAAGGGTCTACATATTGTGACCAAACTTGGTATATAGGAAGAGTTTAAAGAGACCTTTCCTGAGATTGTGTTTTGGGCGCGAGAGTTATGGTCTAGGTCAAGGTCACTGTTGCTAAAAATAGAAATATGGTTAGTACTGAAACCTCATGTAAGGGCTGACATAGTGTGACCAAACTAGGTATATAGGACAAGTTTATGCAGAACTTTCATTGGATTGCCTTTTGGCCCCCTAGGGTCAAGGTCACTGTTACTAAAAAAAAATTACTGTTTGGTACTAAATAACTTTATGGTTGACGTACTGTGACCAAACTTGATATGTAGGAAGTATTTATGGAGGACTTGATGGGTGTTTGGGACCCCTAGGATAAAGGTCACTGCTACAAAAAATATAAGAAAGCAGTTGAAACTGAATCTCTTCTGCCATTCATTAAATACCCGGTTTGTCACATCGCAATTCTTATTCACTTTTTAATTTGATTTTTTTATTGCTTTTGACAGGAACATATTACATCGTTATTGTATTCACTTCTATGTCAAAGTGGCGTAGTCGAGCGCACTGTCTTACGACAGCTCTTGTTGGACTAAGTACTTAGAAACTGTAATTGGTAAAGCAACTAAAGAAAGTGAACTTTAGTTTGTTGTGTAATAACCAAGAATGGCCCATGAAACTACAAAGGATGAGTATTTGCATTTATAATTCATTTTGGATAATGCCACTTTAAAAGAAGCATAATGGAAATAGCATGATTAAATTGAAAATTTGTACTTCAAGCAAGCTGAAGATAATTTTTTAAAAATTTCTGAATTGAAATACAAAACTGCTTTTGTAAAATGATGATTTACATGTCTCTTGTTAGCAGTAACATTTTATAAGAAACCTTTGAATACTGTTGTTTTAGAGAGCATGCAGTAGTTTGAGCCTGGTCTTGGGTGAAGACCGGATCGTGCTGGAGACGCGATCCAGCGTGTACCATCTTGACATCTACCTCCCAATGGACATCCTCCAGATAGAGTGTGGCGCGCAGTTCAACAGGAAAACAAAGGTACTTGATAATCTTCCTCTTACTCTTTTTAAAACTATAGATACTAGCCGAAAGAAGTAACTGTGCATGCCCAAATATGCCCACATTTTATTAACTAAAGCAGCTTAAAATTGATTTTATTCTGAAAAATATACATGGTATGGGGAAGAGCCATTCATATCGGAGGTGCATTGATATGTTACCAGTAAACGAATGGGTTAAACAGCATGCAGTCACTGAATTTTATTTTTTGACAAATATCTTCCAATGCACAGTTGTATTACTCTTCTGCTATTAGAATTGCAAAGGGTAGTAGACCGGTATCTAAAGAGATGTGCTCATGCATGTACATAAAAAAGGATCAACATCAGTTAATATAGCTTATCGCTGTATTTCTTAAAAAATTAAAATCTATTCTGCATTGTCTATTTTCCTTGAACTTATACTTGTTTTCTCATTTCCTTTTCAGATTCTGACCATTACAATGCCAGTGAAACAACCAACATGACACCACTTCTTCGTTTTAATCTATGTGTAAATAATAAACTGTTATGATTAACCTGTCTCTACACTCCACTTCACCCCCTCCCCCTTATCTGATAAATGACTCTGACTCCTAAAAGAAAAAGATAATGAGAGTTTGATACCAAGACAAATATAGGCGGACTTATATAATCTGAAATATTATTAAAACAGTTGTACCTCGAAAATAATGAAGAGTGTTAACCACAAATACAGCACATGAGCAAATGAAGAAAGTGCCACACTGAGATAAATGTAAAATTGAAAAAAAAATGCATTGATTAACACATACTTACATGAAAAATGAAATGAAATTATTTTCTGAAAGAGTTGTCAGGTCTAAGACCTGCCACTGTCAAGAACTTATAGTATTCAACATAAAAAAAAAGAGAAGAGCCATGAATGTCAAAATGATTTCCAAATTCTGTCAACAAGCCATTAACACTAGCATGATTTCCATCTAGCTCATATTATATCGGAATGATTTTGCGGAAATATTAAGTGAGGAACTAGTCCAAATAATTGTACGATTTTTTGATGTGGCAAATTAGCAGAATCCCGTAATGAACGTCTATTATTTTAGACTGGACTAAGTGAGGGACATGTTCAATGCGGAACAAAATGGCGGATTCTTTGAGTATTTTGGTGTGTTCGAATGATATTTTGATCTGTTAAATAAGTTTATATCACTTTTATCGCAATAAAATTACGTATTACCAGGAGACCAGACGTGCTTTTGAACCTATAAGTTTCTAGAGGCCTTAACAAAAAAGTTGTTGAATGTATAAGCTGAATGATTGTTTATAAAGTGGAAATGGAAAATTAGTCAAAAAATGCCGTTCTTGGACCTATTTTAGCTAGGTTTGATCGATGTTTTGCATCTATTTCTTAACGAAGGCTTGTGTACTTAACATGTGTACTATAATTATGGTCACTGTTTTATGTATAGACACCTTTTATCTTGCCGTGAAAGATTAATGCAGTTTTTGTTTTTCTGTATCACATGTTAATAATCATAACAAAAGGCAATTTGTCCAACATAATTATGTATGTTCCTGTATAACCGGTCGTCATATGTATTCGTTATTCGTAATGCCAAATTACCTACCCGATCTCGTATAAGTATATATTTATATTTATTATTCATCACTGTACCAAAATCATTGATATTGCGATGGAAGTGATATAAATTAACCAGATCAAATTATCCTGGGCGCATTTCACTAGGCTACGACAGGCGGCGTCAGTGTCGGTTAGCATCCATCCGACAGCATCCGATAGGAACGTAGATTGACCGAATATCAACCAAACACTGGCCGAAGGTTGACGTCGAGAAACCCCAACAGACACAGAGTGACTGAGAGAACATTTTCTGACCCCGGCATTTTTTGAGCATGCATAAAAATCGGCTGCGACAGGCCAAGATAGCATTTTGACCGAGTACTAACCCTCATCAACCGAACTGCATCGCAAGGTTACGTAAGTCTAACCAAAAAGCAACCCCTATTGACCTAACAGAAACCCTGCCTGTCCGAGTGTTTTATCAGACTCGGTCAACAGTGCGTTTCTCTGTGTTGGTGTTACGTCACAGTTCTGCGTCGACATTCGATCACATTCAGTCAACCAACAATGTCAGGGACAGTCATGCACTGCCTGGCGGGGTTAGACATGGGTCGCCATTCGGTCATGCTGGGCCAGTGTTACGTCAATATTCGGTCAGCTTGGGTTGTAGTTTGGTCAATGTCGGTTGCTATAAATACGGGTGCGCCACACACGGTTGGTTAGTGATACATTTGTTTTTCACAGCATCATGCCACCAAAGAAACCAATCCAGGCAATAAAGAAGATAAAGGGCAAAGCCGTGATGCAGCCCGGAGACACTCCAACAGGAGACGACGAGCACCAGGTAGAGGTCCAGCCAGTTGTTGAAGGTGTGGGCCAGGTGATACCATCGTGGAACGAGGGGAGCATCCAAGAGGTCGTGGTCGTGGTGTAGGGAGCAGAGGGTGTGGACGTGGCGATAAAGATATTGTAGCCGAGGCCATGGAGGAGGCAGACGTTGGTGCTGAGAAGGAGGACGAGTATATTAATGGTGGTACTTCTTCAGAAGATGACACGGAGTTTCCAGCCCAAAAGAAAAAGAAGACCGTCTGTTACTGGCTCCGAGAGTTCCCACAAGTCTGGAACACGCGCCATGAAAACTACAGGAAGACACCTGAGAAGGACCTCTTGTGGGAAGAGCAGGGCCAGAAGATGGGGTTGACGGGCAGCCATCTCAAACAATGGTACAGGAGCACTAGGTTCAAGTTTGGTCATGTCAAGACCAAGAAGGGCAAGTCCGGATCTGTTGCCCAACCAGTTCTGACCTTCCGGGATAAGACTGTATGGCAGCTATTCCAGTTTCTGGGGGACTTCGTCAAGGAGAAGGCCAATCGGGAGCCAGTTGCCAGTGTATGTATATTAGTTGATTTTGTGTAATTATACCCGCACTTTTCGAAGAAAAACCGGGTATATTGCAATCCCCTCCGTCAGTCCTTCCGTCCGTCATTCCGTCCGCGCACACGAACCGGCACTTGTTGGGAACTGAGAACAATAGGTAACAGTAAATACCATTCATTCCGTTGCCTGTTGTGTACTTGGAACAATACCAGAGGGGATAATTGACAAAAATCAATTTTTATTTTTGTTTGCGTTACATTGTCCAGCCCTCGGTGCGGGTATATGCGATGTCCCATCGACCACTCTAGTTTATTATTTCTTTATAACATTTTAATTAGCTTGATATATATTGAGTATATAGTAAGCTACATCTGTATTGACTTTCACTGTTTTATTTCACACTTACCTTTCACTTACCATTTATATTTTATATTTTTCAGCTCCGCAAGAGGATTGCTGCCCAGGCACCCGCTCACACTCCTCCTCGTGATCCCAGTCCAGTCCGTGATGAAGAGCCAGCCCCCAGGCCTAGAGGTGCAGCTCCACCACCGCCAGCTGCTGAGGCTCCAGATGCTGCTCCCGTGGACCCCCTGGTTGACCTACATAGACAGGGCATTCAGCTACTGGTCAGCCATCGAGCAGCGCTAGATGCAGTCATTGGGATAAAGGGGCCCCACAAGGACCGGTCTGCATACTGTGACTACCTCAATCAGTGCGGCCAGCAGCTGAACCAAGAGCTGTGGTCGAGATTCAAGAGAGAGTCATTCATGTTTATGGAGTCCCTCCTCGAGTAGCAGAGCAACAGGCAGAACCCTCAGACTCAGTTGCAGCCTGCCCAGCTTGCTAAGCCTGGTCAGCCTCCCCAGCAGCTGTCACACATGCCTCGCACCTCCTACACGAGACCACTACCAGCCAACATCTCCCAGTGGCAATCTCCCCCACACCGTTGGCCCCAGCCCCAGCAGCTTGCAACCCAGTCTGACGTGTGGGGGCTCAGGAACCAGCCTGAATGGCCCGGAGCATTCAGTGCTTCATTCATTCGTGCCCACCTCCGGACCAGCAGCCAGACACAGCCAGCCCTAATCCTGAAGCCAGGTTATCTGACTTATCACTCAGCGGCTTCGGTGGATCCCAGTTTAGCGAGCTCAACGCCCCTACCTTTCACAGGAGTTTACTAGATGACGAAGTGGACCTGCAACAGCAGGAAGACATCAGCAAGCAGTAGACAGTCTATGGACACTGCACTTGTCGTAGAGACAAATGTGGATTTTGGATAGTGTTGCATTTCATGTGCTTATTGTTTTATAATGTTGTATACATAGCGTTGTCTATGACGTGTGGCCCTTGTATGTAGCCCACTCGTGGAGATGGTGATAATAAACAAAACTTTGTTTTGCAACATTTTTGTTAATTGTTGTTAATAACAACTTACTTAATTTGACAAACATAACAAGAGCGCCGAATGTCGCAACATACGCCCGTCGAGGCGTTGTCGGAGTTGGGTTACATATAAATTAACTATATAGTGCTAGTAAAAAGTGTGAAAAAAAGCTAACTTAAAAACGCCGTATATTCGTAAAAAATATTTTTTTCGGCATGAAAAGAGGAGGTGCTCATGTTCATGATGTATATAATGCATGTGTGAAGTTTCAAATGGTTTGCTTGGAAACTGTAGGAGGAGTTGATTACGCAAGGTTGTTACTACAATTAAGGTGAACCTGAGTTAACAGACGGACGGACAAACGCCATATCATAATACGTCCCGTTTTACAAACGGGCTTATAAAAATGCCAATTTATTTCTAAATAATTAATAAGAAATTTGGTACTTTGGGTATGGAAGTCTGAATTGACCATCCATTTGTTGTGATAATTTAACATGGCATAACATGATAATTTTGTTTTATTAATCGTAATTGAAAATTGGATGGTCAATTCATACTTCCAAAGTTGGGAATTATACCAATCAACAACAATGGACAACAGTCTAGCAAAACATAAGTAAAGCCGAATGAGTTCACGCTGCTGCTTCACAGCCTTGCTGTCCTTGTTAGGGGCATCCACATTACGTATCTCATGCATGTTGGCATTCTGGCGCCATTCTCCTGGGATGAGATTGTGGCCATCGTCTTCCCCATCAAACTGTCACGGCTGCTCACCCGGGTACCGCCTGCGCATCATGTTGTGGAGGATCACATAGCACTTGACGATGAGCTGGACGACCTCTGGAGACTGCTGCATCCTACCAAGGAATGCTCTAAACCGGTTTGCCATGATGCCAAAGGCATTCCTTACAACCCGACGTCCTCTTGATATGCGGTAATTGTACATTGCCTGTGATCTGGTCATGCCTCGGGTGGAGTAAGGTTTCATCAAGTTGGTACGGAGTGCGAATGCGTCGTCCGCAAGGAGGAAGTAGGGTGTGTCCTCATCATCATAAAGGCAGTGGATCTTCTGGGGGAACCCTATGGTACGGTTGTCCATGGCCTCTTTGAGCTCACTGCCGTTGAAGATCTGGGCATCTGACATGTGACCGGCTCCTCCAATATCACACCACAGGAACCTGTAGTTGGCATCAACCAGGGACGTAGGACAATGGAGTAAAACCCCTTGTAGTTGTAGTAGTAGGAGCCTCACCTGATTGGGCATTTAATGGCCACATGTTTCCCATCCAGGGCACCCAGAGCATGAGGGACGTTCCACCTCCTCTGGAACTGCAGGGCCACCTCTCTCTATTCAACGGGGGTGACGGGGCACTGGACCTCCTCTTCTGCAAATTCATCGATGATGGCCTGACAGACGTCTGGCAGAAAGCTGGCGATGGTGTGTCTGGACACTCTGTAGTTGTACTGCAAACTTGGGTAGTTGTCCCCAGTAGCCAGGTGCCGGAGTACCACAGCCAACTTCAGCCCTGGTTCCAGTGGTCGCCTGAACTTGGTGTCCTTCTTCTGGAGGCGAGGCGTCAGTCGGTTGAGCAGGAATTGGAACATGTCTGGAGGCATGCGCAGGTAGTTAGTGAACGATTGCACTTCATCGTTCCGGAGCTTGACCATAAGGTTGTGGTACTGGTCAGCTGAGACTGGCTCATCTTCTGTTAACCAGGTCCTCACCCAGAACCGCTTCTCGTTATACCTTCTTCGGGCCTTTTGCCTCCTTCTTTCCTGCAGGACCTCGGCCTGGGCACGGATGAAGGCATGATGCTGGACAATCAGATCAGCCTGGAAAAATCCTAGTACTTGCTCATCCATACTGTCCCTGGACTGGACTGGACTAGATTGGACCACCCCAGGCCTGAAATCACACTATTTTAAATCAACGAAGATCGCAGCTATTAACATGTCTGACCCTATGTGACCCTCCATGGCGTAACATCGACGCAACTGCGTCGCACACTAACCCACATCGACGTATGTCTGTCCTATGTGCATCCCAGTGCATCGCAACTCTGACACTAATCATCGCACCATCAACACAGCTATTGCCGCACACCGACCGACACCGGCCCATTTTGACCGAATACTGACGTAACTCTGACCGATATGAATCGTGGATGTGACATTTGTGTTCGAAAATGTTCGAAAATGCTCGAAGACTTTTGCGACAGCCAAAAGTTTACTGACCAACCCTGATTGACACTGACGCAGCGCAAGTGTAATGGGCGTATAACGCAATGTCACGTTGTTGGTTTAGTTCTTACAACAACATGCGGAATATGTTAGATTCATAAGATCTCATATGCCAGCACTGAAGGCCGCCAAACGCCAGGGTAAACGTGCATGGATTTACTACGTGTAATAATTATGTGAGTGAAGTTAGCAGCATAGCAGCAAGCTGCTAGCAGCAACAGCAGCTAGCTGCTGCGTTTTTACTATGAATATAATAATATATATTTACTATAATAAAATAGTATATAATTGTTGTTGTTTTTATTTCAGCTGTTTATAGGAATACAAATAGGAGTAAGAAAAAAAAGATTTTACTGATTTAGCTTATTTGGTAAAATTTTGATTACGGCAGGTTTATTTTTCATGAGCGGCCCACCAATGCAAACATTTTGTTGAGAAAGGCCATAAATAATAACAATGTTAATGAGGATATCAATGATTCGGCGTTACTTTTGGCTTTGTGAACTAGTGCATGTTAAGAAAGTATGCTCATATATTGACATTTATAGTTAACTAGTGTGTGCTTCAAAAGGCAATGCCTGTTTTGCATTTAAAATAACCAAAACCAAACCAACTAGACATCTCTTATTTCTAATCAGGGATATGCATAGGTCTCCGAGTCACAACAATGATTCCATATTTCATTTTAATTTTAGCAGGGACCGACTACTCCCAAATTTGACATATACAGGAAAAGACCCTTTGTAATGGAAACACTAATGTAATGGAGAATTAACTAGGATCTTTGTACTTCTTCTTCTATTAAATAATATTGGTACATTGTATCAATAGCCGGACGTGACAATTAAACGTAAAAGGGGAATTAATAAAGAACCAACTTTTAACATCTTAATTTGACTCGAGTCATTTGAACGATAAAACTTTGTCTGCACTTAAACAGCGACTCGCAGTTAAGTCAGCTAATACCACAAGCTGGTCAAATGCACGTGCCGCTAAGACAGTGTGGCTCGGGCTCGGTGAAGCTGCACTACTCAACCGGAGGTACGGATAATATCCCCCCGGATGATTGCCCCCCAGACATTAGCCCCTAGGACCATAGCCCTCCCGGAAGATAGCCCCCCCCCCCCCCCGTCTTACTGAAAAAACGGACGATATCCCCCCCCCCCCCCCCCCCAATATTAAAATGCATATTATAACCAGTTTATTTAAGCAAATTTGTATGATATTCTCAAACCTCAATGACTCGAAATTGTGAGGACTATTTTTACAAGTCAAAATCGAACTTGTAACACTAATTCCCACAACATTGGCCACCCTTCATTGTACCCTTCAACACTACAATTCTGTTAGATGGTAATAGGGACATTTGCAAATGCACTGTTCGAACTGTAACTATAGGTTTTGTTCGCTGAACACTTGATTCACAAGTCTGTATAGAGAACCAGAAAAGGACCACTAAATGGCATTTTTTTTATGTTTTATGAGTTTTATGAATATGCAAATTTAAAAGAGTGTATATATGCAAAGTCATTTATATATATGCAGGGGGGGGGGGCTATTGTCTGGGAGGGCTATCATCCGGGGGGGATATGGTCCTAGGGCTTATGTCTGGGGGGCAATCATCCGGGGGGGGATATCATCCTACACTCACTAAACCGGGGTGCGCGGTCGCATACGAGGAGGAATCTTGCACCGTGTGACTTTGTATCTGCAAATGTCCTTCTTGAAAAAATCCTTTCTTGTTTTATTAAATAAGTACCCTACTGATTTAATTAATTCTTGTATGACCCTAGTATTATAATTTTTAAACTTTTTCATGAAAACATATTAACTATATAATTGATAGGCAAAAATCATTAAATGCTTGAGACACAGTAATATTTCTTTTCATCACAGTACAAAGTAAAATAATACCAACCATATTTACGAATAGCAATTCAAAAAGTCACACTATACAGAACCGATGAATAAACGCAAACACACTTACATGCACGCACGCACGCGCGCGCACACGCACACACCCATAAGCATATACACGAACATATTAATACAAAGTCATAACGAAAATTATCTTAATGGCCTTGTGCTGCGAGACTCTGTGCTGCTTAGCAGTTCTCCGATCTGGGAATCCAGCCGTGCAGTTATAAAGGTTTTATTATAGAATTGGACTTTTCATCTTTTGTTGTTGTTGCTTTCAAACGATAATAACAGTATTAATACAATGCCTTTGAATAAGAACAAGTGATGTTATATATAGTAGCCCACCAATATAGTTTAACAAAGGATGCTTCACAATTTGGATATAACAATGGTGATCATGCATTTAAAATGGGTTTAAATATAAATGCTATATCACAGTTTAAAAGCTTATCAGTCATATTTATTTTGGTTTATTCAATTAATTCATTTATAGCTGTGTATATTGTTTATATGTATTAGTAGGATAATCTACTCGAAAAGTGTCAACCTAAAAGGCCCGGAGCCAATTAACAAATACACAGGAAATGGCCCCTACTGTGACACCAGGCCCCAATTTCTCGAAGCTTCTTAAGTCCCTTATAAGAGGATAAAGCTAAGCTCACTATTTTTGTCTTTCAATAATTTGCGTAATATTTACTAATTTATGAGTTTTTATGCTTTAGATAGGAATTATCATTATGATAATCCCAATAAACTGTTTTTCATTAATCAAAACCCGACTAAGGTATGTACATTGCCTAATTGAAATAAGCTACTTAAGCCTGTTAAGCTTAAGAAGTTTCGAGAAATTGGGGCCAGTGTAATATTGAGAAGATGCACGGCAGTGGATTATCATGGCAAATATTCCTTAAACTAGGCAGAAGTCAATACAATGAACACTCAAGGTCAATATAATTGTATTTTTTTCGGAACTATACGGGACAATATTGTGCGGGTGTTCTTTAAATTGACTTTGACACAATTAACTGTTTAAATTCTCTGACGGAGTTATTAAAAATAAATATTTAAAATATCAAAATCAAGTTCCATTTCTAGAAATACATATTTGATATTAAAAAGTAATTACGAGATAATCGCCAAATTATAACCAATCAAGCTTAGTTACTCATGAAAATCCCTTAAACAATAAAGGTGTTAATCATAAGTATTTCCCTCTCATTGTCCTCTCGAATGTCTTAAACGATTGAGCAGAATAACGTATATCTTTTTCGATAAAAATGGCCGAGGAGCTCCGAATGTCTCTTGGCTATATTGGACTAACTTTAACGGATTGAAGATGTTACACTGCGGAAAATGGTTTAATATACGGGAATATACTGAAACCCGTACATCCAATTTGTACGGTAAGTGTACGGGATGTTGAGTATACGGGTGTGTTCGGATTCGTATATTCATAAAACTCGCACATCTTGAGTATACGGGATTCGATGTATGGGCAAAAAACAATGAATTCTGTAGCCAATTTAGGTCTTTGGGGGTTTAATTTGATAGCACATATAATATGAAAGTCATTTATACCATTGACTTAAACATATCACTGTTTCGTAAAAAAACAGGATGGTGTCAGTAAAAATTACCTTTGTAGAAAATTTAATGCTTTAATGGGTTTCGATAGCTTTTGATGAAATTTAAAAGAGGTCTAAATTATAAAATAAATAATTCGGACAATACTGAGTTGATTGACTAACGACTAGTACTTATACTATTTTGATGGATGTACGGTACATCTCCGTATATCTTGAGTGTACGGGCATGAACGGTCTCCATACATGTTGAAAATACGGGAATTTATGCTATTCCGTACACTTTGAGAGTATGAGATTACACTATTCCCGTACACGATAAATATACGGGCTTGTACAATTCCCGCATTATATGGATGCTCGGAAATAAACCAGTTCCCGTGCACACTGAGTGTACGGAATAGTAACAATTCCTGTACATTATGGGTATACGGTAATGTACCCTTTCCCGTACACACATGTTATAAAGGTTTTGAATTTTGTAATAAAGTCAGGTAATTTGGTGTTATATTTGACAGCATACATGATATGAACAACATTTAAATCATACACTGGTATACATTGTTCCGTGTTACGCAGGGAAACCGTAATGTGTTAGTAAGGGTCCCGTTGTGTAGGAAATGTTATGCTTTTGGTGGGTTTTAACAACCTTTGATGAAATTAAAGCGACTTGTTTATAATAATAAATAATAATAATCGGCAATGCTGGTAGGGTTGATGTACGACTGGTACTAACAAAATTTTGATGAATGTACGGTACCATACATCACCGTATATCTTTAGCGGATGGACATGTATGGTCTCCGTACATGTTGAGTGTACGGGAATTTATGCTCTTCCGTACACGTTGAGCGTACGGGTTTATACCATTCCTGTACACGAAAAATATACGGGCGTGTATATTTCCCGTATATTACGGATGTACGGACATATACAAGTTCCAAAAATGGGTGGGTGGGTGGGTGGGTGGTTGAGTGAGTGAGTGAGTGAGTGAGTGAGTGAGTGAGTGAGTGAGTGAGTGAGTGAGTGAGTGAGTGAGTGAGTGAGTGAGTGAGTGAGTGAGTGAGTGAGTGAGTGAGTGAGTGAGTGAGTGAGTGAGTGAGTGAGTGAGTGAGTGAGTGAGTGAGTGAGTGAGTGAGTGAGTGAGTGAGTGAGTGAGTGAGTGAGTGAGTGAGTGAGTGAGTGAGTGAGTGAGTGAGTGAGTGAGTGAGTGAGTGAGTGAGTGAGTGAGTGAGTGAGTGAGTGAGTGAGTGAGTGAGTGAGTGAGTGAGTGAGTGAGTGAGTGAGTGAGTGAGTGAGTGAGTGAGTGAGTGAGTGAGTGAGTGAGTGAGTGAGTGAGTGAGTGAGTGAGTGAGTGAGTGAGTGAGTGAGTGAGTGAGTGAGTGAGTGAGTGAGTGAGTGAGTGAGTGAGTGAGTGAGTGAGTGAGTGAGTGAGTGAGTGAGTGAGTGAGTGAGTGAGTGAGTGAGTGAGTGAGTGAGTGAGTGAGTGAGTGAGTGAGTGAGTGAGTGAGTGAGTGAGTGAGTGAGTGAGTGAGTGAGTGAGTGAGTGAGTGAGTGAGTGAGTGAGTGAGTGAGTGAGTGAGTGAGTGAGTGAGTGAGTGAGTGAGTGAGTGAGTGAGTGAGTGAGTGAGTGAGTGAGTGAGTGAGTGAGTGAGTGAGTGAGTGAGTGAGTGAGTGAGTGAGTGAGTGAGTGAGTGAGTGAGTGAGTGAGTGAGTGAGTGAGTGAGTGAGTGAGTGAGTGAGTGAGTGAGTGAGTGAGTGAGTGAGTGAGTGAGTGAGTGAGTGAGTGAGTGAGTGAGTGAGTGAGTGAGTGAGTGAGTGAGTGAGTGAGTGAGTGAGTGAGTGAGTGAGTGAGTGAGTGAGTGAGTGAGTGAGTGAGTGAGTGAGTGAGTGAGTGAGTGAGTGAGTGAGTGAGTGAGTGAGTGAGTGAGTGAGTGAGTGAGTGAGTGAGTGAGTGAGTGAGTGAGTGAGTGAGTGAGTGAGTGAGTGAGTGAGTGAGTGAGTGAGTGAGTGAGTGAGTGAGTGAGTGAGTGAGTGAGTGAGTGAGTGAGTGAGTGAGTGAGTGAGTGAGTGAGTGAGTGAGTGAGTGAGTGAGTGAGTGAGTGAGTGAGTGAGTGAGTGAGTGAGTGAGTGAGTGAGTGAGTGAGTGAGTGAGTGAGTGAGTGAGTGAGTGAGTGAGTGAGTGAGTGAGTGAGTGAGTGAGTGAGTGAGTGAGTGAGTGAGTGAGTGAGTGAGTGAGTGAGTGAGTGAGTGAGTGAGTGAGTGAGTGAGTGAGTGAGTGAGTGAGTGAGTGAGTGAGTGAGTGAGTGAGTGAGTGAGTGAGTGAGTGAGAATAATTGATGTATGCATGAATTAATGTATGAATGAATTAATGTATGAATGAACAAATAATATATTCAAACAATATTATATAAATTGTAACACCTGCTTTGATGAATGCTGATAAAATAAAATCATATCTAAGATTAGAGACCGATTGCTAATTAAAAACAGATTATTGAAATCGAAATTAATTTCAAGTTTTCTAATTGGATGTTATTATTTTTAAGAAGCCAGATTTGTTTTTATCTTATATTTATCTTTATATTATATTTTTACCAACGCTCTATCGATTGAGCTCACTCAATACTGAAGGTGGTGGTGGTGTTAGTAGTTTATACTCCGGGTCCCGGCGTGAGCACATTTAAGGGTCCCAGAGTGACAGTTCAACCACCGCACAACACTCCTGGGCAGAACCAGTACTAGGTGCCTTCACCTCTGCAAGGAACTGACAACTTCTGTACATGCCAGGGGCAGTGGTACACTGCGAATGGTCGTACAAAGGATTTCATAACAAATCACAACAGTAGTGACCTGGTCCGCCCGGGAATCGAACCAGGGTTGTCCGATTCAGAGTTTTACACTGTACCGATTGAGCTAACAGGGCGGACATACTCATTACTGTGTGGGTGTGTAAGCTTATTTATATTTGCACTCGAGCCTTGCCCATTCGGCGAGTGCTCCATTAAGATTGTTAGTCATTTTAGGTTTTTGGATCATTGTGCAAAGACAGAATGTAACCCTGAATGTTAGAGCTACACTGGTTCTTTAACGTGCACCAGTGTATAGCACTGTCACACGGGACCCCCATTTAACGTCCCTTCCGGAAGACGATTAGTTTTTGTTAGTGATGCGACGGGGGATCGAACCTGTGACGCCTGGATTGATAGTCAAGTGTGTTATCTCAAGACCACGGATCCGCCACACTCACTAGTGCAGATAGTCGGAGGTCGTTTATTTATTTGAGTTTATCAAGGTCTGCCCGCGCCCATTGGCTGCATTATGGCTTGACCCCGCCGTGACGCCATCATGAGTGAAATTGTGTTTAAATGTCATAAGTGATATGAGATAAAATGACAGCAATTCGCAGTCAAATCCAGAAGACTTGAAGAAACAGAGTGAGATACAAGAGATCCAGGTGTGTTACCCTAGCTCTTTGCGAAGAGACCTCTTGGTTCTTTAACGTGCTCGGTGTAAAGCACCGATACACGGGATACAACTTTCCTGGGTTGAACCAGTACTGAGTACACCACTTTTCCAAGCACTACCGTTTAAATGCCAAGCGCCTTAACCTTGTTTGTTTGTTTATTTGAGTTTATCAAGGTCTGCCCGCGCTCATTGGCTGCATTATGGCTTGACCCCGCCGTGACGCCATCACGACTTAAATTGTGTTTAAATGCCATAAGTGACATGAGATAGAAGTGACAGCAATTCGCAGTCAAATCCAGACATTGGAAGACTTGAAGAAACAGAGTGAGATACAAGAAATCCGGGTGCGATACCCTAGCTCTTTGCGAAGAGACCTCTTGGTTCTTTAACGTGCTCGGTGTAAAGCACCGATACACGGGATACAACTTTCCTGGGTAGAACCAGTATTGAGTACACCACTTTCCCAAGCACTACCCTTTAAATGCCAAGCGCCAGTCAAGGGAGCTACTTGTACCAGCTTTTAACGTATTTCGGTATGACGCGGCCCGGGATCGAACCCACGACCTCCCGCTCCGTAGGCGGACCCTTAACCATGGCGGATAACAAAGGGCAACTGATAAGCCACGCCTTATTTGAACGCTGATTGGTCAGTCCGGTATTGGCCGGATA